>NC_091092.1:26842016-27467016 GCF_032405125.1 Capricornis sumatraensis
AGATGATGAGGTTGATGACCGAAAGTAACTGTCATGGGGATGGAAAGGTGGGGAAAAGTACTGGAGATTGAATTGACTGATGAATACAGAAGGAGGACCAGTTTTGAAGAGGAAGTCGATGGAATCATTTGGGGCCATATCACGTTTATGTAAGGCATTTGGAACTCATGGAAGAAGGAGGTTAGCACTAGACATACAAATATGGGAGACATTAGAACTCTGCATCAGGCCCTTTTTTTTCTCATTCTCCACTTTCTTCCTAGGTTATTCATTCCCAGGGCTTTAAATACTATATCTATATTGATAAGTGCAGTTTCTAAACTTCCATCTCTAGCCCTGACCACTTCACTGAGGTCTATCTAGACGTCTATAGCCAGCCATCTACTTAGGATCTCCAGTTGGATGACTCACACACATCTCAAATTTAATATGTCCAGAACTCGCTTGCTCCTCCCCTTGTCTTCCGGTCTCAGTGGCACCCACTGTCTGTCTGTTTGCTAAGGGTCAGACACTCTGGTTGTTCCTTCAAGTTGCCTTTGTAAAAATTCCTTCCTCTTAGTCCAACAAATGGACTTAGGAACAAACTGGACTTACGAATGTATTCTTGGAATGGAATTCATTCATAGGTAGGGGTCTTACTGTATGTTTATTGGAGAGGGGACTGGTGGAATTTGCTGGGTGAAGGATGGGAGGTGAGGGAAAGGAAGGATCAAAGGTACTCGTACAGTACCTGGTAGGTGCTCAATGAATATTTGCTGAATGAATGGGTCGGGATATGGATGGAAGTTGAAGCTGTGGGAAATGTGTGATCTTAGGATCACTTGAAGGAGAGCCTGAAGAGTAAAATGAGATTCTAAAGAGATGTGTAGAGGAAGGGATGCTTACAAAAGCAACTTGAAGGAACAACTAGGGTGGTAGGAGGAGAAGCCAGAAAGTGTGAGAGTACAGAAGGCAGTCCTGCTTCCCTCTCCAGAAGTAACCAATGCTAACAGATGGGTGGGGAGCCTTCCAAATCATCTTCTATATATTTACATACATTCACAAATGTTTATATCGCATGCATATGTAGTTTGGGGTTTTATGTAAATGAACTCATAGTACATGCATTATTCTAGCACTTGCTTTTTTAAAAAAATAACAGCTTTATTGAATTGAGCTGTACTTCGCACACCATACAATTCACACATTAAAACTGTACAATTCAGTGGTTTTTAGAACTGTACAATTCAGTGGTTTTTAGTATATTCATGGATATATACAACCACCTTCATAGTCAGTTTTTGGAACATGTTCATCACCTCAAAACGAAACCCTGAGCCCTTTAACTGTTACTCACTTATCCCCAATGCCCACCCACAGCCCGAAGACACCACTAATCTCCTTTCTGTCTCTATAGATTAGCCTATTTTGGACTTGCCTATAAATGGAAGCATGTAATCCATGGTCTTTTGTGACGGGCCTATTTCTCTTAGCACATGTTTTCGAGCCTTATCTATGTTATAGCATGAATCAGAGCTTCATTCTTTTTACTGCTGAATAACGTTCCATTGTACATGTACACCACATTTTTCTTTTACCAGTTCATCAGTTAGTGGACACTGTGTTTCCACATTTTCAGTTCAGTTCAGTTCAGTCACTCAGTCGTGTCCGACTCTTTGCGACCCCATTAATTGCAGCACGACAGGCCTCCCTGTCCATCACCAACTCCTGGAGTTCACCCAAACTCATGTCCATCAAGTCAGTGATGCCATCCAGCCATCTCATCCTCTGTCGTCCCCTTCTCCTCCTGCCCCCAATCCCTCCCAGCATCAGAGTCTTCTCCAATGAGTCAACTCTTCGTGGCCAAAGTATTGGAGTTTCAGCTTTAGCATCAGTCCTTCCAAAGAACACCCAGGACTAATCTCCTTTAGGATGGACTGGTTGGATCTCCTTGCAGTCCAAGGGACTCTCAAGTCTTCTCCAGCACCACAGTTCAAAACCATCAATTCTTTGGCACTCAGCTTTCTTCACAGTCCAACTCTCACATCCATACATGGTCACTGGAAAAACCATAGCCTTGACTAGATGGACCTTTGTTGGCAAAGTAATATCTCTGCTTTTTAATATGCTATCTAGGTTGGTCATAACTTTTCTTCCAAGGAGTAAGCGTCTTTTAATTTCATGGCTGCAGTCACCATCTGCCATGATTTTGGAGCCCAAAAAAATAAAGTCTGACATTGTTTCCACTGTTTCCTCATCTATTTCCCATGAAGTGATGGGACCAGATGCCATGATCTTCGTTTTCTGAATGTTGAGCTTTAAGCCAACTTTTTCACTCTCCTCTTTCACTTTCATCAAGAGGCTCTTTAGTTCCTCTTCACTTTCTGCCATAAGGATGGTGTCATCTGCATATCTGAGGTTATTGATATTTCTCCCAACAGTCTTGATTCCAGCTTGTGCTTCATCCAGCTCAGTGTTTCTCATGATGTACTCTGCATATAAGTTAAATAAGCAGGGTGACAATATACAGCCTTGGCGTACTCCTTTTCCTGTTTGGAACCAGTCTGTTGTTCCATGTCCAGTTCTAACTGTTGCTTCCTGACCTGCATACAGATTTCTCAAGAGGCAGGTCAGGTGGTCTGATATTCCCATCTCTTTCAGAATTTTCCACAGTTTATTGTGATCCACACAGTCAAAGGCTTTGGCATAGTCAATAAAGCAGAAATAGATGTTTTTCTGGAACTCTCTTGATTTTTGATGATCCAGCGGATGTTGGCAATTTGATCTCTGGTTCCTCTGCCTTTTCTAAAACCAGCTTGAACATCTGGAAGTTCACGGTTCACATATTGCTAGCTGTCATGAATAATACTGTTATGAACATTCAATTTCAAGCTTTTGTGTGGACGTTTATTTTCATATCTCTTGAACATATACCAAGGAGTGGATTCGTTGGTGTTTTGCTGAAAGTTTTAACTTTTGTCTCAGGTTCAAAGGAGTTGTTAACAAAATAAGCCACTCATTATATACAAATAAATAATACAGATATTTATTAGAGAATTATCTAGCTTACTTTCAACATACTAGCATTAAAAGAAAAGAGAACTAGAAAGAGCAGAGAATACATCACAAAATTGGATTTTGATCAACATCCAGACTTAAAGTCCTGTGTCACAGCACATCTGGAGTCCCGATTGGGAAAAGAGTCCCAGGCAGTGTGTCCACTCCATGGGTGAGACGTCAAAGATTGTAGTTCAGGGTTCCCACTTATTATCCTAGGATGGATGCAAACTGATATCATTATCAATCTGTGACCAAATTGCAAGCCTAGTTTCCTGTTAATGCTGTTTGTTTTGTCTTGTAAAACTTGGAATGTTGCTAAGCCTATAGCAACATTTCTATAAAGAAAGCTGAGCACTGAAGAATTGATGCTTTTGAACTGTGGTGTTGGAGAAGACTCGAGAGTCCCTTGGACTGCAAGGAGATCCAACCAGTCAATCCTAAAGGAAATCAGTCCTGAATATTCATTGGAAGGACTGATGCTAAAGCTGAAACTTCAATACTTTGGCCACCTGATGCGAAGAACTGACTCACTGGAGGAGACCCTGATGCTGGGAAAGATTGAAGGCAGGAGGAGAAATGGATGACAGAAGATGAGATGGTTGGATGGCGTCACCGACTCCATGGGCATGAGTTTGAGTAAGCTGTGGGAGTTGGCGATGGACAGGGAAGCCTGGCGTTTTGCAGTCCATGGGGTCACAAAGAGTCGGACATGGCTGAGCAACTGAACTGAACTGAACTGCTAAGCCTGGGGCTTGGTTGGCCAGGCCCCCCCTCCAGGTTCTCAACAATCTCAAGATGCCTCCCCCATCTTATCTATGGTGCTTCAAGTCTTGCACTCATCGCAGGCAGTCACTCCTAGTCACTCCCAGTCAGGGCAGTGTCCAGGCAGGTTAAAAGCAAGGTCAGAGGCCTGCTCTGCTTTGTCTCTGAAGCCTATACAAGAATGTTCATTTAATTTCCCTGACACTGGATCATACAGTATCTCTAGGTTTGGAATTTTGAGAAACTGCCGCACATTTTCAAAGTGGCTGTACCATTTTACATTCCCACCAGCAACCCAAGAGGACTGCAGGTTCTCCACATCTTCACCGACATTTGTTATCTATCTTTTTGATGATTGCCATACCCAGGGTGTGATATCACTTGCTTTTTAATTTAACATGCCTTGAATATTTGTCCATATCAGCACTTATAGATTTCTTGCATATATAACCACCATGTAATATTCCACAGAGACCATCCTTTTCAAGATGATCCTGTCCTGTACCACTGTGCTCTTTCCTCCCCCAGGGCTCAGCAGCATGGACACAGAAAGCAGTGGTGGCTGATTGCATTGATCCGGATTTGGAAGTTGTTAAAGCAGAAGGATAAGGTGAGAATGGTATTGTGGTAATGGTGAGAGAATGCTTGAAGTGAGTTACCAACCCTGGTGCATATCGTGATGGTGACAGCCACAGTGACAAAGAGGTGGAATGGGAGACATAGCACAGTGGTCAGTACCTTAAAAGTAGGGGTTCTGCCCATGTTCATTGCAGCACTGTTGACAATAGCCAAACACGGAAGCAACCTAAATGTCCATCAATGGGGGAATGGATGAAGAAGATGTGGGGTGTGTGTGTGGCAGAGGGTGGTGGAATAGTATTCAGCCATAAAAAGGAACACAACAAATGCCATTTTCAACAACATGGATGGACCTAGAAATTGTCATACAGAGTGAAGTAAGTCAGACACAGAAATTATATGATATCACTTACACATGGAATCTAAAAAGCAATGATACAAATAAACCTACAAAACAGAGACTCACAGACTTAGAGAATGAACGTATGGTTACCAGGAGAAAGAGGGGGGATAGTTAGAGAGTTTGGGATGGACATGTACACACTGCTGTACTCAAAATGGATAACCAGCAAGGACTGACTGTATAGCACATGGGACTCTGCTCAGTATTATGTGGCAGCCTGGATGGGAGAGGGGTTTGGAAGAGAATGGATACATGTATATGTATGGCTGAGTCCCTTTGACACTCACCAGAAACTATCACAATGTTGTTAATCAGCTATACTCCAGTACAATATAAAAAGTTTAAGAAAAAAAGTAGGGGTTTTGCATGACACTGGAAACATAGTTTTTTGTTTTATTTTGCATTTACCCATTTTCTTTGTTGAGGTTTTCTTTCTTTTTTTAATTGCATCATTCACTGTTTACCTTCTTAAACAGATGGCTCAGAACATAATATAACCTTGCTTTGTGACTCAGAGTGGCCATTATGACCATCTGCTTTTGCCCTGGACCTCTGAGGCATGTAGTAATATGTCTTTCCCTATTAAATGGGTCCCAGATTTCTGTGCTTTTGAAATTCTGTCTTGTTTAGTTTCCAGCTTTACTCTTTTTGTGGCAGAGGCTGAGACCAGTATATTCTAGGTTCTTCTAATGTACAGATGTTTCACCAAGGGCTGACCTCATATATCTCCTGTGAAGTTCATAGATTTTATGATAGCATTTTGACAGGCTGTTTAGATGATTTTTCCTCTTCTAGATTTGTGCTTGTATTATGGCAGAGGTTATGAGAAATCTGATCTCCAGAGAAGTGTTGGTGCTTCTTTAATTTGATAAAAGCTGTTTTTGGCAAGCTAGTTTTCTTGCATTGAAGAATTGAATGAATAAGTTTGTATTTACCTTATCCACACTCTTTTTAATGGTAGAGACCTGCTTAGTCCAATACAAGTAGCCATTAGCTACATGAAACTTTTGAAATTTAAATGTAAGTTAATTAAGTAAATCAGATTAAAAATTCATTTCCTCATTAGCCCTAGCCATATTTCAGGTTCTCAGTAGTCACATGTGCCTAATAATGGCTATTGTATTGGAGAGTGCAGATACAGAACCTTCCCATCATCATAAAAAGTTCTAATTTTCAGCCGTGGTCTAGACTTTGAATCAGTCTCCTCTCAGACTGGAGTTTTAAACGTGAAACTTATGCAGCAAACGTTTAAACAGCAGCCATGTTGCTACTACTCTACAGTACTCTCTGACCTTCCACCCCCATCATGACCCTTCCTTGCCCTCCGTCAGTGTATTACTTCCTGTTGCTACTATAATTAATTACCACAAACTTCATGGCTAAAAACAACATAAATTTATTATCTTACACTTCTGGAGATCAGAAGTCTAAAATCATCCATTTTTCAGCTTCCAGAAGCCACGGGCATTCCTTGGCTCATGGCCCCTTCCTCCATCTTCAAAGCCAGCACATAGCTTCTTCAAACCTCTCTCTCGGTGTCTGACCCCTGCTTCACATTGCCTTCTTTAATTCTAACCCTGCTGTTTCTCCCTTATGTGGACTCTGTAAATAGATTAGGCCCACCTGGATAATCCAGGATAATGTCCCCATCTTAAATCCTTAACTTAATTACACCTGCAAAGTCCATGTAAGGTAACATCTTCACAGATCCCAATGATTAGGACGTGGACATCTCTGGGGGATCACGATTCAGTGTACTGGAACAGGCAGTCTTCTCCAGTAGCCTCTTGTTTTCCTTGAAGATCAGTGCTGCACAGAGTACACTGCACACTGATATGCCAAGGTTTGCTGCAGAGAAAGGAGAATATTTTAAAATCTTATTTTTGGATTTTCTGCCTACATCCTGTCTGGAAATATTAATGCCAAATTTTGGTTGTTCTGACTCCTCAAAATATGATGTGTGAGTACAGGGCCACTGGAGTGTCATGTAGGCCAGACAGATCCACAGCTGACTCAGCCTCCAATCAAGAGTGTTTCCCTATGGTAACACAGTTGCTGCTTCAGGGCTGGTCTCTGCCAGCCTTTCTTTTAAAAAACAAACAGACCACAGACATAAACAGAAAAAACCCTCCTGAACTGAGAACTTGTTATATTACCCGAAGCAAAGCCTCCTGAACATCTCTTTACCAAGAGAAGGGTGGCAGATGAAAGCCAGTCATTCCTAGGAGAAGCAGCAGCAGAAACCAATGTGAAATTGGACTTCTACTTTCAGTCTGGACAAGATGGCGTAGACTCACTGCTCCCTGTTCCTCTCAGCTGAGTATAATTATGAATCCCAGAAATAATTCAAGAGGCAACCAAAGAATTCTAAAAGAGGTAAAGAGAAAGGCAGAGTGGCTGGAAATTCCAGGACTGGAGGAACATCGTGGTAGCCTTATGACTTACAGAAGGCAACACAGGCCCAGCATTTCCCAGCTCCCAACCTAGCAACAGATGGTTGCTCAGGTAGGCTCCTCTGGATTGAATGGGAGTCCTGCTGACAATACCAAGTGAGCATGGCAACTCCAGCAAGGAAATGTAGCAGGGAGCCCCACTGACAATAAGCAATCAGGAGAAGTGCTTTCCTTTCCCACCAGGCCAGAGACTCCCCTAGCCCACAAAAAGATACTGTGCAAACAGGGCACCATCAAGGGGAAATGCTATTGCAACAAGCAGTCTAGCTCAGGAAGCCTTTTGTCCTTATGATCTTAAGGATTCCCCTCTCCCCAAAAGATATACCAGGCATATAGCTCTGGCAAGGGGTGGGGGAGTTGCCACCAGAATAAGCAAAGCCAGGTAAGATGTGCTGTTTTAAAGACTAGAGACTCACCTCCTCCACCTAGAGACATGGGGCAGCCCAGCCTGGTGAAGCACCTTCTGCTCCCTTAGGCCGCACCAGCAGGTACCAGTGAGGGCCCCGTCAGCACCATGTTAACCAGCCAAACAAAATTGCACCACAGAGGCTCTGAAAAGTAAATTGTCATTGAAACTGCAGCCTACAAAAGTAGGTTAGGAATTGTGTGCTAAAACTAAACATTGTCCACTAAAATAAAAGATTTAAATTGTCTCCTAACGTAGTAGCCAAATGTCCAGAATACAATGAAAAATCACCCATCATACCAAGAACCATAGAATCACAACTAGAGTGAGAAAAGACAATCAACCGACATCACTACCAAGATGAATCAGATGTTAGAATTATCTGACAAGGATTTATTTTTTTATTGAATGATAATTGCTTTACAGAATTTTGTTGTTTTCTGTCAAACCTCAACATGAATCAGCCATAGGTATACATTTGTTCCCTCCCTTTTGAAACCCCCTCCCATCTCCCTCCCCATCCCACCCCTCTAGGTTGATACAGAGCCCCTGTTTGAGTTTTCTGAGCCATACAGCAAATTCCCTTTGGCTATCTATTTTACATATGGTAATGTAAGTTTCCTTGTTTCTCTTTCCATAATCTCACCCTCCCCTCCCCTCTCCCCATGCTGCTAAGTCTGCTGCTAAGTCGCTTCAGTCGTGTCCAACTCTGTATAACCCCATAGATGGCACCCCACCAGGCTCCCCCGTCCCTGGGATTCTCCAGGCAAGAACACTGGAGTGGGTTGCCATTTCCTTCTCCAATGCATGAAAGTGAATAAGTGAAAGTGAAGTCACTCAGTCATGCCCAACTCTTAGCAACCTCATGGACTGCAGCCTACCAGTCTCCTCCGTTCATGGGATTTTCCAGGCAAGAGTACTGGAGTGGGGTGCCATTGCCTTCTCCACCTCTCCCCATGTCTGTAAGTCTATTTTCTATGTCTGTTTCTCCATGCTGCCCTGCAAACAAATTCTTCAGTACCATTTTTCTAGATTCTGTATATGTATGTTAGAATACAATATTTATCTTTCTCTTCCTGACTCACTTCAGTCTGTATAATAGGTCTAGCTTCATCCACCTCACTAGAACTGACTCGAATGCATTCCTTTCTATTTCGAGTAATATTCCATTGTGTATATATACCACAACTTCTTTATCCATTCATCTGTTGATGGACAGTTAGGTTGCTTCCATGTTCTAGCTATTGTAAATAGTACTGCAATGAACAGTGAGATACATGTGTCTTTTTCAATTTTGGTTTCCTCAGGGTATATGCCTAGGAGTGGGATTGCTGGGTTGTATGGTGGTTTTATTCCTAGTTTTTTAAGGAATCTCCATACCATCTTCCATAGTGGCTGTGTCAGTTTACATTTCCACCAACAGTGCAAGAGGGGTCCCTTTCCTCCACACCCTCTCCAGCATTTATTTTTTGTAGACTTTTTGATGATGGCCATTCTGACTGGTATGAGGTGATATCTCATTGTAGTTTTGATTTGCATTTCTCTAATGAGTGATGTAAAGCATCTTTTCATGTGTTTGTTAGACATCTGTATGTCTTCTTTGGAGAAATGTCTGTTTAGGTCTTTTTCCCACTTTTTGATTGGGTTGTTTGTTTTTCTGGTATTGAGTTGTACGAGCTGCTTGTATATTTTGGAAATTAATCCTTTGTCAGTTGTTTCATTAGCTATTATTTTCTCCCATTCTGAGGGTTGCCTTTTCACCTTGCTTATACTTTCCTTTGCTGTGCAAAAGATTTTAAGTTTAATCAGGTCCCACTTGTTTACTTTTGTTTTTATTTCCATTACTCTAGGAGGTGGGTCATAGAGGATCTTGCTTTGATTTATGTCATCGAGTGTTCTGCCTGTTTTCCTCTAAGGGTTTTATAGTTTCTGGTCTTACATTTAGGTCTTTAATCCATTTTGAGTTTATCTTTGTATATGGTGTTAGGAAGTGTTCTGATTTCATTCTTTTACATGTAGCTGTCCAGTTTTCCCAGGACCATTTATTGAAGAGGCTGTCTTTGCCCCATTGTATATTCTTGCCTCCTTTGTAAAAAATAAGGTACCCATAGGTGCAAGGGTTTATTTCTGGGCTTTCTATCTTGTTCCATTGGTCTATATTTCTGTTTTTGTGCCAGTACCATACTGAGAATTATCTGACAAGGATTTTAATGCAGCACCACAAAAATGCTTCAGTAAGCAATTGCCATGTCTCTTGTAAAAAATGAAGGAAAAAAAAAGAGGAAGTCAGAGCAAAGAAACAACAAGTTATAAAAAAGAAACAGCAACTATAAAACTGAAGGATACAATAGCAGAAATTAAAAACTTGCTGGTTAGGCTCAGTAGTGTAGTGGAGATGACAGAGGATAGAATCAGTGAACTTGAGGATACACCAATAGAATTTACTCAATCTGAGCAACACAGGAAAAAATAGACTGGAAAAAAAAAATAAAGCCTCTGAAACCTGTGGGACATTACACAAGATCCATATCAGAGTCCCAGAAGCATACCAAAATCAAAGACAGTGCAGAAAAGGGAGAAAGCTATAGACAAATATCTCATGAACTTAGAAAAATGTTCAACAAAACATTAGCAAAATGAAACCAACAATGTATAAAAGAATTATACACCACGACCAAGTGAGATTTATTAAGGTATGCAAATCTGGTTCAATATTTTTTAAATCAACATATAAAAACTTGAAAAAAATCAGTCAACATAGGCTACTATATATATCTGACTCTTTGCAACCCCATGAACTGTAGCCCACCAGGCTCCTCTGCCATGGTATTCTCCAGGCAAGAATACTGGAGTGGGTTGCCCTTCCCTTCTCCAGGGCATCTTCCTGAACCAGGGACTGAACCCAGGTCTCCTGCATTGCAGGAGGATTCCTTACCTCCTGAGCCACCAGGGAAGCCCCATCCGTATGCCCATATCAATTAGCAAAGAAAAACACATTTGATAAAATTCAACACTTATTCATGATAAAAACCCTCAGTATACTAGGAGTAGAGGGGAACTTCCTTAACTTCATAAAGAACATCTAAACATAACAGCTAACATTATACTTAATGGTGAAATACTGAATGCTTTCCCTCTTAAGATTGGAATGAGGGAAGCATGTCTATTCTTATCATTTCTAGTCAACATTGTGCTGGAAGTTCTGGAAAGTATAACAAGATAAGAAAAAGAAATTTTAAAAATACAGATTAGAAATAATCAAGGAAAATTGTCTCACAGAAAATTTGACCATCTGCACAATAAATCACAAGAAATCTTAAAAAAAAAACCTTCTAGAACTAATAATTGAACTCAGCAAGGCCATATGATATAAAACTAATACAAAAATCAATTGCATTTCTATATAATAACTGGAAATCTAAAATAACACCATTTACAATTGCTCCAAAGAAAATGAGATATCAATATTTAGGCATAAACTTAACAAAGCTGGTACAGGATTTGTATGCTGAAAATTACAAAACACTAGTGAAAGAACTTGAGATTGACTGTGTTCGTGGACTGGAAGATTCAACATACTAAAGATGTTGGTTCTCCCCAAATTGATTTATAGGTTAATGAAATCTCTATCAGAACCCCAGCAAGGATTTTTGTAGATAGAGATAGGCTTATTATAAAATTTATATGGAAGAAATTCCTTGATTGCCTAGTGGTTAAGATTCCGTGCTTTTACTGCCATGATTTGGGTTCAGTACCTGACCAGGGTACTGAGATCGCACAAGCCACTTTGTGCAACGCCCCCCCTCCCAAATAGCAAAGAACCTAGAGTAGCTAAAAATGATTTTTATAAAGAGCAAACTTTTATAAAGAATAAACCAATGTAAAGGCTTATTATATAGCTACAGTAATTAAGCCAGTATGATAAAAGTGGAAGGTAAACACACAGATAAATGGAGCAGAATAGAGAACCCAGAAACACACCCACACAGATTTGTTCAGTTGATTTTTGAAAGTTGTAAAATCAGTTCAGTGGAGGAAGGATAGCCTTTTAAACAAATAGCACAGGAGCAGTTGACATCCATGGGCAAAATAAATGAATTTTGACCTAAACATCACACTGTATATAAAGATTAATTCAACATGGATCACAGACTTAAAGTGTAAAACTATAAAACTTGTAGAACAAAAGCCACAGGAGAAAATCTTCATGGTCTAGGGCTCAACAAAGTGTTCTTAGACTCAATACCACAAGCATGATCCATAAAAGGAAAAACTATTAATTGTATTTCATCAAAATAACAAAGTTTTGTTCTATGAAAGATCCTATAAATCTGAGCTACAAACTAGAGAAATTATTTGCAAAGTACTATCTGAAAATGATTTTTTAAATTTATTTTTTGGAGGCTAATTACAATATTGAATTGGTTTTGCCATACATTGACATGAATCTGCCACAGGTGCACATGTGTTCCCCATCCTGAACCCCCCTCCCACCTCCCTCCCTGTCCCATCCCTCTGGGTCATCCCAGTGCACCAGTCCTGAGCACCCTGTCTCATGCATCAAACCTGGACTGGCAATCTGTTTCACATATGATAATATACATGTTTCAATGCCATTCTCCCCAATCATCCCACCCTCACCCTCTCCCACAGAGTCCAAAAGACTGTTCTATACATCTGTGAAAAGGATTTTTATCTAGAATATATAAAGAACTCTCAAAAATCAAACAATCCTGTTAGAAAATGGGCAGAAGATATAAACAAACTTTGCACTAAAGAGGATATACAGATGACACATAACACATGAAAAGATATTCAACATCATTAGTCACTTTAACCTCTGAGCCACCAGGGAAGTCCTCATTAGTCATCAGGAAAGTGCAAATCACAACCATAGTGAGATATTACTACACACCTATCAGTTCAGTTCAGTTACTCAGTCGTGTCCGACTCTTTGCCATCCCATGGACTGCAGCACGCCAGGCTTCCCTGTCCCTCACCAATTCCCAAAGCTTGCTCAAACTCATGTCCATTGGGTCGGTGATGCCATCCAACCATCTCATCCTCTGTCATCCCCTTCTCCTCCTGCCTTCAATCTTTCCCTGCATCAGAGTCTTTTCCAATGAGTCAGTTCTTCCCACCAGGTGGCCAAAGTATTGGAGCTTCAGCTTCAGCATCATTCCTTTCAATGATTATTCTGGACTGATTTCCTTTATGACTAACTGGTTTGATCTCCTTGCAGTCCAAAGGACTCTCAAGAGTCTTCTCCAACACCACAGTTCAAAAGCATCGATTCTTTGGCGCTCAGCCTTTTTTATGGTCCAACTCTCACATCAGTACATGACTACTGGAATAACCATAGCTTTGACTAGATGGACACACCTATCAGAACAGCTAAAATAAAAAATATTGACACCAAATGCTGGAGAGGATGCAGAGAAACTGGATCATTCATATGTGTATTCAACATATTAATGTTTAAATAAACTGTAGGACATACATGCCATGGAATACTACTCAGCAATAAAAAGAAATAGGGTATCCGTTCATGTAATAACTTGGATGAATCTCCCAGGAATCCTCCTCAGTGAGAAAAATACATCTAAAAAAGTTACATACATAAAAAGTTGTTTATATAATACTAATGAAATGACAAAATGTATAGTGATGGAGGACAGTTACTGGGTGCCACAGGGGTTAGAAAATGGGGCAGATAGAAGGTAAGTATGAATGCATAGGGAGCAGCTGGAAGGATCCTTGTGATCATACAGTTCTGATCTTATTGGTGCATTCTTGAACCTACACGTGATAGAATTGCAAACAATTCAATCCACAGACATATACAAACAAATGATTACAGGTAAAGCTGGGGATATCTAGGCAAGATCAATGGTTCATGGGCAGTATTGGTGCCATGGTTGTGGTATTGTACTACAGTTTTATAAAATGTTCCCACTTTGGGAAACTGGGTAAAGTATACATGGTATATCACTGCATTATTTCTTACAATTGCATGTGACTCTACAATGATCTCAAAATACAAAGTTCAATTTTTTTAAAAAAGAAAAGCAACTGGGGCCTTGAATATTTTGCCAGAAGCTGAGCTATGGAATCTGGCTCATTTGTGGGCATGAAACTGGTTGGCCATCTGACTACAGAGTAGATAGTTATAAAGAACAGTGATTCCTCCACCTTGGGGATACAGCCCCTTTGGGAGCCTGTAATAATCCAAAGAGGTATTGTTCACCTTCTGGAAATTCTCAATAACCAAATTTAATTGAAAATCACTTTCATGAAATAACAAACATTTGCTATATAAATCTTCATCTCAGAGAACCACACTAGAAAATCAAAATAGGGTATCTCTAACCTCTGCACACCTTGGCCCTTCCAAAACAGGAATCACCAGCCTGATCATTCTTCATACAGTTAATGTCTGAGATCTGAATGGGCCTGTTAAGTCTGCATGGTGAACAGCTGTCACCCCTAACTCTGGGCAACCAGAAGGCTCAGACCATTGAGAAACGCTGAGGGAGAATGACAGGCTGTGGACGATTGGCTGCAAACCCCATTCCATTGCTCGGCCAAGGGCTCCAAACGGATGCGCCACCATTAGATTCAACATCTTCCTTAAGAGGAGCTTAGAGGGTTTTTTGTTTGTTTTTTGTTTGTTTGTTTGTTTACTACCTCTTTTTTTTTTAATTTCATTTTTTAAAAAAATTTTAAAATCTTTAACTCTTACATGCGTTCCCAAACATAAACCCCCCTCCCACCTCCCTCCCCATAACATCTCTGTGGGTCATCCCCATGCACCAGCCCCAAGCATGCTGTATCCTGCGTCAGACATAGACTGGCGATTCAATTCTTACATGATAGTATACATGTTAGAATGCCATTTTCCCAAATCATCCCACCCTCTCCCTCTCCCTCTGAGTCCAAAAGTCCGTTATACACATCTGTGTCTTTTTTCCTGTCTTGCATACAGGGTCGTCATTGCCATTTTTCTAAATTCCATATATATGTGTTAGTATACTGTATTGGTGTTTTTCTTTAGAGGGTTTTTATGATCTTTTCCTAAAAGCTCTTTTCCTGCTTGTTCTTCAGACCTGGAACATCTTGAACTTATCACTTGCTTTGATCAAAGAGAAACTTGATTTCACAGAGGACTAAACAAACAATGGGGAAAGCACATTCCCCCTTAATATTAGTTTTTTTTCTTTAGTGACTCAAATTTAATCTTGTCAAGTTGGCTTAAAAAAAAAAATGTCCTCACAAATTTTTTGTCTGCAAAAGAGATCATTTGGAAGTTTGCTTTGGTTTTATGATTTAATGTCGAAATTACTAAATTGGCCAGGTTAAAAACCTTGACCTTCCTTAAGGTTTAAGTTCTGAGGCAAGAATACTGGAGTGGGTAACCATTCACTTCTACATGGGATCTTCCCGACCCAGGGGTCAAACCTGGGTCTCCTGCATTGCAGGCAGATTCTTTACTATCTGAGCCACCAGAGAAACCCTATATCAGGATTCCCCCCAAATTCCCTCATGCTGCCTCTTTGTAGTTACAACCCCCCAACCCTGGCGACCACTGGTGTGTTTTCCATCACTGTAGTTTTCTCTCTTTGAGAAAGTCATAGAAATGGAATCATAAAGTAGAGAACTTTAAAACTGGCTTCTCTCCGCATCATGTCTTCAGGATTCATCACATTGGTGTATCTCTCAGTAGTTCATTTAAGATCCTTTTTTACTTAAGAATTACTCCCCAATTTCCTTAGTTAGTTTTCTAAGCAGGCTTTGTAATAGTGTAGCAACAGTATAATCTGTGTGCAATGAAATCACCTTTGGTAAAATGACTGACAGTTACCAAGGTTTTTCTTATCCAATTCTTCATCTGTTTCTGCTGATAAAAAAAGCAGAGAGGCAAGAAGTAGATAATAACTTCTAAACAAGCATCATAGAGTTCTAAAACCAGCAAGCAGCACCCCTGACTGCCTGAACTGTTCTCAAACCACTTCTCTCACCACTTAAGAAACCTACCAGGACAGTAGTGGCCACTGGACTTCTAGACATATGCCTCCTGCCCAGGAGCCTTCCTGTTGATTCTTGAGCCAGCTTCACACAAAAGAATGAGTACAATTGTCTAGAAAGTAACATCCATCCACCCACCCACCCACCCACAGATCACACCCATACCTCCTGATCGCACCCACATCCCCTGCAGTGAAATCATGGAGTCTCAACCACTGGACTGCCAGGGAAATCCCTAAGGTGACATTTTAAGAAATTCTTGAACTGCCCTCCTGAGGAACTCCAAATGTCTTTTACTAAAGATTTGTCATACCAGAAACTTCTAGCATTAAAATCACTCATTTAGGGTAAGGAGTTCCAGAAGACCTCTCTTTAAAAAATGCAAACATGTCACATAGGAGGATATCCCGTTATGAAGTTGGGCCCTGAAGGGCTGAAACAAAACCTTCTGACCTGAGACAGAGGCCAGATTTGGAGTGGAGCTCAGTGCTAAGGGCTGGGACCCCAGCTTAAATTAGAGGTGAGGTCAGATGACTCTGCAAGGCCAAGTGGCAGTGGTGTAACAAGCAGGGCTTTATGAGGCCTTCCCAGGAGAGCTCTTCCCCCATGTCCTCTGCTTTAGCTCCTATCTGAAGTACCTAGATGATAGGATTTGACGCAAATTTCCTGAGTTGTTTTGCAGATGTGAAAGGTCAGTTTAGTTCAGTCACTCAGTCATGTCCGACTCTTTGTGACCCCATGAATCACAGCACACCAGGCCTCCCTGTCCATCACCAACTCCCAGAGTTTACTCAAACTCATGTCCATAGAGTCGGTGATGCCATCCAGCCATCTTATCCTCTGTCGTCCCCTTCTCCTCCTGCCTCCAATCCCTCCCAGCATCAGGGTCTTTTCCAATGAGTCAACTCTTTGCATGAGGTGGCCAAAGTACTGGAGTTTCAGCTTCAGCCTCAGTCCTTCCAATGAACACCCAGGACTAATCTCCTTTAGGATGGACTGGTTGGATCTCCTTGCAGTCCAAGGGACTCTCAGGAGTCTTCTCCAGCGCCACAGTTCAAAAGCATCAATTCTTCGGTGCTCAGCTTTCTTCACAGTCCAACTCTCACATCCATACATGACCACTGGAAAAACCATAGCCTTGACTAGACAGACCTTTGTTGGCAAAGTAATGTTTCTGCTTTTTAATATGCTGTCTAGATTGGTCATAACTTTCCTTCCAAGGAGTAAGCGTCTTTTAATTTCATGGCTGCAGTCACCATCTGCAGTGATTTTGGAGCCCCCCAAAATAAAGTCTGCCACTGTTTCCACTGTTTCCCCATCTATTTCCCATGAAGTGATGGGACCAGATGCCATGATCTTCGTTTTCTGAATGTTGAGCTTTAAGCCAACTTTTTCACTCTCCTCTTTCACTTTCATCAAGAGGCTTTTTAGTTCCTCTTCACCTTCTGCCATAAGGATGGTGTCATCTGCCTATCTGAGGTTATTGATATTTCTCCCGGTAATCTTGATTCCAGCTTGTGCTTTTTCCAGTCCAGCGTTTGTCTAGATGTACTCTGCATAGAAGTTAAATAAGCAGGGTGACAGTATACAGTCTTGACCTACTCCTTTTCATGCAGATGTGAAAACCCCCCACCAAATTGAAAATATTAACTACTTGATGACCAGGAGCACATAGCCCCAGGCCTCCCAGAGCCTAAGGACTTAACCCCTGTGACATTACCCTCTTCCCTAGCCATCAGAGAATCCTGTGTGAGTTGATCATGTACTTGTCAATCCCCTGCCCCACCTGACTTTTAAAAATGCTTTGCAGAA
This sequence comes from Capricornis sumatraensis, assembly GCF_032405125.1. Classification (NCBI taxonomy): domain Eukaryota; kingdom Metazoa; phylum Chordata; class Mammalia; order Artiodactyla; family Bovidae; genus Capricornis; species Capricornis sumatraensis. The sequence continues at coordinate 26,859,496 of NC_091092.1, forward strand.
ACCCTTCAGAGAGCTCGAGGCTTTTTAGGGCAGGAGCTACCTGCCTCCTGGCATGGCCCTGCAGTAAACCTTTCCCTATTCCAAACTCCACCTTTTCAGTTTGTTTAACCTCACTGTCAGGTGCACGAACTTGCATTAACAGCAGGAGACACTGGGACCCAGGGAAGTGGGCTGAAAAGGGGTGGGGGTAATGTGTCAAAGAGGCATTGGGACATGCTGAGAACAAACATTGCCTGTGTCCTCAGTACAGCCAGGCCATGGCCTGGTGGCCCCACTCTGGAGTCAGATTGCTAGATGCTGTGTTTGCTTCTGTCTTATCTATCTACTAAGTCAACACGAAGTTGAAGCTCTGAAACCCAATTCAATAAGAGTGTTTATGAATCCAGGGTACTTAGCCAGCGTGAAGGAGGAAGCCACCTTCCAACTGCGGGAGGGCTTTCCTTTTTTATTCAGTTTCCCTTTCTTTTGTGTTTATAGTCTTTTCCCCTTCTCCCCAAAGGCACGTCACTCTGAAAGTCCTGCCTGTATGAATAAAAGCAACTTGATGGCCAAGAATCAGAGACTCTAGGTGGAGGGTAAACCAAGTCATTTCCTGTGAGGGAGGGGAGTCAGCCTCGAGTGGTCAGACTTACCCCGAACTGAGGGCAGTAGGACGACCCTTGCACACCTATTTAGGAAGCCAGGGCCGCCTTAGCCTGGGGTTAGCAGGGGCCTTGGTCTTCTTCACCACTGTTATTTTACAACCTCTTGCTCCACGCAGACATGTACAACTAATGAAGTAACTGTTGGCGCGTCTGCCAGTAACACAGCTCATTTCTGTTGATTAGTCATAGACCAACAATCAGTAAATTGGTAGACTGCACTTGAGCTGACACATTTTCAATCTAACGGTTCATAAAACAGAGGGCTGCTTATTTTATGTATATATAAGTGGCTCTTAGTGCATCAAAAGGATGTTTAAAACAACAAAGGAATAGTCAAAAGCGCAGTTTATCATCTTGGTAGCATTCGAGGCAGCCCTTGGTTAAATAAGCAAAGCAGCACACAGGCAGATGGCGGAAGTGCTGGGGCAAGTGCAGGCTCCTTCCGAAGGGCTTCTGGCCATGGCACCGGGGGCTCCAGGCAGGTGTGCTGAGGGGCTGCCCAGGGAGCAGGAGAACTGAGTTGCAAGATGGTTCAAACCTTTGCAAAGAAAGAATCACAGAGACAGTGCTTTCTGAGAAAGAGCAGAAATGAAGTAGACCTAGGAAGCTAGTTGGGCGTCCCTGGTGACTCAGTGGTAAAGAATCCGCCTGCCAATGCAGGAGGTGCAGGTTTGACCCCTGGGTCAGGAAGATCTCCTGGAGATTAAAATCACAACCCACTCCAGCATTCTTGCCTGGGAAATTGCATGGACAGAGGAGCCTGGCGGGCTACAGTCCACGGGGTCTCAAAGAGTCAGACAAGACTTAGCGACTCAACAAAAGGAAGCTAGTTAAGTGTTTGAGACCCAAATGCCAATGGAAAAAGCTCTGTGTCTTTAGAGCTGATGCAATTGGAGCCTTTCATGTTGAGGCATGAACATTTACAGCTGGGCAGCAATCGTCCCTACATTTCTGTTCATCTGATTTTCAATTTCAGTTGTTCATTCTCTATTCCCAGCCCCACTGTGGGACTGCGTACTAATTATCTCATGGTGGTGATACCATCTGCTGAAAAGGCTGGCAGCTGAGCCATTACCATCTTCCTGCCTCTACCTGCCCTGGTACATGAAACAGAAGGCAGTGTACTGTCCCCTGTGCCCTACTCAGGGGACTGACTCAGCTTCACAGATTGAAGCAGAAACTGAGAACTTGACCCATGCTCCAGACTGGAGCCTTTGCCTATGATGTTTAGTACTGAAGTTGGGGGACTCAGCCTGTGTGTACATGTGGCCTGGGTGGTGGAGCAGGTGACACGGGCCTTACGGTGAAATATTTGGCTAAACTACCTTCCTGTGTGGGTCCACGCACCTGTGATTGATTCATGGGCCTGGGTCTGATCTAAATGAACAAGTGAATTTCTTGACCACCACTTTTACCTCTCTCCCTGGCCACCTGGACACAATTAAAAGCCATCTGGTCACAAGAGGGTTGAGGTGTAGACAAGACTGAATAATCCCATCCTTGATCCTGGGAAAAGAACTGAAAGGATCTGATGTATACACAAATCAGTTGTACCATCTTTTTGTGGAAATGGCAGCATGATCTTTCTTTGTAATCCCACTCAAAGTATTTTTAAACTTCAGAATAGGAGTGAGGAACCCAGGTGTTGACACTGGTAAATTGTCGCAAGCAGGCAGCATGGAAGAAGGTGGACAGGGCATACGGTCCCTAGTCTAATCTCCCCCTGCCCATGAAGTTCTGAAAGTTTGGTGAGAATAACTGGTGAGTTAGAATAATAGTTAAGCATCTATTCTTTTATATATGTTAAAATATTCTTAACGCTTATGACAACTGTGAGGGATGTTACAGAGAGAGGAACATATGCATTGTGTCCTCAAAAGTTAGCAGGGACAGGGAATAAGTCTTGATTTCCTTTTTAGTTATTCTTTATTTTTACTTATTTTTAATTTTATTTTATATTGGAGTAGAAAGTCTTGATTTGACCAGAGAAAAAAGGTGGTTTGTTTTCCACTTTTGAGCCATTGATTTGATCTCCAGGGAACACAGCCTTACTGTTGCACAGCTGGGCACTGACATTAGTAGCAAGAAGCCAATCAAATTTTTTTTTTCCTTTTGACTCTCCTTTTCTTTTACTGATCGTATTTTGTGATTGTTCAGGTTCCTTGGATTTTTTTCCCTGTTATCAGTTCAGTTCAGTTCAGTTCAGTCGCTCAGTCGTGTCCGACTCTTTGCGACCCCATGAATCACAGCACGCAAGGCCTCCCTGTCCATCACCAACTCCCGGAGTTCACTCAGACTCACATCCATCGAGTCAGTGATGCCATCCAGCCATCTCATCCTCTGTCGTCCCTGTTATCATTACCTTGTGAAAGAATGTGGTCAGCTTCCCCCATTTGTATGAATGTAGGAGAATATTAATACAGCTACAAGAAAAGCAGAGATAAGCCAGAAGTCAAAGAATCAGTGTTCCCGCCCCAGAGGAACCATAGAAACAACTGAGACCAGCCCTTCACTTGTTTCTGTGTGGTTTTTTTGTTTGTTTGTTTTTTGCCGCTCTTCCCTCGTAGCTCAGTTGGTAAAGAAACTGCCTGCAATGCAAGAGACCTGGGTTCAATCCCTGGGTTGGGAAGATCCGTTGGAGAAGGGAAAGGCTACCTACTCCAGTATTCTGGCCTGGAGAATTCCATGAACTGTATAGTCCATGGGGTCGCAAATAATCAGACATGACTGAGCAACTCGCTTTCATTATTATGTGGGATCTCAGTTCCCCTACCAGGAATTGACCCCCTGCAGTGGTAGCTCAGAGTCTTAACCACTGAACCACCAGGGAAGTCCCAGCCCTTCCCTTTCATGGTGGGGAGACAGAGACCCAGAGAGGGAAGGTGGGTCATAATTCCCATTTCTGTCCTCTTTCTGGAATGCGATATATGATTTTAGTGCTCCATACTTGCCTTTCTAATGATAGCTTGTAAAAGTTATTATTAGGCACTCCTGGGGCACAAGGCCAATTAGGTTAAGGAGTGGTACAGAGCTGTATGATGGTAGGGAAACCTAGACCCAAACTAAACATTCACCCTGGACCATCAGATCTGGAGTTGGCCCTCGTTTGTGTTGTGTTGGCATTCCCCTAGGTACTAGGTACCGTCCTTGGCCTGCTTGTCTTCTGTTGGGTTGGCCAAAAGTTTCATTTGGGTTTTCTGTAAAATGTTACTGCAATTCTTAGGCTGTTCTACCTGTCTCAGCGAATAACTCATCCCTTCTCCAGTTCAACACCTACCTTGTCACCTGTCCATCTCTTTACAAATCTCTGCTCTTCCCGTATACCCTGCTGTACTTGTAACTGCAACAAAACCTCTGTTTTGTTTGAATAAAAACAAGCAAAAATCTTTTCAACCTATGTCTCCCTGCCCTCCAAGCCTTGCCAGCCAAGCTTCTTGAAAGAATGGCTTGTATTTGATGTTCTAAGTCCTTCCTTTTCATTAACCCCAGTGCCCAAACTCAACGGGTACCTTTTAAGTCTTTTTTTTACAGAATCCTGCTCTGCAGCATTTCTCACTGTATTTGTCTGCCTGAAACTCTTTTTCCTGACTTTTCTTCTCTGGGTTCTTCTACTCTGTCCCTCAAGGGTCTTAATCGATAGTAGTTACAGTAGTTATATCTTGGGTTCACAGCCAGCTTACATCTCCTTGACTGCAGTACTTCCCAACCCATCATCTCTCAGGAAGGGATGGTAAAGCCCCCGACACAGTCAATAGGTCTAGTGATGGCTCTCTAATGGGAGGTGGACACCGTACCTGTGGGAGTCCATTCTCTCTCCCTCAGAATGCAGTGAGATAGAGGAAGCAGACGGTAGGGAACTCGGCTGAGGGGTCACACCGGCTCAGAGGCTGACCCTACGGTTGTGACTGTGTGAGTGGATGAGTGACTAGAAGACACTTCCGGGCAGAGGAGGCAGCATGAGAAATAAAGGCAACTCTGCCTGAGAAACAGGGAAGAGATCCTGAAACAGGGAGGGGTGCAGAGGAGCAGAGAGGGGAAGCGTGGTGAGAGGAATAGGAGGGAGACGGGAGTGAGGAGAGGAAGCGTGGGAGAGGGCACCCAGGGGAGTTCTGACTCTCTATGAGGGGCTCTGGTGCTGGCTACACTACATTTCCACGTGACTCCCTGGATCCTTGTAATGACTCTCTCTTCTCACTACCTTATTTTAGTGGGGTTTTGTTTCTTGCCACTTTTATCCGAATGTACCTCTTCTTTTGTGGTGCTGGAGAAGACTCTTGAGAGTCCCTTGGACTGCAAGGAGATCAAATCAGTCAATCCTAAAGGAAATCAACCCTGAATATTCATTGGAAGGACTGATGCTTAAGCTGAAGCTCAAACTTCAATACTTTGGCCACCTGATGTGAAGAGCCGACTCACTGGAAAAGACCCTGATGCTGGGAAAGATTGAAGGCAGGAGGAGAAGGGGACCACAGAGGACGAAATGGTTGGATGGCAACACCGACTCAATGGGCATGAACTTGGACAAACTCCGGGAGATAGCAGAGGATAAAGGAGCCTGGTGTGCTGGGATCCATGAGGTCTCAAAGAATCAGACATGACTTAGCGATTGAACAACAACAACAATCTCTTCCACCACTTCCTCAACCTCACCCTGAGTGATCTCCTCCACTCGTTTCAGTTTGAAATGTTTTTATGCAATGCATATAGTTTTTTTTTTTAAAGTATACCAAAGGCTTATACAAAAGGCTTATACAAAGTGATAAGCAGAAGACCCTATGCCCATCCCTTTCATGCCTCCCAAAAGCAATATCTCTTAGAAGTATTCCTTATGGTGTTTACCTCAGTCATTGAAAATAATATGATTATCCCACTGTTTCTTTATTTTTATTCCAGTAAAATATACATTGCACAGATTTACTATTTTGACTAATTTATGTGTACAGTAGCATTAAGTACAGTTGTGTTGTGGTACAGACATCACCACGAGCCATCTACAGAAGTTTTTCATTCTCTCAAACTGAACTTCTGTATCCAGTAAACAGTAACTTCTCATTCCCTTCCTGCCCAGCCCCTGGTAATGACTCTTCTAGGTCATGTCACTATAAATTTTATTCTAGGTACATCATATAAATGGACTCATACAATATTTGTCCTCTGTTGTCACACTTATTTCACTTAGCAGATGTCTTCCAGGGTTGTCTATGTTGTAATATATATCAGAATTTCATTCCTTTTTAAAGGTTGAAACATATTCTATTTTGTATACATAAAACATCATATTTTATTTATCTTTTCATTCATTGATGGACATTTGATCTATTTCCATCTTTGGCTATTATGAATGTGCTGCTATGAACTCAAGTGTATAATATCTGTTTGAGCCTCTGCTGGCATTTCTTTGGGACATATCTATATCTCCAGAAATGGAATTATGGGATCATATGGTAATTCAGTGTTTGCTTTTCTGAGGAGCACTGTGTTGTTTTCCACATTCTACTGTTTTCTTATCAAACACTTTTTAAACATCATTTACTGATTTTGTGTTATGGTACCTGAAGATCCATCCACTCTTAAAGTATTCTCTAGGCCTTGTGTGCTGATGACTTCCCATCTATATTTCCAGCCCTCACTTTCCCTTGAGCTTCAGGCTTATATTATCCAAATGCTTACTGGACATCTCCATGTGGATGTTAAGCTCACCGTATGCAGAGCATAAATAAAATGCTTACCCCTGCCCTTACCCAGACTTTCTCTTCCTCTGGTTATTATACTGCCCCTTCATCAGTGAATGTCACTAATGTCTACCCAATAACTCAAACAAGAAACCTGTAGAGGGGTGGGAAGGGGAGGGTGGGAGGGAGACTTAAGAAGTAGGGGATAAAAAAAAAGAAGAAGAAGAAGTAGGGGATATATGTATACTAATAGCTGATTTACTTTGTTGTAAGGCATAAACTAACACAACATTGTAAAGCAATTATCCTTTAATAATAATAATAACAAAGAAACTTGGAGGTTATCGCAAATTGTTCCTGGACGTTACCATCCAATGGCTCACCAAGACTTCCAGATTTTACCTCTGAAATATTTCTAAACTCCATTCTCTTTTCTTCTTACTCACTGTCACTGCCCTAGTTGAGATCTTCATCATCTGTTGATTGAACCACTTGCAGCAGCCTCCTCCTAACTTGTCTCCCTGCCTCCATTCTTGCCCTCATTTAATTCTATTGCAAACTGATCTACGCCAGTTTAGCCTCTAGCACCATCAGGTACTTTTCAGTGAATATCAGTAATTTCCAATGTCTGGAATTATCTGTGGGTTGTAGTCTTTATCCCCCGGAGCCTCCATACCAGGTGGTATGTTCCACTGAAAACAGGACTTCGACCCAATTCTGCCAAGCATACATTTATTAGCAGTTGGGCATAGCCCTGCAACCTGTCCTCATAAGCTCCAGGAAGCCCCACGCAGGAAAGGTTCATTTGAAGCACATTGAGCAATTCTCCAGCAATAGCATTTTAGCTAAACTTCTGGCCAAATCAGGCAGCAGACTCATCCATCAAGTGTCAGGAGCCAGGACCGAATGGATTTCTAGACCTAGAATGCCACTTGGAAGTACCAGTGTTTTAGGCCCCCTTGATGCAAGGGCAGACAAAAGCAACAGTCCATAAATCTGGAACACTATTTATTTAACAAGTGAAAGTTTATTTCCACCATCCTGTATGTAATGAGCAAACCCTCTAGTGTAGATTTAGGTAGAGTGGCTGAAGCTTTCCAGTAGCTGCTTCTGGAGCATGAACTCATAATTAGAGTCCTTCAGATGCAAACTAAGCACTGCTAGAATGTGTTCCTCTTTGAGGTGCTTCAGACAGTAACTGTCCCTAGAGTTTATCTATATGTTGATGTATATGTATAGGTGTGTGTGTATCTTGCATTGTCTGTGCTGAGGCTTTTGTTGTTATTTTGTTTGTTTTGTTTTTTGGCTGCATGGCATGTGGGATCTTATTTCGCCAACCAAGGATCAAGCCTACAGCCCCTGCAGTGGAAGCGCAGTCTTAACCTCTGGATCACCAGGGACGTCCCTGTGCTGAGTTTTTTCAAGGTAAATTTCAGGCTATACAACAAATCTGTCCTCCCGTGGACATCTGTCCATATTGTTCCCCTGCATAAAACCCTTCCCTTTCATGGTTGCCTATAAAATCAAGTCCAAACTCTTTCAAGTGACATGCAAGGCCTTGTCAGACAACCCTCTGCCACTGTCTTTTCTGTACTTTACACTCTAGTCTAGAATTACCAAGCCACATGTAGTGAAGCCCCACCCAGGATGCTCTCCCCACCTGCCTAGCCCACCTTCGCACTTTCCTTCACCTGGCTAATTCTCACTCATCCTCTATGACTCAATTCAGGCAATCAGCTCTTTTAAGAAGTCTTCCCTGGAACCTAATGGAGTTAAGCACAGAGCCGGACACAACTGAAGTGACTTAGCATGCACACATGCATTTAACATTTGAATAGCACTTATATATGCCAGGAACTATTCTAAGCACTTTTCAACCTCAAAACAACTCTGTGAATTAGGTTCTATTATTATCCCTCTTTTTAGATAAGGAAACTGAGGCAGATGAAGGTTTAACTTGTCCAAGTTCACGTAATTGATGAGTGGCAAGTCACACTTCAAACCCAGGGTGTCTGGCTCCAGAGTCTGTGTGTATAGAAATTCATAAGCAATGCTCTGTATTTTCATAGCACCATATACATACCTCTATCTCAGCATTTAGCATAGTAGTTTGACGTTCTTTCTTTGAGTATGTGCCTGCGGCTTTGCCATCAGGACCTTAAAGCTTAATAGTCTCTGAAGTATGGTGTAGGGTTAGATCATGAAGTTTGGAATTAGCCATACCTGGGGTTGAGTCCCACCTCTGCTCTGTACTAAGCTGTCTAACCTTACTCAACCTTTCTATGCTTCCTTTTCCTTATCTGTAAATTGAGAATAAGAATACCTCACGGGGCAATGGAAAAATTGAAATGAGATGATATCTCTAAAGCACCTAGCACAGGGTCTGACATAGCTTAAAAAAAAAAAAAGAAAAACTTTTGGTAATGCTTAACTATTACAAATAGTTATTATCTCTGCATCTCTAGCAACTGGCACAGTGCCTGAAAAATAAACATTTGAGAAATATTTGTTGAACTGAACTATTATGGAAATTAGTAGACTGACATAGATATCTGAAGTATATCTTGTGTGTACGACTTCAGAATTGCTCCCCTGTAGTTAAAACAGAATGTGCCATCTCTCTTTGCTAGGGAGCTTATGAGTTTTACCTCCAAAGGATAGATAGCCCTGGAACTCTCCAGTCATATGATGAACAAGCATACCATTCTGGTCCTTGCAACCATCAGTTTTATTGTAGCTAAAGCTCAAATAGGATAGCTCATCACCTTGAAGTGAGTCTTGTTATCCTAAGTCATCTCATCATCTTTCAAACTGAAAAGAGAACTCCATTTCATTTCCTTTTCTTAGAAAAGGTTTCAGGAGTTCCCTGATAGGCCAGTAGATAAGAATCTGCCTGCCAGTGCAGGGGATATGGATTTGATCTCTGGTCCTGGAAGATCCCACATGCTGCAGGGCAGCTAAGCCCAAGCACTACAACTAGTGAAGCCTGCATGCTCTAGAGCCCATGTTCAGTATCAAGAGAAGCCACCGCAATGAGAAGCCTGCACACCACAACTAGAGAGTAGCCCTTACGGCAACTAGAGAAAGCCCGCGTGCAGCAATGAAAACCCAGTACAGCTAAAAAATTAAAATGAAAAAGACCAAGAGATTCAGAACTTCCCAGGGCTATCCATTCTTGTCAAATCTCTGACCTTTTTGGCTTCTGAAATTCCTATGTAAATTTCCTTCCCAGTATCCAGGAGATTTGAATTGTTGATGAAAAAATCCAATAGTCAATCTATGAACAGAATGGAAAATTTTAAGCCAACCTGAGGATTATAACCTGGGAGACAGTCTCTCTCAGAGAACTCTGAGAACTGTTCTGCCCATTAGAGGTCAAAGAACAGTTATATCCATTTTTGAGACAAAGGGTTATACATCAGATGTATTGATGGTTTACATAATTCGGATGTGTACCTATTAAGTACTGGGTTACTGTGACCCCTTATGGTGTTAAGAAGGAATATTATCCCCTAAAGGAGTTATCGAGTAATATGTCATCATGACCCCTTACAAGATTAAGAAGGAATGTTGGTCTCCTAAAAAGTGATTTTACCAGCATTAAGAAGGAATATTATCTCCTAAAGGAGTTATCAAGTAATATGTCATCATGACCCCTTACAAGATTAAAAAGGAATGCTGGTCTCCTAAGAAGTGATCTTGCCCACACCAGGAGAACATAGTTCTTTACGGTTGAACAGGTATTTCTGCCACTGGGGAGATCTGGTTGGTTCATAATGCACACTAGATGTGAGGGAGGAGGTCAGAAGGTGGAGAAAAATTTTATGTTTATGTTTATGCTTTTCTTGATTTGCCTTAAAATGTGAATTTTTATTTCATCAGTATTAATCCTGGTCATAACCTAAAATCTTACAGTTTGATTAAATCTCTGATTGTTACACTATCATTTTTCTCTTTTTTAGAAGAACCTCACCCATTAACACAAAAAATGTGCAACTAACTGAGGATTCTGGATTCTTAGGTGCTAAGGGAATAATGCCTGGAGTGTGGGTTTGGTCAGGGCAGGCTGCCCAAAGAAGGTCTCCAGGCAGATGGTGAGGGTTGGTAGATCTCTGATGGCAGGGGCTTCCCAAGTTGAGGAAAAGGCATTGGGCATGAGTCAGAGACCACAGAGCATGTAATAAACTAGAGGTGAGGCTAGCAGTTTTATGCTTAGAGCAGAACCTGGGATTCCCCTCTCTTTTTCTGTCCAAATGATCAGAAATAAATCCTGGAGGGTCCAGAAACACAGAGATCAGAAATGTTCATCTCTAGAAAAGTGCACTGGGCCAGACATGAGGAGATATGGTCCCTCATTTTGGTTCTACCACCAGTTTGTCCCATAATGGTGGGCAGGTCATATAAACCCATTTTAGACCATTTCCTTGACAGTTAATTAGAGATAGATATGTAATCAGACTATCACATAGAGCTGGGGGGAGGACTCAGTGGAAACTTACAAATATCCATCAGATATAAGTTACTGAGATATTACTATGAAAATGTAGATACCACAGGAAGAGAGACCACTTTCAGCCTTGCCATCTTGCATGTTATTGAATAATAAATGCCAGCTGCTCAGAGACTCCAAGAAATAGGTGTCAGGTGCACTGAAGAGAAAGGATTCTTTTTAACAAATGAAGAAACCAAAGTTCAGAGAGGTTAAATCACTCCTCAGTTATTGAGCAGGAACTGTGCTAAAGCCAAAAGTGAACTACTTCACTGCTTTGTTTTCAGAGCCTGAAAACCTAGTTGGATTCCTTTGGCAGGCTCTTTAAGAGGGAGAATTGGTGAGAATTTCAGGAATAGTGGAGAACTAGTGAGGGCAGTATTTTGGAGGTTGGCAGCTGATCTCAGATACAGGTAGCTTAATCTTTTTGTGTGCCTTAATCCACTCTGACCCCTAGAACTAGAGGTTCATAGATCTCTAGTAGGTGTGACGGAGAAGGCAGTGGCAACCCACTCCAGTACTCTTGCCTGGAAAATCCCATGGGCGGAGGAGCCTGGTAGGCTGCAGTCTATCGGTCGTGAAGAGTGGGACATGACTGAGGGACTTTACTTTCACTTTTCACTTTCATGTATTGAGAAGGAAATGGCAACCCACTCCACTGTTCTTGCCTGAAGAATCCCAGGGACAGAGGAGCCTTGTGGGCTGCCATCTATGGGGTCACACAGAGTCGGACACAACTGAAGGGGCTTAGCAGCAGCAGCAGTACGTATGAAATATGTATCACTCCTTTTCAGCCTCACTTGGAAGAAGGAACTGGGAGTTGATAACACTGAAAAAAGTGGCAATATCCCTTTAAATCAGTAAGTATTTCTGAAGTGAGGTCTCGGCAGAGAGAAAGCAAGTGAAAGGAAAGTGAGCTGGTGTGGAGAAGATCTGCACTCCAGGGGATCAATGAGCAGAGTGGGAATTCAGGTCTATACAAGAGAGCCTGTCCATGGCACTAGTGGTGAGAGGGAGAAAAACAGAGACATTTTCATTATCTTCCAAAACAGAGTTGTACAGTTCTGGAAGACCTTTGGGCTACTCCGTGCACACATTGGTATAGATCCTCTTGCCATTTTCTCTGGCCTCTTTAGCCAACACTCAGCATGAATATCATGAGAGGTTGCTGATTGTCTTTCTAGAAACATATTTAACCAGTTTCTTCATGCTATTTCAAAATCTGAAAGTAGAAATTCTAAACTTTATAACCATCTAAAAAGGAATTTAGGGCAATCTTATGACATTGTTGTGGAGGTTCCAGGCTTCCTCTTGTAATGCATGGAAGGTTTTAAAGCAACTGTTTTCTTTGACTAGCTCAAAAAGTCCTCTTTCCTCCATCTCCTGTTTTTTAAGATTTTTTTTTAATGTGGACCATTTTTATAGTCTTCCTGAGCACCACAATAAAAAGCAGCCCCTGCTCACCACAACTAGAGAAAGCCTGAGCACAGCAATGAAAACCTAGTGCAATCAAAAATAAATATTAATTAATTATCTTTAAAAAAACAAAGATTGGGAAAGTCCAGAGGAACTGGCAGTGAAAATATAAGCCAGTCATGGGTATATCATGACAATGGCAATAGCAAATACAAAGGCCCTAAGGTGGGCTTCACTGATGGATGTTTTCCAGATGTGGCCTCAGTGAGGACTCCATCACACTGAGAAACTGGTGGCATTAGCCCAAGGTTTCTAGATCAGCATCTTGCTGAAATGAGCCCAGTTTAGGCCAATGGTCTGGTGGCTCAGTCAGTAAAGAATCTGCCTGCTATGTGGAAGACCTGGGTTCAATCCCTGGGTTGGGAAGAATCCCTGGAGGAAGGCATGGTAACTCACTCCAGTATTCTTGCCTGGAGAACCCCATGGACAGAGGAGCCTAGCAGGCTACAGTCCGTAAGGTTGCAAAGAGCTGGACACAACTGAGCACAGCACACAATATTGCTTCTGTTTTATGTTCTTTGGGGTTTTTGGATGGAAGGCTTGTGGGATCTTCACTCCCCATCTAGGGATTGAACCTGCACCTGATGCACCACCAGGGAAGTCCTTCTCCATCTCCTTGAATCTAGTCTGCATATCTGATAGAATTCTGATTATAATTTACGTGACAATGGCATTTGCTCCTATCACTTCATGACAAATAGAAGGGGAAAAGGTGGAAGCAGTGACAGATTTTGTTGGCCTCCAATCACTGTAGACGGTGACTGCAGCCCTGAAATTACAGGATGCTTGCTCCCTTGGAAGGAAAGCTATGAGATAGCTAGGCAAGGTATTAGAAAGCAGAGACATCACTTTGCTGACAAAAGTCCGTGTAGTCAAAGCTATGGTTTTTCCAGTAGTCATGTACAGATGTGAGAGTTGGGCCATAAAGAAGGTTGAGTGCCAAAGAATTGATGCTTTCAAATTGTGTTGCTGGAGAAGACTCTTGAGAGTCCTTTGGACAGCAAGATCAAACCAGTCAATCCTAAAGGAAATCAACCCTGAATATTCACTGGAAGGACTGATGCTGAAGCTGAAGCTCCAATACATTGGCCACCTGATGTGAAGAGCTGACTCATTGGAAAAGATCTTGATGCTGGCAAAGATTGAGGGTGAGAGGAGAAGGGGACCACAGAGAATGAGATGGTTGGATGACATCACCAACTCAATGGACATGAGTCTGAGTAAGCTCCGGGAGTTGGTGATGGACAGGGAGGCCTGGCATGCTGCAGTCCATGGGGTCGCAAAAAGTAGGACACAACTTAGGGACTGAGCCACAACAGCACTGGTGCACCATAACACTGGTGCCCAAGGGCCATTCCCATAGCGAAATCCCACCTTTTACACCTGGGTTAAATGAAGGGGTTGGTGGGAGTTCAAATGCATGTTAACATATGACTTTAATCAGAGACTGAAGATGAACCCTTATTAATAATTTGGCATATGAATCATTTGAAAAACAAAAAACTTTTGTTGTGGTGAAGAGAGGTGCTAGAATTCACCTTCATCCCCTCATCCTGAATGTGCATTTTACATAAAATTACTCAGATTTTCTAACAAGTTTAATAGTATGCTGTTATAACATAATTGCAATATAATACCAGAAGCTTTATCAATGCTAAGTACTCTCCAATTTAGAATACATGAATAAATTCTCTAAAACTCTTGAGAAGAGTATGCATTTTCCCAGCTAAATAATCTTTAAGTTCAAAAGGTAAAAGAAATATTTCTTCTTATATGGAAATGGATATATATGGGAGTAGAGTTTTGATAAGCATTTGTGAATTCCATGCTGGTAGATTTAAAAACCTCCTTGGCAAGCTCAGCTCAGTGCTCTGTGATGACCTAGAGGGGTGGGATGGGGGGTGGGTAGGAGGGAGGCTGAAGAGGGAGGGGATATATGTATACTTATAGCTGATTCACGGTGTTGTATAGCAGAAACTAACACAACATTGTAAAGCAATTATCCCCTAATTAAAAAAATTTTTAAATGCCTCCTTGGTGACCTCATGGCAACTAGGGATACTATGCCCATTTCTACCTAGATGCCAAAGTAAGAGTGTCTGCAGAATTATGTATCCATTAAGGTAACAAGGCTATGGTTTTTCCAGTGGTCATGTATGGATGTGAGAGTTGGACTGTGAAGAAACCTGAGAGCTGAAGAATTAATGCTTTTGAACTGTGGTGTTGGAGAAGACTCTTGAGCGTCCCTTGGACTGCAAGGAGATCCAACCAGTCCATTCTAAAGGAGATCAGCCCTGGGTGTTCATTGGAAGGACTGATGCTAAAGCTGAAACTCCAGTACTTTGGCCACGTCATGTGAAGAGTTGACTCATTGGAAAAGACCCTGATGCTGGGAGGGATTGGGGGCAGGAGGAGAAGAGGACGGCAGAGGATGAGATGGCTGGATGGCATCACTGACTCAATGCATGTAAGTTTGAGTAAACTCTGGGAGTTGGTGATGGACAGGGAGGCCTGGCGTGCTGTGATTCATGGGGTTGCAAAGAGTCTGACACGACTGAGTGACTGAACTGAAGGTAACATTAACTTTGTCGTTTCAACATACAGCATCCAAGGTCACCCTGGATGCTGACAACCAGCCAATAGATGGGAAAAACAGAAAGAGTAGAGAAGGGAGGTGAGCTTTTCAGATTGGCCTAATTGTCACCCACACTCCTTCCACCAGCATTCCATTGGCAAGGACTTGTCAGGAAGGCCCCACCTAAATGCAAAGGGAACTGAAAAATGGTAGTTCTTGTCTGTGGAGTCACTTCCCAGTCACATCTCAGGAATGATGGAAGGACAATACAGATATTTGGAGGCTAGCTAAGTGACTTTGTCGAAGTTGTACTGTGGTAGTAACCAAGTTCTTATCTCAGCTCCAAACTCTGCTTTGTAATGCCAGAAGTAAGGCACTACAAGCTACATTTCTGCTTTGTTGGCCAACTCTATGTTGTTGTTGTTCAGTTGCTCAGTTGTGTCTGACTCTTTGAGACCTCATGGACGCCAGGCTTCCTTGTCCATCACTATCTCCCAGAGTTTGTTTAAATTCATGCCCATTGAGTCAGTGATGCCATCCAACCATCTCATCCTCTGTTGCCCCCTTCTCCTCCTGCCCTCAGTCTTTCCCAGCATCAGGGTCTTTTCAAATGAGTCAGTTTTTTGCATCAGGTGGCCAAAGTATTGGAGCTTCAGCTTGAGCATCAGTTCTTCCAATGACTATACAGGACTGATTCCCTTTAGGATTGACTGGATTGGATCTCCTTGCAGTCCAAGGGACTCTCAAGAGTCTTCTCCAACACCACAGTTCAAAACCATCAATTCTTCAGCGCTCAGTCTTCTTTATGGTCCAACTCTCACATCCCTTCTTGACTACTGGAAAAACTGTAGCTTTGTTAGGTTCTGCCAATAGGGGGCAGTAGAAGGAGACCGCAAAGCTGGAGAAGGTAGAGACTTCCTGCCTATTTGCTTACCGTGGATTTTCCTGTCTGTTTGTGGTTCCTCTATCACTGCAGCCTTGTGTGTTTCACCCTGCAAACAGCAGTGCCTTCCTGTAGCATCAGCTGAATCTGGTTGCAGTTTTTCCAACACTTGGAAGAATCTGCCTCATCATGTCTTCTCAGAGACACTACCAACAATCTGTCCCCTCTCTTCAGAAGTCTTGGTTCCAGCAACACAGGCACCTTCCTCCAAACTCAGACATCTTGGCACCAGTTGGCAAGTATCTCCTTTTCAGAAGCCTGAGGTTTAGCTCCAGGGAGCCCTTCTCCCAAGTTCTAGTAATTACAAACTCTTCTCTTCCCATACCCCCAAAGCTCCAGGGTGATAGCTGCTCCCTGCAGTTTTTACCTCTGTGATACCTTAGAGAAACACTATCCAATAGAAATATAATGTGAATACTAGTTTTTAATTTTCTAGTAGCCACGTTAAAAAAGTTTTTAAAATGGTGAAATTAATTTTAATGATGTATCATGTATATCAATCTGATCTGCTTTCATTTCAGTATATGATCACTGTAAAATTAATGAGATATTTTTATATGAAGTCTTTGAAATCTGGTGTGTCTTTTATACTTATAGCACATTTCAATGTGGAGGATAAATTTCACCAGGAATATTTGATCTATACTTAGGTTTCATAAAATTTACAGTTGAAAATATAGATTCACCAAATCAAGTTGTTCCAAACATATGTCAAAGTTTTCTAATAATTTAATTAAGTATCAATTTGTAATTTTTATTTGGAAATGACTGTGCCTCTACTTAATTGTATTGTGCCAATCAATTGTCTTGTTTTGACAATGACTCTAATTATGGAAAATATCACTGATGAGGGACGCTAGATGGTCAGTACATGCAACCTCTCTGTAGTATTTTCTGGCGGTTTTTTGCAATTTCTTGTGAAGGCACAGTTGAGTTTTAAAAGTTCTTGACATATTCTGTATACAAATCCTTTGTTCGAGATGTGATTTACAAATATATTTTCCCAGTCCATAGCTTGTCTTTTTATCTTCCTAACAGGGTATTTCACAGAGCAAAAGTTTTTCATTTTGAGGAAGTTCAATTTATTGATTTTTTTTTCTTTTATATGTTGTGCTTTTAGTGTAATGTGTAAGAACTCTTCGCCTAACCCTAGGTCATGAATATTTTCTGCTATGTTTTCTTCTAAAATTTTATAATTTTATATTTAAATCTGTGATCCAGTTTGAGTCAATTTATATGTAAGGTATGAGGTTTAGGTCTAGTTTTATTATTATATTTAATACCTTTGCCTATGGATGTCCATAAAAGAAAGATTGAAGCAGGAGGAAAAGGGGGTGACAGAAGATGAGATGGTTGGATGGCATCATTGACTCAATGGACACGAGTTTGAGTAAACTCTGGGAAGTCCCTGTAATACGCCTTAAAATCAGGTAGTGTAAACCGTCTGAATGTGTTCTTTCCTCAAAGTTGCTTTGACAGTTCTCAGTCATTTCCATTTACATATGAATTTTCAAATCAACTTGTCATTTTCTATAAAAGTTCCTACTGGGAATTTGAAAGGGATTGTATTAAATCTATACATCAATATGGGAAGAATTGTTGTCTGAACAATATTGAGTCTTCTAACCCATAAATAAGGTATAAAGCACTTTTTAGATTTTCTTTAGTTTCTTCCAGCAAAGCTTTATCGTTTTCAGCATACAAGTTTTGCACATCTTTTCTTGCCCAAATGCTTTGACCAGAACCTCTAGTCAGTGCTAATATAAACAGTGAGACTGGACATCTTGATTTATTACTGATCTTCTTATAGGGGAAGAACTCAGTCTTTCAATATTAAGTATGATGGTAGGCATAGATTCTTCATAGATGCTCTTTATCAGGTTGATGAAGTTCCTTTGTATTCCTAGCTTGCTGAGAGTTATTATCAGTAATAGATGAAAGAGCTGAGAAGTGGAGGCTTTAGACCTCACCCTACCTTAGTCAGAGTTGTTCTGTTTTATGTTTTAAGTGTGGATTTTCTCTGTGAAATGTGTTTACAAAATGAATTCAACTCCTAATAAGAAAAAAAAGTTTTAATGACACTACCTTATACAATAGGCAAATGTATTAGTCAGGCAAATTCTATTAGTCCAGAAAAATAGAACCAATAAGATAGATAGATAGATATGTGTGTGTATATAATATAATGAGGAATTGGTTCACAATATTATGGAAGTAAGAAGTCACAAGATCTGCTGTCTGCAAACTGGAGGCTCAGGAAAGCCAGTGGTGTAATTCTTAGAGAATGGATGAATTCCAGTCCAAGTCCGAAGGCCTGAGAAGCAGGGAAGCCAGTGCTGTAAATCTCAGTACAGGGGCAGAAGATCAATGTCCCAGCTCAGTCAAGCATACAAGAAGCAAAAGGGATGAGTGCCTCCTTCTACCTGGTGTTCTATTCAGGCCCTTGATGGATTTGATGATGCCCACATTGGGGAGGTCAGTCTCCTTTCCTGAGTCCACCAATTCAAATGTTAATCTCATCCAGAAACACCCTCATAGACACACCCAGAAATGATGTTTAATCTGAGCACCCCTTAGGTCAGTCAAGTTGACACATAAATTAAATCATCACAGTAAGTTGATTCATGTTGATGTATGGCAAAACCAATACAATATTGTAAAGTAATTAGCCTCCAATTAAAATAAATAGATTTATATTTAAAAAAATAATAAATTTTCCAATGAACTAGGAACACATAGGGAAATCTTTTGAAAGACTATTCCTACATCCTTTGTAAAATCTAAAGGATTCTGAGGCCATGCTTGAAAACGCAGGTTCTGGGAATTCCCTGGTGATCCAGTGGTTAGGACTGTGTACTTTCACTGCCTAAGGCATGGGTTCAATCCTGGGCTGGGGAACTAAGATCTTGCAAGAAGTGTGGTACGGCCAAAACAAACAAAAGCCAACAAAAAACCCCACTGATTCTCAGCCTCTTAAGTAGAGTTGTAAGACTGAGAGGGAACTTTCCAGAGAAGATTTCTGTCACCTTCCACCCCCAGGGATGGTAGTGCTAAAGAGAGGATGTGGCAAGTCTAGAGAAGACATCTCTCACTGTTCTATATCTTAGCAACAAGACAGAAGTTCTGCACAGCCCTGAAGTCCCTTGGGATCACAGACTGCTTGAGGGCAGGAACTGTATTACTTTCTTTTCTGTAGCTCCTCCAGCTGTCTCTCACATTTCTTTAAACATTTCATGTGCTCAATGGATAAATAAATGGTACATGAGCAAATATTTTTTCCATCCTACCATCTCTTGCCTCTTACTTTTTGAGCTCACTGGGCCCAGCTCTAGACAGACCTGTGAAACAGATTAAGTTTGCCTTTGGTGCTCTTTGCTGAGCAGGTGGTCCTGTCTCCTGAGTGCACATTGTGTCCTCTGACTCATGATGGTTTCACTCTCAAATCCCAGAAAGGCCTGTTCTTCCTAGGCAGCATCGCATACCTCACTTGAGCTTCCTCATTATGTGTCCCTTATCTTGCATTCTTCAAAGGTTTCAGAAAATTAGGGTTAGGCCACCTGGCCAATGAGCATTACAGAGAAGAGAGCCTTCAAACTCTTGCCTCGGCATGCAACTTGGGTATCCATAGCACTTTCCTCCATCTCTCATCTTCTTTAAGCACTGAGCCCACCCATGGTGAGCAGTACTTACCCACCTCCTAAACCCCTTTTTCTCTCTCTGAGGACAGTTTTGTGTGATCCTGGGGTTGTTTGGTTTTTAAGGGCAGGTAAGCCTCAAGAACAGAGCAAGCCCTGCTTGGATCAGTGTATCTTTGTTATTTGTTGGGAAAATAAGGTATTCATCATACTGAATGACAATGTCTGTAGTTAAAATGACCAGTGATCACAATGTATTGATTACTTTTCTTCTGAAATTCATAAACTGGCTTTGAAAACAATTCCAAAGAAGGAATTACAAAAGGTTTTGAGCAATAGAAGCATCCCAGGGCAGTATCTTTGAAAGACTAGTTCATTTATATGTTTGAGTTGAAAATGTGTTTAGAGAAAACTCAAATATTTCTCTTGAAAATTATTGAACATCTACTCTAGGGAGCAGAGTGTGCTATTTAGAGGTTAAGAGCATTACTCTGGAGCTGGACTGCTTGGGTTCTAATCCTGTGTCTGTACCTAAGTTACCTGTATAGTCTTGGACAAGTTACTCAACCTGTTGTTTCCTCATTTGTAAAATCAGGATAGTCCTTCCCACATAGGGTCACTGTGACAAATCAGTTGAGTTAATCTAAGCACATAAAGTGCTTAGAATGCAGGACCTGGTAAATAATAAGGGCTTATTTTCTTGTGCTCCAAAATCACTGTGGATGGTGACTGCAGCCACAAAATTAAAAGACACTTGCTCCTTCGAAGAAAAGCTATGACAAACCTAGACAGCATATTAAAAAGCAGAGACATCACTTTGACGACAAAGGTCTGTCTTGTTAAAGCTATGGTTTTTCCAGTAGTCAGTCATGTATGGATGTGAGAGTTGGACCATAAAGAAGGCTGAACACTGAAGAATCAATGCTTTTGAATTGTAGTGTTGGAGAAGACTCTTGAGAGTTCCTTGGACAGCAAGGAGATCAAACCAGTGAATCCTAAAGGAAATCAACCCTGAATATTCATTGGAAGAACTGATGCTGAAGCTGAAGCTCTAATACTTTGGCCACTTGATGCAAAGAACTGACTCATTGGAAAAGATTCTGATGCTGGGAAAGATTGAGGGCAAGAGGAGCAGTGGGTGACAGAGGATAAGATGGTTGGATGGCATCATCAACTCAATGGACATGAGTTTGAGCAGACTCTGGGAGATAGTGATGGACAAAGGAGCCTGGCATGCTGCAGTCCATGGGGTCACAAAGAGTTGGACACAACTTAGCGGCTGAACAATAACACATAGTAAGGGCACAATGAGTTGTTGTTATCATCATAACAATGTTTGAGGCATTGTGTTAGAAAACACTTAAGGTAATACTTAAAAGACATATCCCTACCTTCAGGAAGTTCACAGTCTAATAGGAAATACGATGTATAATTTATGTCATAATAAAATTTGATGGGTGCTCTCAGAAATGCCAATGGTCATGATGGGAGGAACAGCTGACACGAAGAGGGCTCTAGTAGGGAGAACATCTCAGTACAGTTCTATAAGTGCTGAACACCCTCCACTTCATTCAGAACATTGTGTCCTGAGAATAAGAGTGTCAGTACAACCAGATGCTTGATATTCATAGTAGTGATGAGAACAGAAGGACCTGAGAGTAGAGATCATACTTTTTACTAAAATGCTTCCCCCTTTAAAAAAAAAAAAACACCAAAGAATGGTTTGCAGTGTCAGTCCCTGTGAAAGTATTTAGTGCTCATCCCTTCACTCTGAATAGAAACCTGTCTGGACAGAGAATTCATAGACTCTATCATCAATATATCTCTCTTGTTTACAGTTCCCATTTCAAAAACTAACATATAGTATTGCTCTGATCCTGAAAGAATTGAATAGTCTGGAAGAATTTGCCTTTTTACCAAGAGAGTTTAGTGATTTACTCTGGATTAGAATTGCATCAAAATTTAAGAATAGTAACATTAAATAATGAGATAATTTACACTTGAGGAGTCCATTGTTTCATTACTGTATCACTTTTTATGGTTCAGAAATTAGTTTTTTCAATTAAAATATTGGTTGCCTTTTTTTTAAACCAGAGTTTCCCCCTCTCAGAAATAGTTATGAAGATGACAGTTTGTGTTGCAATCAGTTATTTTGTATGATTCATGAAGAAACACTTTAAAAATAACTTTGTAATAAAGATGGAAAACTGTTTCTTCACGATTGTGATTCATCGTAATTATTTTTGAACATTTGGTAAATCCTATTTCTGGGAATTTTAAGAAGTGCTTTAAAACTCTCTCAATGCCTGTTTAAGGCCCTCAATTATGAATTCTGCAAAAGCTTCACTTTGTGAAGATATGGGCTTGAGGTCGTAAGCATAGTATGAGACAGTGTGGTTAGATGTTTCTGCCCTCTCCTCATCTTTTCAGTTTCTCTTCTGAGAATTGGAAAGTCAAAGGATTATTTGGGGGAATTAAAGTAATTGCAAAGAAAAAGAGCACAGGCCTGCAACCTTTCCAAAATGGCATGTTCTGTGCTTCTGTGCCCAAGGGGCAAGCAATGGGTGGGGTGTGTACTGAAAGGTTTCTCTTTCACAAGAGAGAAAGGTGAGATTCCCTTACCAATTCTTAAGAGAACTGTGATGGAGCCACAGATGTGTTTTCTTAAGAAAGGGAGAGAGAATATGGCAGTCGTCACTGGAGCCGCCACATGCTATACTTGGTGTTTGTTCCAGATTTGCTAGGTTGAACTGAATTTCCTGCTTAAAGTTTGTAATTACTATTTGGAGAATGGGCAACATACCATTCCAAGTTGTACAGAATGAGCATACAGCTGTCTTCTTCATTTTCCTCCAAAGGCTATTTCCTCCAAACAGTTGGTCCTAAAGTGAAGGATTTTATTCTGCTCTGTAGCTCATAGAGTAGAGCAATCATAAAGTGTATTGATGTTGGCCAGAAAATCTGCATTCTGAGCATGTGTATGATTAACACCCTTATTGAATACAAATGATGCCAAGAGTTTCCAACCTTACCTGGAACTTCCTAATGGTAGAGAAAATGAATTTTTCACCAACTATGGCTGCTATAATTCCTGGTGCACTACTTTTTTATTTATCTTACTTATTTTTGCCTGTGCTGGGTCTTTGTTGCTGCCCGGGCTTTCTCTAATTGCAAGGAGTGGGGGCTTCTCTTATTGCGGAGCACAGGCTCTAGGGCACTTGGGCTTCAATAGTTGCGGCACATGGGCTCAGTAGTTGCAGCCCCTGGGTCTAGAGCATGGGCTTAATAGTTGAAGCAATAGACTTAAATGCTCTGCGGTATGTGGGATGTTCCCAGACCAGGGATCAAACCCTTGTCTCCTGCACACTGCCAGATGGATTCTTTACCACTGAGCCACCAGGAAAGCTCTACTGCTTTTTTTTTTTTTAATCTATTTATTTAACTATAGTTGATCAATAATATTGTATTAGTTTCAGGTGTACAGCTTCAGATTCTTTTTCATTATAGGTTATTACAAGATATTTAATATAGTTCCCTGTGCTATACAGCAAATCCTGTTGTTTATTTTATGTACGTTGATGCGTATCTATTAGTTCCATACTCCTAATTTATCCCTCCCCTACTCTTTCCCCTTTGGTAACCATAAGTTTATTTTCTATGTCTTTGAGTCTGTTTCTGTCCTGTAAATAAGTTGATTTGTTTTTTTCACATTCCACATATAAATTATATTATGTATTTGTCTTCCTCTGCCTGACTTATTTCACTTAGTATGATATGCAAATGGAAGTAGTTCATTTTTCTTGTGGTTGAGTTATATTCCATTGTACGTATGTGTGTGTATACACACATATACCACATCTTCTTTATCTGTTCACCTGTCGATGAACACGAAGATGTCCATGTCTTTGCTATTGTAAATGGTGCTGCAGTGAACATTGAGGTGCATGTATCTTTTTGAATTAGAGTCTTCATCTTTTCCAGACATATGCCTAGGAGTGGGATTGCTAGATATGGTAGTTCTATTTTTAGTGTTTTAAGGAACCTCCAGATTGTTTTCCATAGTGGTTGTACCAATTTACATTCTCACAGTGTAGAAGGGTTTCCCTTTCTCTATATCCTCTCCAGCACTTATTATTTATAGGCTTTTTGATAATAGCCATTCTGACCAGTGTGAGGTGCTACCTCATAGTTTTGATATGCATTTCTCTAATAATTAGCAATGTTGAGCATCTTTTATGTGCCTCTTGGCCATCTGTATGTTATCTTCAGAGAAATCTCTAATTAGGTTGGACTTAGTGACTTTATTCTAATGTAGAGAATATGGCAAAATGATGGGATGGCACTTCTGTGATTAGGTTACAGAAGATTGTGACTTTCATCCCACTGGCACTCTCTTTTGCCCTCTTACTTTAATGAAGCTTGATGCCATATTTCCACGTGCTGTATGGGGAGACCCACATGCCAGAGACTCAAGGAGGCCTGCGGCCAACAGCTTATGAGGAACTGAATCCTTTGTCCAACAGTGTATTAAAAACGGAATCCTACGAACAACCATGTGACTGAACTTGGAAGCAGATACTTCTCAGTAGAGCCTTCAAGTGAAGCAGCATCCCTGGCCAGTGCCTTGATTGCAGGCTTGTGAGAGGCCCTGATGCAGATGACCTAGCTAAGCCATGCCTGGATTCCTGAAAGTGTGTTTTAAGCAGCTAAGTTTCGGGAGTAATTGGTTATACTACATACTAATACACCTCCCAAGAGATAACCACTATGCTAAGTGTGCTATCATCCTCATGTGTGTTAGTCACTCAGTTGTGTCTGACTCTTTATGACCCCATGGAGTGTAGCCTGCCAGGCTCCTCTGTCCATGGGATTTTCCAAGCAAGAATACTAGAGTGGGTTGCCATTTCCTTCTCCAGGGGATCTTCCCAACTCAGGGATTGAACTTAGGTCTCCTGCATTGCATGCAGACTCTTTACCATCTGAGCCACCAGGGAAAATCTTAACATTCCCATACATGTGTTTATATATATGCTACATTTGTATGTATCATTTCTATGTATGCCTGTTCACACATTTTATATATATATGCATATATATATACACATCACTATATATATAGTATGTATATACATGTAATACAATTACTTTTACAATTAAGAACATGTAATGCAATTACTGTATAGATACATGTGTATATATATATTGTTGTTCAGTCACTCAGTCGTGTCTGACTCTTTGCAACCCTGTGGACTGCAACATGCCAGGCTTCACTATTCTTCATCTCTCAGAGTTTGCTCAAACTCATGTCCATTGAATTGGTAATGCCATCCAACCATCTCATCCTCTGTTGTCCACTTCTCCTCCCTTCAATCCTTCCCAGCGTCAGGGTCTTTTCCACTGAGTTGGTTCTTTGCATCAAGTGACCAAAGTATTGGTGCTTCAGCTTCAGTATTAGCCCTTTTAGTGAATATTCAGGATTACAGTATTACCCTTATGCCAAAACCAAAGACATCACAAGGAAAGAAAATTATAGATTATTGTCTTTTATGACTATAGGTACAAAAATCCTCAACAAAATACTAGCAAACTGAATCTGACAATATCTAAAAGACTTATGGAGAAGGAAATGGCAACCCACTCCAGTACTCTTGCCTGGAAAATCCCATGGACTGAGGAGCCTGGTAGCCTACAGTCCATGGGGTCGCAAAGAGTCGGACACGACTGAGTGACTTCACTTCACTTTACTTCACTTATGCACTATGAAAAGTGGGATTCATCCTAGGAATATACAGTTGGTTTAACATCTGAAAATAAATTAATGTAGTATATTGTAATGATTGAATAAAAAACAGAATCACATGATCATCTCAATAGATTAAAAAAAAGAATTTGACAAAATCCAATAGCCTTTTATGATAGAAACACTCAACAAACTAGAGATAGAAAAGAACTTTCTCACCTTGACAAAGGACTTCTATGACCCACAGCTAATCTACTTAATGGGGAAAGTATAGGTGCTTTATACCCTTACACTTAGAAACAAAACAATGTCTGCAGCTCAACAATTTAA
Organism: Capricornis sumatraensis; assembly: GCF_032405125.1. Lineage (NCBI taxonomy): Eukaryota > Metazoa > Chordata > Mammalia > Artiodactyla > Bovidae > Capricornis > Capricornis sumatraensis. Next base: position 26,885,000 of record NC_091092.1, read on the forward strand.
TGGAATTCTATCCAGGGAAAGTAGGTGGGAAAAAAGAAATAAAAGGCAGCCACATTGGAAAGGGAAAAGTAACATTATCTCTATATGCAGATGACATGATCTTGTATGTAGAAAATCTCAAGGAATCTGCAAAGAAAACAAAACACCTATTATAACTAACTAAAAAGTTCAGCATGATTGCAGAATACAGGATCAATATACAATAATCAGTTGTGTGTCTGTATACTTATAATGAACAATCCAAGAAGATTGCAAAGACAGTTTAATTTACAGTAGCATCAAAAAGAATGAAATATTTAGGAATAAAGCTAAGAGAAGGAATATACAACTTATACTCTGAAAATTACAAGACACTATTGAAAGAAATTATTTGGGAACACATTCTATGCTCATGGATTGGAAGACAATATTATTAAGATGGCAGTTCTTTCCAAATTGATATATGGATTTGATGCAATCTATATAAGAATCTCAGCTGGCTTCTCTTTAGCAAATGGCAAGCTGATTTTAAAATTCACAAGGAATTGCATGTGACACAGAATAGTCAAAGGAATCTTGAGAACAAAGAACAGGGAGGGGACATATGAATACCTATGGCTGATTCATGTTGATGTTTGGCAGAAACCAACACAATTCTGTAAAGCATTTATCCTTCAGTTAAAAAAAATCCAACAATTCTCTTCCAAGAATTGAATATCTTCCTTCCAAGAGAAAGGAAAATATATGCCCACAAAAAACCTTGTATATAGCAGCATTATTCATAATAACCAAAAGGTAGGTATGTGTGTGTGTGCTCAATAGTTCAGTCCTCTCCGACTGTTTGTGACCCCATGGACTGTAGCCTGCCAGGCTCCTCTGTCCATGGAATTTTCCAAGCAAGAACACTGGAGTGGGTTGTCATATCCTACTCCAGGGGATCCTACTGACCCAGGGATTGAACCTGTGTCTCTTGCGTCTCCTGCATTGGCAGATGGATTCTTTACTACTGGCGCCACCTGGGAAGCCCCAAACAACCCAAATGTCCATTAACTGATGAATGCATAAATTAAAGTGCTATATCCATACGATGGAACATTGTTTGACCATAAAAGGAACAAAGTGCTTACCGATACAGGCTACAACATGGATGCATCTTGGAAAACATACTGAGTCGAAAAAGCCAGTTACAAAAGACCACATATTATATGATTCCATTTATTTGAAATGTCCAGAATAAGGAACTCTATAGACAGAAAGTAGATGGGTAGTTGCTTAGGGCTGGAGGGAATAGGGAATAGAAAACTAAAGGCTATGAGATTTCTTTCTGAGGTGATGAAAATGTTCTAACATTAGTGATGATCACACATGTTGGTGAATAGACTAAAAACCATTGAATTGTATAATTGAAATGGATGAATGTGAATTATAATTAATTATACTGTTTATGGATATGAATTATATCTCAATAAAGTTGTTTTAAAAATAAGCTGGTCATTCATAGGGCTCATCTCATTTGCTTTCCATCTCTCTAGGATCACTGTTCTTTGTTGCCTAATATATAGTGTTTTGAAAATTGTTGCTTCATACTGTCTGGATTTTTTTTTCTCGGTTGTTTCATGCAGGAGGGTACATACAAATTCTGCCGTGCTGTCTTAGCTAGATGTAGCAATCTCCCTATTTTTTAATTGAGGAAACTGAGGACAAAAGCAGCTAACTGGCTTACCAAAGTTCATACTAGTTAGTGGCAGAATCAGATCTATAACCAGGATTTCCTGATCTCTCAATCTGAAGTTGAAACAGGATTGTTTCTCACCTCTGCAGCTTCTAGAGCAACTTGAGAGCTGAAGGTTCTCAAGGTTAGTTATCCAGTCCAAGTGAATGTCTGGGCCTTGTGGATCCCTAAAATGTCCAATCAGTTTTCTGCCTTCCCTTCAATCAGCAAGTATTTACTGCACACCTGTGTGCATTTTCCAGTTTATTGTGATCCACACAGTCAAAGGCTTTGGCATAGTCAATAAAGCAGAAATAAATGTTTTTCTAGAACTCTCTTGCTTTCTCGATGATCCATTGGATGTTGGCAATTTGATCTCTGGTTCTTCTGCCTTTTCTAAAACCAGCTTGGACATCTGGAAGTTCACAGTTCACGTATTGCTGAAGCCTGGCTTGGAGAATTTTAAGCATCACTTTACTAGCATGTGAGATGAGTGCAATTGTGCAGTAGTTTGAGCATTCTTTGGCATTGCATTTCTTTGGGACTGAAATGAAAGCGGACTTTTTCCAGTCCTGTGGCCACTGCTGAGTTTTCCAAACCTGCTGGCATATTGAGTGCAGCACTTTCACAGCATCATCTTTCAGGATTTGAAATAGCTCAACTGGAATTCCATCACCTCCACTAGCAACAGTTAGCAACAGAAGCAACAGTTAGAACTGGACATGGAAAAACAGACTGGTTCCAAATAGGAAACGGAGTATGCCAAGGCTGTATATTGTCACCCTGCTTATTTAACTTTTATGCAGAGTACATCATGAGAAACGCTGGGCTGGAGGAAGCACAAGCTGGAATCAAGATTGCTGGGAGAAATATCAATAACCTCAGATATGCAGATGACACCACCCTTACGGCAGAAAGTGAAGAGGAACTAAAGAGCCTCTTGATGAAAGTGAAAGAGGAGAGTGAAAAAGTTGGCTTAAAGCTCAACATTCAGAAAACGAAGATCATGGCATCTGGTCCCATCACTTCATGGGAAATAGATGGGGAAACAGTGGAAACAGTGTCAGACTTTATTTTTCTGGGCCCCAAAATCATTGCAGATGGTGATTGCAGCCATGAAATTAAAAGATGCTTACTCTTTGGAAGGAAAGTTATAACCAACCTAGACAGCATATTAAAAAGCAGAAACATCACTTTGCAACAAAAGTCCATTTAGTCAAAGCTATGGTTTTTCCCGTAGGCATGTATGGATGTGAGTGTTGGACTATAAAGAAAGCTGAGCACCGAAGAATTGATGGTTTTGAACTGTGGTATTGGAGAAGACTCTTGAGAGTCCCTTGAACTGCAAAGAGATTCAACCAGTCCATCCTAAAGGAGATCAGTCCTGGGTGTTCATTGGAAGGACTGATGTTGAAGCTGAAACTCCAGTACTTTGGCCACCTGATAGGAAGAGCTGACTCATTTGAAAAGACCCTGATGCTGGGAAAGTTTGAGAGCAGGAGGAGAAGGGGATGACAGAGGATGAGATGGTTGGATGGCATCACCGACTCAATGGACATGGGTTTGGGTAGACTCCGGGAGTTGGTGATGAACAGGGAGGCTTGATGTGCTGCAAAGAGTCGGACACGACTCAGCGACTGAACTGAACTGACTGTGTGCATTGCATTTTGGGAGACATTCTTGGGCACAGAAAAGCAGAGGCTACCATCTCTGACTCACCAAGAGGTTCGCCATCTCTTTGGGAGAAAAGGCCACACATGAAACATCTCTATGATTCAAACACATTTACCGATGATATAACGAATGACTCACTCAACTGTGTAGCCAGGAGAGGTAGGAGGGGTCACTGTGTGAGGGCTTTTCTCAGGGAAGTCTTCCAAGAGGATGGAGAGCTTGAGTTTGAAAAGATGGTAGCATCCCCTGACCAGAAAGGCAGGATGTTGTCTCTGCAGGGCTTGTGTTAAAGTGCACATGATGTCTCAGGGTCTCCTTGGCTATAATAAAAGCCTGAGTCTTGGGGTGGGGGAAGGAAAAGGATGTTATTATAGGAAAACAAGTGTCTTCTCAGATCATGAAAAGCTGGGTTGTCCACTTGAAGTTACAGGACAAATGTTCCAGACCCTAGCTATTCAGCCATTCACTAAGCACTTACTGTATACTGGGAGTTGTCCTGGGGGCTGGGGATTGACAGATATCCAGGATTTGTGACTTGCCCTAATTCATGGTCTAGAGGCAAAGACACTTGGACATCGATGACAGATTTCCTTAAGGGAAGGTGCTTGCTTTCCTCGCCCCACTCCCCACTGGTCAACAGAAGCGGCCACATCCTTTCCCTTTGCAGATCCATCATCAGAGTCGGGAAAGGAGAAACAGGGAAAGGACCCAGGGCCACAACAGCTGGAAGAGGTCTCTGCTTCCTGGCGGGCGTGGCAGGGCACACTCCCTGATCAGTCCTGAGCTCTCCTTTACAGCCCGGCCCCAGACCCACCCCTCCAGGAAGCCTTCTCTTCTGTATCTGCTCCCCCTGCGACCCCCACAGGCTCTCCTGGTTGCACTGAGATGTGTGGACACTGTTTGGCTCCCCTGGAAAAGCACAGGCCCTTTAGGGGGATGGTCCAGACCTTCTTCAGATTTGCGACCCCCCACCCCCCGCCCCACGGAGTTTGCACAGGTAGGTGTCTGTTGACTGAATCGCGGGGCTTTTGAATCCGTCTCTCTGTCAGTGGTGCTTCTCTTCTACCTGCCAGGCCTGACTGTCTCCGGAGGGTCTTCCTGCCCTCTTCCCGTCTCGCTTTGGCTCCTCTGCAAGGCCTCCCGGGAGGTTTCCGTACCTGTAGCCAGGTGTGATGCTCGTGCTGTGGTGGTGGGTACAACGAGGGCCTGCGCCCCCAGGTGAGGCCCCACCCCCACGCCCACAGGGAGTGACTTGTGCCGTCACTGGCCTCCTAGACCACGTGTCACGGCCAGACTGGGCTGTGGGTGCTCACCGAAGAGGAGCACCGACACGGGTGCCATCTCCCTAGGAGAGACGAAAGCCCTGGGGTAAAGAGCACAGGGTGCTGAGTCCCAGCCCCTCCTCTGTTCACGGAAACCGCAGAAGGCAGGGAGCCAGCAGGCCTGCGGGAGTCTCTGGACTCGACCTGGCCTGCACATCTCAAGGGGGTTACTGCCCAGGCCTGTGGCCTGGAGCCCACCCCCACCCCTGGGAGTGGGCTGGAGTGTCAGGGCTCCATCCTTCCTGCTGAGCAGAAGTTCGGCCCTGCGGGGCCCTGTTCCTGGCTGAGTTGTCACTGCCAGTGGCCCCTTTTCACTCACAGGCTCCCCTAGCTTGTGGGGTTTGAAGCAAGAATAATTGTGTCATCTCACTGGGTGGAGAGGGTCCCGCCATTCATAGACACTGCTCCTCCCCCATCTCCTCCATGCCTCAGGATAGGCATAGTGCCGGGTGGGCTTTTTCCATAAACTGTAAACTCACCTTCTTCATATTCCCTCTTCCTGCTGGTTTTATAACAAAGAATTGCACTTCCCCCAACCAAAAAAAAAAAAAAATCTTAGCCAGTACAAGTGTCTGAGAGAGAACCAAACATTCCCATACATCTTGGTCGGCAGTTTAAGTCTGATAACACCATGCTCAGCAAGTACAGAGCAGGGACATACGCCCTGCTGAGCAAACAGTTGGGTTTCAGGGCAAATCCCTAATATCTATGAGCATCTTATGGGGTTAGAAACCCACTTGACCCAACATTCATGACAGAGTGGTTTTTCACAATTTAAAGGAATGTTTATTTAAAGAGATTCCAAAGTTATTGAATCTGAGTGACTATGCATTTGCTTGTTCTCTTCCCCTGGGTTTTCAAATAGGTGTTTGTAGAAAGAAAGTGACTCATTCTATCCCATTGCTAATTCATGGCTAAGCCTAGGACTTGGGCTCACTCTTTCTGAGTCCTGGACTCTTCGTCTGAGCCTCCCTGGGATTTGGTCAGGGTTTGCTTCCAGGCTGAGGTTTAAACACTAAGCGGAATGGAAGGAAAAGAATATGTCTTAAAGCTCAGAGGTGTGAAGCCTTAGGACGTTGACAACCAATGAAAAACTCAGATAAAGTGCCTCTGAGAGGATTATATGCTGCAAAGCAGTCAATGGGGAAACAGGACTTGAGTTCCTGCAAGGGGATTTATACATAAAGATCTAGGGACTCATCTAACAGCATATTTGGGAGGAGTGAACAGGAGATGTCAGGGTGGAAAGTCAGAGTCCTGATAAGATTCTTTCTGGCTCTGGGACCTCGTACAAATTATTTCACCTTCAGCCTCTGCTGCTCATCTCAAATGAAGGAATGATGCTAATACCAGAGTTATTTCCAGCCAATTGAGGTCATCCCATCAGTCCCTACATCTGCTCCATGTTATTCTAAATGTCTTTTGAACCCCCCACTTCTCTCTGCCCTTGTGGTTCCTTCTTCAGTTCATCTTTCTACCTGGTCTGCCCCAGGCCGCCTCCTTTACATTCTGCTCTACACACTGCGGCCAAAGAGATCTAGCTTTCTAAAACTCAAAGCCAGTTACATGGCGATTCTGCTTAGAACCCTTCAATAGCTTCTTATTACTCTCAGGATAAGATCCAAATCCTGGCCCTGGTCTACAAGGCCCTTTATTTTTTGGCACCTGTCTATCTCTCCAGGCTCATCTCACACTGCTCCTCTCTCTTAAGTTCCAGGCTCAAGCCACAATAAACTAGTAGCTATTCCCCAATGAGGCAGCCTCTCTCACCTCCAGTTTTTGCATAGCTTTTGCTTCTAGCTAGAACACTCAGCCTGCTCCAGCACCCTGTCCTCCCCCTAACCCTGTAGTCCTGTGGAATCCAGTAACCATTCCACCCACCTGGGAAGTACTCACCTGCTCCTCTGTGCTCCCCAGCATCCCATGCTTCTGACTCCTTGGCACTCATGGCCCTGATTAAAATGACCTTTTACCTTGCTTTCTCCGACTCAGCTCTGCAGGATTGCGACTTATTCATCATTATGTTTCCAGCAAAGACAAGTTGAATGAACGATGTATGTTGAAATGATTCATAAACTGCAACTTGCTACACCAGTGTTAATAAGTATTATGTAATATTACGGTGTTCAGGTTGGTTATTTAATATTGTTGGCCTACTCACCCATTTGATAATAACTAATATCAGATTTCACTTACATCATCCTGGTCCCTTATTATGCCCAATACTAACTAATAAAGGTTACCACTTATTGAGCAGCTAATCTAGGCTAGATTCTGTGGTGAGATTTTAGATGTGATCTCATTTATTCCTCATTATATTAGGTTGGCCAGAAAGTTCATTCAGGTTTTTACAGAAAAACTCAAATGAACTTTCTGGCCAATCCAATAGCAAGCTAGGTGCTATTATAAGCATTATTCCCATTTTTCAGATGAAAAAAGTAAGGCAAGCTCAAAGAGGTTAATTAGCTTTCCCAATATCAAATAGCCAGATTTTGAATCCAGAAACTTTGAGTTCATGATCCAAACCCTGGTTCTAATCATCACCCAGTTCTGCCAAAGTTTCAGATAAGGACACTATCAACGGAGTGAGAAGCAGCCCATGGAATGGGAGAAAATATTTACAAATCACATATTTGAGAGGAGATTAATATCCAGAATACACAGAAAACACTTAAAACTCAACAACAAAACAACAAGCAACCCAGTTTTTTTCATTCTTTTTTTAAATTGAGATATAGTTGATATACATTATATGTTCAGTTCAGTTCAGTCACTCAGTCATGTCCAACTCTTTGTGACCCCATGAGTCGCAGCACGCCAAGCCTCCCTGTCCATCACCAACTCCCGGAGTTCACTCAGATTCACGTCCATAGAGTCAGTGATGCCATCCAGCCATCTCATCCTCTGTCGTCCCCTTCTCCTCCTGCCCCCAATCCCTCCCGGCATCAGAGTCTTTTCCAATGAGTCAACTCTTTGCATGAGGTGGCCAAAGTATTGGAGTTTCAGCTTTAGCATCATTCCTTCCAAAGAAATCCCAGGGCTGATCTCCTTCAGAATGGACTGGTTGGATCTCCTTTACATGTTACAGATGTACAATACAGTGATTCATAATTTTTACAAATTATTTTTCATTTATTGTTATAAAATATTGGCTATATTCCCTATGTTGTGTTATATATGTCCTTGTAGCTTATTTTATACCTAATAGTTTGTGCCCCTTGATCCCCTACTCCTGTGTTGCCCTTCCTCCTTTCCCTTTCCTCACTGGTAACCACTAGTTTATTCTCTATATCTGTGAATCTGCTTTTTTTGGTTATATTCACTAGTTGGTATTTTTTAGATTCCACATATAAGTGAGATCATACAGTACTCATCTTTCTCTGTCTAGACTTATTTCACTTATCACAATACCCTCTAATTCCATCCACATTGTTGCAAGTGACAAAATTTCATTCAGCCACATACAATCTTATTTTTAAATAGGAAGACTTAATAGACATGTCTTCTAAGAAGATATACAAATGGCCAATAAGCACGTGGAAAGATGCTCAAATCACTAATCACTGCTGCTGCTGCTGCTAAGTCGCTTCAGTTGTGTCTGACTCTGCGACCCCATAGACAGCTGCCCACCAGGCTTCCCCGTCCCTGTGATTCTCCAGGCAAGAATACTGGAGTGGGTTGCCGTTTCCTTCTCCAGTGTGTGAAAGTGAAAAGTGAAAGTGAAGTCGCTCAGTCGTGTCCAACTCTTGGCGACCCCATGGACTGCAGCCTACCAGGCTCCTCTGCCATGGGATTTTCCAGGCAAGAGTACTGGAGTGGGTTGCCATTGCCTTCTCCCACTAATCACTAGGTAAACGCAAATCAAAATTGCAATGCTATGCCACCTCATACTCCCTAGGGTGGCTATTATAAAAAGAAAAGAACAGAAAATAACAAATGTTGGCAAGGTATGGAGCAATTGGAACCCTTATGCATTGCTGGTAGGAATATAAAATGGTGCAGCCACTGTGGAAAATAGTATAGTGGATCCTCAAAAACATTAAAAATACAATTACTGTGCATCCAGCAATTCCACTTCTAGGTATATATCCAAAGGAAGTAAAAGCACGGTCTGGAAGAGAGATTTGATACTCGTGTTCATAGCAGTATTATTTACAACAGTCAAAATCTGGGAATAATCCAAGTGTCCACTGATGGATAAATGAATATACATACAACAGATTATTTTTTGGCCTTTAAAAGGAAGAAAATTTTGACACATGCTACAACATGAATAAACATTGAGGTCATTATACTAAGTGAAATAAGCCAGTCTCAAAAGGACAAATACCACAGGATTCCACTTATTTGAGATACTGAGAGTTGTCAAATTCACAGAGACAGAAAGTCAAATGGTGGTTGCCAGGGCTGGAGGGAGTGGGGAATGGGGTGGTTATTTAATGGGGACAGAGTTCTGGCTTTGCAAAATAAAAAAAAAAATGTTCTGGAGATGGGTGGTGCCAATGGTTGCATAAGGATATGAATGAACTTAATACTGATCTGTATGCCTAAAAATAACTAAAATGGTCAATTTTGCATTTTTTATATTTTACCACAATTTATAAAAGAAGATCCAAGCCTTGATTTTAACCATTTCCCAGTCCTGCCCAAGGCTTCTAATATTTTCCTTCTGATGAATGCTTGCTGCTTTTCCTCCAGATAACCTGCCTTTTCTTTCTTTTTCCTCCTGACACTAGGCTGCTCTCTACCAAGATCTCCAGAGCCTCACATTGGTCAGTGCCCTCAAGGAGGCAGAGTCTGGCTTCAGGCCTCTAGCCTTCTCTCTTTTGGGGAAGAAAATACCTCTGCTCTGAAGGCAGCCAGCACATATTTTACTCACAACAGTCAGCAGATGGCTGTGGATCCCAGGAATCACATCAGGACAAAGCTCGCTGTGCATTTTCCATCACTGGTAGCTATCCCAACAGTGACGTGGGGCATCGTTATTAATAGGTGAAGGACAAAGAGAGAGGGGAAGTGGCTTGGGTTGAGTCACACAGCAAAGTTAGAACTCCCAGCTCCCAGCAACTGGCCTCACCCTGGGCTCTATCCCGCACACCTGGCAGCTCCAGAGACTTGCTCCTTTTTGTACTTTGGGCCATGAACTCTCTGGTTAACCAAGCAGGTCCAACTTGTCTTGCAGAGAAATGAAGCAAAATCTTCCTTGGGACGGTATATTGTGGTCTTCCTGTTTCTATTGATTGGCAGGAAATTGAGTGCCCCCTACTTACTGAATGACTTTGAACATGTCGTTGAAAGTCCCTGGACCCTCAGGTTTCCCTTCAGTAAAGTGTAGACAAGAGTTATTGGTGCCTACCCCCAGAGAAGCTGCGGATGAGCTAGGGAGAGGATCAGGGTACCCTTATCCAATTTATTCTGCATTATCCTTTACACGGGTGAACTTCAGTCCCGGCTGAGCATAATCACATGGGTGGGCTTTAAAAATACAAATTCCTGGGCCTTGACCAACCTGGCTTACTTGGATTTCTTCTATGTTCTTCTGGCCAAGTGGCCCCCAGTGTGAAGGGAACCCCCTTGAGTTGAGCAGTGGGGTGCTCTTTAACCTTTCTGTTTAAATCCTCTCAACTCAGCTTAAAGGAACCTTTGGTACGAGATGGAAGACATTGCATTCTGTCTCAAGCTCCCCCTTGGACTCCCTGTTCTCCCAATTTTGGCACTTCTCATATACTGCTTGTTATTTTTACTTAACTGTTTCAAATCTTTGCCTCTTATTTCCTCAGTTAGCTATCAGAGGATAAAAACAGTGTCCTGCCCTTCTCTTCTTGCCCCCCTAAAATGCCAGCTCCATTAGCACCTAGTAGCTCTTCAATAAATATTTGTTGAATGGCAGATCTTGTAATTCAGAAATCTGAAATCATTTCTTATTTATTTGGGAGGTGTTCTGTGTCCTTTGGAAGCTTTCTGGTCACATGGAAAGAACTTTAAACAAAGAGGCAAGAGCCCTAGCTTCCAATCTTGGCACTGTCACAAACTCCCATTGTGACCTGCAGCAAGTCGCCTGCCTTCTCTAGCCCTCAGTCCCTCACTTGAGAAACCAGGACTGATATATAAGTTTCTTTCAGCTCTGGATTTTTTTCACTACTCTGGTTAGCCAGGGGCAGCCTTTTTCGTGTCAATGTCTTTAATGTCCACCATGCCTTATTTTTTTTTTTTCCTGTAAGAACTATGTCATTGATGGATCACTCCCAGTTTATAAAATGAGAAACTCAACTAAAGAACAAGTAAATGCTTTGGCCAAGCTTCCACCCCTAGTGTGTGTGTGTGGGGAGTGGGGGGGGTGGTGGTGGGGTGGGGGTTGCTCATTCCTCACTGCAGCTCCCTGGCTAGGGCTGAATTCTTCCCTTCCAGAGCTGTTGCCAGTCCTTCCCAAGTGTAGGACTGTTAACCCCAAGTGTAGGACTGCCCACCCTCTCTGTGAACAATCCAGGGCAAAGGTGTGACATAGACCAGCTGGGTTTTCCTCTTGTCCCTCTGCTCACTGCTATCTAGGGCCAGAATGTCCACTGCAATGTTCAGTACAGTCTGTTTCCATGTTGTTCCCTGAGGAGGAGATGAAGGACATGAGGCCAGTCCTTGCCCCCTAGCCGGCCTGGGGAAAGCTGTGCTACCATATGTAAGGGAAGACCTGGGAGTCAAGTGCCTGGTCCAGAGAAGATGCTCAACAAATTTGTTAAAAGAGATGAAACTTGTCAACGTTTTAAAACTTTTTAATTTTAAGGACGGGAAAGCCTTTCTTCAATGAAATCATCCCCGAAGCTCACTAGGTAAAACTGGTGAATGCCCAGTTGTCCCGGTTGAGGGGAGCTGGAGTCAAGCCCTGCTTGCTGTCTCCTCTGGGCCCCAGAGAGGATCCTCAGAGCTCAGGTGGGAAACTTGCTGTGAGTCAGCTGAAAAAAAGGGACAGATCAATTTGTGGGCTTTTTCCTGGTTAACCTTAGCTAGGAGGGAATCCTGGCCAAAAAAAAAAGGAAGTTTAAAGGACTCAGCCCTCTAAAGGGAATATTTGCATCTGAAAAAAAGTCATCCATTTCTCCTCTCTCCTTAGCTTCATCAAGTTCTAGGAACTTCAATTATTAAGGGCAGAGGAGAAGAAGTTTTGAGTAGATTGGTTTAAGTTGGTTCACCAATGAATATCAATGGAATTGTTTAAACAAAGAAGGAAAGAGAAGCATTGTGGTAACATTTTCCAGTGTTTAATAGAAACTCATTTGGTGTCATCCTGAAGGCAGTCTTGATTTGAAAATACAATGTAAAACTCTCATGGAGTCTGGTGAGTGGATGGTGTTACCTTTTGCACCATTGCTCCCTGCAGTTTGAACATTCCTAACTTCATGGTTAGCCATGGGAACCCACAGCTGCCCAGAGGGACTACCTAATGAGAGCATTTCTATTCCAAGTCTGCAGGCCTGCCCGACTTGGGCTTCTCCTTGTCTCTCCACCCATGACAGGTAAGGGAGGGAAGCCAACCCAGGGGATGCTGACTTGTCAAGGTGGTCCAGGGAACAAAGCACATCCAAAATCTGCATCTGGAAGACAATTTTGGATAACCAATATCTAGTTTTAAAACTTGTCAAAGGGATATAATTCTTGAATTAAGAGGTTTTCGTTATTATCCATCTCATGGCCCTTTCATATGAATTTCTTTACCTGCCCCACAGACTGTCCCACCTCACAGGTGCCAGAAGAGGCAGGCAGATAATTAATGCTGGGAACCCTGCTACAGACTGTGTCCTCTGCCTGAATTCATATGTTGAAACATAATCCCCAATGTGATGGTATTTGGAGATGCGGCCTTTGAGAGCGATGGTGTGATCACTCATCTAGAGCTAGACATCCTGGAATGTGAAGTCAAGTGGGCCTTAGAAAGCATCACTACAAACAAAGCTAGTGGAGGTGATGGCATTCCAGTTGAGCTATTTCAAATCCTGAAAGATGATGCTGCGAAAGTGCTGCACTCAATATGCCAGCAAATTTGGAAAACTCAGCAGTGGCCACAGGACTGGAAAAAGTCCGCTTTCATTCCAATCCCAAAGAAAGGCAATGCCAAAGAATGCTCAAACTACCGCACAACTGCACTCATCTCACATGCTAGTAAAGTAATGCTCAAAATTCTCCAAGCCAGGCTTCAGCAATACGTGAACCGTGAACTTCCAGATGTTCAAGCTGGTTTTAGAAAAGGCAGAGGAGCCAGAGATCAAATTGTCAACATCCACTGAATCATCAAAAAAGCAAGAGAATTCCAGAAAAAACATCTATTTCTGCTTTATTGACTATGCCAAACCCTTTGACTGTGTGGATCACAATAAACTGTGGAAAATTCTTCAAGAGATGGGAATACCAGACCACCTGACCTGCCTCTTGAGAAATCTGTATGCAAGTCAGGAAGCAACAGTTAGAACTGGACATGGAACAACAGACTGGTTCCAAATAGGAAAAGGAGTACGTCAAGACTTTATATTGTCACCCTGCTTATTTAACTTATATGCAGAGTACATCATGAGAAACGCTAGACTGGAAGAAACACAAGGTGGAATCAAGATTGCCAGGAGAAATATCAATAACCTCAGATATGCAGATGACACCACCCTTATGGCAGAAAGTGAAGAGGAACTAAAAAGCCTCTTGATGAAAGTGAAAGAGGAGAGTGAAAAAGTTGGCTTAAAGCTATGAAGATCATGGCATCCGGTCCCATCACTCCATGGGAAATAGATGGGGAAACAGTGGAAACAGTGTCAGACTTTATTTTTGGGGGCTCCAAAATCACTGCCGATGGTGACTGCAGCCATGAAATTAAAAGATGCTTACTCCTTGGAAGGAAAGTTATGACCAACCTAGATAGCATATTCAAAAGCAGAGACATTACTTTGCTGGCTACAGTCCGTCTAGTCAAGGCTGTGGTTTTTCCAGTGGTCATGTATGGATGTGAGAGTTGGACTGTGAAGAAGGCTGAGCACCGAAGAATTGATGCTTTTGAAGTGTGGTGTTGGAGAAGAGTCTTGAGAGTCCCTTGGACTGCAAGGAGATCCAACCAGTCCATTCTGAAGGAGATCAGCCCTGGGATTTCTTTGGAAGGACTGATTCTAAAGCTGAAACTCCAATACTTTGGCCACCTCATGCGAAGAGTTGACTCATTGGAAAAGACTTTGATGCTGAGAGGGATAGGGGGCAGGAGGAGAAGGGGATGACAGAGGATGAGATGGCTGGATGGCATCACTGACTTGATGAACGTGAATCTGAGTGAACTCCCGGAGTTGGTGATGGACAGGGAGGCCTGGCGTGGTGCGATTCATGGGGTCACAAAGAGTCGGACATGACTGAGCGACTGAACTGAACTGAACTAGGTCATGAGGGTGGAGCCTTCATGAATGTGATTCGTGCACTTAGAAAAGACCTCACAGAGATCCTTGCCTTTTCCACCATGTGAAGTTACAGCAAAAAGACAACTGGCTTGAGTCAGGATGATGATTCTTACCAGACAGTGGATCTGCCAGCACTTTGATCTTGGACTTCCCAGCCTCCAGAAATGCATTTCTCCATAAGAAATATCTTTTTTTGTTTGTAAACCACCCAGTCTATGACATTGTGTAATAGCAGCCTGAACAGGCTAAGATGGACCCCACTGAGTAACAGGGGAAACTGAAAGATAAAAGGAGCTCCCCTTAGACAGCAAGATAGGAGGAGCCCCAGCTTCTCCCCAACTGCCTGGCACAGCCCTCTCCTCTGCCTCCTGGCCAGTCCCCTGACTTCCCTAGCTTCAAAATCTGGCTCAAGCCTGACCTTGAAAAAGAGGACAGCCATCTAATTACCTGCCCTTCCACCAGTACTGCTGACTTCACCCCCTTGTCCAAGCCACCACCTCCTATAGCATCTGGACTAGTCTTTTGTACTTAATTAGTTGAGTTGAGTATCATGACATCTAGTCTTAGGATAGAAGGCACTCAAGGTTCAAGGGGAACTTGGTCATTAGGACCAAGATCTCTTGTGGGAGGACCGGCCCAAAGTCTCACATCAGTTCAATTTAGTTCAGTCGCTCAGTCGTGTCCGACTCTTTGCGACCCCATGAATTGCAGCACGCCAGTCCTCCCTGTCCATCACCATCTCCCGGAGTTCACTCATACTCACGTCCATCGAGTCTGTGATGCCATCCAGCCATCTCATCCTCGGTCATCCCCTTCTCCTCCTGCCCCCAATCCCTCCCAGCATCAGTGTCTTTTCCAATGAGTCAACTCTTCGCATGAGGTGGCCAAAGTACTGGAGTTTCAGCTTTACATCAAGTTATGACAAAAAGCCAGGGCTGCTAGCCAAGTTTTCCTATGTGTGCCTTCTTGGCTATATCCTGAGTTCCTCGGTTTCTTTTCTGGGTCCCCTCCCCCTATGTGCCCGTGTCCCTTCTCCCCTTTGACTCTCTCCCCCTGTCTTGTCTTAGAGGGAGACTCTAAGGATCGCTGCAAAGTACCTGTTCTCTGGGACCTTGGGGTTGACTCACGGGGAATTAAAGAGTGGAAACAGACATAGCCTGGATGGATACTGTGGTTCTTAGCTCCGCAACATAACCTGTCATTCCTGACATTGGTTCAGAAGCCAAAACGTTGCCTCTCAGAGTCTTAGATCACTTACCCAAGGTCATTCAGCTCAGAAACGGCCATAGCAGGAACCCATTGTAGATCCTCAGGCCTATGGGACAGCACTCTTCCCCAGGCACCGCTCCAGGCAATATCCAGGGCCCGTTGACTCCCGAGGCCCGCTGAGCCAGAGGCGAGCCCAGACCCCTACCTCCCTGCTCAGAGAAGCGGACCCCGAGGGAAGTGCGTTATTCCTTTAAGTCTCTGAGCCTGTCTGCTTATTTGTGCTTTTGGCTCCCTTCCGAAGTGTGGGGGCGGGAGGGAGACACAGTGTGGGCGGTTCACTCTGGCCTTCTGGAAGTAAGCGGGGCACCCTCGACACAGTAAGCCAAGCACTTAGGCTGTGCACAGCCCCCTTCCTCCCCACCCCCACCCCACTGTGACTTGCCAGTGTCAGAACTCTCCATTCTGGAGCAGCGGACCTGGAGGCAGCTGAGCCGGCTGCTGGAGCGCGCCGGGACTCGCAGACTTTCTCCTGAGCCGCGCTCTAGGCTCCTGTCTTCCCCTCGCGGTTCTCCCACGCCCCCAGAATACCCACTGACCCGGCGGCCCTTGTGCTTGCGGCCGCGCCCATCCGGCCAGTGGCCCCCAGGGCCTGGGCGCCGGCCGCCCGCCCAGGCGCAGGTTCCATCGCTGGAGGGGAGAGAGGTGAAGAAGCAGGGCGCGCTGGGGGCCTCTTCCCGGTCCCGGCCGGGTAGTGCATCTTCTCCGCTTGTTCTTTCCGCTCTGCGAGCGCAGCCGAAGTGCTGAGCCCGCTGGGCCGGCTGCTCGGAGTCACTCGCAGCACAGGAGACCAAGCGCCCTCGGATAACCACACTTACTACTTTTGGGGGATTCCCTGGGGAAGGTGGCCAGGGACCCCGCATGAGAGGAGCCGGGGCAGGGACCCAGGTGAAGGGCTGCCCCGAACACTCCCAAGGTGCTTCCTTTCGCAGACAGCCGCTGTCGCCCCTGGGAGCGCAAACCTCCTAAGTCCCTAAAGACCTGGAGGACTGTGCTTCTCGAGGTACCGGCCTCTGGAGCGGGGAGGGGGCAGTTAGTGAGCGGCTGGCAGAGGGGACCTGTTTGCTGAGGGGTTTGGAGGTGGGATGGAATAGGGTTTGGAGACGGAGAAGCCCAAGAGTAGACATTGGTGCTTTTTTTTTTTTCCCCTTCTTCTTCACTTTTCCAAAAAGAAACCACATCGCGAGGGGAGAAATAAGAGAGTGTAAACACAAACAACTGCAAAAAGAAGCCAAGAAAAGCGAAGCCAAAAGAAGCAAGCGCAACACTGTTACAAAACTGTCTGGTTTTGTAACAATCGCCCCGCCGCCGGCCAATGAGCGGCGAGGCGGCGCATCACGTGGTGCCGTTTTATATAACACTTTGCTGAGACAAGACAGTTATTAGGCGGCGCGGGGCGGCCGGCATGGAGCTCGCGGAGGCGCGGCAGGGACCGGCGCGCGGCAGAGCGGCGGCGGTGGCAGCCCCGATTCCCTCCAGCCGCCGCTTCCATCTCCGCGTCCCCCGCCCCTAGACGCCTCTTCTCCACGCGTGTCCCTCTCCCTATGGATTCATTTCAGACTGGACAGATGCTGAGCTTGCCCGCCGAGCTCGGCAGCAACAACTTAGAGCTGGCGGAACCGGCGGCATCAGCGGCCCGCGGAGACACGGGCCCCCACCCGGAGGCGGCTGCAGAAGGCCCCGCACCTCTACCGACTCGGCTGCCGGAGCAGGAGCAGCCTCCGAGGGCCTCGACGCCGGAGTGCAAAGTCCTACTCACGCAGGCCGACGCCCTGGCGTCTGGGGGGCGCCTCCGGGAAGCCCTCGAGGTGTACCGACAGCTCTCCGAGCGGCAGCAGTTGGTGGCCGAGCAGCTGGAGCAGCTGGTGCGCTGCCTGGCCGAGAACGTCCCGCAAGCCGAGGAGCCGGCGCCCGAGCCCCCAGACGGGAGCCGCGCTGGGAGCTGTGCGCTGGCGGCGGAAGAACCAGGGGCGGTGACAGCTGCCGAGGCCACCGAGGTGTGGGACGGCTTCAAGTGCCGGAAGTGCCATGGGTTTCTCTCAGACCCCGTGTCCTTGTCCTGCGGCCACACCTTTTGTAAACTGTGCCTGGAACGCGGGCGGGCAGCGGATCGGCGCTGTGCGCTCTGCGGCGTCAAACTCTCCGCGTTGATGGTGACCACCGGGCGGGCGCGCGGGACCCGGCGGGCTGGGCAGCAGGCTCCGCCGCCGCTGCGGGTCAACGTGGTGCTCAGCGGCCTCCTTGGCAAGTTGTTCCCGGGCCCGGCACGGGCGTCGCAACTCCGGCACGAGGGCAACCGGCTGTACCGCGAGCGCCAGGTGGAGGCGGCCCTGCTGAAGTACAACGAGGCAGTTAGGCTGGGTGAGCGCACCGTACCGCCGGGGCCGGGGCGGGCGGGGGCTGGAGCCCGGAGGGGAGCTGGGGGTGACTCCGGCGGAGGAGGGCGCGCAGACCGTGGGATGCACCGCGACCGGAGTGGGGGCGGGGAACTCTGGAGTTCCCTCTCCGACTTTTTCTCTGTGTCTGCTCTTGTTCTGGGTCTCTGTATGTCTCCCTGCTCTTTGTCTTATGTCTCCTGTTAGCTCGTGTGTTCCTGCGTGTCTCAGTCCCTGCTTCTCTTTGTGTCACTCTGTTTCCTCTGTCTTTTCCTTTCTCTCCGCATCTTTGCCACTCTGGCTCTTGCTTGGTGTCACCGTCTCTGTTTCTCGGGCTCGCCTTCTCCTTCTCCCTCTGCGTGCCCCAGCCCCTCTTACACCTGCCCACACCTTGCAAACAGGGAGGTGAACTTCGCACCCTTCCCACTCGCGCGCCGGGGCCCCTGCGCTCCAGACCGCCGGGGATGTTCGGTCGGCGCCTGTGTCTGCCGCTCCCTCCCGGTCCGGGGCCGCCCTGCCGGCCGGGACTTGTCCCTTCCGGGGCCGCGGCTCCCGGTGGGGTGAGTCCGGCATGGAATTAGGTCAGGAGAGCACTGGTTGCATAAGGGCCGCGAGCGGCCCGGGCCGGGCAGCCCCTCCTCCGCGCGGGCGGGCGGGATTGTGTAACGGCTGAGGTAACCGAAGTGGGCCACGCTCGCCTCGGAAACCATCCCGGGAGCGTGTGCGGGCGGGGTGGGGGGGGGCAGGAGCTCTCGCGCCCCGCTGCCCTGTGACTCATTGTCACCGCTTCCTATCACACGATCCTCGGCTGAAATAGATGCCCTCCCCGTCCCCCCTCCCGCGCCGCCTGCCCGCAGCCTGCGCCCTCGCTTCGAACCCTAGCCCTCCAGCCCAGAGGGCGACGGGGCGGGCGACGGCTCAGGGATCCCTGAGGACACTGGACTGGCTGCCAAGGGGGCCGCCTCTTCCCAGCTTTTCCGTGCCGCCTGAAGACGGATGGGTGGGCTCTGCGGCCTCAAGGGCAACATGGGCAGCCCCGCGCCTCTGGCCGCACTAGGGCGCCTGAGTTCCCTCAGGGAACGACTACCCCCAACCCCCCACGTCTGGACCCAGGAAGTGGCCGCCCAGCGACAAGCGACGGGTATTGCCCAGCTCGGGCCGGCTGCCAGGAGCTCAGCGGTGGGGCGCGGTGTCTGGCGAGGCGTGCCAGGGAGAAGGCGACAGGGCTGGGCAGACAGGATTCTGGGGTCCGAGGGTGCCCTGAGCCCTGCTTGGACGGTGGAGGAGGGGGTGGGCTGCAGTCTCCACGTGTTGAATCTTCACCCGAGCTTGCAACAGGTAATGGGGGAGGGGGAAGAGTGAAGATGGACTGGGGAACACTCTCACCCCCCAACCCCCGACCCATGTGCCCAAGCAGAGCACCTTGTCCGCTGCCACCAGGCTGGCTTGTGCTGCAGGAAATGAACAGAGGAGGCTGTAAACTCTTAACTGATGTCTTAAGAGCAAGTAATGGGCACCCATGCAAACCCTCTGCACACCCCTGGGGGAAAACAACAACAAAGCCTGTTCCCACAGCAGAAGCTGGAGCCCAGTCTCTAGGGAAGAGCAGAATATTATGAAGGAGACAGGTAGAGCCTGCTGAAGCCAGGATCTCAAAGGAAGGTTCCATTCCTGATCGAACCTAGGTCTCCTGCACTGCGGGTGGATTCCTTACCAGCTGAGCCACAAGGGAAGCCCCAGCTGTCCCTTAAGAGCCAGGAAAGCCCTTTCCTTCCCTCTTCCTCCTCTGTCTTGGTTACTGTCATCACTTTCCCTGGGGGTTCATCCTTGGACCACTTAGGATCCGGGGTGAAAATGTGAAGACCTCTTCACCCTTCAAAGAGGAAAGGGGCCTCCCCAACAAAGAGTATCTTTGTGCTAGAAAGTGGCCAGTCTCTCTTTCTATTATTCTAAGTGCTATACTGTCCTTCAGAAAAAAAGGAACCTGTCTCTTACCCCAGATTCAAAGTCTGTCAAGGTAGCAATGACTCTGATCAGCTAGCTAGGCTTTGAGCAAATGCCTTCACCTCTCAAACTTGATTTTCCTTGAAGATTGGGTTGCTTGAACCAGGTGATCTCTAAAGATCTTTCCAGCCCTGGGTCTACCGATTTAGAGTATTGATGAGAGCTAATCTCACTTTATTCCCAGAAGCCTTGTTCCAGCCCATTCATATCTGCCCATCTGTAATGAGATGATGGAGCCTTGCAAATGCATTTCTGTTTTCTTAAGAGAAACGTCATATGTGTTGGGGTTTGTAGACAAAGATGTTGCTGATAAGACTAACTTGGACTTTTCTGGTGGCAAGAATGGGGATCACATCCAGCCACCACCTCTCCCTCTTCCCTGGCCTGTTTCCTTGTGGGCAATACCTCACTCAGAAGCTAGGCTGCCAGTTCCTAGCCACAGCCATGAAGCAGGGCGCCAGAATTTGCTCTGTGTTAGAATTGCTAATAATGCACTACTGACCCCACAGGCCCTCTAAGGAACTGCTTGAGAGAGGGGGGATAATGACTTCCTTACAGTTGGGAACGCTCAGACCTAGAGTGGCTGGGGGTGTGGTAGGCAGGGCAATACTAGGGCTGGAGATTAAGCTTACACTTTTGGGTCACTACTAGAGAAGTCCTAGAAAACTTGCCATTTTGCTCAAGGTTTTTTTTTGTGTTTTTTTTTTGTTTCCTCTCATTTTGGCAGCTCCAAATGACCATTTGCTTTACAGCAACCGGTCTCAAATTTATTTCACCTTGGAGTCTCATGAGGATGCATTGCATGATGCGGAAATAGCATGTAAGCTCCGCCCCATGGGGTTTAAGGTGAGTGTGGGATGGGAAGAGTGGGAAGGAATTGTACTGAGGACAGGAACTGGCAGGGAGGACTGCCACTGGGGGTTTGGGGGGGAAGCGGTGGGTAGGGGCACTAGAGCTCACTCAGAGCAGGGGAAAGGCTCTTCATAGGAGCTGGTGGGGGGAGTCCCTTGACAAAGGGTGACAAGAGAGCTGAGTTCTGTCCCAATTTGATCTTAAACTGATGACTTGCAAAGCAGCCTGGAATTTGCGATTCTTTAGAACTTGAACTTGGGAGCCAGACTGCCCGAGTTTCTGTCCTAGCCCTGCTACTTTTACTAGCTATGTGGCCTTGGCCAAATTGCTTAACCTCCTTGTGCCTCATCTCCTCACCTATAAAATGAGGATATTCAAAGCATCTACTTAACAGGGGGAGACGACCTGTTGTGAGGACGACATGAGCTAATGCAGGCAGATACTTAGAACAATGCCTGGCATATAGCATTGTATGTATTTGCCAACATCATCATCATCACCATTATTTTCCCAGGACGCTAGAGAGAGGAGGGGAAGAGAAACATTGCTGTTTGGTTCTGCCATCTGAAGTCCTTAATGTAGTCAGTCAGCCTGCTGCTTTCCCTAAACATGTAGGTCACATGAGGGTGTGGGGTGGGAGTGGGGAGGGGAGAAAGACAGGTTCAGCCTCTTTCAAGATGCCAGGATGCACAATGTCACTTCCTGTATCTCTGTCCAGCCTTCCTCAGGACTAGCCTTCAGCCACATGTCAATAGTTGGTTTAGAAGATTAGATTTGAGCCTGGATTCTATACCTGCAAGCTGAATGACCATAGGGAAGTCACTTCACTCTCAGAACCCTAGGTGTCCTTGTTTGCAAAACATAGATCTTGCTCTCTGCCCTCATCACCTTGCAGGGGGGCAGTGCTGGTTCCAGGCCAGCTTGACCAAGAGTCTGTTCTATGAACCGTAACATTGTAGTGCTCTCTACGCAGCCCCAGGATGCTGTCCTCTGAAACCCACTTCATCCAAGGCCAAGTCCATAATCCCTTATCTGAATCCCATAGAGCTGGATATGTTCAGAATCCAGAATGTTTCCAGTTTCACTAAGACCAGGTATCAGCCCTAGACAGTGCCCCATAGTCAAACACAATAATATTTCTGCAGCATATTACATGAAAATTCACACTAAGTGGGAAGAAGACTGTAACACATATCATTTTAGATCAAGATTTGCCACCTAATGACTTTTGATGTCAAGCTTATGAAAATGTTGGATTATCAGCCTTTTTTTTTTTTTTTTGGATTTGGGGAACTTCAGATAAAACACTGGGGAGCTGCATACTGAGGTCATTAATGTCAGAGTGAATCTCATACTCTTTCATGAGAAAGTTTTCATGAGTGATGATAGATTAATATATCCTCTTTCCCAAGGAACACATTTACGGTTTATTCAAACTCACCAATGTCTTAACCCAAAGGAACTTCACTGGGAGTATTTCAGGCCTTGTAGCAGTGCAGGCCAGTGAGCGACCTGGGGGTAAGAGGACATCTCTTGTGACTGTTTCTGCTCCCATTCTAAACCACATCGAGGCAGGGACCTCGATAGTGCAGTGGGAAACAGGGCTAAGTAAGCAGTGGACCATTTTGGATGAAATGGGAAAAGTGACTTCCCCAGTGAAGGAAGAGTTGGTGAAAATATTAAACAGAAGTTCATTTTCCCTAAGTGCTGGGTTAAGCAGAGAGGCAGTGATGATAGAACTTTATGGACTTGGGAATTGAAAGAAGACTGGAACTGATGCCTCTGATTCAAAGCCACCTCACACCCCAGTTTATGGATTTCCCACCATTTCTGTATGAAACGCTCCTATGAGAGGTGTTCACTTCGTACATCCCTATTCCAGCCACCCAGCCAGGGCTGGAACTCTCCTGAAAGTATGACAACTGAGCTGGCTGCCCTGAGCAGGTGGAGTATATGGGTTGCTACTTGGTATGATTGGTCAGATCCCCAAAACTGCCAGTCTCCCAGCACTTAACACCCTCTAGCCACCTTGAAATGTCAGGCAGGCCTTTCTCCAGAGGGCCCCTGGCAAGCACTGCTGGGAGCATCCAGCTCCGGAAGGAGAGGGAGGGCACAATTCAGGGAGAGACCCCCAAGAGGCTTGGAGCAGGGGCCACTGCTCAAGTAGGCAGATTCTGGCTGGCTCCTGTAAGCCAGGCCCAAGCCAGGAGGCACCAGGGCCCACAGAGGCATGTCCGAAGGGGAGGTCCATGTATTAGAGTGCCCAGCCGCCACAACCTGGATTGTTGCCTTCCCTAAGTTAGACTTGGGGTCAGCGTGTAGGCAAAGGCCTGGGGAGCAGGCCACTGAGGGGCAGCCTCTAAGCCAAGCTGCCAGGCACAGAGAGAAGACAACCCTCTTCTCACTTCTCTTCTTTCTCCTCCATCTTCCCCAGGATGCTCCTCTCCTGCCCCTTAAGGTTTCTCCCCCAGGGCAGTTTAATTTGGACCCTGAGAAACCCTAAAACTTCTTATACGATTTCAAGATGTGGTGAGGGAGCAGAAATGAGCTGAATCCACTGGAGCCAAAGCGTTTGTGCAGCCCCTGGTTAGCGTCCGGAAGGGCTTGGTGGGGAAGCTCCCAGTGCTAGTTCCAGATTTGCCACTAGCTGGCTTCAGGGTCTTAAAGAGGTCACATGCCTTGGCTCACTTGGGCCTCTTCTAATAAGTGATCACTGAGTGTGGGTGGTCACTCAGCCAGCAACATGGACTAGGTCTCTGCTTGACAGACTGGTTAACAGGAAGGCCCATCCAGGCAGGTCCTGAAAGCTGGTTAGTGTGACCTCAGATGGGAGTTCTTACTACATCTGATGCCTCCTCCAATACAATGGTGGGGCAGGGGGTGGGGGGTGGTGGTAGTATGGCACAGTGGTTGTGAATCTGGTCTTCTATATCAGTCATTCCCAGGCTGTCAATCTGATTCCACAATTTTCCAGCCAGGTTACTTCAGGCAAGTCACTTCTCTGGGTCTCAGTTTTATTTTCCTGAAAATGGGCTTCAGAACAATTGCCTACACCAGCAGTCCCCAACCTATTTGGCACCAGGGACTGGTTTCATGGAAGACAAATTTTCCACAGATGTTGGGGGGTGTGGGGGGAAATGGTTTGGGAATGATTCAAGTGCATTACATTTATTATGCTGCCAGGAGAAGGAGCTCAGGCAGAAATGCGAGTGATGGGGAGCGTCTGTAAATATGGATGAAGCTCTGCTTGCTCGCCTGCTGCTCACCTCCTAATGTGTGGCCCAGGTCCTGACAGGCCACAGACTGGTACTGGTACAGTGGCCTAGGGGTTGGACAGCCCTGGCTTACACGATAAGGCTGTGGATAAGATAGTCCTTTTAAAGCCCTCACATGACGGTAAACACCCAGGAAGTAATTTAGCTGATGTTATGAATGATAGCAATGTCAAGAGGTGGAGAAGAATGGGACTGAATGCTCATGTTTTCTTCCAGGCACACTTCAGAAAAGCGCAAGCCTTAGCCACCCTTGGCAAGGTGGAGGAAGCACTAAGAGAGTTTCTATATTGTGTGTCCCTCGATGGAAGGAACAAAAGAGCAAGAGCTGAAGCCCAAAGGGTGAGTTGAGATGACGTCAGGTCCAGCTGCCCAATGGGCTTCCAGCCCTCTGTCCTCTCCAGGGCAGGGAGTGAGGGAACTGCCTTCCCTAGGGTTGGGGGTCCAGAGTGGATGGTTTCCTGGGTTGAGGGGACAGGAGCAAGACACAGATGCCAGTTGATGACCCAGAAACACCATCCTTTTGGCATGTACAATCAGATTGAGCAGTTCCTACATTTCTGTAGGAGCCTGTGAGGAATGTGTTTGCCTCTTTGACTCAGAATACAAACAAACAAACAAAAAAATAAAACCAAATAAGTTAACATGGAGATGGAGGCCCACAGAGGAGACTCTGGCTGTTGGCCAGAGATCCCGGGTGTGAGGCAGTTTTAGAACTTTCCTTGGGCTGAGTCACAGCTTCACCAGCCACACAGGGTGGCCAGCTCCTCACAAGGGGTGTTTGGTCCCATCTGCCTTGCCATATGCAGAACTCCAACCTTCAGCTTCTTTGCTAGAAATGAAACACATATGTGATATAAGTTGGGGACCATGACAGTATAATCCAGTCATCCCAGTTCTTGAGTCGCTGGAGGATGTGGTTGTGTTTTTTTTTTAACTGCATGAGATACTGGGCACATCAGTGACTGCTCAAGCATCCTCAGTTCGTAGACTTTGTTGCTTATTGTTCTGCAGTGTGCTCTCTCAGTGTCTGGCTCGTTGGCCTGGAAACGGGATGCTGACAGTCAGCGGGAACCTCTGCTATGCTTGTGCCCCGCCCCCTGTTCACCACTGCTCCCCAGGTGCCTCTGTCCCAGGGTGCTTTGGCAGAGCAGTGGATGAAGAAAGGGAGCAAGAGACAGGACTGGTTTCTGAAGGCTCCAAAAAGGAATCTTCAGCAAAATCATTGAACTAGGGGCAGCTGAGCACTGGAGGTTCTGGGAAGTTACTTTGGGCTGGTTAGTAGGAGCTAACCAGCTGGTGGCTGGTGGCAGAGAATTGCTCCAAGCTGTGGACCCTTCCCCAAATCTTAACTGTAGTCCACAGTGTGAGTAATAATAGTAGTAATGGCAAACATTTATTGAACATTTCTTGTGCACCGAGCACTGTTCTGTGGACTTTATGGGGAAGCTATAATTAAATCCCCACAACGTCTCTATGAGAGTAGGTACTATCATTTATCCCTATGTTACAGATGAAACAGATGAGGAAGCTGAGGTTTGGTGCCTTTCCTGAGGTCATGAACCTAATGATCGGTGGAAGAGCAACCAAACCCAACTCCCCCTGCTTCCAGAGTCTGCCTTGTGAGCTGCTCCACTATCCTACTGGCCTGGGAGGCTGAGTCAGGAGTCTCAGGACCCACTGCTGAGACTGGGGGAGAGGAGCAGTGGGGTTATCCAGCTCTGGGACGTATGCACAAAGGTGGTTAGAAGAACAGAGTGTGCAAAGGCCAACAGAGGCAGGTGTGGAGCCGGGAGAGAGTGATTTCTTTACTCTCATTTGTCCATTTCCCAGTTGGCCTGAGAGGCTCTTGGTGTCATCATTTGGGTTGATCCTATTTCCCACCCACTTTATAGACCACCTAGTATCATTTCCCAGGTGGCTGAGTGGTAAAGAATCCGCCTGCCAATGCAGGAGATGCAGGTTCGATCCCTGGGTTGGGAAGATCCCCTGGAGGAGAAAATGACAACCCACTCCAGTATTCTTGCCTGGGGAATCCTATGGACAGAGGAGCCTGACAGGCTACAGCCCATGGGATCAAGAAGAGTTGGACACGACTGAAACGACTTAGCATGTAAGAATGCATGCAGTGTCATTTCCACAGCTGCCTTAATGGGATGGGGCAAGAACTGTGCTAAGCTCTGGAGACCCAAAGAGGCATAAGCCACAGTCTCAGGCCTCCAGGACCTTATACTCTTGCACTGGTTCTATAATATAATATAAATGCCAGATAATACAATCGAACATTTGCCTGTGATGAGTGTTCCAGAGTTCTGAAGCTAGGGTGAGAATTTAGAGGCAAATTTCGATGGAGTGAGGTGAGGACATGGCACTTAGTTAAGAACGCTGAGGACCCTCTGTGCTTGTTTGCTGGATTGTTCCCCTTTCCAGGGATAAAGATGGTCCAGGTTCACTTGGCATGACTTAGCTGCCTTTGTCACTTACAGGCCTGGGTTTCTTTTCAGTGTTTGTCTTTACCTCAGATTCTTTTTGGACTTCTTGACCCACCTGGGCCTTTCCAAGGCTGATGCTGAAGTGAAATTGACTTCCATTCGTATGTGGAATGCTCATTTTCACTGAGAGTTGACCCCAACTTTTGTTTTCCAAAGCCACTGGGAAGGCCTTCAGTGAGGTCTTAGGTTGCGGAGGAGGAAGCTCAGTGCTGCTGTTCCTTTCCCTAGTTTCCTCTAAGCTTCCCTCTCTGCCTCTCTTCCCCTCCTACCACACTCTGCGCTCGTATCCTTGTACCTGGGGGTGCCCTATGGCTTGCTACGTCTCTCTGCGGGAGAATTCCAGGGGGAGCCCTTCAGAGGTGGTTCCCAGTGGGTCACTCAGAGGCCCCTGAGAGCCAAATTTGGCTCCAGCAAAGGAGGAGTCTCTGAAAGTTGGCATTTACAGCCCTGGTCAGTGTGAGAACCTCCCGTCTCATTCCTGTACCAACTTAGAACTGGAAGGAAACAGAGACATCTGTCATCTGGGGGCTTTGGGCCTGAACCCTAGGCCTCTCTCTGGGCCCTAGGATGGCTGGTGTCTTAACTCAGTTCCGTCCAGTGTGATGAGTATTTGTTGGACATCAGTCATGTGCCCACCAGAAACTGAGCATCTGTAGAGAGCAAGACTTAACATTTGCAATGCAGTTTGAGGCTAACACCAGACTGGGGAGGGTAGGGCACTATCTTCTGGTGCAGTTGAGAACACGGAAGGATGGGAGAGATCAGGGAGACTGGAGGAAGAGAAGAAGGGAGCCCTGGAGCTGAGCCTTGAAGGATGAGCAGGGCTTGGCCACGTGGAAAGTGCTGACATCAGAAGAAACATCGTGAAGGAACTGCTGGGGCCCAGTAAGGAAAGAAATCAAACTGGAGAGAGTTTGATCCCAGTTTCGGTCAGATTCCCCTGATCAGTTAATACCCTGTTACCTAGAGGAAGGGGTGGGGCTCCCTTTAGTTGGTCTCAGCAGAAAGCATGTGAATATGTTTTAGAAGCAAGTGACCTGCCTTCCTGGGTTATGTGTTACATACAAAAATACCTATGTATACAGATAATTGGCACTTTCACAGGAGAGAACTGAAGCAAGGATGCAGGTGGTTGATGGGGCAGCCTCCACCAGATCACGTATCTTTGACTCCCTTCTGGATCTTGTATCTGCCCCACCCTCATCCCCAGCTTACTCAGTTGCAGAGGAAGCCAACCATAGACTAGAACCAGCCTGTTGTCCCCCACCTCCACCCCAATCATTGAAGTGACTTGACATTCTCTGGAAAGTGAAGGCTAGAAAGTAGGAAGAAAGGCTGGGAGAAGAGGGAGGAAGACTCGGCTCTGCTTTTACTAACACATCACTGCTGAAGGGATTCATGATCCAGGGCTGGTGGTCGGGGAGGAGAGGCAAAACAGGCAGACGGGGAGGGGCAACATACAGAGGAACCTTGGTGACATTTGTTGCGTTCTCCCCAGGGGGGCGTCTCAGACACGACTCCAGGTCCCCCAGCTGATGCTGGTCTCCTGCCTTCTCCTCGGCCTCTTTCCTCCTAGACAGGTTTTGAAATCCCCCTGCAGATCTTTCTGCGGAAGGGTAGCAGCGGAGTGGTGGTAACTGGGAGACAAAGGCAGATCTGTAGTGCCTTTTCCAAATTCAGATTCCTGGCCACACTTCAGACCCAGGGGAGCCAGGCATGGGAACTTGGAACCTGGAAGTCTCATAAGCTTCCCAGGTGATTCTGATGAGCTGAAGGAGGATCCCTGCCCCGCTGTGTTGGGGTCTTTGGTCCAAGTCTTCCTCCCTGGGGTTTGGCCCCACAAGCTGTACCCTTTGTCCCTTCCCGCCCTCCCACCCCTGCCCTTCACCCGAGCACCTGTAGAGACTTAAGTAGTGAAGTCTTCTGTTTTATGTCCCAGCTTCTCCTTAGTTTCTTTACACCATCATTCCCGGGGGCCTCTCAGGAACATTCTCCCGATATACTGAAGCTGTTGGCACCTCACCCTAGATTAAAGGAACACGTAGAGTCATTGGCTACTGAAGGCACCAGCCATAATCTACCAAAGTTGTCACAGGTAAAACTCCACTCACCCAGCTCGCTCCTGACGCTTCGTTTGGCTGTTTTGTGGGCAAACATGGAGAGTGAGCCCTCACCCTCCTACTTTGTTTGGTTCCCAAGAAAGAAGAAATGGAGTTGCTAGTGGCCGTCTTCTTTGCTGAAAGGCTATTTAAACATAAAACTAGATTTCAGGCAGGGGCCCAGGTTGATGATTTATTATGTTCAATTTTCAATTCTTGATCAGGTCCAGTTGAGAGAGGTGACAGAACTAGAAAGGCCCACTTCCCCAGGAGCCATTCAGCTGGGGTGAGCTTAGGGGCAGAGCCTGGGAAGAGGGCCTGACAGCCCCTCCTTTCCTGCTTTTTGTTTGTTCAAGCTGCTGGTCTTTGAGTACCAGCTGAGTTCCTTGTGCAAAGACATCTCCATTTGATCCCCAAGTGGAGGTCATTTCATATTCCTGCACCTGTCTTACACATAAGTAGACTTCCAGCACATATGTGGAGCCGGGGAGAGGGAAGCAACTTAGGAAGTGTTAACTTTCTGGGATTTGAGTCTTTGAAAACCATGGTCTCCAGGCCCCAACTTCCCAAGCAGAGGGCAAGTGGGCAGAAGCTGGGGCTCCGAAGCACAGATGTGTGGACAGAGGTGAGTTCTGAAGATCTAGGCCACTCGAAGCATCTGCCTGCTTGCTATCCATGCCCGTGTCCTCCTCTGTGTGTGAGCCCTAGGGTCTCCATGGCTTCTGGGATCTCTGACAGGTGAAAATCTTATATTTCCCTGACTTCTTTCCCTGCTCTGGAGAATGAACAAAATGCAGGTGTTCCTGACTCAAAAAGGCTGGGGGGTGGTGGTGATGGGCAGAACTTAGAGTATATCCTGAAATCAAAGCAGTACTACGTGCTAAGTCACTTCAGTCGTATCCCACTCTTTGCAACCCTATGGACTGTAGCCAGCCAGTCTCCTCTGTCCATGGGATTCTCTGGGCAAGAATACTGGAGTGGGTTGCCATGCCCTCCTCCTGGGGATCTTCCAGACCCAGGGATCGAACCCGCATCTCTTATGTCTCCTGCATTGGCAGGCAAGTTCTTTACCGCTAGCACCACCTGCATTTCAGTACTTCTTTGAGATCATTATTACAGGATTGAGAACCATAATACTGAACCCAAGTGCCTGGAGTGACTTCTAATTGCAGCCCAATCAGAAATGAAGAAAAAAAAAGCACCCCTGGCTTTCTTGTATGAGGAAGCTGAGGAGTAGGGACTGGGTTTCTACCCAAACTTTGCCTTGCAAAGCACTGTACTGTGTAGACTCTGCCAAGGGCTCATGGAAAGCTGACGATGCGGCAGTGCCATAGTGCTGATAAAACCCTGAACTCCCCGGGTTAGAGACTCAGAAAAGCCTTTTCCTCCTCACCTCATCATTTTCTCCCAGCTGTGCGCTCCCCATTTTTCATCTATCTATCAGGTGTTTTTTTTTTTTTTTTTTTGGTTGGAGTTGGAGGGAACACTACAACCTGAGCATTTTAACCCATGCACTTTGATTGTAGAGTAGAGAGGGGTTCTCCAGGTAAACCTGCATAAACACTTTGTCATTGGATTTTTTTTTTTCTAGATCTCTCTCCTGGACAAAAATTCTTGAAAAGGCTAGAGACGTTATTGATCATTTTGCCAGATGATCTTGTCTCTTTTTCAGACTTTTTGCCCAAAATCTAGTGAAAGGATTCATTTGTTCCTAGTTCCTTTGACCAGTATAACATAGCTCTGGAGCGTGAGGGCACTCAGCAGGCCTGTGAGCACACCTGCACCAGAACCTTCCCGAAAGTTCTTTGGAAGCTGGGTGTGGGACTGGAGGATGGCTGGGAATGGCAGTGAGGGTGAGAGGAAGGGCCGAGTGGCAGGATCTACCCTCACTGCACTGCATGCCTTGGTGTCCCTCAGTTGGTGACTGGGGTCTGACTGGAGAGGAGTGGAGACCGGCGCTGCACTTGGCATCTTGCCTTCACTGCTGCCCAAGGACTGTCTCCCTGCATGCCTTACTCTGCCCCAGCTGGGCCTTCTGTGCCTTATGACTGCCGCCCAGTTAAGCTGCCTGTCCTCTAGATGGTCAGGACTAGGCAGTGTTTTCTCCTCGTCCCTTCTGGAGACAATTATCAGAGGTCGATGGTGGGCCCCAGTAGATTCTGATGTTTGGCTCTCTCTTCCTCCAGGAAACGCCCGAGCGCCCACATTGTTCCAGTCAGGAGGGGGCAGCAGCCAGGGGCCAGGGGGGCAGCCTGATGAACCTGGCCACAGTGACAGGGGATGGGCCACAGGACCACACAGAAGACTCGGCTGGAGCGGAGGAGGAGAAGGGGGTCGCTGCCTCTTCCCAAGCTGCCTCCAATAAGACTGGCAAATGCCAGGAGAAGAAAAGGAAGCACTGCCAAATTGAACCCCAAGACCCAGAGAGGCCTAAGAAAGCATCTAAGCCAGGTGCACACTCTACCCAGGGAGTTGGGGGCTTGGAGGGGAGCCCGGGCTCAGCAGTGTGTGGAGGCTTCTCCCCTCCACACGATGGCTCCTCTGCTCTGCCACTTCTAGGGTGGCTGTGGGGTTTCTGTGAGAGCCAGCAGTTCCTAGCATCCTGCTGGTGCCCCATATGAATTCTAAGGGAAAGCCAGGGCTTATGGGCCAACATAGTGTCAAGTAATGACATCTCACGCCCTTGATGGTGTCACTTCCTTCCAGGCCAGCCTCTCTGCACCCCCTTCCCCATTCCGGGGAAGTCGGACCCGGGCAGCTCCATCAGGCCTCATCCTGCTCGTTCCCAGTCGTGTCCCCGTAGGTAGGCATCTGAGAAGCAGCAGCTGCAGCTTGGTATCTTTCCAAGAGTGGCTGCCAGTGCCAAGATTCAGTGTCAGCTATAGGCCTGGCTCAGTCCGTGGAGTCGTTGCAGCTGTTTGTCAAGAGTGAGGTGCCTGTTCCATTTGAATTAAGCCCCCCCAGGGCTCCCAGACAATCCCTGACCTATGCGTTTCTTTCTTTGGGGCTGCTGGAAGCCTCCACGTGCCTGTATCAGGGTACCCCATTCTCAGTGTCTCACTTGGCCACTAAATCAATTCTCGGGGAGGTGATGAGAGTGGCTGAGTGAAAAAAAATGATTGGGTTCTTTGGCCTTAGAAGTGCTGTCTTGTGACACCAAGGTTGGTTCCCCTCTGACTTCTGCTCTCTACATCACAGATCCTTCCACTGACCCCCGGGCCAAGCCTGCGCTCAGTGTCCCACTGGCATCTTTTGACGCCTCTGACCTTGAATGCTCCCTCTGTATGAGGTATGTGAGGTGTCCTGTCGCTTACTGCCTGAGAGGTCTACCCCTCTGGTGTCTGCACCTCTCTGCTAGTGACCTATGGCTTGGTTGATTAGCACAGAAAAACATGGTTCTAACAAAATGGAAGTCACGTTGACTGTCACACGGGCGAGCTCATCGTCCCTTGTTTACGGATCACATGCCCCGCACTCCTGCCTTGGGAATACCTAGAGAGCAGGAAGGAAACTGTCTACTCAGAGGTCAAACTGACGGTCCACAGGCTGGATGTCTTTTGTTCAGCCCTCATGGGATTTGGGGGGTTGTTGTTAAGGTGAATGTTTAGAGACAGGACACTCACTCTAGTTGGTCACGGCCCCCCTCCCTCGGCCACTGCCTTCCTCTCACATTTGCATCACTTTCCTGGCCTCTAAGTTTGGGACCCTGGAACTAATTTCTACTGGCTACTAGATCAAGATCTCAAAGCGTGAGTGCCAGTGTCAGCCTCACAGGCCTATTCTCTGGAAGCCAAAGAGGGGGCTGGACTCACTTTTTGTCTGTACCTGCCTGCGCAGTAGTCAGTAGTGGGCATGTACGACTTGGCTAAGAGTCTCTCCTCCACCCACTGCCACATTGTCTCTACTTTCTCAGATCTCTGGAGATACATGCCTTCCCCTACCCCCACCCCACAACATATACAAATAGGAAACTGCTGCAGTAGTGGTCTGCAAAAACAAATGACTTTCACTTGTTTCATTTCACAACCCTGGCTTTGTGGCTAAGAGGAGGTCTCCAAAAACAGATGGCCTGGGTTTCCACCCAGGCTGTGCCACTTACTGGCTGTTTGACCTGGAGCAAGTGACTTTCTCCACCACTGTTTTCTCATCAGTAAAACACAGAACAGTGGTACCTATTCTATGGTGGTGTTATGATTAATTGAGAAAATCTATTTGAGACACTTAGAATAGTGCCTGACATATAGTAAGTACTCAATAAATGTTAACTTTTTTTCCTAGACCAGAGGTTCTTTAGCTTTAGGTCCATTGACCCCTGAGGGGGTTCTGTGTATGGATTCTAGTAGATCTAGGGATTCCCTGATGTTATATGTAAAGGTATGTGTCTGTGTTAGAGAGAGAGAGAGTGTTTTCCAGGACAAGGTCCACAGCTTTCAGTAGATTCTCAAATGTGCCTTCCCCTTGGCAAAAGAGCTTTAAAAGGAGGCTGAGATATTTGCACAAAAGTTGTTAAGATGACTGAACCAAGACAAGAGAGGTCAAGAAAAATCTTTTGGTCCATCACACAGATGGATGCAGCCAATGGAGGCCCCTCAGATGTCTTCTTGCCCTTTACAAGCACATATGCCTTCCACGTCAATCCCAGGCATTTGTCACTGCTCAAAGTGACTTTTCTTGTCCTCTGAATAAAAATGAGTAAGGCAGCTGTTACCTGAACATGTACTTTTTCTTTCTCTCTCTCTCTCAAAAAAAAGAGAATTGTCAGATTTGCTTGTAAGCTCAGACAGATTTGATAAGGAACGTAGCAGCACTTGAAGCAAGCCCTGCATATATTGTCAGAGTTCTAGGTGAAGTGGGTGAGGGTGGGACCAGCTGTATAACCCGGTCCCTTATGCCCCCTCCCCATCACAATGATGTAGCAGGTGGGTCAAGCCAGAGCCAAGGTGTGAGACAGACAAGCTCTGCTTTCCAAGCTGAGGTGTGGGCCCCCACAGGTAATGCCATTATGGTACTCAGCCAGTGATGAGAGCCAGGGTCTTTCAGATGTCAGACTTTGATAGACTTGATTCAGCTTATCCTCCTGGACACGCCTCCCAACATCCCAGGGATGCAAAATCAAACATGCAGACTCATCCTGTTTGTGTTTTCCCTGAGGGCTAAGAATTCTGAGGTTGAAGTTCTTTTGTTCCCTTTCGTCTGCTTTCTCCCTTTCATCTTGTTTGTCCCTGATCTCAACAGGGGGCTTCAGAGAAGGGTTAGAAATTTGGTCCAAGAAATAAACACCAAGAGGATAAGACCCCCTTCGAGTTTGCTCGCTCTGAGTTGAAAAGCCATTATTTCCCTTATCCTGCCCCTCTGTTCTAAATGAGACTTCAAAGCAAAAACCCATCTTTGCCTGGAGCAACTATTGTATGGGCTGCTGAGTTACACGGGGGACACTCGGGAGCTGCTTGATGTCGAAAAGAAACCTGCCAAGTCTAGAGAACATTTCTAATCTCAAGGCTCTTAAAATTGGAGCCCTAGTTCAGAAACATGTGGTTCCCCTTCCAGCAGGGCTTGTCTCCAAGTCAGAAATCACATGTTGACAGAGGCCATTCCAGATACATGCTTTAGTTCTAATTATTGCAGTCTTGAAAAAGTTCTTGTTTCCTGTAGTGTTTGTATTTTTCTAATCATGATTAGAAGTATTCTTAGGTTCTGTCATGACTGTCCTGTGTCTTTGGTGGAGAGGGTTCATGGTGAGAGAGATTTTCAAGCAATCTGCCGGGTCATGAAACTGCACACGTGTACCTCCTGTGCAGGTTTCAAGAATAAAATCCAGCGCCATGGTGCTGTTTTGGTTGAAGACGAGTTAGAGTAGGAATTGATCTGTTCTGAGTCTAGAGAGAAAATCAGGAGCTGCTTATAAATTCCTCAGGGGAAAATGGTGGAAAGAGTGAATGGAGCAATCATTGGAGGGTGAGCTAAAGAGAAACTTCCCAGTCTCCGAGTCCCCCTTGCTGGACAGAACAAGGTCTGCTGGGGGAAGTTGGTCTCTGATTCCAACACCTCAGAACTCTCCTCCTCCATCTTTAATGACTGCCAATCCTCCCTTCAGATTCACCTGCTCTGGATACCCTTGCCTTGGGGTCACCTCTGGGCCTGCTGTGGAGCAGGAATGTTGGATATTTGAACCAGTTACCTAATGGCCCAGTGGCCCCTTTGTCCACTGAAATGAAAAGCTTTATGTTTAACCTAGTTTGAGCTGCTCAAGTAGCTGGGTGTTACAGAGTCAGTTCACTGCTCTCTCGCTCTCTCTCCCTCCACCCCCTCCCTCCTCCTTGTTCCCCCTTTGCTCTCATTTGATAGCCACACAAGAGCACAATACAAGGATGTAACTGGTGGGAAAAGATAGCTATTTCCAGACAAGCCAAACATTTTATCCGGGCTGACATCTAACTGAAAGCATTTATTATTACTATTGTTTACTCCATCACCCTGACAATGTAAAATGCTTTCTTGTGAGAAAATCTGGCCCTACACTGATTTATAAATCCCTCCCTGAAGTGTTTTCTGAAATCATTCCTAAAGTGATAAATACAAGGGAGAGGAATTTGAGTATATATTTCTAACTCTATCCTCTATATGTAGAGTTTCTCTCTCACTCTCTCTGGTGGTGGGGAAGGGAAGGGAGAGAGACAGAGAGAGAAGGAGAAAAGGGTGTGTTTGTGTGTGAGTGTGTATCTACATGTACACGGATGGTGTTTGTTCCAAGATCTAGATTCGCACACAGTCGTCTCTGTGTCATCTAGTGGAGAAGGAAGATGGGCTTGAGAATCACGTGTGACTTCACATCCCGAGTGCTGCTATTTACTAGCTAGCTGTGTGGCCTTGGGCAAGTTATTTAACTTGCCTGAGCCAATTTCCTCCATAGTAAAACAGAGCTAATCCAATTAACTACTGCCTATGACTATATAAAGCTAATTTATATGAAAAACAGCAATGCACACATTCCTGATAGCAAGAGAAATGCATTCCATCTGTTCCCAGTCTCTTTACTCAGTCAGCCTGACTAGAAGTGGGTTGAGTATTGAAAGATGATATATTCGAAGCATCTGAACCTTGAATTATTTCAGAGCAATAATTATGCAGCATCTGTGGCAGCATTCTTGTTTGTGACCACTCGGATCAGGGGCATTTTAATCATAGCTCTTGCTAAGAGTTGCTGTATCCTTTTGTGTCTGCTACATTGATCTGCTCATTAAATGTCAGTAGTTATTGCAATTAATTGGCTAGCTATATCATTATTATTTGTATGTGGATTACATTCTTCAGTGAACAAAAGGCCCAATTTTGAAATTCTCAGGAAAAATAGTTTTACAGATACAGGTTCATCAATCAGTCTTCATCATTAGTGTCATCAAATAATGTATAAAAGGCATTCAGATTCACAGGTTTCAAATTACTGAGGAAATGAGATCGTCTGTCTTGGCTGCTTCTAGTAGTTAGATCACAGCAGTGGTTCACAAAGTCAGCCTGCAAGTCACAATCTTGAGAAATACCTTAAATTGTGAAATAGATACACTGGGAAAGTACATAAAAATAGGAATGGATTCTCATAAAATACTGTAAAGAGGCTACTCAAGCAATCCCTTTCAGCCCAAGAAAGAAAACGTTAATTACCAGGACTCCGGAAGCTGCCCGTATGTCACTTCTAAATCACTACCCCCCACTGCCCCTAAAATCACTATCTTGACTTTTATCTCTTCTTTTTTTTAAAAAAAAAAAAGTCTTACCACTCTTGTGTTTATCTCTAAACAGTGCAATTTCAGTTTTTCCTGTTTAAAAATACTTAATGTAAGTTGAATTATCCAGAATGTATTCTTTTGTTGTAACTTCTTTTCCTCGGGATGAAGATTTATCCATGTTATTGCATGTTGGTGAAATTTGTTCATTTTCACTAGTGTATAGTGTCCCATTGTATGAATCTAACAAAATCAGTTATATTCTAGATGGATATTCGGGTTGTATCTAGTTTAGGGCTATTACAGACAATGTTACTCTGAACAGTTTTAATGTCTACTAGTGTATATATGTGTGTGTTAGTTGCTCAGTCACGTCTGACTCTTTGTGACCCCATGGACTGCAGCCTGGTGGGCTCCTCTGTCCATGGGATTCTCCAGGCAAGAATACTGGAGTGGGTAGCCATTCCCTTCTCCAGGGAATCTTCGCAACCAGGGATCGAACCTGGGTCTCCCGCATTGCAGCGATTGCCACATTCTTTACTGTCTGAGTCACCAAGGAAGTGTATATATAACTCTCCCCATTTTCAGTTGGGTTATCTCTCTTTTTCTTACTGACTTGTAGGAGCTCTACGTATGTCCTAAATGCAAATCCTTCATTAGTCACCTGTGTTGGAAATATCTTCTCCCACTCTGTGACTTGCCTTTTTGCGCTCTTAGTGGCACCTTTCTTTTTTTTTTTTCTTGTTAATGGCCTTTAATTTTTAATTTGGTTTTTAAATTTTTATCAGAGTTGTATATGCACATAGTTTAAGGAAGAAAGCCATTCTGTGAGGCTTATTAAATATTATTATTATAAAGACATTTTTCAACATGAAAGGTCTCTCAATGGCATCTTTCAATACGCTAACAAGTTCTTAAATTGAATATGGTAACAATGATCAATCTTTTCATTTACAGTTAGCATTTGTGTGTGTGTATGTGTGTGTGTGTTGTTTAGGCAATCTTTTTTCCCCCTTGAGGTCATACAGATATTCTGTCTTGTATTCTAAGAGCTTTACTCTTTGTCTTTCACATTCTTTTTTACAGCCCACATGGTGTTGCTTTTTGTGTATGGTATGAGAATCAGTCCAACTTCTTTGCCCCCTATGGATAGCCAACTATCCCAAATAGCACTTATTGAGAATTCTATTTATGTGTGGAAAATCTTCTCTCTGTTTTGAAGTGCCACATTTTAAAAAATCAGGAATCTGGGTCTGAATCTGTTTCTGGGGTTTGTATTCTATTCTACGGATCTCTTTGTTCCTGTGCTAGTCTTTCTGCTTTTCAGTCAGTACTGTTTTATAATAAATCCTCATGTCTGGTGGAGCAAGTTCTCCCACGTTGCTGCTCTTCAAAAGTGTCTTGGCTCTTCTTGGCACTTTGCCTTGCCTTATGAAGTTTAGAAATCAACTTGCCAAGCTCCACAAAACAAACAAACAAGTGAAATAACCCAATGGGGTCTTTCATTGGGACTTAGTTAGGTCTTCTTTTACTTTCAATGAAATGTTTGCAGTTTCTTATAATAGAGGTCTCATAAGCTTTTGTTAGATTTATTCCTGGGCACTTGATTTTCTTTTTCATTTTTTTGTTGTCTTTTTAAAAAGATTTTTATTGGAGCATAATTGATCTACAATGTTATCTTAATTTCAACAGCAAAGTGGATCAGTTATATGTATACATATATCCACTCTTCTAAAAATTCTTTTCCCATATAGGCCATTCTAGAGTATTAAGTAGAGTTCCCTCTGCTATACAGTAGGTCCTTGAACGCTGTGTGCTAAGTCACTTCAGTCGTGGTCCAACTCTTTGTGACCCTGTGGACTGTAGCCTGCCAGGCTCCTCTGTCCATGGGATTCTCCAGGCAAGAATACTGGAGTGGGTTGCCACTCCTCCAGGGAATCTTCCTGACCCAGGGATAGAACTCGTGTCTCCTGAATCTTCTGCATTGGCAAATGGGTTCTTTACCACTAGTGCCACCTGGGAAGCCCCCAGGAGGTCCTTATTAGTTATCAATTTTGTATATAGTAGTATGTATATGTCAATCCGAATCTCTCTCCCCACCTTACCCCCTGGTAACCATAATTTTGTTTTCTATGTCTGTGACTCTATTTCTGTTTTTTGAATAAGTTCATTTCTACTTTTTTTTTAGATTCCACATTTAAGTGATACCATTATATTTGTCTTTGTCTGACTTCACTCATGGGCACTTGACTTTCGAAAGCAATCGTAAATGTCATCTTTAAAAAAATGTATTCTCTCACGCTTCTTGCTGGTATGTAGAACTACAGTTGTGTGTGTGTGTATTTGTCTAGCATTCTTGCTAAATATCTCAATTCCTATTAATTCTAATAATCATTCCAAGGTTCTTTTAGATTTTCTAAGTTCATCATCATACCATTTATGAATAACAACAGCTTTGTTTTTTTACTTTTCAGTCTTCAGACTTTTTTATCCCTTGCCTTAGTACACTGGTTAGGACCTCCATTAAAGAGTTTTTTTTGAAAATTAATTTTATTTTTTGGCCAATTTAGTAACTAAAATTTATTAACTCAGTTAGACACGTTAACTACTTTTTAAACACATTGAAACTATTTAAAAAGTAGAAAACAGTAAATATATGAAAAACTTCTTCCCAGGTCCAGACCTTCCTGGGCTTGTTAAAAATAACAAATCTGAATTGCAAACTTTATCAAGTGAGACTTTTCCATGTCTGTGTTTTTAAAGTTCCACAGGGGATTCTGATAATTAGGTTTAGAGACCAATGGAGATTTGTCCATGCAGAGTTTAGTAGGATTGTGTAATTCAGTGACTCCCAACTCTGGCTGCACATTAAAACCACCCAGGAGCTTTAAAAATCCTGATGCGTGGCTCTTACCCTGGACCAACTGATCTGAATCTCTGTAGGTGAGGTCCAGCCTCTATAGTTTTTAAAAGTTCCCCAGGTGATGGGGGAGGGTGGTCTAGGGAGGAGCAAGAGGGAGGGTTTGCCCAGGGACACAAAGGAGACATTTGGGGGTGACAAGTATGTGGATTATCTTGATCTTGGAGATGGTTTCATAGGTGTGTACATGTGTCAACACTTATCAAATTGTACACTTTAGGTATGTGCAATTTATTGCATGTCAATAATATATCTAAGAAGCTACTTAAAGAAAAAACAATCCACGTGATTCTCGAATACAGCAACGGTTGAGAATCATTGTTCTAATAGAAAGGGCATACGGCTGGAAGGGGAAGTTGGAAAGACTTTCATCTGCCAACAGTTGGCTGTGTACTCTTAGATCAGCGACTTCATTCACTCTGGATGTGTTTCATTCTGGCCGGTGGGCTCGATGTTTTCTCAAGTACTTTTCAGCTCTGATGTTTTGATTCTTTTGCTTGCCTGGCTGTGTGGCCCAGGCTGCTGGTGCACCTCCTGGCCACACGAGGGGGCTGTGCAGCTTGCAGCCTCTTGCTCTCAACTGAACACTCTAGTGAGGTCAAAATAGGCTGTTCTGGCGTCTTTCCCTTCTTTCTGTCCTCTTGGAGAGTGCGAGCTCCACTTCTGAAGCATCATCTTCAGCTGCCTCCATCCAGTGGTCCTACTGCAGGTGAGACTTTCATTAAGCAAAATAAATCCATGAATCTCTGAATGTACAGAACAGCTTTTTAAAAGAGGCTCAGATTGCTTTGAAAAAAATAGCCAGTTCCTGCAAAGCAATGAAAATAGGATCTAATTGGAGAATGTGTATGTATACACATGTATCTATGTATGTGTTTGTCTGTCTATTAATAAGCACAGTAATAATCTTACTCTACTGCCCCTGGGCAAACAATCCATCCATGTAAAAGGCAGTATGTTTGTTACAGGTGCAATTTAGAGATCCTTCAGACTGTAAACATTGTTTAGATGAAAAATGGAATCAAGGTTAGCAAATAAACCTCGTCTTTTTCCATTTAATATTATATAAAGTGCTTAAATATGGGAGTGTGTGTATTTGTCTCTGTGTCTCTTTATCTATGTGTTTACGTATATTCAGGTGAACAGGTTGGCTAAGTATTTTAGAATGGAATCTAATCAGACACTCTGGGCATTCATCTTCATTTTTCTGGGACCTGACAGGGAAAAAATCTGGATGCTCTGGAAGAGACTGACTAGAACTGATGTTATAAAATGATCTAGCTATGTCCTAAATTTTAATAAATGCATTATTTGATGCATTTAAATCCAGCTCAGAAATAAAAAGCAAATGGTTTTCCAAAGTGTAAGGGATTGTTTTTTAAAAAGGAAAAAGAACCCTCCTCTTACTCCCACGCATAGACTTTCTCAAATAATACTGTAAAAACCTTAACATTCAATAGCTCTGTCTTTTATGTTTGGTCTGATTGCAGTTTTCTTCCATTTTGATTCCTAAATTTCAGATTATTCTACGAACCAGTCACAACACCCTGTGGGCACACCTTTTGCTTAAAATGCCTTGAAAGATGTCTAGATCACAATGCGAAGTGTCCACTGTGCAAAGACGGTCTTTCCCAGGTAAAACGTTGTTTCTTTCTTGATCGGGTTAGCTTATTTGGAATTGGGTATGAAGACAGTATCCTATTGGATCCCAAGCCACTGCACTGTGCTAGAGCAAAACATCCCTTCAGACCATCAATTTCTCCTGTCTTAGAGCCACCCCTCCTCTCTCCACAAAGTCCTCCAGGGAAATGAGGCAACAGCTAGCTTTTTATGAACTGCTAGCAGTGAGATCAATCTGTGTTGGAAACAAAAGTATCAAAATGATGATAAACATGAATCAAAATGGTAATAAACATGGATCAAATTGATGATAAACACAGATCTTGGTTCTAATCCCATCATGGCCTCTGATTCACTGGCCTTGGCTCATTCATCTATGAGCTCCAGTGTTCCTTTATCATCAATGTTTATTCCATAGTTTGAAGAGATCACTCCCAGGTTCCCAGGAAAACCTCACAGCCCTTCATTGTGGTCCTTGTCCCTCTCCTCAGCTGCCTCCGTTATTATTAGCAGGTATTTGTCTGCTTGAAAATCTCTGGGGGTTCCAAGTCCTCTAAAATGAATCACACAAACACCCACCTTTGCTTTTCAAGTGGGTTTGCTGTAATTTTCTATAGCACAAGAAGATTCGGGAATCCATCTTGTCAGCCCCTCTCCCCCCGCCAGGGACTTGTTTGCCACATTTACAATTAGTATTCATGTTCCTTGACCCCTGTCATCCCTGAGGAGAGGCTGGAGATGATGCAAGACTCTCTCTTGGTGAATGTAGATCCAGAGAAGTCACATGTTGAGCTTTCCCAGCACCCCACCATTTAAACTAAGGGAAGGAAGTGAGATAATCACCCAGGATAGCCCTGAGGGTGTGTGTTGGGCTGGGGGGAGAGTCAGTGTCATGTCTGGCCTGGGTAAAGAGGTGGGATTGCTGTCCTGATTGTAGGTGAGGAGCCCATGGCTGTTATACTTAAATAATGCATTCGTGTTGTGGGAACATTACAACATTCAGAACAGCAGAAAGAAGGAAAATATACTGTTGACATTTTAATATGTGCCTTTCCTGGGTTTTTGTTTTAGCATCAGCAGAAGTGTCACCTCCTTCTTGAATAGGCTACCTTCTGAGCCATTGCTTTCTCCCAAAGACTGGGCAAGCCTCTGATTTTCCTGCAGCCAGGCAATAGCAGTGGCTAAGAAGGCATCCTGGAAGCAGAGGCTGTGGGGTCCTGGACTTAGGGGCTAGAAGTTATTTCCACCTGTCTCTGGGTATTCACCTGGGGTCACATTCGCACCATTTTCCAGAGAGAGACATATCTTATTCTGATCATGTTCACTGCGGAATAGACATACGTTGGCAAAGGAAAAAATGTCTGAAGCCTGCCGTGTTATACTCAGGAGCTCCCCCTGCTGGGTCTGTGTGGGTAGTTTCCATAATCAGCAATTCTCTGCAGATGTTGTCATCCCCATTGTCTGGTTCACGCCTTTAACACCCACTCCTTACAGCTCCTTGGATATGCATAGACTAGGGCTGTTTGGGATGGGAGTAATAGTGACAGTTGAGCCTGAGTTAGGTTCTGAAATCAGGGTTTATAACGTAATTTCAGTGATATCTAGATGTTATCATTTAAAAAATAAATAGGCAAATGAAATCACCAGTATTTAGTTTATTTTAAAAATACTTAAGTTAGAGGAGAAAAATCGTTATAATATATAGACTCAAAGTATCCAGAAGCAAAGCACTGAGAGTGTGGCAGGGCACGAAAGGATGAATGATTTTAAAATTGCTTTTTCGTTCCCTGAACCGTTTGACCATGGACTTTCAGCATATCTCAGGTGGAGAACATTCTGGGAGCTTATAAACACAATAATCAGAAAAAAGGAAAGGAAAAGATTGTCTCCCTTAATTGACAAGAAACACGATCATAATCAATTTCAGTGTTTTAGGAAAGCTATGGCATTTTTAAAACTTCAATGCAGGTGTTTTTCCTTGTTAAAATATTTTTTCTAATTATAAAAGTAATTCATTGCATGTGTTTTTTTTAAGGTAAACTCTAACCTCCAGAGATTATATACATTATGACCATATGAGCTGCCAATGTGTCGATCCACGTTACTCCAGTATGTTGGTCACTGAACTGTTCTACTGATTACATCAGAAGTGCTTTGTATTTCTCTGATGACTGCATAATATCTAACTGCCTTGTTCCCCATGTAGTGCTTGGCATCAAGAAAGTACAGCAAAAACGTCATAATGGAAGAGCTAATAGCTAAATTCCTTCCAGAAGAACTCAAGGAACGAAGGAGGCTTTATGAAGAAGAAATGGAAGAACTTTCTAAGTATGCACACTGCTGTTTTCAGTTTCATTCACGCCAGCTCATAGAACTGAAAGTGCACATATCTTCCCCATTTAATAATACCATGCTGATAGCTTGAAATTGGCCACAGTGAGAGTGTTGACACCACGAAAACTGGCAAATGCAGTAACAAGGACTTCCCCTCCCCACCCTAGAAAGCTGATTGTTCATTTACCAGCTCACCACTGAAGAAACTTAAGTCAAACCACTGACCGGGTTATTGGCACTAGTAGCTGGGTGTCATGGGCAGGATTAGATTGGAATAAGTTATCAGGGGAACTGAATGAAGTATAGTTGACCCTTAAACAACATGGATTTGAATCATGCAGTTCTACTTATATGTGGATTATTTTCAGTAGTAAATACTGTAGTACTGCATGATCCAATGTGTGGTTGGTCAGATCCATGGATGCTGAACCATGGATAAAGATCAATGAAAGTGAAAGTCACTCAGTTGTGTCCAACTCTTTCCGACCCCATGGACTCTACAGTCCGTGGAATTCTCCAGGCCAGAATACTGGAGTGGGTAGCCGTTCCCTTCTCCAGGGGATCTTCCCAACCCAAGGACTGAACCCAGGTCTCCTGCATTGCGGGCAGATTCTTTACCAGCTGAGCCACCAGGGAAGCATGGGTAAAGAGGGCTGGCTCTAAGTTACATGCTGATTTTCAGCTGTGCAGAGGGTCAGTCCCTGTAACTCCCGAGTTGTTCAAGGGTCAGCTGTATTCTGAAGACAGTCTTCAGATACATAAGGAGGTTCTATGAGGTTAAGAACTTTGATGTCAGTCAGACCTGAGCTTGTGACACGGTTTTGCCACAAAGTGAGTAGACTTCATGACCTTAGGCAAGTCACTTAATGTCTTTGGGCCTCAGTTTCCTCATCTGTAACTTGGGGATAACAGTAGTTCCTACCTCAAGGACTCATTATGAAGATCAAATGAGCTTGTGCAGAGTAAGCACTTAATAAAAGTAATGGTAAGAATG
This sequence comes from Capricornis sumatraensis, assembly GCF_032405125.1. Classification (NCBI taxonomy): domain Eukaryota; kingdom Metazoa; phylum Chordata; class Mammalia; order Artiodactyla; family Bovidae; genus Capricornis; species Capricornis sumatraensis. The sequence goes on from NC_091092.1 coordinate 26,929,054, forward strand.
CTTCTGAAAAAAAAAATGCTTCTGGTTATTGTGATTCCTCTTCCATCACAGGTGTTGTGAGAGGTAGCGAGTAGGGGTGAGATGAAAGTAGGGCTCCAAACTCTCTGCCTCAGGTAGCAGAAAAAGCAGTGGGAAGTCACTAATTTCTGCCTCTCATACTGCTGCCCACTCATCTCCCCATTCCCAGCAGGATTCTTTCAGTGTTCTGAGGGTGAAGTTCCCGAGGAGGCTGTTCTGGTTTTATGCCCACCCCATAGAAAACATTGTTAAACTGAAACCAGTTTGCACCTCTTCCTTTGACTAACATGTTTTCCTGGGAAGCCAGAAGTGCAGTCCTTCTTTTCTCATTGACATGTTAGATCTCCTGCAGGAGTCTTTATCTTTCTTTCTGATATTAAGTTCACCTTGAATCTTTCTGAACCCTCTTCTCACGTATCATTTAATGTCTTATTAATAAACACTGGAATTTACTGGGGATATTCCTTTAGGGGAATCAAATTTAATCCTTTTGAGATTTGGGCAGACAATCTTATATTTGTTGGCAGATTTAGGTTCAGATGTCCCTGTGTTGGATTTACTAGACAAACAAGAGAACTGTGATCGGGAGGAGCTGGCCTGGTTGGTGGTTCCCCATCAGGCTGTGTGTCTGAATCTTCATGGGCACACATTGAGAGGCAGACTCGTAGGTCTTGATTTCAGAGCCACTGCACCAGTGTCTCTGGGAGGGCGAGGTGCAGTGGCCAGGTTGTCTGTGTTTAAGGGCCTCCAGTGACTCCAATGCACAGGAGCATTTGAGCATCACTGGGCTATATTACTCTTGCCTCTCTACTGCTCCCTCCTCCCAGCTGGATCTGCCATGCACATCCTCTGGGAGCTTTGCAAATGGGAGATGCTCACAGGGATCTTGCAGAGATTTTCCCACCATCCCTCTGGAGAGCTGGGTCCAGTTTTACCACCAGTGCCCTTCCCCATACTGCCAGCAAGACACCTGGAGAGATTGTTTGGAGTGGAGAGTATAAAAGAAAGAAAAATATGAGGTATAACTATCATCGACAATGTTAAGGTACTAGAGAACTTCATTACCCAAATTAGGATGTATAGAATATCCATTTTAATCATAGCCATTAGGCTAACCTGTGCATCAGGTAATGGGACTCAGCCTACAGCATCAGATGCATTTTACTATTTTTTATCAGCTGTCCACACTTTATGCCTCCTTGTCTTCCTGTGGGGGATCCACACGGTGAAATTCGACCAGCCTTTCTCTGTTCTGCTCCCATGCTGTGAGATCCATGTCATTTGCTCTTCCTGACAGCTTAAATAAGAACGTGCCTATTTTCGTGTGCACCATGGCCTACCCCACGGTTCCTTGTCCCCTGCACATCTTTGAGCCTTGCTACCGTCTGATGATCCGTAGATGCATTGAGACAGGCACACGACAGTTTGGCATGTGCCTTGGAGATCCTGTCAAAGGGTAAGCGAGGAGTCAGGTGCGTCAAGGGAGGTTGGGTGGAAAGGATGTGTGGTTTTACTTCGGGGCCCTTCCAGGTGCGTTTGTAAGGATCAGGGTCCCTCTGGCCCCTAGTTTTACCGTGTGAGAGGCTGCCTGTTTAAAGGCACCCAAGGATCAACCTTTTATTAAATAGCTGATACATATTCTAAAACTTGTTTTATAAGAGTGTGAGCCCTGGAATTAAACTGACTGGGTTCATATTCTGGCTCCAGCCTTGGAGGAAGTTTGACTTCGGGCAAATAACTCAACCTTTCTGTGACTCAGTTTCCTTATCTGTAGGATGGGTACAATAATAGTACCTACTTCTCTGGTTTGTTGGAAGGATTGGGGAGTTAATAATGCACATAAAGTACTGCTGCTGCTGCTGCTAAGTCGCGTCAGTTGTGTCCGACTCTGTGCGACCCCATAGACAGCAGCCCACCAGGCTCCCCTGTCCCAGGGATTCTCCAGGCAAGAACACTGGAGTGGGTTGCCATTTCCTTCTCCAATGCCTGAAAGTGAAAAGTGAAAGTGAAGTCACTCAGTTGTGTCTGACTCTTAGCAACCCCATGGACTGTAGCCTACCAGGCTCCTCCGTCCATGGGATGTCCCAGGCAAGAGTACTGGAGTGGGTTGCCAGTGCCTTCTCTGATAAAGTACTGAGTACAGTACAATAAACGGTAACAGTTACACATTAAGATCAGTTTTCACACAAGCGTTGCCTGTGGTGTTATTACAGCCATAGACCCTGGGACAGACAAGAAGGCAGAAGTCCCTCAAGATACAACATGGGGTATAGAGATGGAGCAGGGATAGCGGGCCAGGGAAACAGCTTATCAAGAATTTACTTTCTTAACTCCATTCCCTCTAAACAGGTTTGCGGAATATGGCTGCATCCTAGAGATCAGAAACGTTCAGTTCTTTGCTGATGGCCGCTCAGTGGTCGACAGCATAGGCAAGAGGCGCTTCAAGGTCCTCCATCAGGGCCAGCGGGATGGTTACAACACAGCTGACATCGAATACATTGAAGACCAAAAGGTGAGGGTGGCCAGTGCCAAGAATTCTGAAGCCAGGCTCGCCATGTAGCTTGGCAGATCAAGATGATTACGGGAGGATTTCTCGGCACTGATGGGAGCCTGGGGATTTCTTCCCCATCTGCTGCAGCCACTTTGAATGCCTCCGGGTTGCAGTTCGATTGTGGAACAGCAGTGCACAGCCCATTGTCCAGCCTTCCCCTGCTTAGTTGCTGAGTTGTATCTGTGCATGAGAGGTGCCGAGCCAGATCAACCCTGCAGCCCATTCAGCACTGGAATTGGGTCTCTGCCAGAGATACCAAGATCTGGAGCTGGATCTACATATATATATTTCATTTATTTATTTATTTATTTATCTTTTACAACTTTTCTTTTGAGATAATTGTAGATTCACATGCACATTTCTATTTTTAAACGTGCAACGTGGCCAAGAGCCCTTCCCAATAATCCATCATTCCATAAGTGAGAAAGAGGACATGTCCAGTTAATCCTGGGTTTTCTGAATTAATGGCTAAATTATCCTGTAATCATTGATATTTATATTCACTTCTTAGTACAAGAGTAATAAACATTTGCTCAATGAATAAATGTATTTGCCTTGGAAGATAGAGTTACACGCTGAGACACAGACACATTCATGTCCCTCTTCCCAGGGAGCAATGGGAAAGCAGATGTCAAAAATGAAAAGGAGAGAGCTGTGAACTAGCACAACCTAGGTGAACAGCACACATCCACTCAGGCCAGTTTGCATCATTAGTTTTCTATATGTCTGGCTGTTTCAGCTCATTTACCCAGCTGAACCTTTCTCCAATCCACCACTGTCAGCAGTATTTCCACACAGTCCATCATCCAGCTGAAGAGCCTTTCACACATCACACAGCCCACAGCCAGAAGGGTGAGCCTTCCCAGAGGGTGGCAGGAGGGATGCTCAAAGAGCCACGTGTTAAAAAGGGTTCTAGGTGTGATGGAGAAGATACAGAACGCTTCATTCCACTTTGGTACTTTCAGGTTCAAGGAGAGGATTGTGCTGAGCTCATGGGATTACATAGCTGTGTCTATGAGCAAGCGTCATCATGGTTCCATTCCCTCAAATCATCTCTGAAGAACCGGATACTCAATCATTTTGGTCCAATGCCAGAGAAAGATGCTGATCCCCAGGTATATGAAAATGTCTCTTTGTAATCAGTCATTCTCACCAGATAAGAGAGCCTGGGTTTTGTGATTAGATGGGTGTGTGGTTTCCATCCAGCAAATTTAGTGTAGAGGGGAAGATGGATCCAAATTGGTCTCATTCGGCTAGGCAGTGGGTATCATGGTTAAGAACAAAAGGACCCCAAGTCAGACTTGGGGTAACTAAAGTAAAGCAGTAGGAATTTGGATCCAAGACAGGTTTTGAGAGATTAGTTAAGTGAGAGGATGGGAGCACAGGCATCATCAACAGAAGAGTCTTTCATGGGAGTCCAGATGCCCACCGTGGTGATGTGTTAGGGTGACAGGATTCACAAAAGGCCAGGCCTAAAAGAAGGGGATCTAGGGGAACTGAGACCAAAGGCTGCCATGTCTCAGGGGCTTCAGAACTCTCTTCCCCATTGCTCAGGGCCAGCCACCTTGCAGGGCTCCAGCTGCAGGACCACAGAAACTTTTCATACCCAGCTCCCTTGAAGCTTAGCCCTGGAGGTCTAGACCCTTATCATTATCCTCGTTATGGGATGAGCAAGTTTCCTGAGAAAACTGACCCAATCCTTAAATCTACCCTTTTCTCTACTAGAAAAGAGCTCACTAGATTCTACCAGATCAATCTATTTCCTGGAGGGATAGGTCCATGTGAGAGATCCAGCTGCAGATCAGAAAAAAGCTCCCCAGGAAAGTGACAGTAGCTAATTTTCATGAAGCTTTCCGTACCTAGTGTAAATCAGGGAATAGGAGTTGGTGATGAATAGGGAGGCCTGGCGTGCTGCTATTCATGGGGTCACGAAGAGTCAGACACGACTGAGTGACTGAACTGAACTGAGGACAAGATTGGAGATGTTATTGTCAAATATTAATATTTTCACACCATCACCTTTCCACATTCTGAGCTAGCTTCTGCAATATCATCCCCATAACTTCCTTGATTCTTGACTTATACTTATTCTTGACTCTGTCACAATAGTAAAATAGAGTATGTTGGTTCTGACATCCATGCTAAAAGATTGATCCTCCTTACCTCTAGCTATGTGACCTTGGGCAAGTCCTTTCCCTTTTGTCAACTTTCCCCCATCTCTGAAATGAGGGAGGTAGACGAGAAGGTCTCTAAAGTTCCTTCTTCCTCTTGCCTTCTGAGGCTGTAAAACACCAATCTCTTCCCTAATGGGCTGAAGTGTCTTGTTTTCTCCAGACCACAAATGTGGCTCCTTCCCCCTATTCAAAGGCATCATGAATGTTGGAGGGAGAAGGGCAGTTAATGCTTCCCAGTGATCAGGCTCCTGGCTCTGGGCCAGTGTGACTCATGACTACGACGGAGCTCTGAGAAAGCTCACGATCAAGTTGAATATTCCCCTTCATCTTCTGGAAAGCATTTTCCCCAAGTCAGGCAAAAGATAGAGCTCAGTAATGGTGACAGCCTCTGCCATAAAAGAAAACACGGATGCCACAGAGTGATTCATAAGGGCTCAGTGACACAGAAAGCTGAAATCTTGGGTTCTGTTTCATTTCTTATGAGGACTGTTATCATGTTGCTTTGGCAGCAGCAGCAGCAAAAAAAAAAAAAAAAAACCATCTAGTTTGAGCCATTCAATTCTATAGCCCCAGCGGTCCCATTAATAAGAATGTTCTAAGGCTCCGAGGGGGTTTCTTAGAAACTGCCACATGTATTAACATTAGCTTAAATATCTTTCTTAATGATCTTGGGAAATACAGTTCAGGATATGTCGATCTAACATTCAGAACTTATCAGAGGAGGGAGGAGATGTTACAGACTGCAGCGAGGAACAAAAAGAATCCAAATGAATCTAGAGGCATAGAGAAGCAAAGAGGCAGCAAGGGTTGGGGGAAAATCAGGTGACCAACTTGGAGGCAAATAATCCCATGTGTAGATGGTTTGACCAGAATGTGGTTCTCTGCAGTCCTAAAGCCAACCTTCCGAAGGATGTGGGCAGGAAGCTCATTTGGGGCTTAGTAGGAAATAAGTTGGGTTTCCCGGGTGGCTCAGTGGTAAAGAATCCACCTGCAATGCAGGAGACGTGAGTTTGATCCCTGTGTGGGGAAGAATCACTGGTAAAGGAAATGGCAACCCACTCCAGCATTCTTGCCTGGAAAATTCCATGGACAGTGGAGCCTGGAGGGCTCAGTCCATGGGGTTGCAAAAGAGTCGGACAGGACTGAGCAACTAAACAACGAGAAAATAAGTCAGCAATGCCTACGATGTGTGCCTGGGACACTGCTGACAAACAGAATTTTGGTGCAGGATTTCTGTGGGGGTGGGAAAGCTCTTTATTTGAGGAAACCTGGGGTGGAATATATTTCCGTGTGACTGTGTTTTGCAATTGGAATTTTTGCAAAGTTTTCCTTTGAGACCGTGAACCATTGGCTCTGGTTTTTGGGGAGAAGCTAACTGTGGCCCATATAGTGACCTGGCATATATATGTAGACTCTTGCCTTCAGCCAGAAACAGGGAAAGGAAGGGAGGTAAGAGACACACAAAGCGTAAGAAGCCATAAGAACTGAAGGCTCACATGCTTTGCATACTAGGCCTAAGGGCCTAAACAGAATCTAAGAGGTGGAAGAGGCTGAATAGTCATCTCTTGACGGTCTCCACGGGGGATTGGTTCCAGGAGGCCCCTTCTATAAAGTGATGCAGAGCAATGAGTACAACCAGCCCTCTGCGTCTACAGGTTTCATGTCTGCAGATTCAGTCAACCAATTTCAGTCCATAGTTGGTTGAGTCTGCGGATATGGAGGGCTGACTGCAGTAGCTAGTTCAGCTCATGAAATCACACTGGCTAGAAGGTATGGTGTATTTATTAAGATATCAATGTGTCTGCTTTAACCACTACCAAAAATAACTGTAGCTTAAACTAGATAGAGAGCAAAAGTCATAGAGATGGGGAGCTAGGGCAGCCGTATTCCGTGAGATCATTCAGACACCCAGGCTCATTCCTGACAAAGCTCTACCCTCCTGTAACTGCTGCCCTCATCCTCCTGAGTAAAGAAAGTGATCATCACTATGTCCACGTTCTGCCCAGGGGAAAGGGAGAGAAAGATGAAGGCAAGGGCACATGCCCCTTTCCCAGAGAATGACTCAGAAGTTATACGCATCAATGCCTCTTACATCTCATTAGCCAGGACTTTGTCTTATGGCTGCAAAGGAGACTGAGCAATGTAGCTTCCCCCTCCTCGGCCCCAGTGGCTGTATGCCCAGCTAAGATAAAGGGAAATAGATATTGGGGAGGGGGTGTAATTAGCAGTCTCTGCCACACACAGAAGCAGTTCCACCTGGATTGTTTCCTGGCAGCTTTGGAAGCCTGCAGACTGGGATCGCTTCTGTGGGAATAGGATGAACCCATACCATTTCTCTGTTGCAGATCAACCCGAATGGCCCGGCCTGGTGCTGGTGGACATTAGCGGTTCTTCCATTGGAAAGCCGAGCTCAGCTCCCGTTCCTAGCAATGAGGTCCCTGAAGGATCGGCTGAATGGTATTCGGCGAGTCCTGGCCTTTATATCCCGAAACCAGAACTAGTGAGTGGATTGCTGAAAAGGAGCCCCCACGCTCCCCCACCACTGCGGGGGAGTCATCTTGTAAATATATCTAATTGCAATAACATCTTAGAAGGAAGTATCAAACAGAATCACTCTCCTGCTATTGATCAGAGAGAAATTCAGTGAAAAGACCAGAAAAATGTGATCTGTTTGCAACTTTCTTTCTGAAGATGCTTCTTGACATGCTGCACAACTACATGCACAGCAGAGGTTGTTTAAGAGCCCAGAAGAAAAAAAATTTTTTGATTTTGACATAAAATTTTCTCAAAGTTTAAAGTGGTTTTGCTTTAATTTTCTGTCTTTCATAGAGGAATGACTGTGTGGTTGAAATGTGATACCCAGTTCCTAATCATGTTGCTACATTATCTTACTGACTTTTGAGATCTCATTCCAAATGTTTCAGATTTTATATAGCATTGTGTAAAATAATGTTCATAGTTCTTTCTGTTTTAATAATTTATTTTTTTGCACTACAATATCTTTTTTTCCCCCTACATGTGTGTTTGTAACTATTTAAGTGTGCATAACTGAAAAATACTGCTTTATTTATTGCTGTGGTTTACCATGTACCTAGGGGGAAGTAACAATACTAGAAATGTGTGATTTTTGCTTTAACAGTTTGTGCTACATGTGACCCCAGTTCTTGAACCATTTCAGTATCTATCCAATTAGATGCTTAAAGGAAGTTCAGCATCATGCTAAGATCATCTGTCTTTACAGATTCTATTTTGCTTTCAATTTGAATGCAACAGTAGAAAACACTTATGGGATTCAGCATAGGTTATGGAATGAGCCAGGGTGCAATAAAAATAATCCATTTGCTATGGAGGCAGGATGAAGGAATTATTTTTCTGGACTCAAGAGATGAATTAGAGGAGTATATTTTATTACAATCTCTCATAGGCATTTATTTCAGCAATCTAATTATATCTTAATTTCTCTCCAATTCAGTTAGAATGGGAAGGCAGGAGAATATAAGTCTTCAGAAGTGATGGTTTTCAGTCTGGCACGTCACAACCATGCCCAGCTAGCCTCCATACCCCACCTCTTGTCAGTCAGGGTTGTGAGGATCATGGCCTGGCTAGCATGTGTGGAAACACTTGATGAGGATGGTTCATTATTAAAAGTGTAAAGAAACCAGGAAAAAAAGATGTAGAACACTTTTTAAAAAAACCCTCAAACTACCTTTTTGGTTTTTAAGTCTTTTCAAAGGAAGCAGATAGTTCATCCATGATTTTATCTAAACATGATCTTCCCTCCTTGTGATGGGCTAAAGATTTCAACACAGGGGAGGAACAGTGAAAAGAGGGTAAGGGTGAGGTTTTGTTCAGCTTGCTTAGTGCAGTTTGATTTCTTTAGTGCCAGGACAACCTGAAAACAGGAGTGTTAAAACAACCAAGTGAAAAGATTAGGGCAGGGAAGAAATGAATTGTGTTATTCCTACCTTCATGTGGACAGCTGCGATGCGTGACTCATGTGCAGCCCATCTACTCTGTTCCCGTGAGAGGTTATTGCCACAAGTAATCAGCCTGACTTCTTCCATCACCACCTGTGGCCAGAAACAGAAAAGGGAGAATGAGTTGATCCCTCAGAAAAGAGATTCACGTAAGCAGAAACCAAATAACCTCTTCTGCACTTTCTTAACGAACACCGTGTTGTCAGAACATTGTGGTCCCAGGTTGGGTGTTTGGAGCCCAACTGGGCCAGTAAAAAATGGAAGTATAGGAGTGGTTGCTGCCCAAGCAAACTCTCCCAGGCTCAGGGAGGAGGAAATGAAAGGCTCCTGCTCCCACCTGGTGCCCAACCAGATGGTCAGATACAGTCCTAGGACAATAGTTTCCATTATCTGCATAAATGCAGAAGAGGACCATAAGTGTCTCTGATTGCTAGGTGTGTTACTTTTGTGATTTCAGTTTTTCTGAGAACCAGTTTGTCATCTAACAAATGGTGATGATAAATACTGCATGTAGGGTTGTTATGAATACAGCATTAAGTGAGATAATATACATATATCACTTAGCATAGTGCCTAGCACATAGGAGTCATTCAACAAATAACTGCTATGATTAGATTATTCATAGTTACAGAATATCATCAGGGGCTACATTTCCATAAAAACCTGCCTTTACATACAATACCCATTTCCAACCGCTTTACAATTGGTTGAGGGAATCCACACCTCTGATTTTCAGACCATAACTTGATGATTTACATGTAATTCCTTTGGGAGTCAAGTCTGTTTGGGAAAATGAAAAGACTGGAAAACAAATGAGGGTTAGAAATAAGGGGAAAATCCCATGCCAGCAAATTTTCCCTCTTTCGAGAGGACTAAAAAGCAGTGTTGTTTGGAGGTCTAGAATTTCTGATATAATGGAAGCCTTAAATTCTAACTCCATAGAATAACCAACTCATCACTTCTTGCTCTCCAAAATGTATAAAATTCCACATCATAGGCTATTTCACATTGATGAGGGAGGACCTAACTGTAGCAATAGATCTTGGCTAGGCAGACATGCACTTGCCTCCCAGTACCCTTGATACACATTTGGATTGTTTTATAGCAAGCTTTTGTTTCAGTAGTGGTGGGAGGCAAGGTGCAAAGCTAAGCCTTGACTTTCTTTGATATGTACTTGAATGGGGTAATCAACTAGACATGACCATTTTGCTGTTTGTGAATTGATTTTACTGCAAAGCTTAAGAATAAAGAGTATACACAGTATAAACATAAAGTTAAATCTAGGCCAGAAGGACAAGACTTCCCCCTTGGTAGTCAGTGCCATTTATTCAGCTAGTTTATTGTGATTGACGTAGTCTTTTCCTAGTAGGTTATTTTCCCTGTGCGTGCGTGTGTGTGTGTGTGTGTGTGTGTGTGTGTGTGTGTATAAAAATGTATATAGGTGTATATAGATGTGCATATATATATATATGTGTGTGTGTTTGTGTGTGTGTGTACTTGTGTGTATATATATATATATATTAGGTACCAAGCAGACATTATGCCTTTCTGCTTTGTACTGTACTATTATTGCTGCTAGCTAATAACCAGCAAAATGTAGAAAATGAAAAATGATAAAAACTAATCTTCTGTAGATAACTTGGAGAAAAGAGTGCTTGCCCCTTATGTAGTGGGGTAGAGAACTGACTATGTCAACAATTTGCCTTTTCTGAAGGATGACTGCATCTAGTCCTCTGCTGCCATAGCACTCTGGGGCTAGCCAAATCACTGCGCATGTGGCGCTTCCAATTCTGCTTGTGGAGCCGAACTGGGTTCAGATAGTCCCCTGTGACTGGGTGTTAGAGCGGTGGAGCTCTGAGGCTGGTTCACAGCACCCAGAGGTCTCTCACTGCCAATAGATCACATACTGTTGATGGCCTGGAACCCACTGGGGACTATGTTTCTCCTCACCAATTCCTTTTCCAGGATGGGAGTGTTATTCAGGGACTCGTTCCTTGAGTTCCCAACATGTTGACTTTGCATCCATTTCTGTTTCCCAAGGCAGAATCATAGCAGAGATGTGCAATCGAGATGCAGATAGAAGGCATCCCAAATAAGAGAAAAGGACAGATTTTCAGCCCATTCTTGGGCATGAGGAATGAGGTTTTGATTTGATCAAAGACAGTTCTGAGAAGCAGCCAGCTGCATGGCCTGCGATTTGTGGCCTTTCCTGAGTGCAAGAAAGAAGGAAAAGGAGCCAAGTCAAATGTATGCATTTGGTTCCTCTTAGAATGATAGCCCCCACTGTTCAACTGTTTAATAATCTGGATTATGCACAACCAGAGGTGAAATGAAGACATTTCCCCTTACAAATGGGTATTTTCAAATGCGCTAAATTAACCTTGAGAGAGAAGTGCCTGTAATCTCTGTTCCTGGTGTCATTTTAAAGCTTTTGCTTCGTGATTGTGTAGCTGTTTAAAACCTTGTCGCAGCAAATGTGATTAACAAGTTTACAAAGCAACACTGTAGCTTATGCTTCATTTTGAAAGTTGCTTGACATTTATCTATAGTCAAAGCAATGATAATAAACAAAATCAAAGGAGAGCAAATAGTTCAGTGTGGCATCATAGGCTTTACCTTAGATAAACTAGTTCCGTCATTTTATGCAGTTCTTGGTAATGCCAGGATTAAAATATCAAGCAAGCCATTTAAACAGTGGCAAACGTGTCTTTGTGTTTGTAATTCCCATTGTTTGTTAAGCAGCCATTTTACTCTTGCATTGTAATGACCCAAACGGGGAATAAATATAATGCTTCTTTTTTTTCTTCCCGTATTGCTATTCAACTACCTCTATATGCTTGTTGTCTCTTTAGGGTCTTCTTTCCTCTAAATCTATACAAATGAAGTTTCAGCTCATCTATGTTGTAATAACAATGTGATATAGACAGTCTCTGTGAAAGCTTGTTGTTCATTTAAAAATGTTTCCTATTGTCTCACTTTGTATCTAACACAACTCTACCCATACTGTAGGGCAAGAATTGCCCAAATGACTTCAGTATTTTTTTGTCAGAAGCTGAATTGAAAGCGATCAGAACATCTATTTTGTTCTTGTTCCTATTGGTTGTAATACATTTGACTGGAAGATGTTTCAAGGAAATAGACCTTATGTATGTGACAGCAAGGCAGGTGTGAACTGATTAAACTAATTGTTTAAAAATGCACCAGAAAAGCTTGTTGTTACTAATTATGTTGAAACTTTTTGCTAATAACCTGCCACTACTTTGTCAATCCGTTCATATATTGGGTTTGTTTAAAGCAGAGCACAATACCTAGTATATTTTCTTTGGCATGATAAAATGTTCATGAAAGCAAATTTCATGTTTTTATTTTGATTCAATGGTGTCTCAACAATTGGCTGAAGCTAAGGCCCACAGCATGAGCCGTTTGACAGGAAAACGGGTAAAATTGGCTAGGACAATGAGTGATATTGACTGAGCTGACACTGGCATAAGAGCTTCAGTAACATCTCACCTCCTTTAGCATACGCGTGTTAGTCTCGCACCACTGAGGACTTTACACAGGTTCCATTTTGCTGCTGAAGAAAAAAAAGACATGGGAGTAGAACAATTTAAAAAATGATAGAAAACTCCACTTGGGCCTGACCATGTTTGTAACAGAATCTTTCTGGTAATTGAGAAAAATCCGAACTCTTACCAGCCAGGTCCCAGAGGGAATACTTGGTTCTGTTGGACATGTCCCTTCTATGCCTTATTTGCTGCTGTCTGGTTCTCATGAGATAGAGCACACACAGGCCAAAGGCACAGTCTTCCCTTCAAGGCAGGTCTTCTGCCCAGAATGCCACCTAATTCTCTCTGGAGAACTGGATTGAATTATCTTAAAAGAAGGTCTTGTTCAATCAAAGCCAAAGCCAACACTTTCTGCTTTCTCTCTGCTGGGATCCACCCTTTGAGTTCTCCACGGCCAAAGATGCCTCCCTAGAAGGAACTTCCGGTCTCAAAACAAGACAGGAGCCAGAGAAGGGATGGACAAATGCCCCCAACGCACAGGCTCCCAGATGTTTAAACTTTCCTGCCCTCTCTTATGTTCTATGATTTCTTCACTCCTAGGAGGGACTGGGGTGGGACGGGAAGGAGCTGATGTCAATACTCTCCAGATTGCCTTCTTCCAGGCAATGCATAAACTTCCCAGCAAGACTTGTCCATGGTCAGCCCACTGCAGAGCCATGCCCTAGTCAAGGCAGAGGAGGGGGAGGCCCCAAGGAGCCCTGCTCTAGATCTCAGAGTTCACCTCTCCCACCCTTTCCAGTTTTCTGCTACTGATTTCCCCATTTCAATTGATCCTCACATTGACTGGTCAGCCATGTTTACTGTCCACACATGTATGACCCAATGTCATGGTTGCATTACAAAGTCCTAAAAACCCCTTTCCTCCACTTAGTGAAGTGCTTCCCACTAGCCCCCCTGTAGAACACCACCTGCCTCTCAATAAGTCAACATCAACAATTTCTGGATACCACAAGTGCAACAAAGTTAAGTCCCCAAATAGCTTACTTAACAGAAGTCAAGTTTTGCTATAAAAATCTTGCTTCTCTTGGCTATTAGAGGTGCATTATGGGAACATCCAACACAGGCACAGGAAAAGGGGAGATCACTGACCCTTTGGACCATGTGCTTCTCCTACAAGCCCCAGTGAGCACTTTCATAAGAGGACCAGGGCTGAGGGTTGGGAGAGCATGAAGTCTACAAATGGAGTTAAGCACTTTGGTTTCAGCAGTCTACAAGGATAAGTTCCAACTGGAGGAAGGGAAGGAGGAAATGGTTAATCATGACAACTCACGTGACTTCCTTTTACTGCCTTCTGTGAAAAACTTCACGCATCCTCTTCTCATAGTGACTGGATTTGATCTTCCATCCTGGTTGGGGATACCACTTATGCCCAAACCAAGACTGAAGTCATGTCTTCAGGAAGCACAAGTCATGTTCTTACACCCTTAGGTGTTCTAAGGCCCAACTAACATACACTGAGTGTTCCCTGCATACCAGGCTCTTTTCTAGGTTTTCAAATATTTAGCGTCTCATGAGATCTTCACTCTAATCTGTGAGGTATATCTCTAGTCCCATGTTATAAGTAGTAAACTATAGCACAGCCTGGTTACAGTACTTGCCTAGGGTCATACAGATGAAAACCTGGGCAATCTGATTCCAGAGCCCCCGACCTTCACTGCTCTTATGAGCTCCCCCCACAGGGTGCCACAGATTCACCTAGTGGACACTTGGTTGGGGAACCTGCAGAAAGGGTTATAGTAACCTTTTCTGTGTGAGCAGCACCCCTTGACCGATAATAAACGACATGCAGGGTGTTGTGCTCCACATTATCATGTTTAGTCCTGAGGTGGGTCCTGTTGTCATCCCTGTTCTACAGAGGAGGATGCTGTGCTTCAGAAAAAGAATGCAACTTCTTGAAGGCCACGCAGCTGACCTTGGGATCCAGGCTGTCTGACTCCACAGTCCTTAAGCTGCCTCTCATGAACTCCACCGCTCTCATTTCTCAGGCCTCACATTTCTTATATTCTGACAGCTGCCGCCCACCCCCCACCAAAAGACATCTATCTAATAGGAAGACCAGAAACAAAAGATTTCAGGTTGGTTCTTAGGTCCAATAATCCCATCAAGTGCCTGGTCTGTTTCCATCTTTCCCGAATGTTTTTCTTTTGTTTTGTCTTTTGTGTTGGTTTTTGGCTGCACTGGGTGTTCATTGCTGTGCGTGGGCCACTCATTGCGGTGCACGGGCTACTCATTGCATTTGCTTCTTGTTGCAGAGCACTGGCTCCAGAGCGCAGGCTCAGTAGTTATGGCTGGTAGTTGCTCCATGGCATGTGGAATCTTTCTGGACAAGGGATCGAACCCATGTCCCCTGCATTGGCAGGTGGATTCTTAACCACTGGACCACCAGGGAAGTCCATCCTGGATGTTTTTAAAGCCTCATCATTAATGAAACAACTTCACAAAGAAGGCTGTCTACCTCATCCTTCCCGCTGGGAGCCAGGTGCCCAAAGGGGTGGGGTTTTGTTGGCCATCTGTAATACAGGACTATAAATCCACAGATGAAAGGATTTTTTCTAAGTTGAAAAAGGTGTTTTGCATTCTCCTTAGAATAGCCTGTGACATCTTACCGGTTCCCTCATTAATTGTAAGTTAAACACAATCTTTGTGTTTGAAAAATAGATAAGCGAAAAGGGGATGGATCTTTTGATGCTCACATCTCCTTCAAAGTTCAGATGGAAGGGTATTCACCAGAGGCCTTTCCACCTGTAGGAACTGGCAGCAAAACAGAGGCTCAGCTACAGTGGTAATTCTTAGTCCAGGTCCTGCAAGGGTAGGACAAGTATTTACAGGACACATTATATGCCAGGCACTGGGCTACAGAGAAGAACACAGGACATCTGTGCCCTTGAGAGGCTCACAGCCTAGGGAAGAAAATGCAGGGTATTACATAGATACACAGAGCATTACTTTCTTCAAAGGAAAAGCACCTAATTTTGCTTGGGGTGGTATTCAAGGAAGGCTTCTTGGAGGAGGTGATACATAAGCTGAATCCTGAAGAATGAGAAGTTTTCCAGATGAAAGTGTGGAGAGGGATTGAAAAACATTCCAGGCAGAAGAAACACATGAAAAAAAATCTATTAAGTTCATAAAGAGAGCATCAGCCAATGGTGTGTAATATTGTGAACAGTTCAGTCCAACAGAGCACAGGACCCAAGGCTTGGCAATTCCTGACAGAGAAGCAGGCCCCAGTGTCTCACACTTTTGTTTTATCCTGATTGAAAGCACCAGCCACTGTCTGGGGAGACCTGTGCAGTGAACTTCTGGGAGGAGGTGGGCTAGCATGGGAGAGCCCAGCCTACTGGCCAAGTCAGGTTTCATGGGGCAACTGCCATGGGAGCCGCTTCAACACAGCCTGACTCCTGCTGTTGGCCCAGGAGCCCTGTTATGATCCAGGCGAGAGAAAGAGAAGCTGGGGTAGTTGTGGGAGGGACATGCTTTGGGGAGTGACTGAAACCTTCAGAAGTGGGGAGGCCAGGGTAGAGTGGGGAAAGGAGTTGGCTGGGCTGGAGTGAAGGGTTGTGCTTTATAAGATCTGGAGGCTTTAGCACAATGGACCCAGATGAATCTTCTCACCTTGATCAACCAGACATAAACGGGGCCCCTACAGTGGGGCACTAGAGCTGGCTTATTGTCCTCATGAAAGACAACTGTTAAGATTTCAGAAATTTTACAACCTGGTTGTTAAACATGGCCATCATTTTTAAATGAGTTGTATGAACTTACAATTAAATAAGTTATGTTAAAAACAAAGTAATGGATACTCCAAGTTGATCACTTCCTGATTGTTGGACTACTTTTCACTCTCATTCATGCTGTTGAAGTTATTGAGCCCTCCCGCATCATAGTACGCCACTCACTGAGCACCTCTCGTTCAGTGACATCAGGTTATTGAGCCCTCCCGCATCATAGAACGCCACTCACTGAGCACCTCTCGTTCAGCGACATCAGGTTGGTAGCTGAAATCAGCCATGGTGGGAGATGTACAGCACACTAGAAATTAGGGCTTCTCTTCCAGAGAACAGGTTGCTATATTTTTACCAGCACAGCACCGACTCTGGGTCATTTTCCTTTGTCCATCTCTCAACTTACCCCCAGTGCCAATAGCTATTTTCACGAAACAGCAATCCTGAAAACTAATGTGTGTGGACATGCAAAGTGTTAGGAGTCCAGATTTCTGGTGGACTCTTAGATAATTTATTCATGCTTTAAGAGAGGTCTTGGGGGGACGCCAAGATGGTGTGATTGACAAGACATTTTCAGACCAACATTTTCAACCATTGTTGAGATGGGCATAATAGACAACAATCCCTTCTATGCTTTTCTTTAAGATCATCCCTCAACATCCACCCCCTTCAAACCACAAGCCTGAAACTATTCTCCTGGCCTAGGATTTCAGTGGAATTAAACAGTTGAGTCTTCATCATTCATCTCGCTAAGGTCATGACAAGATGGACTGACAGGTCCTTAGCCCAGGTGTTCCCAGCTGGAGTGGTTCATAATAATAACAATACGAGTTGCAGGTAACATATACTGAGTGCTTACTATGTACCAGGCAGTGCTCTTTAGTGCTCACAACAATCCTGGAAGGCAAATACCATTACCATCCTTATGTTATAGAAGAGGAAACTGAGGCTCAGAGAGGTTAAGGAACCTGTTTAGAGGCACAGAGCACTCAAGCCATGGAGGGAGCTAGGGATCCAAGCAGTCGGTTTCTAGATTGTTCCTTTCTCATCATGGAGGGGAGATTGCTCCCATCCAAGCTGTCCTCATGGTTCTTCCCTTGGCTTGGCCAGGACTCATCCACTCCTCTCTCTGACCAGACTGTACTCTCTCCATGTTCATTGAGGGATGGCATACCTAGAGGCTTATATGTGTGGCTGAATTTGACCATTAAGTGAGAAAATCACAGAAGCTGAGAAAGTCCCAGACTGTTTCCATTTTATGATTCTTCCAGTGTAATACAAACAAAAATATGAGGAAATACCAAAGATAAGTTTACAAAATTTGTAGTAACACATTCACGCATTTAATACAGAGAAACGTCATGCAATATAATTTTGTGAGTCATAAGAGAAGTGGGGCGTTTGTCCAATGAGGATAGTTTAAAGATTAAAAACTTCTAAGAATCTGTTGCACAACAATATGAACATAGTTAATATAACTGAACTTTATACTTAAAGTTGATTAAGATGGTATATTTTACGTTAACTGCTTTTTACTACAATTAAAAAAATTATAGCAAGTATATGAAAAACTGAGGAAAAGTCAAAGATAAGGTTATAAAAGTTGTGGTAACACATTCATATATCTAATTACAGAGCAGTTTAATACAGTATGACTTTGCTATTCACAGGCTAAATCCAGTATTTATATAGAAATTAATTTGTATTGCAGTGTATGTAGTGTCATCTGAAAATGGGGCACAAGCTTTAAGCTATATGGCGAATATTGTGCTTTCCAAACCTATCAATGAAACTCTGTGAATGTATGAAAAATAGCCTAGTTGTGAGATAACCCCAAACACTGAGGTCGGTCGTGAATGTAAGGCATTGATCAAATGGCTTTCCTAGTTGCCCTGGCCATGTTTTTCCCTGATCTGACATAAGGCTTCTGGCAGTAGAGGACCTCTCACAAGTAGTGTCAATTTCACACTCAGTTTCACAGCTCTGACCTATACTGTAGCTTCCAGAGGGATCCCACAAGCTTGAAAGTCCTTCCAGGCCAAAACAACCTCATCTTAACTTTTTTGATCATTCAAGCACAAAGTTTAACCTTATTTCATCATTCTATTTTTTAAAAAAAAAGTTTAAAAATTGAAGTATAGTTGATTTATTGACACAATTTGTGTTAGCTTCTGGCATACAGTAAAGTTATCCAGCTTGAATAACTGGCTGTATATTCCTTTTCAGATACTTTCCCATTATACTTTATTATAAAATGTTGAATATAATTTCCTGTGCTATACAGAAGGACCTTGTTGTTTCATCATTTTTTATATTTCTGTATGTCACAGGTCATCACCTTTACTGTGTTACAAGTGCAGAACATTATGTGTCTGCTCTCTAGAAAAAGGCACACACACTATTTTGAATACACTTTGCATATATGCAGTCTACAGACCTCCTCCAGATCAGTGAAGCCCATTCATGTGCTCTCTGTGGAAGAACTTTCTACACGCTGAAGTCCACACTAATAGTATTTGTTTGAGGTCACCAAGGTTAACATGAAAGCCCCATAATATTTCAGTGATTTGATGCTGGTTCAGCATATCAGGACAACATGCTAAATTTGAACTTGAGCTAAACTCCCAACTTTCGCAGTCTGACCAGTTTAGAGACTGCCCCCAACACCTCCCTCTGACTTAGTCTCCCCAGCATGCTGATTATTTGGCTACAGCCTAGAACTGACCCAGAAAACAAGCAAACATAAATACTCATGGACTCTCTCTGGGGCCATTCTGTGTAAATAGAAAAGGTATATAAGTCATTCTGCCTTTGAGAATCTGCTGAAAGCCATATATATACATAGGCACATATATTTGCAGACTCTTAGACCCCCTTGACATGCACTTATGGACCTTCCTGCTCTATATATTCTCTGGCTCCTGATCTGGGCCCTTCTTGAAATAGTTTTTCTCTGATTCTAGAGTCTAAGCTAAAGACAATTGGACATTCAGTTCCTGGTTTCCCCTCTGTTTTATTCATCTGGTAGTTTTTGTCCTTGCCTGCTTCCCTACCTCCACACACCCAAGTGCTCCCATCTTGGATCCATAGTTATGTTTCCATTTAGTTTCCCTCCTTTATACTTTTGGCCATTATTTTTTGAGGCTCGCATCACACTGTTCTGGCCTTTTGGTCTCAGTTCCTCTTCTCCCCAGTAGCCTCTGAACACTGCATGCCTGCCCAGCTCAAGGTTCCCAGCATCTCCCACAAATGGACTTTGCCTTATTCTCCTGAAGAGTTTCATTATGGCTTCTCAATATATATTTGCATTTTGATTATAATTCTCATTAATTTAGGCTTTGCCAAAATAAAAACAAGACCCACACCTCAGGAAGCCATGCTGATATATATTTTTAAGAGTCTTGTTTTGGCTCCCCTTCTTTCCTTCACTGGGTTCCACCATTCAAAAACCCGCCTTTGCCAGGAGTAGCTTTACACTTTTCCACTTGTCTTCCATCCCTTAGCTGTGGGGTTAAAGCCTGGACCATTCTGTCTATTTGGCTAAAGAAAAGAGGCCCTAAGATTGAGCCCAGAGATGTATATGTGGGGAGTTCACAAATAAAATGACCCCATTTTACTCTCTTGAAATATAATTTTAGCTAGATTACTTATATTAATAGCCATCCATTGGGGAAAATTAACGACTATAAATTTACAAAATACGATTATGAAATTTTGCAAAATAAGCATTAGATAGACAAACTCTTGCCTTGACATGCCTCCTTGACCTCAAAGAAGCTTGCACAAAGAATATAGTGTATTTCTGATAATGAAAACATGCCCTCTTTACCTAAACTTTTTTAGGTTCACAGTGGTACATACATGGGGCTTCCCAGAATCACCTGCCAATGCAGGAGATGTGGGTTCAATCCCTGAGTCCGGAAGATCCCCTGGAGTAGGACATGGCAACCCACTCCAGTGTTCTTCCCTGGTGAATCCCATAGACAGAGGACCCTGGTGGGCTACAGTCCATGGAGTCACAGAGAGTCGGCCACGACTGAGCGACTGAGCACACGTGGTGCATATACACTGTGATCCCTTCAAGGCAGCAAGACCACACTCTAAATCATGTTCTTTAGAACTTATGTTGAGGAGCATGATAGGCAAGTCTTCCTAGATATCTCCACCCCTCTGGTCCTTGGGACAGGCACTGATATTCACAGAAGAACTAGCTGCCATTAGGGAATGGAATTTAAGGTTCAATAGTTTATCTAAAAGAATATCATATCAGGAGATTTAAGAACTCCAGATCTTTTAATCTGAGTAAGTGCCCCACAAAGCTTGTGGGGACCTCAATAGAAGACTAGTAGAGAAAGATACGTAGCTGGCATTAAACAAGATTGTGGGAGGGGAAGACAACCTGGTTTGCCCCTAGAAGGGTCAAGGGGATGGAGTGATGAGCCATTCCAAACTAATAGTGCCCAAAGCAGGGTGGCAAATTCAGGGAAATAAGCATTTGTTTATTTGGGATTGGGTTTCACACTAATGGCTTCATTTTTACTGTATCCAACTCTATGCGATCCCATGGACTATAGCCCGCCAGGCTCCTCTGTCCTTAGAATTCTCCAGGCCAGAATACTGGAGTGGGGTAGCTGTTCCCTCCTCCAGGGGATCTTTCCAACCAGGGATCGAACCCGGGTTTTTCACATTACAAGCAGATTCTTTACCATCTGAGCCACCAGGGAAGCACTTAATTACCTACTTAAAGGCAATTTCTTAAATAATAAGCATTTGTTCCAGATCATTTCCCTGGCAGTCCAGTGGTTAGGACTCCATGCTTCCACTGCTGGGGTCACAGATTCGATCTCTGGTCAGGGAACTAAGATCCCATAAGTTGCATGACCCAATCAAATTAAAAAAAAAAAGATCTAAAAACAGAACAAGTATCTGTCCCTGAAGAAGCCCTAACCCACCACCCCGTACCTCAGAATGCGACTGTATTTGGGGAGAGTGCCTTTAAAGAAGTAATGAAGTAAAAATGAGGCCACTAGGGTAGACCCCAATCCCATCTGACCAGTGTTCCCATAAGAAAAGAAAGAGACACACAAGGACACAGTGAGAAGGCAGTCATCTGAAAAAGCTAAGGAGAGAAGCCTCAGGAGAGCCAGCCAAGGTGCTGACACCTTGATCTTGGACTCTGAGCCTCCAGAAGAGTGAGAGAATAAATTTCTGTTGTTTCAGCCACCCATATGTGTTATTTTGTTCTGATAGCCCTAGCGAATGAATACCACCACCACCCCTTTTTTTTTTTAACTTTCTAGACTCTAAAGCTCCTTCTAATATTTGGGGGAAGTCCACACTGATGAGGGCTTCCCTGGTAGCTCAGCTGGTCTACCTGCAATGCAGGAGACCCCAGTTCGATTCCTGGGTTGTGAAGATCCCCTGGAGAAGGGATAGGCTACCCACTCCAGTATTCTGGCCTGGAGAATTCCATGGACAGAAGAGCTAGGCGGGCTACAGTCCATGGGGTCGCAAAGAGTCAGACTCGACTGAGTGACTTTCACTTTCACTCACTGGTGAGTACTGGGGGAGGCAGAGCCTCTCTAGCAGCAGCAATAGTTGGAGTTCAGTGTTGAGAGCATTAAGGGGCCAGGCTGCTGTGTCTAGCACGCATGGAAGATGACTGTAGGAATGTCCTGGGCTGGCTAGCTCGCCCCCAGGGATTCTGTGAGCTACCAAGAACCTATAAATAAGTACTGAATACATTTTCTCCCTTAAATCAGGGGTGGTTTCTGTGGCTTATAATTAAGACCACTGACCACTACGATTCAGGTCTACATCTATATCCTGAGAGTAAATCAACTGCAGGTGTTCCTAGGTGTCAGGAACATTCAAAGTTGGATGGGTGATGGCCTCAGTGTTCCCAGGATTGAGGCAATTTTTTTTTTTGGTTGCATTGCTTCACATGCAGGATCCTAGTTCCCTGACCAGAAATCAAACCTGTGTACCCTACAGTGGAAGCTCACAGTCTGAACCACTGGACTGCCAGGGAAGTACCCCAGGACTGAGGCAATTTTGAGCAGTGCTCCAACCATCAGAGACGCTTGTAAGAGGACCACTTTCCTCTTTTCTCTGTCCTACTTCCTTTGGCCCTTGTTTGTATTACTACTCATCCTTAGCCCAATGCTTTGGCTAGGTCACTAGACTCCACAGACATTGTTCAGCCCTAGGGCCCTTGGAAGTAAGGAAGCTGTGAGCCCTGCTCAATCTGAGCTGTCTTGGGAGTGAAAGTTGCCTTAGAATGCATCCCCTTCCGCCCCATCTCAGCCCTGCTTGGACTCAGCCATGAAGATTAGTAAATAAGGATAATACGACATTATTTCTGTGTAAACTTTGATTTTCTATTACTTTGGAACCAATCATTAGCCTGAGACAACATGGCAGCTCTAGAATCTGTATAAAGGAAGAATGTCTGGCTTCCCTGGTGGCTCAGACAGTAAAGAGTCTGCCTGAAATGCAGGAGACGCAGGTTTGATCCCTAGATTGGGAAGATTCCCCTAGAGAAGGGAATGTCAACCCACTCCAGTATTTTTGCCTGGGAAATCCCATGAACAGAGGAACCTGGTGGGCTACAGTCCCTGGGGTCGGACACAACTGAATGACTAACACACATTAAGGCCACAAATAGTTACTAGTAGGAGATGGTGAGGTGGGCCAAGACAGAGGGGCACTCTGTGTGGCCCTAAGTTTGCTAAGTTTATATAGCAAACACATGGTTTCTATTAAGGTGGTATATGGCAGTGGAAGAAAAATACCACAAGCCTCCAAATATGGTCTTGGTCATACTTTGTGTGTACGTGCTAAGTTTCTTCAGTTGTGTCTGACTCTGTTCGACCCCATAGACTATAGCCTGCCAGGCTCCTCTGTCCATCGAATTCTCCAGTCAAGAATGAGGTCGCCACGCCCTCCTCCAGGGGACCCTCTCGCCCCAGGGATCGAACTCCTGTCTCTTATGTCTCCTGCATTTGGCAGGCGGATTCTTTACCACTGAACCACCAGGGAAGCCCTTTTAATACTTTACCGAATATTTAAAAATACAGGTTGTCCTTATCAAAGAAGGCTTTTCATATTTTTATTTGAGAGTAACTTTGAAAGACAGATGGATTTAAAGGGGTCTATATAGCTCTCCCAAGCTACTCATTGGTGGCCCCACTGCTGGACAGGAGGCACCTATGGCCCTCAACCTTATGTCAGAGGGCCGTTATTCAGCTCCAAGTTCAATTTTTGCTCTAAGTACTTAGGCTATTCCTCAGCCACCTGCCTGGGGCGTGACTTCTGGTCGTCTGGCCCCCTACCTCTGCTCATTGGTCTCCCAGGCACAGGATTCAGGAGTTTCATGGCCTAATGCCTTGGGCCTAGAACATACTTTCAGCTGACCATTTTTCAGTGTGACCTCAGGCTTGCCAGGCTTCCATACCTCCAACTCTCTTTTCCATATCTTATCAATTCCCTGGCTTTTCCTCTTCCACTCCAGCCTGTGGAGTCTGGACATGACAGTAAAGTCAGTCCTTTGGCAAGAACTTGCACAGTTAGGGGTAATTTTCAGCTTGTTATTTCTCCCTTGGGGGAACTCAATAGGATTATTTGATTGAAAATGTAAAAATACAAAACAAAACCCAAAACCCAAGAGACAAATTGAATTTGTCTGAGGTAGAAGGCTTTCGAGCATTCACCAGTGTGAAAGAACACACTATGCTTAAAATATACCCAATCCCTCATTGGATAGTTGATGTAACTTTGTTTTAACATTTTATTAGGGGGAAAAAAGGTCAGTGGAGCAAAAGTTTCTATAGCAACCTGGCAGCCGCACCTCTTGTAACCTATGAAATCATTAAATTATGAGGTGCAACTAGGTCAGAGAAGGGCCTTATGGGAATTGGCTGACCAATGGTTATATAACTGGATAAGTGAAGGTTACAGCCCACTCAACAAGGAGGAGACAAGTAGGTATTTACAAATGTCTGAGGCTGTGTCATATGGCCCTATTGTCAGGAAGGGCTTCAATTCCGAGTGGGGAGTGGAGTTTAGGAGTATATATATTGTGTACATGTCTTCAGGATGAGGTGGGGTTGAGGAGAGTGCCTTAAGGAGTGGGAAGACAAAGAAAAAAAAAGCAGAAAGCCTAAAGCTTAATTCTGAAAAGCCTGGTGCTACTCAGACTAGGTAATCCCTGCTGGTCTGGTTCCTTGGCAAGAACGGGCAGGCCTCCTTTTTTTTTTTTTTGCAGGTGTGGGGTGGGGGTAGAGATGACTACAAGCCAGATGTATTGAGTTGGCCAAAAAATTCATTGGGTTTTGGCCAGACATACCCGAACGAACTTTTTGGCCAGCCCAATACTTGCCCGTAAAGTGATGTGTGGGCAAGAGAACACAGGAAGACCAGGGTGGTAGGTACCAAAAAAACCCGAGAAACAACAACAACAACAAAAGACCTAGCCTTGGGAACCTGAGAGTTTTCCAAGGTTAAAAGGGCTAAGCTGCCCAGTAAACATGTTCCCTGCAGCCCTCATTCTCCCCATCCCACGATCTATGACAACAACAGGAAATTTCCATTTATACTTGCTCATGTCAGGTAGAAAATTGATGATTAATACAGAGACTGCTGGCAGTGAATACCCACCATTAGTGGCTTTGATCTCAGGGACACCTCTGCAAACCAGATCAACCCACTGTCATTTAATGTGGGGGAACTGCAGAGACTTATATAAGGCAGCTATTTTATTTTTGCACCTGAGGATGAGAATGGGGTTTAGCTTAGAGAAATTTGTTTCCAGTCTGGGTCAGACAATGAAGGAGAAAGAGAGATACATTCTATTTTCTCAGCATCCCATGGGAGGAATGTCTGTCACCTGATCAACCAGAGGGGCCGGGGCCTCACCTACCACGTAAATGCTGAGAGATGAATCTGGGTGGGTGGGGGGCGCTGCTTAGTTCCTGGACCCTGGAAATTGATTCTTTGTCAGCTTCTCTTGTGTCTCAGAACCCACCTCTACCCGCCCCATCCCCCAAACGGCACACCCAGGCACCTTATTTGTGTCTTTGATCACATTTGTCTGAGAGAAGGTAGGTGTGGGAAGCGGAAGAATTAAGTCCGTGGGAGTGGTGGAAAGGCAGGTCAGTTTGGGATAACAGCCAGCATCACAGCACTCATGTGTTGGCTCCAATACTAAAGTCCAGGGCCATTTCCAAGTTTCTGAGTGACCTTCAGTCTTCTGTGAGTCACAGCTGCAGCTGAGTCATAGGCAGGAGAGAGACTGTGCTTTCTGATGATAAGCCTTCTTCTTACCCCCTCCCTATATTCTCCCTCATTATCTGAGGAAGGGGCTGTGTCTTCTATTATCATTATCACAAATGTCATGATGGCTTTGGAGTCACAGAGACCTGTCATTTACCACCTATGAAGACTTCCTCTGTCTGAGGCCTAATTTCCCGAGGATGATTGTGAAGTTTAAATGAGATCAATCATCCAAAGAAATGTTCAGAGTCCCTGTCACACATAAGTACCGAATGAGTGTGAGTCATTATTAAGTCATTCCCCCAGATTATTTTGGAAATATTTTTGGAAATTCCTGTATTATGAACTTGCTTACTGAGAATCCTTTCCTCAGAACCTCATCACCCTGGAGGAAGAGGTAGGGATACAATCTAACTTCTCACTCCTAAAAGTGAAGGACCGACCCTAAACATGTGTTGACCACACCAAAGGGCACATACCCCACAAAGCTGTGCATGAAACAACACGTGGGCTTGTCTTTGTGCCTTCCTTGTACCTGATAAGGAGTGAATTATGCATTGACTACCTTCCACTTGTTAGATTTCCGTGAGGGGAGTGGTGGCCCAGATTTCCCCACATTTATGCTGTGGAATGGTTTGCCCAGTTCATATGGAAACATGATGCTGTTCCTTACTGTCAGTAGAACTTGTCCTTTGGCCACCTGGGTGCCCCCTGGGTTCTCTGGACACTTGACATCCCTTACAGGTGCCCCTTGGGTGCCCTGACAACACACTCAACCAATGGAACTGACCAGCACTCAGATTGAAAGTATTAATATTTTACTAGTTTCTTTCTCTGGAAATAGCACATTCATCGAGATATTTCCTTCTAAATTTCTTTATCTTTTTATTGTTTTCTTTTTATGTTTTGCCCCCAGAGAAAGGGAAGTCTACCAGTGAGCTTCTATAAAATGTTGCTTAGTCTTTTCTACAACAGGTGCAGAGACACAATTTCAGGACTGGGTGTGCTTTTAATATCCCCCCCCCACTAAAAAAATCTGTTAGGACCAATTTCCCACATAGCCTTTCCATCCCAGATGATAACCATGAGAAATCTACATGCTTCCAGACTCTGGAGAGAGCTTTTTTTTTTTTTCCAGGAACAAATTTGCTGTAATGATTCATCCACACAAAGCCAAAGGCATGTTCAGTGCGATGTTTTCATTGTTCCAGACACAGTCATCAAAGAACTACTGTATGGGTGCCTCTGAAGCACCCCCATTTGTTCCAAATGTAAAAAGTAGAGGCACATAAATGTCAGTGATCAGGCGTGGGCTCCACAGCCTCGTTTGGCAGGCTCATGACACACTCCTAGCCTGTGCCAGCCTTCTCCTGTAGGTTTCTGCATGGCTTGCACTGTCATCCCCTCATCATGACAGACTACAGCCATGGGCAGAAAAGTGCTGCAGTACAGCTGAGAAGCCTGTACAGATTCTCCTCTGATCATCTCGTGAATACTTTTTTGAATCCAGTAATTTACACCTGTTAGTTCTCCTTACTTTGGGGCTAGTAGGAGATAGAGAGAGTGGACTTTTTGTCATAGGGAAGTTATGGAATTATCGTGGAATGATATTTACAATTGAACAGGTCCTTAGAAATTATCTAGTCCAATGTCTTTATTTTTCACAAGTGAACCAGCTAAGGTCCAGAGAGATTTTTGTCATTTTCCCAAGGCCATTACAGCAATTTAGTGGCAGAATCAGAACTAGAATCCAGGACTCTTGCCATCCAGTTCAGTACTCTTTCTGGAACAGCATGTACTTTCCACTGTAATGGCATTTGTTTTACCTTAGACAATAACAGCTAATACTTTTTGACCATTTCCTACGTGCCAGGAATTATGCTAAGTACTTGAGTGCATCATTGTATTCAATCCACAAAACAACACTAAGAGGTCGGGACTTATATTTTCCCAAATTTATAAGACAAAGAGGGGGAAGCTTTGAAATGTGAAGTGACTGAGCCAAGGTTATACATCATACCATAAAACTCTTAATATTTAATTTACTAAACTAACTAATCTAATCCAAGAAGAAAAGTACTTAGACTACAGGGGATATTTTCATTGACCATACTCCACAAGGCAGAATGTCAGATGTTATTTGTACATTTCTTTGGTTGTATCCTGAGTCTGTAATTTTCTGCATTAATACTTACAAAACTATTTCTAGGAGGTTCTTCTCCCTTCTGAATGCTCTCATTGATATTCACGACTATAATGAGCCTTTGCAAATGTGCACACGTTGGAATAAAAAGGGGAAGGTAAAATGGAAGAATTAAAATATTGATTGAATGGTATCCTGAAATGTTTGCAAAAGAATACATCCATTTATTCCATTTGTTTTTTCCAATTATTCATAAATCTCACATTGAATTTTGTTGGAATAAAGCCAAGTTAATAAAAGTCATTTGAGGCAATGGATCTATCCTCTCTGTTTGTACCTATCAGGCTTTCCCCCCAACAAAATATCTTCATACACACATCCTACCCTCCTCCTCTGCAACTGAGCACTAGGTACCCTCTGTATCACCCAGATAAACCCTAAAGCAATACCTTAAAAGCAACTCATTTAATCTCTTATATGAGCAAAAAGTCCTCAAGGGAAACCATGCTGGAATGTACAGGCTATGAGGCCCTGTTTTACTATTTAGTGAATACCTCCTTCAGTTTCCATTCAAATCTCCATCACTACCCACTGTCCAGACATTCTACTGTTTCTTGGAAGTAGAGTTTGAGCTAGTGGATGGAGTTGGTAATCTATAGAGTTGGACTTTAGTCTCAGTTATCCTTTCAGAGGCCTTCCCAGGTGGTGCTAGTGGTAAAGAATCTGCCTGCTAATGCAGGAGGTGTAAGTGACCTGGGTTCGATTCCTGGGTTGGGAAGATCCCCTGGAGGAGGGCATGGCAACCCACTCCAGTATTCTTGCCTGAAAAGTCCCATGGACAGAGGAGCCTGGTGGGCTATAGTCTATGGAGTCGCAAAGAGTCAGACACGACTGAGTGACTGAACTGAACTGAACTTAATATTATGTTAGTTTCAGGTGTACAATATGAGGAGTCAATATTTTTTATATTTTTTAAAGTTATTATAAAATAGTGGCTATAGTTACCTGTGCTGTACAATGTATCCTTATCTTTTATTTATTTTATACATAGTAGTTAATCCCCTACCCTTATCTGGCTCCTCCTCCCTTCCTTCTCCCCACTGGTAACCACTAGATTTTTCTCTGTATATCTGAGTCTATTTCTGTTATGAGGAAATAAAATTATTTTTAAGACAAGAAAAATTTTAAACATAAAATTATCTCTCTGTCCATTTGGGCCACTACTCCTTCCTCTTTGGCTTCCCAGGTGGCTCAGTGGTAAAGAATCTGCCTGCAATGCAGGTGATGTGGGTTAGATTCCTGGGTCAGGAAGATCTCCTAGAGAAGGAAATGGCAACCCACTCCAGTATTCTTGCCTGGGAAATCCCATGGACAGAGGAGCCTGGTGGTCTACAATCTATGGGGTCACAAAAGAGTTGGACAAGACTTAGCGACTAAACAACAGCAAATCTGTATTATACATTAATTAGATCCTCACTGAAGACACTGGAAGACCTGCTCACCAGGAAAGAAAAAGGCAAAGTAATTCCTTGGGAGATAACATTTCCTGTAAGGGGTCATGATGACCCACTACCCACCCACTGGACAGTTTACACTGTCAAGATGCTACTTTGAGGTAAAACCTTTTGATGCATAACCCTTTGTCTCCCAAAGTTACATAACTGTGCTTTGACCTCAGAGCTTTCTGAAAGACTGTCTCCTGGGTTATAATCCTCAGGTTGGCTTGGATAAAATTTTCCATTTCTTTATTAGATAGACTATTGATAAATTTTTTCCACTGACAGTTATATTCATCTGTTTTTTTATTTTTTAGATTCCATATGTAAGTGATAACATAGAGTATTGTCTTTCTCTGTCCAACTTATGTCACTTAACATAATGAGATTATTATCTGTAAAAAGATTAAGTAAAAATTTAGCTATTTCTTCCAGAGATTTTTGTAATAGTTAGATTAAAGAAAAAAAACTTGACAATGTAAGCATATTTTTTCAATGTAGAGTAGGCACATAAAATAAAACTAAAATATTTCTATGCAGGAACACCTTGCCACTAAACAATTATTCTGTATGCACTTTTGATTTTCTGGTCTATATATTATTTTGATACTGGTGACACTGTTGAAAAGTGACTATGCTAAACACAAGGAAAAAACAAATGGGACAATATTAAAAAACTGAAAATCAACCCAAAACTTTACTAGTTTACACTGAAATAAATCACACTAAAATTAATTTAAATTACTTAAAAAGCCATAGAGTCATCATCCAGAAAAGATAAATTAACACTTATTTTATAACAAATGAAATTAAAATCTATAAAATATGCAAAATATTTTGTATTTTAGACTCAATAAACTTTAGTTTTTACTGTGTGATATTCTTTTTCTATGGGTTTA
Organism: Capricornis sumatraensis; assembly: GCF_032405125.1. Taxonomy (NCBI): domain Eukaryota; kingdom Metazoa; phylum Chordata; class Mammalia; order Artiodactyla; family Bovidae; genus Capricornis; species Capricornis sumatraensis. The sequence goes on from NC_091092.1 coordinate 26,958,873, forward strand.
CCTTAATATTTTTATGATTTTAAAGGTAGCATATACTCATCATTGATGGCATTGATCTCTGAGGAAGGCTTTCTTATCTCTCCTTGATGCTGAAGCTGAAACTCCAATACTTTGGCCACCTCATGAGAAGAGTTGACTCACTGGAAAAGACCCTGATGCTGGGAGGGATTGGGGGCAGAAGGAGAAGGAGACGACAGAGGATGAGATGGCTGGATGGCATCACCGACTCGATGGACATGAGTTTGGGTAAACTCTGGGAGTTGGTGATGGACAGGGAGGCCTGGCATGCTGCAATTCATGGGGTCACAAAGAGTCGGACACGACTGAGCGACTGAACTGAACTGATACTCATCATAGAAATACACTACTGTATATAAAATAGATAACTAATGAGAACCTACAGGGAACTCTGCTTGGTGCTCTGTGGTGACCTAAATGGGAAGAAAATCCTAAAAAGAGGGAATATATGTATATGTATGGCTGATTCACTTTGTTGTACATTAGAAACTGACACAGAAGTGTAAAGCCACTATACTCCAATAAAAATAAAAAGTAAAAACAAAAGAATAAATAAGGAAAGTTATAAAAAAATAAAGGAGTTTCTGCAATATATGATAACACTGATGAACCTTGAAGATGTTGTTGTTCAGTCACTAAGTCGTGTCCCACTCTTTGCGACCCCATGGACTGCCACACACGAGGCTCCTGTGTCCTTCACTATCTCCCTGAGTTTGTTTAAACTCATGTCTATTGAGTCAGTGATGCCATTCAACCATCTTGTCCTCTGTTGTCCCCTTCTCCTCCTGATCTCAATCTTTCCCAGCATCAGGGTCTTTTCCAATGAGTCAACTGTTTGCATGGGGTAGCCAAAGTATTGGAGCTTAAGCTTTGGCATCAGTCTTTCCAATGAATAATCAGGATTGATTTCCTTTGGGTTGACTGGTTTGATCTCTTTGCAGTCCAAAGGACTCTCAAGAGTCTTCTCCGACACCACAGTTTAAAAGCAGCAATTCTTCAGTGCTCAGCCTTCTTTAAGGTTCAACTCTCACATCCATACATGACTACTAGAAAAACCATAGCTTTGACTATACAGACCTTCAAAGGTCTGTGCTTTTTAATATGCTGTCTAGGTAGGTTATAGCTTTTCTTCCAAGGAGTAAGCATCTTTTAATTTCATGACTGCAGTCACCATCTACAGTGATTTTGAAGCCCAAGAAAATAAAGTCTTTGTCAATGTTTCCATTGTTTCCCCATCTATTTGCCATGAAGTGATGGGACCAGATGCCATGATCTTCGTTTTTTGAATGTTCAGTTTTCAGCCAGCTTTTTCACTCTCCTCTTTCACTTTCATCAAGAGGCTCTGTAGTTCCTCTTTGCTTTCTGTCATAAGCGTGGTGTCATCTACATGTCTGAGGTTATTGATATTTCTCCTGGCAATCTTGATTCCAACTTGTGCTTCATCCAGCCCAGCATTTCACATGATGTACACTGCATAGAAGTTAAATAAGCAGGGTGACAATATACAGCTTTGATGTACTCCTTTCCTAATTTTGAACCAGTCTGTATTCCATGTCTGGTTCTAACTAACTGTTGCTTCTCAACCTGCATACAGGTTTCTCAGGAGGCAGGTAAGGTGGTCTGGTATTCCCATAATGAAGACATTTTACTAAGTGAAATAAGCTAGTCACAGAAAGACAAATACTGCATGATTCCACTTATATGAAGTATCTAAAAATGTCAAGTTCATACAATCAAACCATGGAATGATGGCTCCCAGGAGTTTAGAGGAGGAGGACATGGGAAATTACTAATCAATTGGCATAAAGTTTCGGTTAAACAAGGCCTATAAGTTCTAGAGACCTGTTGAATAAGATTGCACCTGTAGTCAACAGTAACATATTACACATTTAAACATTTTCTAGGAAGGTAAATCTCATGTTTAGTGTTCTCACAACAATAAAATAAAATTGCTTTAAAATTTTTAAAAACTTGAAAAAAATTATGTTAACAACCATGCTGGAAAGAAGTTTTCACTTTTATTTCATTATGGACATCTTCAGTTCAGTTCAGTTCAGTCGCTCAGTTGTGTCCGACTCTGCGACCCCATGAATTGCAGCACGCCAGGCTTCCCTGTCCATCACCAACTCCCCGAGTTCACTCAGACTCATGTCCATCGAGTCAGTGATGCCATCCAGCCATCTCATCCTCTGTCGTCCCCTTCTCCTCCTGCCCCCAATCCCTCCCAGCATCAGAGTCTTTTCCAATGAGTCAACTCTTCGCATGAGGTGGCCAAAGTACTGGAGTTTCAGCTTTAGCATCATTCCTTCCAAAGAAATCCCAGGCCTGATCTCCTTCAGAATGGACTGGTTGGATCTCCTTGCAGTCCAGGGGACTCTCAAGCGTCTTCTCCAACACCACAGTTCAAAAGTATCAATTCTTTGGTGCTCAGCTTTCTTCACAAACTTCCAGATGTTCAAGCTGGTTTTATAAAAGGCAGAGGAATCAGAGATCAAATTGCCAACATCTGCTGGATCATCAAAAAAGCAAGAGAGTTCCAGAAAAACATCTATTTCTGCTTTATTGACTATGCCAAAGCCTTTGACTGTGTGGATCACAATAAACTGCAGAAAATTCTGAAAGCGATGGGAATACCAGACCACCTGACCTGCCTCTTGAGAAACCTATATGCAGGTCAGGAAGCAACAGTTAGAACTGGACATGGAACAACAGACTGGTTCCAAATAGGAAAAGGAGTACGTCAAGGCTGTATATTGTCACCCTGCTTATTTAACTTACATGCAGAGTACATTATGAGAAATGCTGGGCTGGAAGAAGCACAAGCTGGAATCAAGATTGCCGGGAGAAATATCAATAACCTCAGATATGCAGATGACACCACCCTTACGGCAGAAAGTGAAGAGGAACTAAAAAGCCTCTTAATGAAAGTGAAAGAGGAGAGTGAAAAAGTTGGCTTAAAGCCCAACATTCAGAAAACGAAGATTATGGCATCTGGTCCCATCACTTCATGGGAAATAGATGGGGAAACAGTGGAAACAGTGGCAGACTTTCTTTTGGGGAGCTCCAAAATCACTGCAGACGGTGACTGCAGCCATGAAATTAAAAGACGCTTACTCCTTGGAAGAAAAGTTATGACCAACCTAGATAGCATGTTGAAAAACAGAGACATTACTTTGCCAACAAAGGTCAGTCTAGTCAAGGCTATGGTTTTTCCAGTGGTCATATATGGATGTGAGAGTTGGACTGTGAAGAAAGCTAATAGCAGAGCCCAATCTCTACTCCAAAACACAGTCCCACTGCTCCACCCAGTGGCAATCTTGAGATAGTGCATAAAGGATATCTGCCAGAGCCACTCAGATTACATCAGAACCTTGACATTGCAGGGAGAAGTGGCCATATTCCTATTCTTTTTTAATCTCCAGGGACTCTGATGTGCTTCTGCATTTGAGAATGGCTGGCCAAATTTGCACTTTCCCTATGACATAGAGACTTGCTGGTGTGAGCTGGAATGGCAGGTGGCACCTGGGCAAGGTGATAACGTAGGCTATCACTTTGTTTTTTCCATTCTGTCATCAGGAGTTTAATTCTTTCTCATCAACTGCCATTTCTCAGTGAACACTGTGTATTGGGTGCTGGGAATACAATACTGCACAAGACAAATAAGGCTTTTGTCTTACAGTGAGGAAGACAAGCAAATCTGTACAGATGGCAATAAGCTCTATGAAGGAAAAGGACATGGCGTTGAGATAGAAAACAACTGAGGTAAGAGAAGACCTCTGAGGAGGTGACACTGAACTGAGACATGGAGGACAAGAAGTCAATTATACCCCAAATAGCCAAAGCAATCTTGAGAAAAAAGAATAAAGCTGGAGGAATTAGGCTTCCTGACTTCAGACCATACCACACAGTTATAGTAATCAAACCACCATAGTACTGGCACAAAAACAGACACATAGGTCAATAGAACAGGACAGAAAGCCCAGAAATAAACCCACATACCTATAGTCAGTTAATCTATGACAAAGGAGGCAAGAATATACAACGGAGAAAAAACAGTCTCTTCAATAAGTGGTGCTGGGAAAGCTGGACAGCTACATGTGAAAGAACAAAATTAAAACATTTCTTCATACCACATACAAATACAAACTCAAAATAGGTTAAAGGCTTAAATGAAAGACCTAAAACCATAAAACTCTGAAAAGAGAACATAGGCAAAATACTCATTAACATAAATCACACCAGATGTTTTTTTACCCACCTCCTAGAGTAATGAAAATAAAAGCAAAAATAAACAAGTGGGACCTATTTAAATTTAAAAGCTTTTGCATAGCAAAGGAAACCATAAACAAGATGAAATGACAACCCTCAGAATAGGAGAATATATTTGCAAATTATATGACTGATAAAAGACTTCTCTGGTGGCTCAGACAGTAAACGCCTCTGCTTACAATGTGGGAGACCCAGGTTCGAGCCCTGGGTTGGGAAGATCCCCTGGAGAAGGAAATGGCAATCCACTCCAGTACTCTTGCCTGGAAAATCCCATGGAGGGAGGAGCCTGGTAGGGCTCCTACCAGTCCATGGGGTCGCAAAGAGTCAGACACAACTGAACGACTTCACTTCACTTTACTTCATGACATAAGGGGTTAACATCCAGTATACATAAACAGCTCATATAATATAACTTAATGTCAAAAAAACAAACAGCCTGATTAATAAATGGGCACAACTTTTGCAGCAACATGGATGGACCTAGATAATATCATACTAAGTGAAATAAGTCATATAGAGACAAATATTATATGATATCACTTATGCATGGAATCTAAGATATAATACAAATGAATCTATAAACAAAACAGAAATAGATTCACAGACATAAAAAATAAACTTACAGTTACCAAAGGAGAAAGGAAGGGAGGGATAAATTAGGAATATGGGAATAACAAACTACTATACATAAAATACATAGGCAACAAGGATTTACTGTATGGCACAGGGAACTATAGTCAGTATCTTGTGATAATTTCTGATGGAAAATAATCTGAAAAATGTATACACATAACTGATTCACTTTGCTATATACCTGAAACTAACACAATACCATAAATCAGCTATATTTCAATTTAAGGAAAACAACAAAGTATGGACAGAAGACCTGAATAAACATTTTTCCAAAGAAGACAAACAGATGGCTAGCAGGCACATGAGAAGATGTTCAGTATTACTAATCATCAGAGAAATGCAAATCCAAACCACAATGAGCTACCACTTTACACCTGTCAGAATGGTTATCCCCAAAAGAACACAAATAACAAGTGTCAGCAAGGATATGGAAAAAAGGGAACCCATGTATGCTGTTGGTGGGAATGTAAATTGTATGGACAGCTGTGACTGAAGGATCAAAAAGGATAAGAATTAGAAAAGTGATCCATGACTTTGACCAGATGGTGATCATTGAGGATCATAAGAAGAAGAGGACCAGACTGGAAAAATAAGAGTGCGGAATTTTTGAAGTTGAGATTTTTGGAACTAATATCGATTTTCATTAAGAAGGTCTGGGACCCTAGGCATGGCACCAGGAATGAGTGACTAAGGTAGAGTGGATGACAAATCATGCAAAATGAGGAAGCTAAGACACAGAGGGTGCTGGCTGTTGCGTGGTATAGTTGTCAAAGATTTGAGGTGGAGAGGAAGTGTAGTGAGGTTGCCAGGCAGTTGTGTGTTTTTTAAGATTTACTTATGTATTTTATTTTTTGGCTGTGCTCAGTCTTTGTTGCTGCATGTGGCTTTCTCTAGTTGTGGTCAGCGAGGGCTACTCTTTGTTGCCATGTGTGGGCTTCTCATTGTGATAGTTTCTTTCGTTGTGGAGCACAGACTCTAGGTACCCAAGTTTCAATAGTTGTAGCACATGATCTCAGCAGTTGTGGCACGTGGGATCAGTAGCTGTGGCACACGGGCTTAGTAGCTCCGTGGCATGTGGAATCTTCCCAGACCAGGGATCAAATCAGTGTCCCTTACATTGCAAGGTGGATTCTTAACCACTGGACCACCAGGGAAGCCCCAGGCAGTCTTGAGTGTGCTCGTGATCATAAATTTGTGGTCAGCCCAGCCATACAATTTTTAGTATTTTCAGCTGCTTCAATATAGACAGAGAAGCATGTGGTTCAAGTAGTGCTGTGGATTGCCTAGTGAATATGATTGGGAGCTAAGAGGAGAAAGGAAATGGACTGACTTTAACAAGGGAGAGTGTATTGATTTCCTGTTGCTGATGTAACAAATTACCACACACCTAGTGACTTTAAACAGTACAAGTTTTTTTTTTTTTTAATCTTACAGTTCTGGAATTCAGAAGTCCAAAATGTGTTTTACAAGGCTAAAATCAAGGTGTCAGCAGGTTTGCATTCGTTCAGGAGCTTCTGGGAGCAAATCTGTATCGTTGCCTTTTCTCTTAATAGCTTCTAGAAGCTCCCTGTGTTCCTTTGCTTATAGCCCCTCCTACATCTTAAAAGCCAGCAACATTGGGCTGAGTCTTTCTCATGCTGCCATCTCTCCAGTTTTCTCTTCCAATCCTCTCTTCCACTTTGAGGGAAACTTGTGATTGCACTGGGCTCATCTGCCTAAACCAGGATAATCTCCTTTTATTCTAAGGTCACCTGATTAGCAACCCTAATTCCATTTTAACCTGAATTTCTCTTTGCCGTATAATCTAAAATATTCACAGGATTTCAGGGATTAGGATGTGGACATCTTTGTGGGAGGCATCATTCTCCCTACAAAGTGATTATGATGATGTCAATGCACGGACTCTGTACTGGGTAAGGAGGCAAATGGAGAAAACAGTGGGCAGATGAAAAGTGAAACAGTGGTGCAGTCAATGAATTGGAGAAGTAACAGGATGAGCTTGAAGAACTGTAGTGCTAGAGTAGAAATTTTAAAAATGATGTAGTCTCTGATGATGACAAAGGCTAGGGTAGGATCACATCATAGAGGTGAGAATCTGATATAAAGTTGTAGAAAAGACCAGATAAAACAGTCATGAGATCTTGGCACAGATGAGCTAGAGGGTAAACTCCAGGATGGCTCTTGCTGGTCCAGGTGTCCATATGGTGGAGGGAGCTCCCAGGAATGGCTGTCACCAGTGTCTATGTTCCCAGGTGAGCTATGGTTGTTTTTTGCCCTCTGGGACACTTTCTAAGAACAGCAGAATTGCAGAATTACAAATCAAGAGCACACCTCAGAGAAACAAGAAGCAGCTGATGCGTTTCAGAGGTGTTTTGCAGAAACCAGACCCCACTCAAATGGAGAGTGGTGAGTGGTAAGCACACAGCCCACATTTGGACTGCAGCCTGGACATTGGTAACGATAACCCCTGTGGCCTCAGCTGGTTACCTCACCACCCACCGATCAGAGAACTGTGCATAAGGTGAACAGATTCCCCATGATCCTCTCCCTCAGCTTGCCTTTAAATCCCTTCCCTGAGAGCCATCAGGGAATTCAGGTCTTTCTAGCATTAGCTGCCCCTTACTCTTTGCTCAGTATCTTGCAGTAACTGCTGCGCGTGCCTTCACCACACACACATGAAAAGGATGTAATGGAAGTGAAAGTCTAGGGTGTGCAATGGGTCATCCAAGTGGATGTTAAAGTCACCAAGAATGATGAACGAGCTTCAGCCTAGGGAGGACAACCGAGCCTTGAGGAGAAAATGTAAACCCCACAAGCTAGGGGAGCCTGTGAGTGAAAAGGGGCCATTGGCAGTTCTGACTCGGCCAGGAACAGGGCCCCGCAGGGCCGAACTTCTGCTCAGCAGGAAGGATGGAGCCCTGACACTCCAGCCCACTCCCAGGGGTGGGGGTGGGCTCCAGGCCACAGGCCTGGGCAGTGACCCCCTTGAGATGTGCAGGCCAGGTCGAGTCCAGAGACTCCCTCAGGCCTGCTGGCTCCCTGCCTTCTGCGGTTTCTGTGAACAGAGGAGGGGCTGGGACTCAGCACCCTGTGCTCTTTACCCCAGGGCTTTCGTCTCTCCTAGGGAGATGGCACCCCTGTGTCGGTGCTCCTCTTCGGTGAGCACCCACAGCCCGGTCTGGCCGTGACACGTGGTCTAGGAGGCCAGTGACAGCACAAGTCACTCCCTGTGGGCGTGGGGGTGGGGCCTCACCTGGGGGCACAGGCCCTCGTTGTACCCACCACCACAGCACGAGCATCACACCTGGCTACAGGTACGGAAACCTCCCGGGAGGCCTTGCAGAGGAGCCAGAGCGAGACGGGAAGAGGGCAGGAAGACCCTCCGGAGACAGTCAGGCCTGGCAGGTAGAAGAGAAGCACCACTGACAGTGAGACGGATTCAAAAGCCCCGCGATTCAGTCAACAGACACCTACCTGTGCAAACTCCGTGGGGCGGGGGGTGGGGGGTCGCAAATCTGAAGAAGGTCTGGACCATCCCCCTAAAGGGCCTGTGCTTTTCCAGGGGAGCCAAACAGTGTCCACACATCTCAGTGCAACCAGGAGAGCCTGTGGGGGTCGCAGGGGGAGCAGATACAGAAGAGAAGGCTTCCTGGAGGGGTGGGTCTGGGGCCGGGCTGTAAAGGAGAGCTCAGGACTGATCAGGGAGTGTGCCCTGCCACGCCCGCCAGGAAGCAGAGACCTCTTCCAGCTGTTGTGGCCCTGGGTCCTTCCCCTGTTTCTCCTTTCCCGACTCTGATGATGGATCTGCAAAGGGAAAGGATGTGGCCGCTTCTGTTGACCAGTGGGGAGTGGGGCGAGGAAAGCAAGCACCTTCCCTTAAGAAAATCGGAAACCCCAGATTGTGCCAACTTCCTGACTTGGAGAAGATCAGAAGTCATGGCTGGAGATGGAGAGTAGGTGGCAACCGATAGGGGGTTGGATGTCCTGGATGGGTTTGTAGCCACAGGCAGGCTCAGGCAGAGGAATGAGGCCCTGGAGACTGACCCGTGGACTTCTGGGACACACACTTGTCGTGAAGAGGGTCCCATGTCAGAGATGGGAGGAGGTGGGAGGAGATCTCCAGTAGTTTTGCTTTACATATTTCCTAAAGGGACACCTCGGAGAAGGCAATGGCACCCCACTCCCTTCAGTACTCTTGCCTGGAAAATACCATGGACAGAGGAGCCTGGTTGGCTGCAGTCCATGGGGTCTGTAAGAGTCGGACATGACTGAGCAACTTCACTTTCACGCATTGGAGAAGGAAATGGCAACCCACTCCAGTGTTCTTGCCTGGAGAATCCTAGGGACGGGGGAGCCTGGTGGGCTGCCGTCTATGGGGTTGCACAGAGTCAGACACAACTGAAGTGACTTAGCAGCAGCAGCAAAGGGACACCTGCTCAGCATCTTCCTTTCTTATTTGTTTGCTGGTGCCAATTAGTTCTCCTCCCAGGAAGCTGGACCCAATGCCAACCTCATAGGGAGATAGCTTGTTGCAGCTGCCAAAGCATCACCTCCTCCAGGGTCCTCTTTACTCCCATCTTTCATAGTCACAGGTTTTCATTGGCAACAGCTTGCTCCATGACAATAGCTTTCTCCATGGCAAGCCTGGTGCCCCATCCCACCTCCCTACACAGAGAAGAGGCTCTAGGTGCACAATTTGTTACCAGAGACTTCCTTATTGACAGCAGACATCCTGTTGTGTTTCTGCCCTACTGATAAGTGGAGGAATCAACAGGAGAGGATGTGATTGAGTATAAATAGAATCTTGACAAATATATCAGAATAGCAACACTGAGCACAGCTGGGAGGGCCCAGCTTCCAGAGGTCTCAGCCAACCCCTCCAGCAAGGCCCCAGGAATGATGATGGGGGATGCAGTAGGATGGGGACTGTGGGCAGTTCTGCTATGTTTGAGTTTTATGTGTTGAACATAAACTGATACAAATGACAGTTCTAATGGCACATTGCATTGGTACATTGGAAGTTACCCAATAAATGTGGTAGATGTGTAAATATATGATCTGATGAATAAAACTGATGAGTTTGAGTAGGAGGCAAAAAAGATAGGAGGGCACTGCGCTAAGTGAGAGGGGAAGGGATTAATGGCACAAAGAGAAATATGCCCTTATGCAGAAGACATTCTTAGTAACGATTTCAGTAGGAATAATTAATTATTAGTAGCAGTCATTATGACCTCAATCTGCTTTCCAGGCCTATCTGCCACTCTGCCCATCCTGGAGCCATTTCATTCTCTGGACAGGTACACATATATACACATGCACACACACACACCTCTCTTCTACTATGCAGGCTGTTTCCTTTCCATGCAGAGACCTCATTCCCTCATTCTTCCTCTTTCCCTGCCATCCTTCATTGCTAGGTAAACTCCTAGAGATCCTTCAGGATCCAGGTGAAATGTCTCCCCTTGAGTACCTTCCCAGTTAATTATTCTACTTCTTTCCATCCCCCTTTTGTCCTCCCCTTTTTCCTTCCCCTCTTTCCTTTCCCCTCCCAATTAATCATTCTCTCTCCCATACTCCCATAGCACTTTGGGTTCATCCTTGTTTTAGCACTTGTCACTTGGGTCATTGTTGTTCAAGTGTCTGTCTTCCCCTCTAGACCATGAACTAGAGCAAGTCATTAGTCTTAGGCATCTGTGAGAGAGGCCTCCCTAGCACAACCCTGAGTGTATAGATGGATACTCAATACTTGCCTGGTGATTGAATGGCTAGTATCTGTAGTGTATGTTCTATAACTTCATGGGTCAACAGATATTATTAATATTGTTGGGTTGTTATTTAAGGAGTCAAGCTAAATTGTTGTTGTTTTTACATTGTGTTTCTGGGACTCTCCTCATGTATGAGTTTTATGAAGGGCAGAGTGCATTGGACTGGATTTTTCTTAACAAGTCCATATAACTATTGCCAGGCTTCTTGTCTCTCATTGTAAGAAGTAGAGAAACTTTCTGATGAACTAGAAGTGGTGATGCAGTGTGCTCATTCATGAATAAAATACTTATCTTTGCCAGCTAATTTATTGACAGTAAAATATCACAAAGAGAAATTGCAGAAACCACTACCACTATACAAAAGCCCACATACCCCTCAAGCTTTTCTACCAGTGGATATTCACTACCAAAAATTTTGACAGTGATTTATCTGAATTCCTTGAATGTCTTTTATTTAGTTGCTCTGTGTCCAGTTCATATTGAGTATCACAGAGATCTGACTCTGATGTTAAGCTTTGTAGCTGTTTATTGTTAAATCAGAGTGAGCAGTAAGGGACTTGAAGGTAGCTTAGACCCCAAATGAAAGATCACCTTTCACTGTTTGGACAGAGGCACTGTTTTTGCATCATATCCTATATTGGTACTACTGTTCCTTATGTGTGAATTAGTCACTAGTGACTCAGCTCTGAAATGGTTAGTCACAGTAACCTTTGTCATTTAACAGCCATAGTTTTTTATTGGCAGCTTCTTAATGAGCTCATCTTTGGGGTGACAAGTGGCAGAGCTATGACTTTTCTTTAAGAAATTTGAGAGATATAGTCAGTCAACATTTTTATTTACTTTGAGAGAGACTTGAGTTCCGAGGCCTGACTGAGGTTTTCCCGATAGTATCAATACTTTCATTGTCTAACAAAACATGTCAAAAATTTCATACTTGTCATCCAATGAATATGGCAATAACAGTATTGGGCAGACTAGGACTGAGAGGTTGCTGGCTGCAGTTTATAATGACTGAAGAATTAGTATCTGTGAACATTCTGCATGTAACTACTCTGGGTTGAATGTTTTTGAAGAAGTTGAAAAAGCACTTAGTATAACCTGAAGTGGAATCTGCTAAGATGTTACAACTGATGATGTTAAAAATACGAGTGGAGAAGAAAAGAGTTAGTGAATAAACACACAAAATTTGTGAAAATATAAGGTCTTTAACTCTTTGGGTTATTCATTATATTATTTATCAGCAGTCACATTACAGACAATATTTGAACCTCTCATGTGTTATTAAACTGACAGTGTTAATGGGGAACACCATTCACTCTCATGAACTTAACCATCATGGTTCTGTGAACTTTTGTCAGAAACAGAAGTTGGATGTCCTGAATTTCTCTACCACTCTGTGTGTGTATGTCCATGTGTATGTGATTTTTTAAGCTCATGGTGGAGATTGAATTATTTTTGATTGAGAACATCTCCCTCAATTACCATTTAACACTGAATGGCTTTGGAAATTAGCTTTTGTTCCAGGTTTGATAATATTTCTTAATGAACTAAACCTAAAGTTACAAAGCAAACAGTGCTTATATTAAAAAACATATTGTGGTAAAGTCATTTCAATGACAATTAACGTTATTTGAATCAAAGTAATGTCAGACTGCTTTATACTCTTCAGATGCTTTCAAAAGTTAAATTAAGGGAGCTCTCTATTCACATACAAATTTGGAGTAGATATATATTCAAGCTCATACTAAAATTCCAGCAGCTTTTTTTTTCAGTCCTCTATGCAAGCACAAGGGCTCCCCTTATAGCTCTGTTGGGAAAGAATCTGCCTGCAATGCAGGAGACCTGGGTTTGATTCCTGGGTTGGGAAGATCCCTGGAGAAGGAAATGGCAACCCACTCCAGTATTCTTGCCGGGAGAATCTCATGGACAGAGGAGCCTGGCATGCTACAGCCCATGGGGTCGCAAGAGTCAGACATGACGTAGCGACTAACCCACCACCACCACCATGCAAGTACAAAGGAAGTTTCCATATTTCAGATCCACTAAACTGTGCAGTTGAGGAGCTTCCACATAAACTTCAAATGAAAGTGATTACTCTGCAATGTAATGACATGCTAAAAGGCAAATATCAAAAGAACCTAATAGAATTCTATAATTTTCTTCCAAATAATGAATATGCTAAATTAAAATCATATGCTTGTGGATTGATACCAGTATTTAGAAGTACCTATCTCATGGACTGATACCAGTATTTGCCAATATCTGTGTAAAAAGACATTTGCAAAGGCGAACTATGTAAAACTTCATTACAGAACAGATGAACATATGCAGTTTTGACGACAGAGAACACTTTGATCTTCACCTAAGCAAAATGATATTCTGCCAAAAGAATTTCATTCTTCTCACTAATAGACCTATATTATTTAAACATTGTAAGCAATTAATATTTTTTTTAGTTTCAGCAACATTTTATTTGTTGTGGAATTCTGTTATGTAAGTACCTACATAATAACCATTTTGATTTTACCTTTGAGCACCTCCAAGCCCCAAATGTTAACTCTCTGCCTTTTACAGAAGTTTCCTCAGCCCACGTTATCAATATATTGTACCATTGTGGGTTTTTGCACAATCGTAAAACTAAAAGGACAGGAACCTTCCGTACTTAAATGTAGGCTAGAACCAAACCCAGGGCGTCAAAAGAACCAGGAGACGATTGTGAACAATTCTACAATCTAAGCACCTTGATTGTTCATTGGACACAGGGCACGTCAATCCTCCATTGTCAGCAAATGAGCTCAGAGCTTGTGACGAGGGGGCACGTCCTATTGACTACTCTTCTGGCCCCGCCCCTCCTCTGTGGCCTAGGGGACTCTATTGCGTCAGACCTGGCTCCACTGTTGTCTGAGGCCCAGCTTTCGGTGGGACGCTCCCGCCGTTGGCTGCCTACCCTCCCTGTCGTGGGGCCTCTTCTGTCGTCCTCTCAGTGGCCGCCTCGTCCCGTCCTGCCACCCTCAGCCTCCCCTCAGGGCAGCCACTTCAGGCGCCACCACCTGGGCTGTTGCCGTCATCACCCGCCCAATTGAGGTAACTGCCCAGTGCCATGTCCACCACGAGAGGTGGAGATCAGGGCCCTGACGGGCAGCAATGCCCAGCAGGCATGGCCGGGGTGCAGGCCGGACTGTCCAGAGCCCGTGAAGGTGTGGACTGCAACTCCGGGCCTCGCAGGGGTGACACCGTGCCTGAGGCTGGGGCAGGCGGAATCCCTGAGGCCTCAGGAGGCCCAAGGGAGGCGGCCCTGGAGGGTGGGAGCGCCGAGGAGGGGGAGGAGGAGCAGGCAGGGGGCCCAGACCTCATGGCGGACGCACACCACTTCCCCATGGCTGGCTTCCGCCTAACGTTGCTGGACCTGGTATGCTCGGTGCTGAGCCGCATCTACTACAATGACTACATCCTCGTCTGGCCCCACAACGGCCACATGTCGGTCCAGCACCGGGCCCAGCAGCACTCGTCCGATCAAGGCTCGGCCGCAGTGGCCGCGTTCTCCGAGCTCCGGGTGTAGTCGGATGGACCGGGGGAGGGGCCGGCGGGGAAGGCCCCAGCCCAGGAGGTGGAGGAGGCGGAAGAAGCCGAGGAAGCCTCTTTATGGGAGACAGCTGCCGAAGAGTCCGAGGAGTCCAGCTTGTGGGAAGTGGCACAGGAGCCAGCTGCCCCTGAGGGTGAGCCTTCAGGAGGGGAGGGGGTGAGTTGGGGGGGACGGGGACACTGGCATCTGCAGGCCGGGTCTGAGGACCAGGGATCCCGAGGAGGGGGTCAGGCTCAGAGGAGGGCCTCGGGAAGGGAGGCTGGGAGTGAGGGCCTCCTTGAGTCAAAGGCCAGAGGGGCCCAGTAGAAGCCCAACTCCATAACGACCTCTCTGGTTTGGGGGGCGGGGTGCGGAAATAAGCTTCCCTCTGCCAGCCCTGGTAAGAGGTCTGAGATGATCGGTGCCAGTTATGAGCCCACAGGTGAAGATCAGTGAAGGCAGGTGTTTGGGAGGGAGCTTGAGAGGACATGGAAGAGAACAAGCAAATGGCATACGTCATATTTGGTTCATAGCTTTTAAAAATGGTAAGATTCTTGGAAAGTTGATCCCAAAATATTATGAACTGATACAGGAGCACTTGGTCAAAATGAAGTTTCAGGGGGTTGAGGAACTAATGAGCTTCACCGTAGAATTTGTCATTGAGGTGAAACATATTTTGATGAGAAAGTTCTGACCGACCCAGAGGATTCTGATCTTTGGCCAGAAGTAATCAGTAGCACAGGGTGAAAGATTTACTAGAGAAGAAGAAATAATGTGATTGTGAAAATGATCACGCAGCAACAAAGTGAGGGCCATGGAAGTGTTGTATCCACCAGAAGGAAGGCCCCCAGTTACTCTTTTCTCAGTTGCTCCTATCCTCCTGCTTCTCCTGAGGGTAGAGTTCTGGATGTGTGTTGCTATTCCTTATGAGTTGGGATTTTTTTTTTTTCTGTAAACCTCTGGTCCCAAAGTCTGTATTATTCTTCACTAAAGAAATAGGTAAGCACCAGGATGAGAACTCCAAAAAAGAGATCCAAGGCACTGAATGTGAGGTGAAAGAAGAGAAGTATAACAAAAAACAAGAAGAACCAGAAAAGAATCTGGACCCAGCAAAGGACAGGCCCAAAAATTCCAGGTATCTGTATAGCTTTGAAAATAAGCCAGCTATTCCCAGGCATTTACAAATTTTGTTTTTGCTTTTTAATTCTCCCAGTAAATTAAGAAAAAGTTTGTTTAAAATTAGTTCAGCAATTCAAATTTACCTACTTAATGTTTACAGAACACTCACGCACCTAGTCACTGGACTCCAGTACTCTTGCCTGGAAAATCCCATGGACGGAGGAGCCTGATAGGCTGCAGTCCATGGGGTCGTGAAGAGTCGGACACGACTGAGCGACTTCCCTTTCACTTTTCACTTTCATGCATTGGAGAAGAAAATGGCAACCCACTCCAGTGTTCTTGCCTGGAGAATCCCAGGGGCGAGGGAGCCTGGTGGGCTGCCGTCTATGGGGTCACACAGAGTCGGACACAACTGAAGTGACACAGCAACAGCAGCAGCAGCATGCACCTAGTAATATAAAGTGCATTGTGTACTGAAGTATACTTCATGGCTCCTCATTTGTTTTTATGAGGTCTTTTGTCCTCTACCTGTAAGACTACTAACAAGTTGTATTAGTACCTAAGACCAGTATTTGTTTAGTAAACAGTTACTAGAAGCAGCAGTGAAAGTAACTGGGCTTTGCACTAGTAGAGTGTTTATTTCTTGACCACAGAAGTCGAGTCTCCTGCACTAAGAGATGACATCTTTTAGAATGTGACTACTTACAAATAGCAAAAAGTTCAGAATTTCAAGTAGGGACCAGATTTGGTGATTAATAGCTAAACATTTGTTCAGTTGTAGATTTTTTTAAAATTTTATGTGACAGTTAAAAGAAGAGTAACTTTGTCATAGTATGACTGTTGCTTATCACTGAGCTGGTAATGAAGGTATAAGATATATCTTATCTTTAATAATTAACATTTTTCCCTCATTTTCATAATGATGTATTTCAAAACAGCCTCTTTCTCATATGGTAGATATGGAAACTGAGGGTCTGGGAGAGTAAAGGAGTATCATCTGTGGACTGAGCACAGACTTTAAAGGTGAAAAGAGTGATTTAAGTCCAAGAATAGCCTCTCAAAGGGGGAAAAAAAAACATGTATAGTGTTGGGCAGGAGGGAGAGAAGGTTGGTAGGATCATATAATTGAAGCCATCAGGTTGTACATGTACCAATATCTATGATGCAGGTTACAAGAGGGAAATATGTTGTTCTTCCCTACTTGTTGAGATAACAGCCCTCAGATATAGATTAGATTAAGAAAGTCTCTGGTGCTGGTAAATACTGTATAATTGTTCATTTTCTCTCATTTCATCCTGCAGTGTGGAAGACTAGAAAGATGGAGAAAGAAGAATCCTGATTTTCAGGGTTTTCATTTTGCAGAAGCCCATGGGAATGTTATTAATGCTGATTCCATTCCGAAATTCATTTCCCTAAAAGTGACATCCAATAACATGACTTGTACCATCTACAGATATGTTTGAGAGTGTTTGTTCTAGTTAAAAATAAGTTTATTTTATATAGGGCTTCCCTGGTGGCTCAGAGGTTAAAGCATCTGCCCGCAATGCGGGAGACCTGGGTTCAATCCCTGGGTCGGGAAGATCCCCTGGGGGAGGAAATGGCAACCCACTCCAGTATTCTTGCTTGGAGAATCCCATGGACAGAGGAGCTTGGTGGGCTACAGTCCATGGGGTCGCAAAGAGTTGGACACAACTGAGCGACTTCACTTCACTTCACTTCAAACTGAAATGCAGGCAAATTTTGTTTAGGTAAATAATCCTGACTCAAATCTCTTTCACTTTTGTTTGACCCACTTTACTTTCATTGAAAGGCATCACTTTCCACCATTTGGTAAGCCTGCTTTAAATTCCTTATTGCAGCCCCAAATAAATTGAAATATCAAGTTTAAAACAATTTTTGTAAAGACAGAAATGGAGATCAAGCCTTTAGAACTGAGCTTGTTTACTGCATGATGGTAAAGAATCTGCCTGCAATGCAGAAGACCCAGGTTCTATCCCTGGGTTGGAAAGATCCCTGGAGAAGGGCATGGCACTCCATTATTCTTGCCTGGAGAATTCCATGGATAGAGGAGCCTGGAAGGCTACAGTGCATGGAGTCGCAAAGAGTTGGACACGACTGAATGACTAACACTTCCAGAAAAATATCCAAGGGACAGAGCTGGTTTCAGAAGGTCACAGACATAATACCAGGTATATGAAGTCTAAGAGAACATTCACTCACCAGGTACGGATGGTAGATATACACACAGAGTAAAAGGCAATGCCTGTGAGGATGTGTGCGTACTCAAGCATTCAGGAAGGCATGCAGTGGAAAGATAAAAACTACATTTAGGATGGTGGCTACCCCTTGGGGAAAGAAAAGGATGGTGATCCTATTGGGGAGGGATCCACAGTGGGCTTCAACTATACTTGTAATATTACATTTCTTAAGCTGGGTGGTGAGTACATAGATGTCAACAGTATTATTCTCTATACCTTTGTGTAGGTCTGAAATATTTCATAATTAAAAATGAGTAAAATAGAGGAAAGGGAGAGAATAAGCTTGATATCTAGACTGTTTAAGAGGGAAAAAAGGATAAGTCACATTTGATCAGAGGATCAGAGAAGGCTCATTTCTGCATTTAGTTAAAGCTTCCTAAATGCTCTCTTGGTAGCATTGATACCTTCTCTCATATTCTGTGGTAGGACATCTTATATTCCAACTTATATTAGCATTTTTAATTGAGGTGAAGTTCACTTAAAATCAACCATTTATAAGTGAACAATTCAATGACATTGACAATTTTGTGCAAGCACATCTTTAGTTCTGAGCATTTTCATCACCCCAAAACTCTGTACCTATTAAGCAGTCATTCACCATTTCCTCACCCTCCAATTCCCTGGCAGCCACCAATCTGCTTTCTATCTCAATGAATTCACCTATTCTGGACATTTCCTATAAACAAAACCATACAATATGTGAACGTGTGTGTCTGGCTTCTTTCACTTAGCATGTTTTTAAGGCTCATCTACATTGTAGCATGTATCAGCATTTAATTTTAGGGCTGAATAATATTTCTGTTGTATGTATATACCACAGTTTGTTTATCCATTCCTTTTGTTGGTAGACATTTGCATTGTTTCCACCTTTTGATTATTGTGAATAGTGGTGTTATGAACATTCGTGTCCAAGTATTTGTGCATGATTTATATGTGTGTGTATCTCCTGCCCCCACCTCGCCTCCCCCAGGACTGTGAACTTCTGAATGTTTGGGGCCTTAAAATGTTTTATCTTTCCCAAAGTCCTAGGCACTGAGTTGTCCACTTAGTAGGTGCTCCACTAATATCTGTCAAAGTAAACTTAACACTTACACTGTCATTTTTTTTTGTCACTGATGCTGATGTTTTAAAATGTGTTATATTATTCCTTATGGCTAGAACCACATGGTGAGACAGAAGGCAAAGCACTCCCTGTCACCATTATTTCAACTAAAAGGGCAGGTCAAGTAGTATGATTTGAGGCCCTTCAAACTGGTTCTGATTTGTTAGTATTTCTGCGGTGCTAGTTGTTAAAATAGTATTGTTTCTAGACCCAGGGAAGAGGTATCTCTGTCTTGAGCTCTATGCTTTAGAGGGCCACTTTAGTCCTCTTTCAGCCACACCCCTCCTGCCAGGGCCAGGAGCCCAGCCCGTGGGAACAAGGGGTGTGTCCCTGCTAGCCCATGCTCCAGGTACCTGGCAGCCCTGAACAGTCCCTAGCCTGCTTCCAGGGCCCGTGTGCTCCTCTTAGACCTGTCCTGGGGGGTGCTGACTGCACTCACTGCTGGGGTGGGTGCTCCCAGGCCCAAGGAGGGGTTGTAGGCCCAGAGGTGGGGTGTGGCCTGGCCTAGGAGCCAGGGCATGGGTGGGGGAAGGGAAGGAGGGCAGCTCTCCCTACATCATCAGGGCAGAACTTAGAGGAGTCTGAGAATTCTAAATCCCAACCTGGCCTTTCAGGTCATTAGAAAGGTACATTTGTCATGGAAGGAGATACAACTTATTTAATGGTTTATCATTTGATTTAAACATTTCAAATATTTTTAGACATGTTATGTGGATCCCTACTAAACATTTTTTTTGAACCTTGCAAATAGGACAAATGTTATTTTCTGCTCTATTACTCTTTCCCCTTGCTCACTCTGTGTTACACTTTGTTACCTGAGCACAGCAGGGCCCCTTCCTTTTGATAATGGCTTGTTCTAGAAGCCCATCTTGCAGGAAGACTCAGACCTAGTCCCTGAGCCAGGCTGCAGTACAACCTCCATCTTGTCCCCTCTACTCACCTGTCTGCATTTTCTCTCCCACCCATCTCTTTGCTCCTCATGTGTTTACACATGAAAACCCCCTCTTTAGTAGTACCACTCCCTCATATAGACGCCCACCTGGAGGCCATCAGCTTGGTCAGGCACACCTGCATAGGGGTCCTTTCTGCTCCACACAACCTCTCAAGATCATTTGCTCTTCTGACAACCCTTGGGTCTAAATTGTCAATAACCTATTTAATTTCCCTCCCCATGTGACAGAGACAGACTATAGAACAAGCTTTATTGAATTTATTTGCTTTGCATACAGCAGAAATCAAAGAAGCTGAAAACTTATCAAAATGTGCCTTTATGCATCAAAAAAGACTTAACCTCTTTACTTAAAACATAGTTTTTTGTTGTTAAGTGTGAAAAAGAAATTGTTAATGGAGAGTTCCTAGAGTGAGAATAACCTAATTATGGTCCAGCCTGAGAAAAGGGGGAAGGGAGGTGTAACAGTTAACCTACCAGGATTACCTGGGTAAAGGCATCTACCTTAATGAACTATTCACTATGGAAATACAACAGAAATCAAACCCAATCAATCAAAAACCTAGCACTATCAAAAAGGCAAAAATATAGTATAAGGAAAAATACTTGTTTTATAGAGAAAATGCAAAATCCAGCAAATGATTGTACAGTATCACATTATACCATCATCAGGAAAACCAAGCACCAAGGGTTGAAATTGCTTCTCCCACCCTATAGCCTGAATTTTTCTTGCATAAGGCAGCACCCTACTCAGAAATTAAAGGCACAGTTATGTCTAGGGCTGCATTTCTGTTTAAACAAAGTAGCTCCACAGTGACAGGGGCAGATACCATGAAAGGTGTAATACTAAGACACTTCTGGGTTTCCTGAGAAAATGAGCCAGGTACTGTCCAGGCATCCAGAAGGAGCTCTCCCTTAGGGGGGTGGGGTGGGGTGTGTGTGTGTGTGTGTGTGTGTGTGTGTGTGTGTGTGTGTGTGGCAGGTTGGAGAGGGAGTGGTGGAGTGGAGGGCAAGGACTTGGAGTGAGGGGTTCACTGGGGAGGTGGGAGCTCTCCCTTAGTGTTTTGTGTGTGGGTGTGGGTGTGTGTGTGTGTGTGGCAGGTTGGGGAGGGAGTGGTGGAATGGAGGGCAAGGACTTGGAGTGAGGGGTTCACTGGGGAGGTGGGAGCTCTCCCTTAGTGTTTTGTGTGTGGGTGTGGGTGTGGGGGTGTGGGTGGCAGGTTGGGGAGGGAGTGGTGGAGTGGAGGGCAAGGACTTGGAGTGAGGGGTTCACTGGGGAGGTGGGAGCTCTCCCTTAGTGTTTTGTGTGTGGGTGTGGGTGTGGGGGTGTGGGTGGCAGGTTGGGGAGGGAGTGGTGGAGTGGAGGGCAAGGACTTGGAGTGAGGGGTTCACTGGGGAGGTGGGAGCTGTCCAGCCTAGTGACTGTTGGGTGTGTGTGCCTCTAGGAATGAGGGCGGGGAGAGGCTAATTCAATCACTCCAGGCTTCCAGTTAGCAGAAAGACCTGTTCTATGGCTTTGAGAATTCAATTTTGCTTTGAGCCCAAATTTTGTGAAACAGAGGCTGC
Source organism: Capricornis sumatraensis (assembly GCF_032405125.1). Classification (NCBI taxonomy): domain Eukaryota; kingdom Metazoa; phylum Chordata; class Mammalia; order Artiodactyla; family Bovidae; genus Capricornis; species Capricornis sumatraensis. The sequence goes on from NC_091092.1 coordinate 26,980,114, forward strand.
TGAGGGAAAGCAACAAGAAACTGGGCTACTGGGAGCCTGGGCATAAGACAGCTGTCCAGGAGCCCCAGACTTCCTTCGTGGAAGGATTCCCATCTGCTTGACTAAAAGCACAGCTTTTGGTCTCTGCTGTGCTGTGCTGTGCTTAGTTGCTCAATTGTGTTCGACTCTTTGCGACCCCATGGACTGTAGCCCACCAGGCTTCTCTGTCCATGGGATTTCCCAGGCAAGAATATTGGGGTGTGTTGCCATGCCCTCCTCCAGGGGATCTTCCTGACCCAGGGATCAAACCCAGGTCTCCTGCATTGCAGGCAGATTCTTTATTGTCTGAGTCACCAGGGAAGCCCCCATGTGCAAAATTTGAATTTCAAGAGGGTCTTAAGTGCTTTTAAAATAGGATGTGTATGACATGTACTATGCTTCTGAGCAACTAGAGAGGGCCACAATAGCACTGGGGTAAGAGGTCAAACACTGGAGGGCTAACCCCTCAGAGGAGTATGATAGTCCCCAAGGAATGTTATGCCTCATAGGAAGGTGCTCACAGCTGCCAGACTTGCAACAGGTTGACATGCGGCATGTGCAAAGAGAGCTCTGTGTAAGTTGCAGGGGTTGGGGGCCCTCAGGGATACAAAGAAGGTGTTTCAAAGGGCATTGGACAGACTGGGGAGCTGGCTGTGCAAATTTTTTTCTTGGAAACCCAGAATTTTCACTTCTATCAATACCACCTCTTCTCAGGAGGCTTTACAAAGTTCAGAGCAGCAACGAAAGAACTAAAGTATTTAATTAGGCTCATAAAACATATAAGCCAATCCTTGGACCAGATCATCTGGATATTTCCATTAGAATGAATTTATTTGATCAAGGGAAATGCCTACCTCTTAGTTGCTCCACCAAAATGTTTTAGCTTTTTCCCTTCTACAGTCCATGGTCCAAAGTTAAAGATTTCTCAATTCAACAGCAGTGCAAACATTTTACATAGTTTTTATAAAGGAAATGCTGGGTTTTCGGATGCTGGCAGTGACTGTACTGAAGGTTAGGCATTCATGGGATCTATTTCATTCAAAAAATTGTTAGCTTTAATGCCCATTTTAAGGCTCATATGCTTAATAAAAATGGCTACCATAAATAATTCACTACATGGCATTAATATAGCTATTGGCAATTATAATCTGAAATGCTGATACTCCACCCAGGAGTGGTTTATTGCATCATTTCTGCTATAAGCCTCCATGCCTCAGCTTTCTTCTTGGCCAGGGAGAACCAGACCGGTTCAGCCGGCTCAACCGGCTGTGGTAGCATGGCTGGACGTGTAGCAGACCTGGTTTCTTTTTCCATCGAAGGTACTTGAAATATCTTCTCATGTTCAAATCCAACTGGAACCAAACCATAGCAAATAACACATAAGCAGTAAGAAGCCCCAGAGATACTGAAGTATGTTTATGGGATGCAATAAAAATTTCCCTCCTTTTAGGTTTCCTCTGGTTTCTAAAAGTCAGTGCTATAGGGTGGTATGTGAAAGGAGTAATGTCAGTATGGCTAGAACCACAGAGGCCTGGACATTGGAAGGCCTCAGAATAAACACCTGCAGCTGTAACTGCCAATCTTTGGGTTGTTATTATTGGACTGTCTTACACTTTTGAACTGAGACCAGAGCGGAAACATGTTATATGGTATCCGTTCAGTTTTTAAAATTTCAAATAAGGTAATATTGCTTTTGTTTTTCCAATCCCTTATGTTGTATGAAATCACTGTTGATGACTCAATAGGTCCACCCAGGAAAAGTCTATGCTAAATAACATTATATCAAGACTACCTCGCTATGCCCCAGTTCTGCAAGTACCTCCTTCCCTCATCCTGCTTTACGGTTGATTGACTTAGTGGCTTAGAGTCAGCCAGTGGTTCTCAACTCTGGTCACATATTAGAACCATCTAGGGTCTCTTTAAAAATACACATGCACATGCTATTTCATGAACTAACTGAATTAGAATCTCCAACAGTGGATCCAAAACCATCTATAATTTTTTAAAAATCACATCAGGTGATTCTAATACATAGTGAGAGTTGAAAACCACTTGATAGGAGTACCGTGCCCATGAGAAGCTATTCACTTGACCTACTGTGCTGCTATATCATGGCCAGACAGTGGATTCCTAAATTCCTAGTCTAATTTCTTCATGAGATGGACTAAGGAAGAGAACAAAGATGACTCAATATAAACCTATCCTCCCCTCTCCCTGCTCCTTCTAGAAAGAAAAAAATCCCTCTGACACATAACTCTACTGACGAGACCACATTCGATTTTATCACAGCACAGTGTTTTTCTTAGCTTTCAACATGCCCCACCTCTCATATCCCTGCTCAGAATATGGAGGGGTTGAAACAAGCCTTTTAAATAGTTTTTTTAAAATTCAATACTATTGGGCATCTATACTGGATTATTTTTCACAGTTTCACTGGGAATGTAGAGGGTGAGAAAGTACCACTTTGCTGTGAACTAGAAAGTGGCTTGGTATTCTCTCCTTTTGAATACCAGCCACAGGAACGTTCTAGTGCATGATCACAATTTTGTTCCTATACAGATTCCTTGATGGGGTAAAAGACTGAAAGGCCCTCTGAAAGTTACACACTGGACTGACTTATATTAGTCATAATAGTTGGATTTTCCTAAAACAAGCTAATATTTGTATCTAATGGAAGTACCATGAGAGAATCACAAGCTGATTTAGGGGAAGAGACACGTATTGCCTGAGTTTGAAATGGGAAGTTTCACATTCTGTGAGAGCTCTTTTGGGAGTCGAGGGATAGGGTGTTTTTTTTTGTTTTTGTTTTTTACCTGTTTTGGTAGACTTTGGAGGCTTTGTTGGTGCCATCTTCTCTTGTCTCTTGACATCAGAAGTGAGAACCATTCTTGGTTGGCTTTCACTTACAAGGCCAGTTCTCTTTAATACAAAAATGAGAACAGAATGATCTTATAAGTCCTGATATGAAAATAGCAAATTACTTACTCAGATCATAGCTGCACGTCCCATCCTGGGTATTATAAGTTCAACATTAACCAAAAAGAAAGAGAGGTAAGGAAGGAAAGAGCACAGAAAGCACCTAGGTTCAGAATTTAGGATCACAAAATCTAAGCTGATTCAACTTTATCACCTTTCTGAGCTGGGAGAAAAGGTTATCTAATCATATAAACAGTGTAGTAAACAGGTTAACATGAGAATTACTTAGCTCGACTACAACCTTTTCTCCAGCAGTTTACCAGCACTTAACAGAAAGCTCACCGAAATGTGGTGGTTGCAAACAAATCTTATCAATTAATTGGGTTCCATAGATTTCTACACAACAAAACTTGTTTACATCTTGTGATCATGCCTTGCATTAGAAAATGATATAACTATAGGTCTTTTCAAAATGGTACAGTTTAAGCTTTTCAAATTAACCTCACCACAACTGATCTAAATTAATTAGTTTACATATCTTAGTATATTTCCCTTTGACAAAATTTTAACCAAGGTAGACTTTTCTACCTGTATGATCCTGCTCCCATAAAAATAATAATGATGAAATGAAAAGATCTTTAAAGCAAAAAGTGAGAACAGATTTTCACATGATCCTTCAACAAATTCTTTAAGCACTTAAAGGTATAGGAACTTAGACATCTCTTGTTATGTAAACTTCATTGAGTTTTCTTGAGGCAGTTTTATGCAGTGTTGACAAAAGGGGTCCTCATTCTAAAACTTGCAAAGACATTGCAAATGGGACATTAAAAGCAAGATGTCATCCTATCATGTTCTGATCCATTAGCCTAGTTTATCACATAATTTCACTTTTAATCTATAGGGAGGTGCCAGACCAAACCAAATCAATATGTGGAAGCCCGAACAGTAAACATTACCTTTATTTACATAAAGGTAAATCATTATGTACTGATAATGGAAAGGTGCCCAGAAATAAAATGTTAAGTGAAAAAAAAAATAGTTTAATTCCACTCAGTTTCTTAAATGCATATACATATTTAGAGGCTAAAATATTTGTAAGAATATATTCAACTCACCCCAGTGGTGACCTTTGGGGTTTTCTTATATCTACTTATGCCTCAACCAATTTGGAGGAATCCTATTCTAGAATATTTAGAACAGGATTTGATTTATAGAACCTTCTCTATGCATCGCTTTTCACAGATCCTTTAGGAACATAAAGTGGGGGCACCTTTCTATGAGTACAAACCAAGTCTTTCCCCTCAAAAGTCCCTTTGCCTTGATTAATGCACCCAAGGAGGTGGGGAACTGCATGTCTGGCAAAGTTCCTAATACAAGCTTAATCAATTGGCTCCAGTGACCTTTTGGAGTGTTTTGGAGGCTGCTCGAGGTCCTACTCCGTGTCTGGATTCTTTCATCTCAGCCTTGGCTGCAGCTCTACTCTTGGGTCTTGGCTCTTTGGGAGGAATGTTGGCCTGGAAGCTCCTCTGCTCCTGCTTTATCGCGGTTATCCAAGCTGGCTCTGAGGTGGCATAGTCTGACCATCGACCAGGAGCTTTTCCTGAAAAAGGAATGAAAGAAAGTAGAACTAAAGTGAGGCAGGCTGGGTCTTGAGACTGACTGGGACCTACCTGCAATAATGTCTCAAATGGGATCCTTGTTAACTGCCAAATGAAAATAAACAACAAATAGAGAAGGGCCCCATTCTTTAGTGCCTTCCCCACAACTTTGCGAGGCAGGAATACCTTGAGTAGTTAAGCTGCACTTCAGAGTTTGTCAACTGTCCTCTTACTGGTCCCTTTCCCTCCCTTGTCTATCTCTCTTTCTATCCCCAGTTCAGGTAGGACAATGGTTGCCAAATGGGCCAGAGAAGTTCCTAGGAGGCCAGATGATTAGGCCGCTGATATCATTTCTCTAACTCCGAGGAAAATCTTATTGCATCTGTTACTTCATAGTCTCTAATGAAGGTGTGTGGTTATGAATATGGTTATAGGCATGTACAAGACTATGTGATGATAATTCTGAAGGTACAAAGGCTTTGAGAGAGATAAATGCTCAAAAAGTCACCTAGCTCTTGATTCTTAGACATTTCAGGTGAGTTAAGAAGCTGTGGAAGTACAAACATTTATAATAAATTAAGACTTCAAGCTGAGAGTCTGAATATAGTGCTCTATTAATGAGTTGGCTTCAAAAATAAACATGGAGGACTTCCCTGGAGGTCCAGTGCTTAAGATTCTATATTTCTACTACATCAGGTTTGATCTCTGGTCAGGAAACCAAAATCCCACATGGTGAGTAGCAAATAAATAAATAAATAAATAAATAAAAGCTATGTGGTGTTGAAGGGAGCATAATACATGTAAAGATATTTTGAGAAAGGCATAAAATCCCATCTGTATGTATATGGGGTAAGGGGGGTGGGGAGATGGTTACATGTCCATTACAGAATGTGGACAAATGTCCAAAGGAGACCCCATTGGGAAAGAGAAGACTCCAAGTTAACCATCTCCAAATCTATTCATCTAGAATAGAGCATTATTCTGCCCCTAAATCCCCAAGCGAGCCCTATCAAAGCCACAAGGCAATGGGCAAGGCTAGAACAGACTTCCTCCCATTAAAGATTTTGCTTTCTGGTTCTTCTCACCTCTTGGTACCTGCTGCCCATCTGGGAAGATAAAGACTCACCTGGAATCCTGTAAGCAGGTTGCTTCTTGGCCATCCTTTCAGATTTGGGCCTCCTCTGTTGCTTCTCTGCAAAGTCAGATACTGTGGTGAGGTTTTGCATGGTGCCCAGGGCCCCCTCGGAAGCCCTTCTGATTGGCTGGGCTGTATCTACAGAGGATGAAATTGAGCCCAATGAGAGTGAAAAAAGCTTGATAAAACCTTGTTTCTCACCCTTATACTTCTGTGAGGAAGAGGTTCTTCTCAGTCGGACTCCAAAAACCTTTTCAACATCAGCCCTGTTGTTGGATGAATCTGAATGGCTGTTATTTTGATCATCACTCTCAGGAACTTCCTCCTGAGAAGAACTGCTTCCAGAAGTGGGCGCTTGCAAGAAAGGAGCATTGGCCAGCATGAGCTTGGTAGGGCCAGTTGTGATGTTCTTAGTGAGGTATTCAGAGCTTTGGCTGGGTTTCTTGATTTTGCTTGGAGAAGCCAGGTCTCTGGGTAGAGACCAGCAGCTAGGTTCACTCTCCAAAGTGGTTCCTTCAGCAGCAGCACTCATGGGACTTGGATAAACCTGTTGCTGATGTTCAGGGTCTGCAGGAGCCTGAAAAACTCTTTTGGGAGGCAGATACTTCTCAGAACTGCTCCACTTCACAGGTGCACTCACTGGGCCTGTTGAGAGCATCAGTGGCTGAAACTCAGCTCCATCTTTGACTTGGCTGGGGAGTTTGCCAGGCAGCCACTCTTCACAACTCTTCCATTCTTCACAACTCTTCCATTCTTCAGGAGAGCTCTCAGAAGCTGAGGAGGTTTCTTCCTGGTACTCAGACTTCCCCAGTGTCTGGGCAAGATGTCTGGGAGGCAGCTGCTCTTTAAAACTGCTCAGCTTCAGAGGAGCACTCTTTGAATGGGAGAGGACTTCTTGCAGGCCTTTGGGCTTCCCCAAGCTTGGTAAAAGGCTTTTCATGGGCGCTTGCTTCAAAGAAATGGCTGCCTCAACATTGGTACTCTCCCAGCCTGAGGAAACTTGCTGCTCAACTTTCAGCTTCAATGATTTGGAAGGTAGATTTGAAGATGAAGGATCCATGTGAGTTCTTTCCTCTGTACCAGGCCTCTCTGAAAAGACATGCTGTGCCATATACTTCACAAATGACTGAGAAGGACGCTTGACAATCACTGATTTCTTAGGTATGACTTCTTTATCAGCCATGCTCTCTAGACGTGAGGACATCTCCAGAACCCTAGACTTTTTAAGCACTTGGCTGAAATATATGGAAGGCGGTGGCCTTCCAGAAATGCCCACTTTGGCAGCAGCAGTCTCAAAACCCAATGATATTTGCTGGACTTTCTGTCTCACAGTGGAGTAGGGATGTTTGTCAGGCAGCAGCTCGGTAGATGCATCCCCTTCAGTGTTGACACTGTCTGGACCTTCAGAGATTGCTTGTTTGACTCCTGCTCTCATCGAGGCCTGAGAAGTCCTTCTGGGAGGCAGTGGCTCCATGGTAATGCCCCACTCGAAGGCAGCGCTCTCTGGACCTTCAGAGGCTGGTTGCTCAAACATGGGGATCTCCCAGAACTGCTGGATGGTGAGTCTGGGAGGCACAGGCACGCCCGGACCGCTCCACTCTGTGGGAGCACTCACAGACTCTAGTGGAATGATCTGTGGCTGGAATTTAGACTTCACAAAGGGCTGGGGAGGTGGCACCTCCACAAAGCTGCCCTCCCCAACAGCAGTGCTCTCCAAGATTTTCTGGGTTCGAGGATTTGTCAAGGACTGGGGAGGATATTTGGGGAGCAATTTCTCCATCAGACTGATCTTCTGAGCAACAGAACCCTCCAAGCCTGCAAATACACTCTGTTCAGCTTCAGAATAAGTCACAAAGACTTGTTGCTGGGCTAGAGCTCTCATCGGGGGCTTCATAGAAGTGCTCTTCTCAACCACAGTGCTTTCTGCACCCATGAAGTCTTGGTACTCAATTGCTGGCCTCACTGCGGCCTGGGAAGGACATGGGAAAGTCAGCAAGTGTACAGGTGTGGTGTTCTCAACATCGGGGCTCTCTGGACATGCAGAGCTTTCTTGCTGAGCTGCTGGTTTCACTGAAGGCTGAGAAGGATGTCTTGGAGGCAGCACGCCTGCAGAAGTCATCGTTTTAAGTGTCATCACTCCTGGGTCCAAGGAGACTGGTGGCTCAACTTTTGGCCTCATCAGGCGCTTAGAAGTCACTCTGGGAGGCAGTGGCTCCATGGAAATGCCCCACTCCATGGCTGCGCTCTCTGGGCCTGTGGAGGCGGGTTGCTTGAATTTAGGGCTCACCCAGGACTGGAAAGTGTCCCTGGGAGGCACCTGCCACTCAGAAGCACCCTGCACTTCAGGTATGGTCTTTGAAGCCAGGGAGACTTCTTTGGGGTCTTTAGGCTTTGCCACAGCCTGGGCAGAGGATCCCATGGCCTGGGCAGGGGGTCCGGGAGACCCCCCTTCCTTGGTGTCATTGGCACTGTTGTACTTCTCCACATAACGATTTGATCCCATGGAGACTTTGTCTTCAGGCTCCCCCACAGCCTGAGAAACACATGTGGGAGTCGGCGGCTCATTAGAACCACTCATCTGTCCCAAGGAACCCAATTTTGTGAAGACTTCTTGGCCATCTTTGGACTTGCTCAGGGGCTGGAGAGAGGGTGTGGGAGCCTGGTGCTGCTCGAAATCACTGCCCTCTTTGGAAGTGCTCTTGGAATCAGAGAAGATAGCTGTGGCTTTGGACTTCCCCGAGGACTGTGAAGAATACCTAGGGGCCTGCTGCTGCTCGGGACTGCTCAGCTCCACAGCTGAACCTTTTGATTCTGGGAAGACTTCTTCATTCCCGTGCATCTTGGAGGGTGGGGAAGAATGTCCAGGAGCCAGCTGTTGCTCAGAATCACTGCCCTCCTCTGACGTGCTCTTGGAATCTGAGATGATGACTGTAGGTTTTGACTTCCCAAAGGACCATGAAAGGCTTCTGGGAGGTGGTCTCCTGGCACAAAAGGCTCCCTCCACCAAGGCACTCATGCTCCTGGAGAGCCTCACTGTTAAGGCCTGCAGAGCACTTCTGGTAGGCTTTTCTTTGAGGGTCTCTTGAGCGGACTTCATTTTTAATTGGACACTTTTCACATCAAAGCCAGAAGCTTCTTCCTTTTCAGGCTGGCTCTGAGAAGGCTCCATAAACATCTGATCATCCACTGCCACCGAGAGAGGATCTTGGGGTGTAGATGGCCTTCCTGCCACATGTGATAGAGCAGCCCCGGCTTCTGGCTTCTTGGCTCCAGAAGTCCCATTTTCATGGGATGTTGACAGACCACCCACCACGGGCTCTTCCATGTCTTCAGGCTTGAGTTGTGATATTGATGCTTTTCTGGTTTCAGAATCTGCATCAGCAATTCCCCTTCCTGGGTCATCTTTACCTGACAGCAGCTCCTGAGGAGCAGTGCTTTCTGTCTGTGGTGTTGTGAGCTGCTCCATGACTTGCTTCTCTAAGGACAGTTGCCAGAAATGGCAATCCCTGGCGTTCTTATCAGCAGGTGGGGACCCAGCTCCATCACTTAGGCCAAGCACTCCAGTGGATTGTTCAAAGCTTCTTCCTTTAGATCCACACTCGTTCATTCCTGAAGTACTTGAGCTTTTGTTTCCACGGCGTTTCATGTATGCTGCTGGAAATGGGTAACTCTGACTCTCAGTAGCATCTGTGTTTATAGCTGGATCCATTGTCTTCTGTTTAGCAATCTCAATCTTGTTGCTCTGTTCCTGACTTGAGGCACCTGTACCAAACAGAAGGAAAGGAAAAATGTGTTCTTTTGATTTTCTAAAATAAGAATACTCTGCCTTGTCCCAGTGGGTACCTGTTTGCTATTGAATTCCCTAGTGTGGAGAAGTAGCTACTCAGAAGATAGAGAACGACTAGGTCACTGTTAGCCTTCTGCATTTGGAAATTTTTAAATATAAGTGAAATTCAGTTTTATGAACTGATTCCAAGGTTGGCACATCACCATCATATCAACAGTGTGTTCCACCATTAGAAGTGAGACACATCAAAAAGCAATTTTTGAACTTGTAACAATTACCTTTTAGGAAACTGACTGGGGCAGGGTGAAAGGAAATTTTACTTCCTCCTTAGTATTTATATTTTCTACTTAATTCTACTTAATTTTAACATGATATACAGGTATTTTTATTTTTTTAAGAAAGGTGTCAACAGGGGTTTATCTGCAAGGTAGGATTATGCCTTCCCCGCTTCTTCTGCTTTCAACTCTATTAAAATGATCTAACATAATATACATGCAAAGAAATTCTTGAAAAGCCTTAACATTTGCACTGATCCACAGGCCTCAGGTCAAACACAAGGCAGCAGTTCTACAGGTTGATCTTCTCTTCCCTAGTAATATTACTATGTGTGTTCAGTCATGTCCTACTCTTTGCAACCCCATGGACTGTAGCCCTCCAGGCCCCTCTGTCCATGGGATTTCCCAGGCAAGAATACTGCAGTGGGTTGCTATACCCTCCTCCAGAGAATCCACGTCTCCTGCACTGGCAGGCGGGTTTTTTCAGTTCAGTTCAGTTCAGTCGCTCAGTCGTGTCTGGCTCTTTGTGACCCGATGGACTGCAGCACGGCAGGCCTCCCTGTCCATCACCAACTCCCGGAGTCCACACAAATTCATGTCCATTGAGTCGGTGATGCCATCCAGCCATCTCATCCTCTGTTGTCCCCTTTGGCTCCCGCCTTCAATCTTTCCCAGCATCAAGGTCTTTTCAAAAGAGTCAGCTCTTTGCATCAGGTGGCCAAAGTATTGGTGTTTTACCACTCACTTTAATCCCTGGGTGAGAGGGCCTTGGCCACCTCCCCTCGTCATCATCCACTGGTCTCTAGCTCCATCTAGTGGTTACACATTTAGAATCTAGAACTGGGCAAGGTTGGGGTTGGTGGCGTGGAGGGTGCAGGGAGCTGCACTCCAAACCACTCCTATGACATGGAAAATCAATGTATCTGCCCTCCCGGACACCGAGTAAGTTTTATCCTCTGTGTAAAAGGGACAGCTATTAAAAATAAATATGAAAAGAGGATTAAAAGAAAGTTAAAAGTCACTCACTTAATTTCTTTGTTGCTGTTATATACAAAAGTTTTGTGGTTTTGTTACTCTTCGTGGGAAAATGTTTTTAGAGGTATCCTGACTTTGAACCCACTTGTGAAACCCTTTATGGCAAAAATATGAAAGAACTATTTGACTTAATTTGTGGAACAGGAATTTTGGTTTTCCAAGTGTTGCTGGAAATTAGATTGTTATCAGCTGGAGCCAATACACACACACAAACACACAGAGTGATTTTTCACTCCAGTGGTATTTTTTGTTTGGGGGTTTGATAGGTGTTGGCTGCCAAGGGCATCTGCGGCTGTCCAAGCCCTCTTTGTCCATGGATAAGAGAACTGGTCTCACTGTTAACACAAGACCTTTTCTCTCTATTAGAAGAGAAAAGCAACTTTTAAAAAACAGGCTTTTTTCCCATCAATTCTGTTATTGTTGTCTGGTTTTGTTGCTGTGGGGGAAAGCTGAAGGGGAAATCACTGGCTGCCCTCAGATATCTGGGCTTACTGAAGAACTTGGCATGGACATTAGAGGTGGAGAGGATTAAAGAAACTGACTGACAAATATGCACAAAATGCCTCTCTGGTTGGAAATTCATTTAGGTAAAAAAGAAGCCAGGTATGACCTTTTACCTAACACAAGTGGCAACTATATTAAATGGGCAGTTCAAACGGAGAAACTTGGACCATATTAATATGCATCTTAAATTTTAAGCCCTCAGAAGATCAAGGATAGAGGCCTGGGAAGTAATCCATTACATAGTTCTTGTCACATAGCACTGTGCCATTAAGCTTGAGTATGTGTTTATGGATGACGGCGAAGATATGCCAACCTGCGCTGTCTTTTTTCGGCTTCTTTTGGTCAGCTTCTTTTGGTTCGGTTGCGCTTTTCTCTTCAGAAGCCACTGGGAGGCTTGGCTCCTCCTGTTTTGGTTTCACCTAGAAGAGGGAAAGACTTTGAATCAGGCTGAAATACTCTCCACCCACCCCTGCATGGTTGCCAAAGAAAAAAATCATCAGGAAAAAAAAGTCCTTGCTATCCAAAAGGCTGTGTTGGGAACATAACAATACCATTCACAATGGAAATTATTTCAGTAGTATCTATAACCTGGTGATCATTTTACCTACTGGCAGTACTTCATTTAGACTTGCAGTTTCTGGTCTCTGAGTGATATGCTGCAGGGAACTCTTGAAAACACCTCAGAAACCACTGACCCACACTGCAAGGCCATCAATCTGATGATGGGGCTGTGGGGCCTGATAACAATCATGACATACATCTAAAGGCAAACATACAGCTCTATGTTACCACTCAAAGTGCCTTGGTAAACAGACTCAGCTCAAAATTATTTACTTTTGAATGGATCAAGTCAGATAGACCTGGGTTCAGATCTCTGCTCCATCATGTGCTCTCCGTATGATCTTGGGCAAGTTACTCTCTATATCTCTGTCCACATCTATAAATTAAGAATAAGGGGAACCCTCCTGTGGGACTTGCAGACCTAAGAAATTCCAAAGCAGGGAGCCAGTAGCAGCAGCCTCTCTGTCATAAAGGATCCTGAACACTTTTATTTTCATTCATCCATGTGTCAGGGAGAGAGGCAAAAGGAAGAAGTAGATGCCCTGACCTTGTTAGAGAGTACTACCCAGGCCTTACCTCAATTAGGCTATGCAGAAAGCAGGGTCTTGCTAAATCTTCCTTCATCAACATTCCCTATATGTCCCGGTTTGTGGTGAAGTGTCCAGGTGATCATGCATATACAGGACTTTATGTATATGGCCTAGTGATTGATCACCCTCTGCTTGACATTGAACCAAGGAGATTCTCTCAGTGCTACTAGAAGTCCTCCTTCCTCCTAGGCCCACCGTTCTGCCAGCTGTTCTTTGATCTTATACTTTATTTTCTTACTAAAGCAAAACTGCAATGTTTAAGCTAGGGGCAACATGATGGGGGTGAACATAGAACTGAACCGGAAGTCAGAAGATGGGGTGCTGGTCCTACTTCTGCCATTACCAGAGTGTATGACCTTGGACATCTATTTGTGCTTTAGTGTCCTTCCCGGTAAAATGCCTGCAACCACTCAATCTTTTCATCTCCTCCATCTCTGATTTATAGCCATTTACTTATAGCCGAGAGTTACTGAGGCTAAAGACTCAGCCAAGTGAATCTTCCAGCTAACTGACACATTCTTTACCAAATTTTAAAAATTCTTTGTTGTTGTCATTCAGTAATTAAGTCATGTCCGACTCTTTGTGACCCCATGGACTGTAGCATGCCAGACTCCTCTGTCATTCACTATCTCCTAGAGTTTGCTCAAACTCATGTTTATTGAGTTGGTGATGCCATCCAATGATCTCATCCTCTGTCACCCCCTTCTCTTGCCCTCAACCTTTCCCAGCATCAGGGTCTTTTCCAGTGAGTCGGCTCTTCGCATCAGGTGGCCAAAGCATTGGAGCTTCAGCTTCAGCATCAGCCTTTCCAATGAATAGTCAGAGTTGATTTCCTTTAGGATTGACTGGTTTGATCTCCTTGCTGTCCAAGGGACTCTCTAGAGTCTTCTCCAGCACATTTCGAAAGCATCAATTCTTTGGTGTTCAGCCTTTTTTATGGTTCAACTCTCACATCCATACGTAACTACTGGAAAAAACCTTAGCTTTGACTATATGGACTTTTGTCAGCAAAGTGATGTCTCTGCTTTTTAATACATTGTCTAGGTTTGTCATAGCTTTTCTTCCAAGGAACTTTCAATTTTAATTTCATGGCTGCAGTCACTCTCCACAGTGATTTTGGAGCCCAGGAAAATAAAATCTGCCACTGTTTCCATTTTTCCCCATTATTTGCCATGAAGGGAAATGCTGATGGGACTGAATGACAGGATCTTAGTTTTTTGAATGTTGAATTTTAAGCCAGCTTTTTCAGTCCCCTCTTTCACCTTTGTCAAAGAGGCTGTTTAGTTCCTCTTTGCTTTCTGCCCTTAGTGGGTATCATCTACATATCTGAGGTTGTTGGTATTTCTCCCAGCAACTTTTTTTTAAATTTTATTTATTTTTTAATTGAAGGATAATTGCTTTATAGAATTGTGTTGGTTTCTGCCAAACATCAACATGAATCAGTCATAGATATGTATATCTCCCAGCAATCTTGATTCCAGCTTGTGACTCATCTAGCCCAGCATTTCGCATGATGTACTCTGCCTATAAGTTAAATAAGCAGGGTGACAATGTACAGCCTTGACGTACTTCTTTCCCAATTTTGAACCAGTCTGTTGCTCCATGTCTGGTTCTAACTGTTGCGTCTTGACTTGCATACAGATTTCTCACGAGGCAGGTAAGGTGGTCTGGTATTCCCATCTCTTTAAGAATTTTCCACAGTTTGTTGTGATTTGCACAGTCAAAGGCTTTTGCAGTCAACAAAGCAGAAGTAGATGTTTTTCTGGAATTCCCTTGCTTTTTCAATGATCCAATGGATGTTAGCAATTTGATCTCTAGTTACTCTGCCTTTTCTAAATCTAGCTTGTACATCTGGAAGTTCTTGATTTAATTCTTAGTTTTTAGTAAAAAAATGTTTTTCAAAGGAATTACTTCCCTATCTTCCTAAACACAGATCAGGGAATATAGTCCAAATTTTCTTGATGATTTGGATGAGTAGTGAACATGACCTATTACACTGGATGCTGATACAGTGTGGCCCTGATAGAGGTGGGCGAGGTTCTTCATCCCTATACTAAAGGACCCCAGATAGTTTGTGTCATTTCTTTCTGCTGTCAACTGTCACTTCTCTTTGGTATCGGATCTGATTTTGGTCTGTGGCCATGTTTTAAACATAATTAGCTTGCCTAAGTGTGCTAGAAAGCATAAGAACTTGGCGACCTGTATGTGACACAGAGAGGTCTTTGGAGGGGTTAATAGCTGAGTTCTAAATGCTTGGCATTGCTGGAAGCCTGACCTCCAAAGAAGTGGAACAGTGCTGCCAATTGTAACTCATGGGTCTTATCTGATTCATAATTAAAAAGAATCCTGATCTGGGCTATGATTGAATATCTTCTACAAAGAGCACTGAGTAAATTCCCAGATACTAAGCCAGTAAACAATTTCTTAGGAGTTAGGTCACTCTTTCTGCTTTCTTCCATCCCTTTTATGTAAGTTCCATCTACATAGAACATCCCAGGCACTAGACACAAGTATGCTCACCTCTTTCCAGGGCTGTCAAACCTGGGACAGTGTCCTTGACTTCACCATCCCTACTTAGGGTATGGATCCCCCAAACCATACCACTTCCCTAGGAGCAGTTTGCAAAGGTTGGAACTCATCTTTTTGGGGGGTGGGGCATGAGTGCAGCTTGCAGGTTCTGCTTCCCTGACTTTAGATTGAACCCAAGCCACAGCAGTGAAAGCCTAGAATCCTAACCACCAGGGAACTCCTGGAACTCATATTTTCTTATATGAGAGTGTATTCCCAGGCCTCCTGAAGGACTTACAGTCACCTGGATGCTCTTCTTTTGTTTCCAGGGATTTAAAGCCATCTTGTATTGAGCAGCTGAGAAATCCAAACAGCTCTGGGTGGTGGCTGGGGTGTTGAAGCCAACAGGCACCTGGGTGCTGCTGGACAAGGAGGGCATGGCAAACGTAATCAAGGACTGAGAGTGAACCAATCCAGACGAGGGCTCAAAGGCACTCTGGAGAGAGTAGGAAAAGAGAAATGAGTCAGCTCTGTATGCTGGCCTTGGTCTCAAAGTTAGAAATTTCTCTGGCTGAAGAGACATTCCTAGAGAACTCCTTCATGATCTGCTGTCCCTTGTTCCTACAGCTAGAGTCAAGCTTCCGGTCAATGGGCCCCTTGGAGGCAAGGTGCACAATTTCAACTGGTTCCCTTGCAGGTGAAAACAAGAAACAAGATGTTCAGGTTGCTCCCCTGCTTACAATGCATTCAGGAGCTCCCCTTTGCCCTCAGGATAGGAACCCCACCATTATACGGAGTTTACAAGGTCAGAGGTTTTGCATGTTCTCTTGTCCTGTACCCCTCTTATATTACAGAAGGGGCTGGCTGGGGTGAGAGGCACAATCTATGTCAGTAAAACCCGTCAGAGCTCAGCGATTTCTCCATAGGAGTGCTCGGAGGAAGAAATCTGGTTGGAAGAGGGTTTGTCTGAAAGCTACGTTTGCACAGACAGTACACTACCTTATATTTACGGCTTCTGGATGCAAGGCTGATGGCAGTGCCCAGAGGGATGGAGTGTGCCACCACCAGTGGGGTGGGGATGGAGCCTGTCGCCTTGTCCTTGCATGGCTGGCCTCTATGCCTCCAAACTATCTGGCCCGGGGGCTCCTAGTTGGCTTCCTCTGTAGGACTTTCAAAGTAGTCTCCTCCAGGCTTCTTTTTTTTAATTATTTTTTTTTTTTGAAGGATAATTGCTTTACAGCTCCAGGCTTCTTGACATGGCTTTTTCTACACCTTGAAGAGACACCCCAGAGCACCTCCTCTTTCTAAGAAGTTCCAGGTATTTGTGCTAGCAGCAGCCCCTTTGAAGTCAAGGTGATGACCCCCCTCTCTCCTGGATGTCAGTGGCAAATGATGCACTTTAGCAGGTAGACAGAAGTCCATGTGCGTTTATTCACTAGTTCTTCCCAAACTAGCTTTATGCAGTGCCAGGGTATTTGCAGCTTTCACATCCCTTCATATTTCCCCCTGACTGTCATATGTTGATCCAGTGATAACCTTAATTACTATCTTAGCTCCCAATATGGTTCTTTTATGGCCTGTGATTCCAATGCCTGGGGACTTAACATAGCTAGCGGGTCAGACTGATGATACATTCAGCTCACCATCCTCTTGTTGATTCTAGGAAAGGGAGCGGAATGATACAGTTATATTTGTGGGATCCATCACACAAAATATAGAGTGGTCCCAAGCCTTTTCTAACTTCTTTAGGTAACTTCCATCCATGAATGTATATAACAACACCTCATCCTGACACTATTAATTTATCTTTAGCTTGTATTATCTCTTGGAATTATGAACTTAATACTCAGTATACAGACTAGTGGCTCTTATTTTATTGTTCTGAATATTTTTTTTCATGCTTCAGAGTGGTCTTAGGGTTCTGGTCTTTGGGGACTGGATGGCAACATCTATGCCCCCACTAACTTCACATGATCTGTCTCTCCACCGCCTCTCTGACCGTGGCTTTTACCACTTTCTGTTCCAGACCCAATGTTGGATTGCTGTTCTTCAAACATTCCTTGCATACTCTTCCCTCAAGGCATTTTCACTTGCTGTTTCTGCGCTTCCCCCATGTCAGTGTTAGCTCACCCACTCCCTTCAGGTCTGGATACAAAAGCCACCTTCTCAGTGACACTTTCCCCGGCCAACTTATTTGAAATGTTAGCCTTCTACACTGACACTTCACAATCTCCCTCCATGGGTTATTTTTTTCCTCCTTGGCATTTTTTATCACTGACTAACATATTGAGAAGGCGATGGCACCCCACTCCAGTACTCTTGCCTGGAAAATCCCATGGGCAGAGGAGCCTGGTAGGCTGCAGTCCATGGGGTCGCTAGGAGTCAGACATGACTGAGCGACTTCCTTTTCACTTTTCACTTTCATGCATTGGAGAAGGAAATGGCAACCCACTCCAGTGTTCTTGCCTGGAGAATCCCAGGGGCAGGGGAGCCTGGTGGGCTGCCGTCTATGGGGTCGCACAGAGTCAGCACGACTGAAGCCACTTAGCAGCAGCAGCAGCAGCAACATACTGTATGTTTTGCCTATTTTCTTGTTTATTGTCGATATCATGCCCCCCACTGCAATATAAACTCCATAAAGAAGAGTTTTCATCTGTTTTATTTACTGCTGTATTCCTAACACCTACAACTGTGCTTAGTACACAGTAGTTGCTCAATGAATGTTTGTTGACCGGGTGAATTAATTATGTTAAAAGCTCCAAAGAGACATTGACCTTCTAAGAGGTCGTCAGAGAAAGCTGCTCTGTTCTCTGTATCATTTTAGTTATTCTTTCTGAGACCCACTAGCTCCAGCCAAAGATAGATGGAAAAAGTCTCAGCAGTCTGTGGATCTAGAAATAAATTTGCTAGAGGATATCATATGATGCCTATTCAGCAAGTAAATACACACTTAATAAAGAAACATGTTCAATTCAGTTGTCATCCCAAATTTTGTAGCATAACACTATAGATAAAAGCACTGTTTCATGAAACACATTCTATAGCATAACAAACAAATCGGGCTCAGCAAAATTCTAGCAATTACTAGATTGAATGTATGCAGGAGATAGCTTATCTGTTCCCAATCACAGCCTAAGCCAAGAGTCCATCAAACTTAATAATGGACACTAGTTTCCTTATGCCTGATGGACTGTCATTAAGGAATATTTGAGCCTTCAGGGTATACACAGGCCCACGGCCACCCTCAAACCTGGACTAAAAATGAGAGTGTGAAGCCATCAAGCATCATCTCCACCTGATTATGGCACTCAAGCTCAGGCATGTGATTCAGAATAGCTATAAGAGCATCTCTGTGGTTGGGTTTAGAGTATGTAAGTTGTATATATTTTACAACTTCCCTTAAACTCACCAGTGAATTAAATAAACTATTCAAATAAACTCTTTGGAATGCTGGGCAATATTTCTCAAAATATGGTCTGGGAATCCCCCCCCCCCCCCAGTATCAGAATCACCTGGAGTGAGTGCTAAAAAAGCACTTTTACATTAAGATCTGATGAATAATTCTATCAGGGGAGGGGGCCTTAGAATAGGCTTAACAGGTTCTCCAAGTGAGTCTTCTGGGGGCTAGAGTTGTGAACCACTGTCTAGTCCTCTGCCATGAAGAGAAAGGCTCCTATTTTCAAACAGAAGCACACCAAGCTCCTGAATAATCACATCAGGTGCCTTAGAACAGGAGGCAGCCATATCTGTTCCCTCTGGGAAGCGGGGTTCCTTCTTAGTCCCTGCTTTTCCTCCAGCCACATTAGTCAGGAGAAACCTAGAAAAGTTACCACAGGAATCAACCACAGGATTTTCCAGGCTACCCAGGAAAAACAAACTGAATCCTTTCCTGAAAGAAAAGCAAGTGCAGGAAATGGGACTCCTTCCTCTATTTTTCCTTTGCCATCCCTCCTGCAACCCCACTCCTCCTTCTCTGCACTCTGAGAGCCAACACACCCAAGGTGTATATTACTCAGGAAGGCCAAGACGTTTTCATTCCTTCTCCTGTGATTTAGAGGGGAGTTAGCACAGACAGCTTCTGATTAACAGCTGGAGTGAAATGAGCTCCTTTCACCTCAACATCTGGGAGATGTGCCAGGCCTGGCAGCTAATAACCCAGAACCTTCCTGGGGAAGGAACCTGGGTCAGGACTTAGGGCAGGGGAGGGGATCCTTCCGCACTGATTGTGAGGGGTGCTGGACAGTGATATGCTGTTAGTGGGGGTAAGGAGTGCTCTTTGAAAAATTAAAACACATTTTAGCTCCTTTCCCCTTTCTGTCAAGTTTCTGGACCCTGTATAAAATTGTTCAATCAAACATGCACCCTTTTGATCATCCTTCTGATGGTTTCTTTGTCTGTTATATGGTACCAGGGTTTTCCCATTTTCGTTTAACTATTGATAAGAAACACTTGAGTGGGGATAGAGAGGAGTTTGGCTGCTTCTTGGAATATCAAACAAATCAAGCTCAGCAAAATTCTAGCAATTTCTAGATTCAGTGTGTGCAGGAGATAGCTTATCTTTTCCCAATTGTTATGTCTTAAATAATGGCATTGCTGCTGCTGCCGCTGCTGCTGCTGCTGCTGCTAAGTGGCTTCAGTCATGTCCGACTCTGTGCGACCCCATAGATGGCAGCCCACCAGGCTCCCCTGTCCCTGGGATTCTCCAGGCAAGAATACTGGAGTGGGTTGCCATTTCCTTCTCCAATGCATGAAGGTGAAAAGTGAAAGTGAAGTCACTCAGTCATGTCTGACTCCTAGCGACCCCATGGACTGCAGCCTACCAGGCTCCTCTGCCCATGGGATTTTCCAGGCAAGAGTACTGGAGTGGGGTGCCATCACCTTCTCTGAAATAATGGCATTACCTGGTGGCTATTTAGGCCAGATTTTATCAAGCCTTTGGCCTGAAAAGCTGTCACTTTAGGAAAAAAGCTCACTCTGAAACTATCTGGGAGGTTTTGACACTGGGATGCTAGGGAGCTAGGTTCTGTATGAGCCATTCAGCTGAAAGCTCCCAAGGCAAGTAGTCTTTGGAACATCTCCAGAAGAAGCAGCAGCTCTTGGTGGGAAAAGTGGTTCTCTGTAGGAGACTTCTCTGCCATGGTATGCTGGCACAGGATATGACTGGCTGTTAGGACTTTAATTTCCCAAGTGTGTCAAAGTATATTATGTGCTCATTCCTGGGAATTCCTGTGCAGCTGCAGCCTCACTCACTTTCTGTTTCATAAAAGGTGTTGTGCCATTTTGCCATCCTGAAAGTTGTAGGAGGTAGAATTTCACATATCCCCTGGAGCTCCCTGCTATCTAAAGCTCCCCAGTTCCTTAAGTAGTATAGAGAATAAGAACATGAACTTTGGAGTCAAAAAGGCCTGAATTTGAGGTCCTAGCCAAGCAATTTTTAAAACTGTTTGAGCTCGGACAAGTTACTTAACCTCTTTGAGCCTCAGTTTCTATGTCTTTAATATAGGGATAATAATAATATATACTTTAGTGTGCTGTTTTTAAAATTAGATGAAATGATACATGTGAAGTGCCTTTCACACAGGAAAGTCTGAACAAGTATTAGCTGATATTGTTATTGGTGGGCATTGGTTGTCCAAATTTAGAGAACTGCTAGAGTGCACATGGCTGAGTGAAAACTGGTATGAATTTGGGGAGGAATCCTCAGTTTGAGTCCCAGCTGTATCTCTGATTGGCGCTGTGGCCTTGGTCAAGTCATTTCACCTCTCTGAACCTCAGTTTTTTCCACCCAAAATGGGAATAATAGTATCTTCCCTATCTACATTTCAGAGTTTTTGAGAGAATGAAAGGCACCTATATCTATGCAAAATAACTTTGTAAGCTACAAATTTCTATGCAGCAATGGGGAAGTGGGCATTATGCTCTCTTCTGATGTATCAGAGGATTTTTAAGAATATTGTTCTGGGCTTCGGAGACCTATTTGTAAATAATAATGATGAATTATGAAGTAAGCCATCATGGGCAAAGCAAGAGACATGATAAGGGGAGAACCTTGCAGCAATCTAAATGAACTCTTCATTAGCCAATACAGTGGAATAACTGGAAGCTACTTAACCCCCACCATATTAAATGTTAGCAACACTTATCCTGCAATGGGACTAAAGTCTAGGCATTTAATCAGCTCAAGCTTTAAGCACCAAAATAACTGATACAGCTCTTTCTCAAGAGTGAAAATGCATGACTTCTTTTCCATACAATTGTTTTTCTCCATAAAAAGCCATATTGAGGAAAAATATTCTACGGACTCATTGGGGAATATGAAGTTGACTCACTGATGAAGATGAACCGGGTTGGAAAGGTAGCAGGGGTCAGGGAAGCTCTAAGTAGGAGGATCCTCTGGTCCGAGGATGGGGAAGAAAGAGGGAACTTTGCTAAACTGGAACTGAAAGGGACAAGGCACACAACTCTTTACCCAAGGAAGTATGGAAGTAGTCTTAGACAACAAGGCCTTAAGGCAGTCCTTCCCATTCTGCCCCAGGGGTTTTGGAGGAAAAAGTAACCTTTGGGTCCTTGAGAGATAACATGTATTTTTCCCTGTGTCACCAGTAGGAGGCAGCAGCTCAGAAAAGAAAGAAGAAAACAGCAAACTTGGAAAGACTCTGAGAGGGTAGTGTGTGTTAGTCACTCAGTCGTGTCCGACTCTTTGTGACCCCATGGACTGTAGCACACCAGGCTCCTCTGTCCATGGAATTATCCAGGCAAGAATATTGAATGGGTTACCATTTTCTTCTCCAGGGGATCTTCCCAACCCAGGGATTGAACCCAGCTCTCCTATATTGCAGGCAGACTCTTTGAGAGGATAGAGATTTGGTCATCTTTAGTCTGACTTCATGGTGGAGAAGTCTGACAGAATGTGGTCCACTGGAGAAGGGAACGGCAAGCCACTTCAGTATTCTTGCCTTGAGAACCCCATGAACAGTACGAAAAGGCAAAATGATAGGATACCAAAAAAGGAACTCCCCAGGTCATTAGGTGCCCAATATGCTACTGGAGATCAGTGGAGAAATAACTCCAGAAAGAATGAATGGATGGAGCCAAAGCAAAAACAATACCCAGTTGTGGATGTGACTGGTGATAGAAGCAAGATCCGATGCTGTAAAGAGCAATATTGCATAGGAACCTGGAATGTCAGGTCCATGAATCAAGGCAAATTGGAAGTGGTCAAACAAGAGATGGCAAGGGTGAACGTCGACATTCTAGGAATCAGCGAACTAAAATGGACTGGAATGGGTGAATTTAACTCAGATGACCATTATATCTACTACTGCGGGCAGGAATCCCTCAGAAGAAATGGAGTAGCCATCATGGTCAACAGAAGAGTCTGAAATGCAGTACTTGGATGCAATCTCAAAAACGACAAAATGATCTCTGTTCGTCTCCAAGGCAAACCATTCAATATCACACTTATCCAAGTCTATGCCCCACCCAGTAACGCTGAAGAAACTGAAGTTGAATGGTTATATGAAGACCTACAAGATCTTTTAGAACTAACACCCAAAAAAGATGTCCTTTTCATTATAGGGGACTGGAATGCAAAAGTAGGAAGTCAAGAAACACCTGGAGTAACAGGCAAATTTGGCCTTGGAATGCGGAATGAAGCAGGGCAGAGACTAATAGAGTTTTGCCAAGAAAATGCACTGGTCATAGCAAACACCGTCTTCCAACAACACAAGAGAAGACTCTACACATGGACATCACCAGATGGTCAACACCGAAATCAGATTGATTACATTCTTTGCAGCCAAAGATGGAGAAGCTCTATACAGTCAACAAAAACAAGACCGGGAGCTGACTGTGGCTCAGATCATGAACTCCTTATTACCAAATTCAGACTCAAATTGAAGAAAGTAGGGAAAACCACTAGACCATTTAGTTATGACCTAAATCAAATCCCTTATGATTATACAGTGGTAGTGAGAAATAGATTTAAGGGCCTAGATCTGATAGATAGAGTGCCTGATGAACTATGGAATGAGGTTCGTGACATTGTACAGGAGACAGGGATCAAGACCATCCCCATGGAAAAGAAATGCAAAAAAGCAAAATGGCTGTCTGGGGAGGCCTTACAAATAGCTGTGAAAAGAAGAGAGGCGAAAAGCAAAGGAGAAAAGGAAAGATATAAGCATCTGAATGCAGAGTTCCAGAGAATAGCAAGAAGAGATACGAAAGCCTTCTTCAGTGATCAGTGCAAAGAAATAGAGGAAAACAACAGAATGGGAAAGACTAGAGATCTTGTCAAGAGAAATAGATGGGGAAACAGTAGAAACAGTGTCAGACTTTATTTTGGGGGGCTCCAAAATCACTGCAGATGGTGACTGCAGCCATGAAATTAAAAGACGCTTACTCCTTGGAAGAAAAGTTATAACCAACCTAGATAGTATATTCAAAAGCAGAGACATTACTTTGCTGACTAAGGTCCATCTAGTCAAGGCTATGGTTTTTCCTGTGGTCATGTATGGATGTGAGAGTTGGACTGTGAAGAAGGCTGAGTGCTGAAGAATTGATGCTTTTGAACTGTGGTGTTGGAGAAGACTCTTGAGGGTCCCTTGGACTGCAAGGAGATCCAACCAGTCCATTCTGAAGGAGATCAGCCCTGGGATTTCTTTGGAAGGAATGATGCTAAAGCTGAAGCTCCAGTACTTTGGCCACCTCATGCGAAGAGTTGACTCGTTGGAAAAGACTCTGAGGCTGGGAGGGATTGGGGGCAGGAAGAGAAGGGGACGACCGAGGATGAGATGGCTGGATGGCATCACGGACTCGATGGACGTGAGTCTGAGTGAACTCCGGGAGATGGTGATGGACAGGGAAGCCTGGCGTGCTGCGATTCATGGGGTCACAAAGAGTTGGACACGACTGAGTGACTGAACTGAACTGAACTGAGTCTGACTTCTCTATTTGATTTGGTTTTCTGCCTAGCTCCCTACTTGATGCTTAATGAGAAGGCAGTCAGAGCTGGGTTTGTGGGAGGCCTTTGGGGATATAAGAGATGGGGGTGTCATAATTTATGAGACGCTCAGTGAAGCATCCAGGCCAGCACATCTGCTTGGGATGGTGATTAAAGCTCCTTCATGGGATGCTACTGCTGCTGCTATTGCTACTGTTGCTGCCACATGCCCCCTCCTTGTATTCACCCTCCTGAACTAATAAACCAGAGCAACAACTTAGCAGAAATAGCTAAGAAACTCTCATGCTTGGGAGAGCATCAAAGATTAGAATTTCTGCCTGTAAGCCCAACATTTAACCTATAACAACTTGACTCAATTCTTGAATTTACTAATAGAGAGTTTACTACGTTAAGCAAGACAGATGTTTAGACTGATGTTAGGAAATGTTGACTATAAATAGTTTAGCCCTATTCATTAATCTATAAAATATATAGTTAGCCTACTCAAAAGAAAGAGAAAACTACATGTTTTAAAATGTTAATTTTCTTAAGTGTAATCCCCAAGGTAACCACTAAGAAAATAACTTAAAAATGTATAAAGAAGGAAATGAGAAGGGAATGAAAATAGTACACTAAAAATTCTAATTAAATCCAAAATAAGGGAGGGCAGTCCTAAGATGGCAGAGGAATAGGACAGGGAGACCACTTTCTCCCCCACAAATTCATTGAAAGAACATTTGAACGCTGAGCAAATTCCACAAAACAACTTCTGAATGCTGGCAGAGGACATCAGGCACCCAGAAAGGCAGCCCATTGTCTTTGAAAGGAAGTAAGACAAAATAGAAAAGATAAAAAGAGAGACAAAAGAGTTAGGGATGGAGACCCATCCCAGGAAGGGAGTCTTAAAAGAGGAGAATTTTCCAAACACCAGGAAACACTCTCACCAGCAGGTCTGTGGGGAATTTTGGAATTTCAGAGGGCAACATACCTGGGAAGATAAATAAATAAATAAATAAATAAATAAAATGCCTAATGGCAACTCCCAGCAGAGAAGTAGCCCAGACGCTGGCATCCACCACCAGCAAGCAGGGGAGCTGAACAGGGAGGTGTGGGCTGCATTGCTTAGGGCAATCTGAGGGAGCTAACGTTAAACAGCAACCCAAACTGTGGGAGAGCCAGAGAAAGAGAGAAAAAAGAGAGAGAGAGAGAACTATCCTGCGAAAAGCCCTAACCTAAGGTACTGCCGGGCCTACTCACAGAACAAAGGACTGAGCAAATACCAGAGGAGAGCTAGCTGGCTGCAGACTGGCCCATCCCCCGCCGGAGGCAGGGAGGCAGGCAGGGGGCAGCCAGAGCCAGAAGGCGAGAGGCAAACTCGACCCCAGAGGTGGCATCCTCTACCAAACTGTGAGCAGGCTCCCAGTTGCTAACCAAGACTTCCTGGGATTCTGGACGATTGACATCCACCTGAAGGGTTGCGGCCAGAGACCAGCTCCCCAGAAGAGACACATGGCACACCTGAGATGGTGCACCTGGGAAACTGAGCGGCTGGGATGGGGGAGGCGATAAGACTCACCTCCCCACTTGAGGAGAGTGTGCTCACCAAGCACCTGGTCGACTGAGCTGCTTGGACCTGGGAAGGGCACCAAACGCAGGCCCAACCGAGTCTGTGTCTTTGTGGAGTACCCAAGAACCTGAACCTGATCGGCTTAGACCTGGGCAGTGCACACAACACAGGGCCCACTTTAGACAGTTCCCCTGCAGAGCAACCTGGAGCCTGAGCAATGTAGACTGGGAAAGCACACACGCCGTGAGCGGGGGCACACCCAGTGTGGCCCAGACATTGCAAGCACTCCCCACACACACCAGTGATATTTGTTTGCAGCGTTCCTCCCTACCCACAGCACGACTAAACAAGTGAGCCTAAATAAGTGACCACCTTCACCCCCTTGTGTCAGGGTGGAAATTAGACACTGAAGAGACCTGCAAACAGAAGAAGCCAAAATAAACAGAGGGAACCGCTTTGGAAGTGACAGGTGCAACAGATTAAAACCCTGTAGTTAGCACTGATTACATTGGAAGGGGCCTATAGATCTTGAGAAGTATAGGCTGGAACAAGGAACTA
The DNA here is from genome assembly GCF_032405125.1 of Capricornis sumatraensis. Taxonomy (NCBI): domain Eukaryota; kingdom Metazoa; phylum Chordata; class Mammalia; order Artiodactyla; family Bovidae; genus Capricornis; species Capricornis sumatraensis. Next base: position 27,006,107 of record NC_091092.1, read on the forward strand.
TCTGAAACTGAACTGACCCCACACTGCCACAACAGGTGCAGAGAAATTCCTAGATATATTTTTACCATTATCATTTTTTAATTAAAATTTTTTTTATTTTCAAGCCCTCTATTACTCCTTTAATTTTCATTTTTATAACCTACTATTACCTTGCAAAAAAAGACCCTATTTTTAAAGCAAACTTCATATATATTTTTTGTAATTTTTATGATTTTGTTTTTTAATATTGTATTTTTGACAGTCTAACCTCTACTCTAGATTTTCAATCTTTGCTTTTTGGTATTTGTTATCAATTTTGTACCTTTAAGAATCCAATCTTCCATACCCATTTTTACTTAGGAGTGTGGTTACTGGCTCGATTACTCTCTCCCCCTTTTGACTCTCCTTTTTCTTCCCCAGGTCACCTCTATCTCCCCTCTCCCCCTTCTCTTCTCCCCCAACTCTGTGAATCTCTGTGTATGTTCCGGGCTGTGGAGAACACTTAGGGAACTGATTACTGCCTAGATCTGTCTTTCTCCTTTTGATTCCCTCTTTTGTCCTCCTGGTCACCTCTATCTCCTTCCTCCCTCTTCTCTTCTCTTCTCTATGTAACTCCATGAACCTCTCTGAGGGTTCCAGACTGTGGAGAGCACATAGGGAATTGATTACTGGCTAGACTTCTCCCCCCACCCTTTGATTCCCCCTCTTCTCCTCCTGGTCACCTCTATTTCCCTCCTCCCTCTTCTCTTCTCCATGTAACTCTGTGAACCTCTCTGGGTGTCCTTCACTGTGGAGAATCTTTTCACCATTAACCTAGATGTTTTATCATCAGTGCTATATGGATGGAGAAGGCTTGAGGCTACTGTAAGAATAAGACTGAAAACCAGAGGCAAGAGGCTTAAGCCCAAAACCTTTGAACACCAGAGAACTCCTAACTCAAGGGAACATTAATCAATAAGAGATCATCCAAAAGCCTCCATACCTACACTGAAACCAAGCATCACCCAAGAGCCAACAAGTTCCAGAGCAAGACATACCATGCAAATTCTTCAGCAATGCAGGAACATAGCCCTGAGCTTCAATATGCAGGCTGCCCAAAGTCACACCAAACCCACAGGCATCTCAAAACTCACTACTGGACACTTCATTGCACCCAGAGAGAAGAAATCCAGCTCCACCCATTAGAACACCAACCAAGCTTCCCTAACCAGGAAACCTTAACAAGCCACTTGTCCAACCCCACCCACAGGAGGGAACCTCTACAAAAAAGAGGAATCACAAACTGCCAGAATACAGAAAGGCCACCCCAAACAGCAATATAAACAAGATGAAAAGGCAGAGAAATAACCAGCAGGTAAAGGAACAGGATAAATGCCCACCAAACCAAACAAAAGAGGAAGAGATAGGGAGTCTACCTGAAAAAGAATTCAGAATAATGATAGTAAAAATGATCTAAAATCTTGAAAACGAAATCGAGTTACAGATAAATCTGGAGACAAGGATTGAGAAGATGCAAGAAATGTTTAACAAGGACCTACAAGAAACAAAAAAGAGTCAATCAATAATGAATAATGCAATAAATGAGATCAAAACACTCTGGAGGGAACCAACAATAGAGTAACAGAGACAGAAGATAGGATAAGTGAGGTAGAAGATTGAATGGTAGAAATAAATTAAGCAGAGAGGAAAAAAGAAAAAAGAATTAAAAGAAATGAGGACAACCTCGGGGACCTCTTGGACAATGTTAAACGCCCCAACATTCGAATCATAGGTGTCCTAGAAGAAGAAGAAAAAAGAAAGACCATGAGAAAATACTTGAGGAGATAATAGTTGAAAATTTCCCTAAAATGGGGAAGGAAATAGTCACCCAAGTCCAAGAAACCCAGAGAGTCCCAGACAGGATAAACCCAAGGCAAAATACCCCAAGACACATAGTAATCAAATTAACAAAGACCAAACACAAAGAACAAATATTAAAAGCAGCAAGGGAAAAACAACAAATAACACACAAGGGGATTCCCATAAGGATAATAGCTGATCTTTCAATAGAAACTCTTCAGGCCACAAGGGAATGGCAGAACATACTTAAAGTGATGAAAGAAAATAACCTACAGCCTAGATTACTGTACCCAGCAAGGATCTCATTCAAATATAAAGGAGAAATCAAAAGCTTTACAGACAAGCAAAAGCTGAGAGAATTCAGCACCACCAAACCAGCTCTCCAAAAAATGCTAAAGGATCTTCTCTAGACAGGAAACACAGAAAAAGTGTATAAATTTGAACCCAAAACAACAAAGTAAATGGCAACAGGATCATACTTATCAATAACTACCTTAAATGTAAATGGGTTGAATGTCCCAACCAAAAGACAAAGACTGGCTGAGTGGATACAAAAACAAGACCCCTGTATATGCTGTCTACAAGAGACCCACCTCAAAACAAGGGACACATACAGACTGAAAGTGAAGGGCTGGAAAAAGGTATTTCATGCAAATGGAGACCAAAAGAAAGCAGGAGTAGCAATACTCATATCAGAAAAAATAGACTTTAAAATAAAGGCTGTGAAAAGAGACAAAGAAGGATACTACATCATGATCAAAGGATCAATCCAAGAAGATATAACAATTATAAATATATATTCCCCCAACATAGGAGCACTGCATTATGTAAGGCAAATGCTAACAAGTATGAAAGGGGAAATTAACAATAACACAATAATAGTGGGAGACTTTAATACCTCACTCACCCCTATGGATAGATCAACTAAACAGAAAATTAACAATGAAACACAAACTTTAAATGATACAATGGACCAGTTAGACCTAATTGATATCTATAGGACATTTCACCCCAAAACAATGAATTTCACCTTTTTCTCAAGTGCACATGGAACCTTCTCCAGGATAGATCACATCCTGGGCCATAAATCTAGGCTTGGTAAATTCAAAAAAACTGAAATCATTCCAAGCATCTTTTCTGACCACAATGCAGTAAGTTTAGATGTCAATCACAGGAAAAAAAAACCTATTAAAAATTCCAACATATGGAGGCTGAATAACACGCTTCTGAATAACCAACAAATCACAGAAGAAATTTTAAAAAAAATCAAAATATGCATAGAAATGAATGAAAATGAAAATGCAACAACCCAAAACCATGAGACACTGTAAAAGCAGTGCAAAGGGGAAGGTTCATAGCAATACAGGCTTACCTCAAGAAACAAGAAAAAGCCAAATAAATAACCTAACTCTTCATCTAAAGCAACTAGAAAAGGAAGAAATGAAGAACCCACCCCAGGGTTAGTAGAAGGAAAGAAATCTTAAAAATTAAGGCAGAAATAAATGCAAAAGAAACAAAAGACCATAGCAAAAATCAACAAAGCTAAAAGCTGGTTCTTTGAGAGGATAAATAAAATTGACAAACCACTAGCCAGACTCATCAAGAAACAAAAGGAGAAGAAGCAAATCAACAAAATTAGAAATGAAAATGGAGAGATCACAACAGGCAACACAGAAATACAAAGGATCATGAGACTACTATCAGCAACTATATGCCAATAAAATGGACAACTTGGAAGAAATGGACAAATTCTTAGAAAAGTATAACTTTCCACAACTGAACCAGGAAGAAATAGAAAATCTTAACAGACTCATCACAAACACAGAAATCAAAACTGTAATCAGAAATCTTCCAGCAAACAAAAGCCCAGGACTAGATGGCTTCACAGCTGAATTCTACCAAAAATTTAGAGAAGAGCTAACACCTGTCTTACTCAAACTCTTCCAAAAAGTTGCAGGGGAGGGTAACCTTCCAAACTCGTTCTGAGGCCACCATCACCCTAATACCAAAACCAGACAAAGATGCCACAAAAAAAGAAACTACAGGCCAATATCACTGATGAACATAGATGCAAAAATCCTTAACAAAATTCTAGTAAACAGAATCCAACAACACATTAAAAAGATTATACATCATGTCCAAGTGGTCTTTATATCCCAGGGATGTAAGGATTCTTTAATATCCACAAATCAATATAATACATCACATTAACAAATTGAAAGATAAAAACCATATGATTATCTCAATAGATGCAGAGAAAGCCTTTGACAAAATTCGACATCCATTTATGATAAAAAAAAACCCTCCAGAAAGCAGGAATAGAAGGAACATACCTCAACATAATGAAAGCTATATATGACAAACCCATAGCAAACATTATCCTCAATGGTGAAAACTTGAAAGCATTTCCCCTAAAGTCAGGAACAAGACAAGGGTGCCCACTTTCACCACTACTATTCAACATAGTTTTGGAATTTTTGGCCACAGCAATCAGAGCAGAAAAAGAAAGAAAAGGAATCCAAATTGGAAAAGGAGAAGTAAAACATTTACTGTTTGTAGATGACATGATCCTCTACATAGAAAACCCTAAAGACTCCACCAGAAAATTACTCAAGCTAATCAATGAATATAGTAAAGTTGCAGGATGTAAAATCAACACACAGAAATCCCTTGCATTCCTATACACTAGCAATGAGAAAACAGAAAGAGAAATTAAGGAAACAATTCCATTCACCATTGCAATGAAAAGAATAAAATACTTAGGAATATATCTACCTAAAGAAACAAAAGACCTATATATAGAAAACCATAAAACACTGATGAAAGAAATCAAAGAGGACACAAATAGATGGAGAAATATACCATGTTCATGGATCAGAAGGATCAATATAGTGAAAATGAGTATACTACCCAAAGCAATATATAGATTCGATGCAGTCCCTATCAAGCTACCAACAGTATTTTCCACAGAGCTAGAACAAATAATTTCACAATTTGTATGGAAATACAAAAAACCTCGAATAGCCAAAACAATCTTGAGAAAGAAGAGTGGAACTGGAGGAATCAACCTGCCTGACTTCAGGCTATACTACAAAGGCACAGTCATCAAGACAGTATGGTACTGGCACAAAGACAGAAATACAGATCAATGGAACAAAATAGAAAGCCCAGAGATAAATCCATTCACCTATGGACACCTTATCTTTGACAAAGGGGGCAAGAATATACAATGGAGAACAGACAATCTCTTTAACAAGTGGTGCTGGGGAAACTGGTCAACCACTTGTAAAAGAATGAAACTAGAACACTTTCTAACGCCATACACAAAAATAAACTCAAAATGGATTAAAGATCTAAATGTAAGACCAGAAACTATGAAACTCCTAGAGGAGAACATAGGCAAAACACTCTCTGACATAAATCACAGCAGGATCCTCTATGACCCACCTCCCAGAATATTGGAAATAGAAGCAAAAATAAACAAATGGGACCTAATTAAAATTAAAAGCTTCTAAACAACAAAGGAAACTATTAACAAGGTGAAAAGACACTCTTCAGAATGGGAGAAAATAATAGCAAATGAAGCAATGGACAAATCATTAATCTCAAAAATATACAAGCCATTCCTGTAGCTCAATTCCAGAAAAATAAACAACCCAATCAAAAAATGGGCCAAAGAACTAAACAGACATTTCCCCAAAGAAGACATACAGATGGCTAATAAACACATGAAAAGATGCTCAACATCACTCATTATCAGAGAAATGCAAATCAAAACCACAATGAGGTACCATCTCACACCGGTCAGAATGGCTGCTATCCAAAAATCTACAAGCAATAAATGCTGGAGAGGGTGTGGAGAAAAGGGAACCCTCTTATACTGTTGGTGGGAATGCAAGCTGATACAGCCACTATGGAGAACAGTGTGGAGATTCCTTAAAAAACTTGAAATAGAACTGACATACGACCCAGCAATCCCACTGCTGGGCTACACACTGAGGAAACCGGAATTGAAAGAGACACGTGTACCCCAATGTTCATTGCAGCACTGTTTATAATAGCTAGGACATGGAAGTAACCTAGATGTCCATCAGCTGGCAAACGGATAAGAAAGCTGTGGTACATATACACAATGGAATATTACTCGGCCATTAAAAAGAATACATTTGAATCAGTTCTAATGAGGTGGATGAAACTGGAGCTTATTATACAGAGTGAAGTAAGCCAGAAAGAAAAACACCAATACAGTATGTTGCTCCTGCTAAGTCGCTTCAGTTGTATATGGAATTTAGAAAGATGGTAATGATAACCCTATATGCAAGACAGCAAAAGAGACACAGATGTATAAAACAGTCTTTTGGACTCTGTGGGAGAAGGCGAGGGTGGGATGATCTGAGAGAATAGCATTTAAACATGTATATTATCATATGTGAAACAGATCACCAGTCCAGGTTTGATGCATGAGAGAGGGTTCTCAGGGCTGGTGCACTGGGATGACCCAGAGGGATGGGATGGGGAGGGAGGTGGGAAGGGGGTTCAGGATGGGGAACACATGTAAACTCATGGCTGATTCATATCAATGTATGGCAAAAACCACTACAATATTGTAAAGTAATTAGTCTCCAATTAAAATAAATACATTTTTTTAAAAATCCAAAATAAGATAGTAATGGAAGAACCGAGATACAAAAAAGAGCTAAACGGCAGAAGTCCTTCATTATTAGTAATCACTATGAATGCAAATTAATTAAACTCTCCAATCAAAAGGCAGAAATTAGCAAGATGAATTTTAAAAACATGATCTATTTGTATGCTATCTACAAGAAACTCACTTTAGATCCAAAAACAAACAAGTTGAAAGTGAAAGGATGATTAAAGGGATTCCAAGAAAATGATAACAAAAAGAGAGCTGGGGTGGCTATACTAAAATCAAACAAAACAGATTTCAAGTCAAAATTGTTATAGGAGACAAAGATGGACATTATACATTGACAAACGGGTCAATCCATCAGGAAGATAGAACAGTCATAAACAAAACAACAGACACACTCCTGAATACATGAAGCAAAAATTGACAGAATTGAAGAAGGAAACAGACAGTTATACAATAATAGAGATGTCAGTATCCCACTTTCACTAATGAATAAACAGCTAGACAGAAGATCAATAAGGAAATAGAGAACTTGAAACAATAATACAAACCTAACATATATATATGTATGTATAATATTCCATTCAACAAGAGCATAATATGTATTCTTCTGAAATGCACATGGAACATTCTCCTGTATAAACCCTATGCTAGGCTACAAAATAAGTCTTAATAAATTTTAAAAGATTGAAACCATGCAAAGTATCTTCTCTGATCACAACCGAACAAAACTACACAATCAATAACAAAAGGAAGGCTGGAAAATTCACAAATAGGTGGAAATTAAACAACATACCCTTAAGCAATGAATGGGTCAAAGAAGAAATCAAAAGGAAAGTTAGAAAATACTTTGACATGAATTAATACTAAAACACAACATAAACTTATGTGGTACAGCAAAAGCAGTCTTTAGAAATGCATAGCTGTATATGCTTGTTAAAAAGAGAAGCTCTCAAATCACTACCCTAATGTTCCACCTTAAGGAACCCAGAAAGATGAAACTAAACCCAAAGCTAGCAAGAGGAAGGAAATAATAGAGATTAAAGCAGAGATAATGAAATAGGGAAGAGAAAAACAATATGAAAAATCAATGAAACCAAAAGTCGATCCTTTGAAAAGTAAAACAAAATGGACAAATGTTTAGCTAGATTGATTAGGAAAAAATAAGACACAAATTATTAAAATCAGAATTGAAAGGGAACAATTACTACCGACCTTACAGAAATAAAAAGGATTATAAAACAGTACTATGAAAACTTGTATAGATAGCCTAAATGAAATGGATAAATTCCCAGACACATCCAAATTACTAAAATTGAATAAAAAAGAAATGGAAAACCTGAATACACCTATAGCAACAGATTGAATCAGTAATCAAAACCTCAAAACAATGAAAAAAGCAGGACCAGATGGCTTCACTGGTGAATTCTACCAAACCTTTAAATAATAATACCAATCCTTCACAAATATTTCAAAACACATATAAGAGGGAACACTTTCTGATTCTACGAGGCAAGCATTACCATGACTCCAAAGCCAGATAAAGGCATCACAAGAAATGAATGCTATAACCTAAATCCCTCATGAATACACATGCAAAATACTAGCAAACCAAATCCAACAGCATTTTAAGGGCAATTATACATGATGAGCAACTGGGATTTACCCCAGAATTAGGAGGTTTAACATATGAAAATCACTATATAATATATGAAAATCAAATGTAATATACCATATTAAAAGAATGAAGGAAAAAAATAATATGATCATCATGATTGATGTGGAAAAAGTCAACCCAATTAACCACACAATAGTTTGTGAATGGAAGTGTTAATGAGGACAGTCTACTTATTTTCCAATTGTTGATGGGTATTGTTGGCTGGCCAAAGCTAGATGCATGAAATACACATACATGCCCTCTCATGTCAAATGATTTTTCATATGGATATGTGTTTGTCAAACCATACTATATGCCCTAAGCTTTGGTATTTTTGACATTTGAAATTGTAGAATCTTTACTTCCATAAAAATCTCTATTAGTTTTCTTCATGAAAGAACTGAAAACATCCGCAAACTTTTTTTTTTCCAGAAATACTGTCTCCCATATCTTATAAATTACAGTGCTGATTATTTGGTTTTTAGAATTGGACAGAAAATGTAAAACAACAGGCAAATCAAAAGCCAAAAATGGCAGCTCCTTCCTCAAACATCCCCTTAGTATTGAGCTACAGCAGGAAAAAAGAAAGGTAAGAGGAAATTATGCCTCTGACTTATGCACCCGCCACCCCTAACCTGCAGCTTTGGCTGGAACCAACACTCACCTCCTTGCTTGTCAAGATGTTGTATGATGAACTCTTCTTAGGTAACTCATAATCAACAGACATTTCTTCAAGATCCTTAGAGATGGAGTCAGATAGAATGAGATGTGAGCTGATGCTGGGTTGGCATGGATGCAGTAGTGGGATCTGTCAAGGAAGAGTATAGAAAGAAAAAGTTAAAACCTTGTGTGTCTTCCCCCAAATTACCTGTCGCTCAAAGGTTGAAGGGTTAAGAACCCAAAGTGGGGGAAAAAAAGAAAAACGAGCCAAGGAAAGAATCTCCTACTTCCTTGTCTTCACTTCTTGTACCTACACAAACAAAAGACTAATAAATAGCCTGGGTTCACACTCTGGGTTGCTGCACACTTTTGCCAATCCCAAAGACAGAAACTTCAAATTGCTTCCTTGCTCAAAACCAGAATCCTGGCGTTATCTCTTACTGAGGCCAACTAGAAATCTTATTTGAGTCCAATCTTTGTTTTGATTTTGGTCTTATCTTTGGAAGTCCAGATCTTGGGGAGGTGAGTCTTTGGGTTATGTTCTGGGCTTGGCATCCAGGCTACAATCTTTATTTCTATCATTCTCTCTGTCCAGGAATTATCTGGATGGAATCTTGACTGTGTTGGTTGCTTATCTTAAGCCTGTTGAGACTGATTTTCTGGCAATTTTAGGAAATCTACACAACTATTCCTGGTTAGAACTGGATGACTAGTTTTCTGAAGGGGATAAAAGTTGTTCATTTGGTTTTACCTTGAGCTTCAGCAGACTGATTTAGTTGATTCCAGTTAGTAGTTCATGTTATATACTTGAATTTGAGGCACTGGCCCCTGCCATGATCCTCTTGATGTGTATCAGAATCCCTGATTTTATCTTTAACAAATACTGGCTAAGCATGTACAATGTGCCACACCCATTCTAGGCACTGGGTCTATAGCAATAAACAAAACAAAATCCTTGTTGACATGAAGCTGACGTGCTGGATTCTGTCATAGGCTCTGCTCCTGCTCAGGACAGATGGATGTCAAACTCTCAAAGCCAGAGAAAAGGAGCCACATTGAGTTTCTGCCTGTGGAGTACTCCTGGCCAACCTCTAAGGTGCCCTCTTATGACTACTATGCCCCACTGGGGGTTCTTAAGAACAGACCTTGGGGATTAAAAATCCCAAAGCACAATTGTAATAATAATCATTGTAGTAATGGCAGTTAACTTTTATGGAAGGCTTTACTTGGCTTTTGTTGTTCACTCACTAAGTTGTGTCTGACTCTTTGCAACCTCATGGAATGCAGCACACCAACCTTCCCTGTCCTTCACTATCACCTGGAGTTTGCTCAAACTCACGTCTATTGAGTCCATGATGCCATCCAACCATCTCATTCTCTGTCGCCCTCTTCTCCTCCTGCCCTCAATCTTTACTAGCATCAGGGTCTTTTCCAATGAGTTGGCTCTTCACATCAGGTAGCCAAAGTATTGGAGCTTCAGCTTCAGCATCAGTCCTTCCAATGAATATTCAGGGTTGATTTCCTTTAGGATTCACTGGTTTGATCTCCTTGCAGTCCAAGAGACTTCAAGAGTCTTCTCTAGCATGACAGTTCAAAAGTATCAATTCTTCGGCTCTCAGCCTTCTTTATGGTCCAACTTTCACAATCCATACATGACTACTGGAAAAACCATAGCTTTGACTAGACAGACTTTTGTCGGCAAAGTGATGTCTCTGCTTTTTAATATGCTGTCTAGGTCTGTCATAGCTTTCCTTCCAAGGAGCAAGTGTCTTTTAATTTCATGGCTGTAGTTACTGTCCACAGTGATTTTGGAGCCCAAGGAAATAAAGACTGTCACTGTTTCCATTTTTTCCCTCAGCAGCATGTGAACTGAGAACTTCCAGATGTTCAAGCTGGATTTAGCAAAGACAGAGGAACCAGAGATCAAATTGCCAACATCCATTGGATCATAGAAAAAAGCAAGAAAATTCCGGAAAGACATCTACTTCTGCTTCACTGAATACTCAAAAGCCTTTGACTATGTGGATCACAACAAACTGTGGAAAATCCTTAAAGAAATGGAAATACCAGACCACTTTACCTGTCTCCTGAGAAACCTGTATGAAGGTCAAGAAGCAACAGGTAGAACTGGACATGGAACAACAGGCTGGTTCCAAATTGGGAACAATAAGTCAAGGCTGCATATTGTCACTGCTTATTTAACTTATATGCAGAGTACATAGTATGAAATTCCTGGCTGTTGAAGCCTAGCTTGAAGGATTTTGAGCATGGCCTTGCTAGCATGTGAAATGAGTACAATTGTGTGGTAGTTTGAACCTTCTTTGGCATCGCCCTTCTTTGGGATTGGAATGAAAACTGATCTTTTCCAGTCCTATGGCCACTGCTGAGTTTTCCAAATTTGCTGGCATAATGAGTGCAACACTTTCACAGTATCATCTTTTAGGATCTGAAATAGCTCAATCGGAATTCTGTCACCTCCACTAGCTTTGTTCATAGTAATGCTTCCTAAGGCCCACTTGAGTTCACACTCCAGGATATCTATCTATCTTTAAGCAATAGATGGTAACGTCAATGTGGTTACCATCGTGGTTACCTAAGCCCTTGTTTGTAAAGTTCTTCTGTGTATTCTTGCCACCTCTTCTTAATATCTTCTGCTTCTGTTAGGTCCATACCATTTCTGTCCTTTATTGTGCCCATCTTTGCATGAAATGTTCCCTTGGTATCTCTAATTTTCTTGAAGAGATCTCTAGTCTTTCCCATTCTGTTGTTTTCCTCTATTTCTTTGCATTGATCACAAGGAAGGCTCTCTTATCTCTCCTTGCTATTCTCTGGAACTCTGCATTCAGATGGATATATCTTTCCCTTTCTCCCTTACCTTTCCCTTCTCTTCTTTCCTCAGCTATTTGTGAGGTTTCCTCACACAATGGAGACTAAAGATGTGCCCTCCTTCCTGTTGAGGCAGGGCCAGATAATTTCAACACCTTAGAGACTGGGCTAATGGAAAGACTATAGGTTGGAGTTTGACACATCTGAGTCAGAGTTCCAGGGCTACCACTAACTATATGGTCAGCTGGAACAATTTCTTTAATCTCTCTGAGTCTTTATTCAATCCTCACAGACAACCCCTTGAACTAGATATTTATATTATACCCATTATAGATGAAGAAAGGAAGGCTCAGAGAGATTAAGTAATCAGCCCAAAGTCACAAGGCCAATAAATAGTAGAGCAGAGATTCAAGCATGGGTCTGCCTGTTTGACTTCAAACAATTCTACTTTATTACCTCGGTGGTCTTGCAGCCTGCAACATGGAATTCACTTCTGGCTGCACCTCTTGGCACAGTTTCAAACATAGCTTCATGCATGCTACCCGTCCCAGCTCTAGGCAGAGTAGTAGAAACATGAGATCTCTGTGGAAGAAAGAAAAAACATGGGGGTTGGAATGTCTGCACATTAATGTCACCATTATAATACTCAGAGCATTTTTGGGGTGCATAAAGAGAAGTGAATATGGTGATCCTGGCCAATACTGTGTGTCAGGCACTAGGGAAGCACATCATATACTTAGATATTCTCTTATTCAGTGTTTACAACAGTGGGGGTGGAATCAGGAATAGTCCAAGTATGCGCTGATGCTCAAGTTCACCATTACCTGCAAAGGTCTGCCTCTTGGGAACTCTGGAGAGGGGTATAGCTTCCTTTCTGATATTTCAGGGTCAGGGTCCAACACAAAGATGCTGTCATGAGACAGGGCTCTGATCTCGATTCTGCTCTTGGCCCTGGCCAGGAAGGAAAAAGTCTTATGAAAGCAGCCAAGGGAACCAAAGATACATGTGTGTCTATACTATGGCCTACCACAGACACCTCAGAAGCATATGTGCTGACACACACAGCCTTCCATGAGATATTGAGTGAAAAAAATAAAGGATAGTATGGTCCCATTTAATACATATACATATATGACATGGGCTTCCCATGGTGCTAGTGGTAAAGAGCTTGCCTGCCAGTTCAGGAGACATAAGAGACTCTGGTTCGATCCTTGGGTTGGCAAGATCCCCTGAAGGAGGGCATGGCAACCCACTCCAGTATTCTTGTCTGGAGAATCCTATGTACAGAGGACCCTGGCAGGCTACAGTCCATGGGGTCACAAAGAGTCAGACATGAGTGAAGTGACTGAGCACACATATATTACATACATACGTAGTTTGTGATCATAGAGAAAAGTCTGGAAGGATATCCACCAAATTGTTAGCAGTGTTTCCCTCTGAGGAATGGCACTAGGAACAGCAGGAGTACTTTCATTTTATACTCTACATACTTCTGCATAATTTTAATGTTTTCAAATGATCCACACTTTTTTTTTATATAATAGCTTTACTGAGATATAGCTTACATACCATATAATTCACCACTGAAAGTATACAGTTCAGCAGTGACAACACTGTGGAAGGGGAAGGAAGACTCTGAGTCTTGCTATTATTAAGGTGAAAGTTATAAAAGATCTTCCCTCTTCCACCCCACCCTCTGGATTTTAGTAGAGCTAATCTTAGTCTTCCTTATACCTATATGACTGAGTGACTGAACTGACTGAGACCTATAAGGCAATGGTCTATAATGTATGGTTTGTGAGATATGAAGCAAGCCCCTTGGTGCAAGACCATCTCCCTCCCTAGTAAAGCTATCTGAAATTCCTCACATTCAATGCACTCATTAAGGTCCATTTTAATGAGACCTCTGTGCTGTTAGTAGGCAGTATAACACATTTGCTAGCTGTCTTATTAGTTCGGTTCAGTTCAGTCGCTGAGTTATGTCCTACTCTTTGCAACCCCATGGATTGCAACATTCCAGGCTTCCTTATCCATCACCAACTCCTGGAGCTTGCTCAAATTCACGTCCATTGAGTCTGTAATATCACCCAAACATCTCATCCTCTGTCTTCCCCTTCTCCTGCCCTCAATCTTTCCCAGCATCAGGGTCTTTTCCAATGAGTCGGCTCTTTTGAAAAGACCCTGATGCTGGGAAATGTTGAAGGTGGGAGGAGAAGGGGACAACAGAGGATGAGATGGTTGGATGGCATCACCGACTCAATGGACATGAGTTTGAGTAAACTCCGGGAGTTGGTGATGGACAGGGAGGCCTGGCGTGCTGCAGTCCATGGGGTCAACAAAGAGTCGGACACGACTGAGTAACTGAAATGAACTGAACTGACTCTGCATATAAGTTAAATAAGCAGAGTGACAATATACAGCCTTGACATACTCCTTTCCCAATTTGGAACCAGTCGACTGTTCCATGTCTGGTTCTAACTATTGCTTTTTGACATGCATACAGATTTCTCAGGAAGCAGGTAAGGTGATCTGGTATTCCCATCTCTAAGAATCTTCCACAGTTTGTTGTTATCCACACAGTCAAAGACTTTGGTGTAGTCAATAAAGCAGAAGCAGATGTTTTCCTGGTACTCTTGCTTTTTCTATGATCCAATGTATGTTGGCAATTTGATCTCTGATTCCTCTGCCTTTGCTAAATCCAGCTTGAACATCTGGAAGTTCTCAGTTCACATACTGCTGAAGCCTAGCTTGGAGAATTTTGAGCATTATTTTGCTAGCGTATGAGATGAGTGCAATTGTGTGGTAGTTTGAACATTCTTTGGCATTGCCTTTCTTTGGGATTGGAATGAAAACTGACCTTTTCCAGTCTTGTGGCCACTGCTAAGCTTTCCAAATTTGCTGGCATACTGAGTGCAGCACTTTCGCAGCAGCATCTTTTAGGATCTGAAATAGCTCAACTGGAGTTCCATCACCTCTACTAGCTTTCATTACCTCCAAGCAAAGCCTTGAGGCAATGGATAGCAGGACACTTGAATTCTGTTGGGATTTCAGATAAGTCTGGGGTTTAAGGCCAGGGGAACAGGCCCAAGTGGAACTCCATAGAGGGCAATTCAATTGATCCAGAAAGAGCTGGGGGGTACCGGGTGTCCAGATTTTCCACATTTCTAAGATGTGGAATTTGGGCCTTCAAAGATGAAAATATGAATAGGAATGGCAGTGGAGTCTGAGAAACAGTCTTCCCCATACTTTATATGATCAGTTACAGCACTTCCCCCAGTCTTTTGGGATAGAGGGAGAAATAGACTTGGGTTCCTTGCTTGCCTGTTGTTGTTGTTGTTGTTGTTGTTGTTTTAATTAACACAGTGATTTCATCCTTGTGTCCCAACCCAGCTAGATGGCTTCACCATCTAAGATTTTAATCACACATTATGAGATCTGGAGTCTGAGGGCTGGGCAAGCAAATCAGATCAAGGTTCCAAAATGATGGAGACTAACCTTCCCTTATGAAACAGAGGCCACCAGCTCCTCTCTAGTGGTAGGCTCCACATCTCAAGTGCTTGTAGCTGTGACACAGCAGGATTGCCCTGATCTACCCACACCCTCTCACCCAGTGCTCTTAGGGGAATGGGATATGCATTTGGTATGCCCCATCCAACCCACTGAGCTCTGAAGCCCAGACAGCAAGCATATATCTATAAGCACAGGGGAAACCCCCTGGGATGTGGCTGCATTGGCAGTGGCTGCAGACCCACCTCCCACAGGCAGGGTGACCAAGAGCCCCTGAGGACCAAAGGCCAGTGGTGATTCAGCTGTCAAAGGAGGATCTGGATGTAGCTCCCAGCCTTTTGCCTTGCCCTCAGTCCCCACCCCTCCTGAGCTTACCCTGGCGTGGTTTGTTGACCTTGAACTGACTTCAGAAAATAGATGTCAATACTGCTGCTGGACAAGCTTGGTTTGAGCCGTCTCCCTCCCTGGACACCTTTGGGCTCTTTCTTCATCTTGACAAAGAAGCTCTTGAAGGCTTTAAATCTGGATTTCTTTTTTCCTGGAAGTTGTAAATGCAAGTGAGGCAGAGTGTGATGGTGAAAGGGAAGACAGGAGATGAAATAGCTTTCGTGATGGGAACGAGGAGTAGGATCCCAAAGGCCCTGTGGGTCCTAGCTTTTGCACCAGTGCCCCTGGCATTGTTCATCTGCTTTGTTCTCTTCTTAGGAACTCATCAACAAAGTATCTGAGTTTCTGGTGAAAGCAGAAGGTCAGGCCCCAGGCTGTGGCCTCTGGGCAGCCTCTATTCAGGCTCAACTCACCCTGCATTCACTTGCCTCTCAATTTCAACTATTAACACACACCTCTTCCCTGGCCCTAAGAAGTTCATTCATACACAGCAACTTTTGAGCCAACATAAGCACTTGGGGTACCCTGATCACTGGAGTCTTCGTGATCCAGCTGGGAAGCCAAGCTTCCACATGTGACAGATACTTTAGGACCTTTGGAAATCCATGTGGGAGCTGGTATTGCCCAACCTGTGTGCTGCAAGGATGCAGACCCAAGGAACGAGTGCAGGGGGTTGGTGTGGTCATGGAAGATGTCTTCTAAGAAGGGCTTTATGAGGAAGGGAGAGGGCCAGGAATTAGGCAGAAAGGGATGCTGGGCAAAGAAGCACCCTGTGCAATAGGTGTGACAACGTCACCAAAGAATTTTGCAAGGGAGGGTGTGTGTGTGTGCATGTATGTGTGGGTGTATTATGTGCACTGTTCCTCAATTATTGCTGATCGGTTCAGATTACCTACAGGGCTGCTGCCCTCTGCACATGCAGATAATTGAAAGTATGTTCTACTATCATTAAAAAAACAACAACAAAAAACAGGGCAGCAGTGAGGAATGTGACCTTTCAATGCTCTTCAGGCTCTCTCTGGGTTTTCTTGAGTTTCCTAATAAGCACATGCATCTTTCTACCGGCTCAGAAGAGGGGGAGGGAAGGGGAGTTTGTGCTGCATTCATCCGTGAGAAGGAACCTGCTTTTACTGCTTCACATGTAGTAATTTACCAACTCAGGTGTCTCATTCCAATTCCCAACAGCCTGATCTCTGGAAGCCAACAAGACTGTTATAAGATAGGCTTAGTGGTGTGACGGAAAACACCACCAGAGAGTAAGAAAACTCTGGAATACTGAACTTGGTTTGGCTCTGCTATTGATTAGCTCTGTAACCACAGGCAAGTCACTCAACCTCTCTGGGGCTCAGCTGGAAAATGAGGGCATCATGCTAATCAATGTCTCCCAAAATGTGTTCAGAGGGATGCTCATAGGTCTGTTGCATGAAAAGGGGGGTCTGCAGTCTAGTCAATCTGGAAAACGTTGATTAAACACAGTTTAGGGGTCTGTGTTCCAATAAAACTTTTCTGAAACTTCAACATGCCTATGTGGATGGTGAAGTGCCAAGAAACTGGGTAACAATGCTGTCTCCCCAATGCATGTATGCAGAACATCTAGCAAAACACACTTAGGCAAATGCTGGAGTAGGGCTCCTTCTAGTGCTGAAATACTATGGCCTGTCTGTGTACTGATTACTCCTGGGCCTGCCTAGTCTAGAACCTTCGGAAAGGTTTCTAAACCTCAAGGCCTGCCTTAAGTCCAATTTTCCACCATCACTACAATTCATGTTCCTCTTTGCACACTTAAAAGTTTACTGTTGGCACCACACACTTTGCATCTGAATGTTCTCTAGTCTGTGCCTTCATTCATTCATTCAACTATTCAGTGAACATTTATTAAGGTCAAGCACTTACTATGTTTTGTGCATCAATGAGAGAGGAATAAGATACGGTTCTATGTTTTAGCTACTGTCCCCCAACTCAGGGCTGTAGGCAGGCCCTCTTTAGCATCCTTTTTAGCAACTAGCACAGTGCAAACACATTGTGACACTCCAGAGACAACTGAATCCACTGAGGGGTGCAGAAAACCAACATAGCTTGTCACATCCCTTCCTTAAATTGAGATCACTGTGCAGAGCCATTCTTCAACATCCATCATTTAAATACTGGCCCTTATCAGGATTGATATAAATTGTAAATAATGTAGTAGAGTTTGGCATAGGATCTGGCATGTAGTAAATGCTAATAAATGAGCTAGAATTAAGGAATCAATTATTGTCAATTAAAACCAGATTCAATTCTATCTGTAAAACTGATCTATCAATTCTAACCATCTAACGATCTATAGATAAAGAGAAGCACCATTGGGGCAATGAAGGAAGATGGTAGTATGTATGCTTGATAATCCTTGCTTAAGTAACTTCAGTTCTGAAAGGTCTGAGGAATCTCTCATTTAGTAGGATATACAGAGGGAAATGGCAACCCACTCCAGTATTCTTGCCTGGAGAATCCCATGGACAGAGGAGTCTGGTAGGCTACAGTCCACGGGGTCCCAAAGAGTCGGACACGACTGAGCAACTTCACACACACACACACACACACACACACACACACACACACACACCTACATAGGGTTATGGTTAGGATAAATTTGGCAAGTGTACCTTGAGACAGACAGAATAAAGCATGAAGATGCATTAGGAAATATATATTTTCCCAAGTTCCCTTCTTTAATTTTTTAAGGAAAAAAATTAAATGAATTTCTAGGATAATGAATTATTTAAAATGATGTTTGACCTCATAGAACTATTGTGAGGATTCAATGTGAAAGTGCTGAAAAGTATACAGGACAGAGTAGGCTGGCTCTAAAATAATCTGCATTTTGCTCCCCAGCTTTCTTAATGTTCCCACCCCCCCCCTCAAGGATTTCTAAAATCCATGAAATAGGGAGATTTTTATGTAAAATCCTGATTACTATACTCTGTTAATGACTATACTCAGTTTTTTACTGGGATATATTTACCAATTAGATCTCAGGGTAAGTGCCCTTATCTGTAGTATTTGCCTACTTCTGTGGTGAAAATACTCCCATTGTGGTCAATTTCAAGCTAGTAATATGACATTTAGGAAGAGACATGCACAGCCTCTCAAGTCATCATGTGCCAGCTCCAACAGACCACTAAATAATTCTTGCCCAGTGATAAAGAATTGGGCAGTGCCACCTCACAAACAGGAAGGAGCCTTTGTAGGCACTGCCATTTTTCAAACAGAAGGAATGGGATTTATTGATTCTTGACAGGTAGATCTCCTTCTGGCCTTCTGAAATGAGAACAACTTTCTGCTCAGTGTTGGGAACCATAATGGTTATTGTCCTTCTTGCTTAGAAATCCCAGAAGGGAAGGGAGGTGGGTAAAGCTAGAGGATTTCAAGTTGCAAACGTGCTTCTTACATACCAGCAAAGAGAGACAGGAGAGAATCAGCAGGTGGTAGCTAGATCCATGACACAATCTATAAACAATAACTGAATAAAAACACTTCCAGTAAACTTTTCAGGCTGTAAAACTGAGTGTACCAAACATAATTGTACAAAACTTCATAATTTGTACAAGCCAAATTATGCTTTAACACATTTTTATGTTCCTAAATTAACCAAATGACTAATGACTTAAGAACTATGCTGCTGCTGCTGCTGCTGCTGCTGCTGCTGCTGCTGCTGCTAAGTCGCTTCAGTCATGTCCGACTCTGTGTGACCCCATAGACAGCAGCCCACCAGGCTCCCCCATCCCTGGGATTCTCCAGGCAAGGACACTGGAGTGGGTTGCCATTTGCTTCTCCAATGCAGGAAAGTGAAAAGTGAAAGTGAAGTTGCTCAGTCGTGTCCAACTTGTAGCGACCCCATGGACTGCAGCCTACCAGGCTCCTCCGTCCATGGGAGTTTCCAGGCAAGAGTACTGGAGTGGGGTGCCATTGCCTTCTCCATAAGAACTATAACTATAACTGTTAAAAATTAAGTATGCACACATTCCAATTTCCCTCCAATCTTCCGTTTATTCCATTTACAGCTTATTTTCCCATGAGGATGTAAAATATTGGTTGGCCAAAAAGTTCATTTGGGTTTATGAACTTTCCCAATTCCCTGAGTGGGGAAGATCCCCTGTAGAAAGAAATGGCAACCCACTCCAGTATTCTTGCCTGGGAAATCCCATAGACAGAAGAGCGTAGTGTGCTACAGTCCATGGGGTCGCAAAGAGCTGGACATGACTTAGTGACTAAACAACAACACTTATGTAGGTCACCTATACACTGGGTAACTTATTCCCCTACAAGGCACGGCAGTGATGGTCAGTGAGCTGACAGCTGTCTGGATTTCTCCTGTAACAAAGCCATTGACCTCCCTGTCCAAGTCCAAGGACTACATATTCCCAAACAGGCAGTAGCTTTCAACATCCCCATCCACTGAGGGCCGGCAGTATGTCATATGCCAGGAAACAGCCCATGGAAGCCATCCCCTGACCTTCCCCCAGAGGAGAAAACACAACTCCAATGAAGAAATTATTGCCTCGGATTGTGTATTTGCTTATCTACCATGCACACAGGCAGCCCTTCTGGGTTGAACTTAATGAGCCTTCAAAATGCAAGGCACATAATGGTGACCTTGCTCTCTTGCATTGCTTCTTGGAAAGAAAACTCTTCTAATTAGCCTTTCTTCCCTTCAACTTCCCAACAGCCACTGTATTCTCTGTCTGGCGATGACTCATACTACAAATGTATCCAAATGTTTGGTCTCTTAAAAAGGATTGTGAATAGAGAAAGGGTATTTCCTTACCTCCACTCTTCATCAAGATGCACCGCATTGCCATCTTTTTTGGTAGACATCTGTCTAGCTCGTATCCAAAAAGATAGGTCAGTTCATTTGGTTGTTGGGGCTGCCTTGGTGAGGAGGCCTATCATTCATTTATTTATTCATTCATTTCTTAAAAACTTTTGAGTGTCTAATCACGCTCTCTGAGGCCCGATACTGAACAATGGTGACACAGAGATGAAGACCCAAGCCCTGCCCTGAGGGATCCGTGCACCATGTTCAGCATCCCCCTACTCACTTCATTAGTGAAGTCAGGCCTCTGGGAAGCCACAAGAAGGTTCTCCGCTCTCTGTCTTTCCAGACCAAGTCTTCTGCCCCACACACTACTAAGAAAACTCAGCAATCATTGAAGAACAACCCAGTGAACTGTTCAATTCAGTTCTGTCTTTAAATTCAATGTCTCACCTTATATCTTTGGGTTCTTCCCCTTCCCCCCACATTTTTTTTTTCAGTGTCAGTAAAACTTATCATTGTTTAGTGACCTTTGCCTATTACCCCATTCATGGTCTCCTATCACTCACAGGGGATTCATAGTTTATAATTATAATTTAAATGAATACACATCTAAGTAGATTTTGCAAAAGAAATTTTTGTAAATTGTTCCCATTTAATAGAAGCCTATGGTGATGTCTTTTGTTACTATACCCCCTTTACACCTCAAAATTACAAATTTATCTGTTAGTTAAATCTGGATTACTATCTATGGCAAAACCTCAATTGAACCTCTCAGATCATGGCCTGTTCTGGTTTCTTTTTCTGATTAAGCAGAAATACTTCTTTTGCCTTAGTAAACAGAACCTGTTAATCATCTTCAAGGAAGACTGCAAGGTCTAGACAAAACTTTTTAGACTATCGGAGATTAAGATGAAAGAGAGGAGTTTAGAAGATGGAAAAGCAAATATTGACTGAGTCTATTGTCATTAGAAATTTGATATGAACTTGTCTTCTTGTGACTTGATTCTTTCTTCTAGGGGTTAAACACACTAAACAAGCCTAGTTCTAGTTATCAAGATTCTATTGGGATACTTACTCTCATCACTGGTCTCCAGAATTTCCACACTGCCAGAAACTTCAATTAGTGATTCAGACATAACTGGTTCACTAAAATAAAATATAGAGCAAGAAACCAAAAAAAAAATCATTCCATATCCAGTATACTACACAATCATTTTACCCGACTCCTTATCCTCCAGTTAGATTCTTAAACTATGCCAGAAAAGATACATAAAGGGAATTGCCATTAGAGAGAACTATTCTTCCTTTAAAAAAGACAATGATTCCATTTACATGAAATGCACAAGATAGGTAAACACAGAAAGTGTTTTGCTTAGGGCTAGAGGTATTTTTTGAGTGATAGAGTACAGAATTTCTTTTTGAGGTGATAATAATATTCTAAAATTAATTGTGATAGTCACACAAATCTTTGTGTTTGTTTTTTTTTTCTAAATTTTATTTATTTGGCTCCATAGGGTCTTAGTTGTGGCACCCAGGATCCTTGTTGTGGTGTGAGGGTTGTGGCTCGCAGGTTAGTTGCTCTGTGGCATGTGGAATCTTAGTTCCCCAACCAAGGATCAAACCTGAATCCCCTGCATTGGAAGGCAGATTCTTAACCACCAGGGAAGTCTCCAAATCTTTGAATATACTAAAAAGCACTAACTGTATGCTTTAAAAGAGTGAATTGTATCATATATGAATTATAGCTCAATAAGGCTATTACTGGGACTTCCCTGGCAGTTCAGTGGTTAAGACTCCATGCTTCCAATGCAGGGGGTGCAAGTTTGATCCCTGGTGAGGAAACTAAGATCCCACATGCCATGCAGCTCAGCCAAGAATAAATAAATAAAGAAAGCTGTTACCAAAAAATAAAAGACAAATATACGAAACCTGATCTATTGTTTGTGTGGGGGCCCATTAGATTTGGAGGCCTTCTACTATTCATGGGTGTACCCGGGCAGACAGAATTGTATTGATAAGCTATAAAGAAAAAATTGAGATACCCGACTACATAAAAATTTTAAACTTTTGGCCAAAAAAAGTAGAGTCAGCAAAAGAATAACAAACTAAGAAGTAATACAGAAAATATAGACGTCAGGGTCAATTTTCTTAACTGTCAAGCATGCATATAAATCAATAAAAGACAAACATCTGGATATAAAATGGGGCAAATGATACAACAGGAAGTTTATCAAAGAAATACATAAAGAAATGCTCAGTCCTACTCATAATTAAAGAAATGTAAATCAAAATATCAAGTCAACATTTTCACCTATCAGATTATCAAGAAGTTTTAATTTTGATGTTCCATGCTGACAAAGATGGGAAAAATAGACATGTTCATACATTATGGAGTGGAAATTGCTCTCTGAATAAGCAATTTCACAGTATCAAAATAAAAAAATATACCTACCTTTTGATACAGTAACATCACAACTGAAACTTTACCCTGTAGCTATACTCACACTTGCACACAAAAATATACATGCAAGAATGTTTCTTACAGCATTGTTTTAAGTAGCCCCAAATGAGAAATGGCCAAAGTGACCATCTAAAGGATAATTCTCCCTTGACTCTGATTCTATGTCATGGGAGAATTATCTGTCCCTGGCCTCCTTTCCATTAGTGCAGATAATCAACTGAGAGTATACTGTACATTTTCTTTTTTTTAGGCAAGTCTCAGATTTTTTATTTAAAGAAATGATGCATAATACATAGCAATAATTTCAACAAGCTTTTTGTTTAAATTTTAGCCTCTACAGACTCAAAAGCACAATTACTTACATATCTAAAAATAATACTCTGAAATTTCTTATTATTTTTCATCTTCTGTACTGTTTTTGCTATCAAGATATAGGTATTCCTATATAATGCTTTGGCCTTCCTGATTGACTCAGTGGTAAAGAACCTGTAGGAGGCCCAGTTTCAAACCCTGGTTAGGCACAATCCCCTGGTGAAGGAAATGGCAACTCACCCAGTATTCTTGCCTGGAGAATTCCACGGACAGAGCACCCTGGAGGGCTATAATCCATGGGGTCAAAAAGATTTAGACATGACTTAGCAACTAAAACAATAATATAACGCTTTAGATTTTTTTCCTGTATATTGACCTTAATCATAATACATTTTCCATTCATTCTAGCCAAAGCTAGAGATGGTACGTCTAGGGAAGCATGTCAGTTGATAATCGCACTTTTTAAATTATGCTGACCTTTTTAATGGGAGTTGGTGTGTGGAGGGAAAGGGTTCTGATCAGTACCATAACCCAGAGAAAGGATCCTATATTCATATACAGCAGGAGCACTGTGGAGAGGCAGGCAGGGACTTAGTTCCTTATCATAGCTCCCCTTGCGGTCTTGATTCAAGTACCATCAAGTTGAATTAAGTAGGTTCTGGATTCCCTCTCCCTACCCTGGATCTCTTCAGTTCATTTCAGTCACTCAGTCGTGTCCAACTCTTTGCGACCCCATGAATCACAGCACGCCAGGCCTCCCTGTTCATCACCAAAGTAATGTCTCTGCTTTTGAATATACTATCTAGGTTGATCATAACTTTTCTTCCAAGGAGTAAGCATCTTTTAATTTCATGGCTGCAATCACCATCTGCAGTGATTTTGGAGCCCAAAAAATAAAGTCTGACACTGTTTCCACTGTTTCCCCATCTATTTCCCATGAAGTGATGGGACTGGATGCCATGATCTTCGTTTTCTGAATGTTGAGCTTTAAGCCAACTTTTTTGCTCTCCTCTTTCACTTTCATCAAGAGGCTTTTTAGCTCCTCTTCACTTTCTGCAATAAGGGTGGTGTCATCTGCATATCTGAGGTTATTGATATTTCTCCTGGCAATCTTGATTCCAGCTTGTGTTTCTTCCAGTCCAGCGTTTCTCATGATGTACTCTGCATATAAGTTAAATAAGCAGGGTGACGATATACAGCCTTGACGTACTCCTTTTCTTATTTGGAACCAGTCTGTTGTTCCATGTCCAGTTCTAACTGTTGCTTCCTGACCTGCATAGCGATTTCTCAAGAGGCAGGTTAGGTGGTCTGGTATTCCCATCTCTTTCAGAATTTTCCACAGTTTATTGTGATCCACACAGTCAAAGGTTTTGGCATAGTCAATAAAGCAGAAATAAATGTTTTTCTGGAACTCTCTTGCTTTTTGATGATCCAGCAGATGTTGGCAATTTGATCTCTGGTTCCTCTGCCTTTTCTAAAACCAGCTTGAACATCAGGGAGTTCACGGTTCACATATTGCTGAAGCCTGGCTTGGAGAATTCTGAGCATTACTTTACTAGCATGTGAAATGAGTGCAATTGTGCAGTAGTTTGAGCATTCTTTGGCATTGCCTTTCTTTGGGATTGGAATGAAAACTGAGCTTTTCCAGTCCTGTGGCCACTGCTGAGTTTTCCAAATTTGCTGGCATATTGAGTGCAGCACTTTCACACCATCATCTTTCAGGATTTGAAACAACTCAACTGGAATTCCATCACCTCTACTAGCTTTGCTCATAGTGATGCTTTCTAAGGCCCCCTTGACTTCACTTTCCAAGATGTCTGGCTCTAGATTAGTGATCACATCATCATGATTATCTGGGTCGTGAAGATCTTTTTTGTACAGTTCTTCCATGTATTGTTGCCACCTCTTCTTAATATCTTCTGCTTCTGTTAGGTCCATACCATTTCTGTCCTTTATTGAGCCCATCTTTGCATGAAATGTTTATGCTTCCAGAAATAGTCAACCCACCATTGCTGTTTCATGGGTGGGCTCCAGGCTCAGCCTGCACTGCCCTCTAGCCGTAAGCTCTGATGTTTCTCTGGAGCTAGAGAGGGGTGACCACAGGCTCTGAGGTGAAGGCGAACTTGAGTGGTCACCCACTGAGAGTGACTGAGGCCTTGGCAAGCAAAAGTTTCCAAACCACATGGAAAGCTGACAGGGTCCTGGTATCAAAATGACTTGAGACTCTCTCACTGAGAAGTCCCATGGTTCCCCATGGGTGTGTGTTCTTTCTCACTGCAATGAATAATAAAACCAGCTTGTTCAATGGCACATGTGTTCCAGGTGGGCTTTGATTGAAAGATATTGACACTTTATTCAAGTCACACAAACTCTGTGATCCAATATTCACAATTCTGCCTGAAGATGACAACCCCAGATCCACACAGTACTCACTAGTTATGACACAAACTATATATATATATATATATATATACATACACATACATACATACACACACACAAGTTCCATCTGGAGATCTGGAAGGAGCAAAGGGATAGAGAAATTCAGAAGCCCTTCAGAAATTCAACAGGAGAACAGAAGAATTCCTTAGGCCAGGAACAATTCACATAAACTGGTGAGTCCCTGTGACATCTTAATAAACATAGCAGTATCCTTTCCCCTGCCACTAAGAAAGGCTTCTTAGACACTTGGGAAATAAACTATCTCTGAGCTTTAAAGAAGCCCATGGAAAAGGAGCCCATTTTCCAAAATACCAGGCCACAGCAGGCTAACGTTGCTTTTGACCCACCACTGTCAGGGGTAGAAGAAGGAAGGGGAAGGACAACCAAAAAGAAAAAGATGAAAGACAAAGGGAAAACAAAGAAAGAAGGCATCCTACCAGCATCTGTGTTCCTAGAGCTCTAAGAAAATCATTTGATCTAAATAACCTTTGAGTTTCAACTGTCTCAAATTCTTTCTGGCATACTTGCCGTATTTCCCCAACTGAGGGCCCTGAGGACAGTACCACCATCAGCAGAGCTGTCTCCCCTTCCCAACCAACAAACCAACAACCACAACCAAACACATGAACCTCCTCTAGATTTGAAATCCTCTTCCTGTTACCACCCATTTCTCTGCATTTCTTTAAAGCCAAACTTTAAAGAGCTCTCTTAACTTACCACTCTTATGTCTTCACTTCTGTGCTTTCTCCAACCAGCTTTCCAAATTCAACTACTTCCAAACCACTGCAGTAAAACTGCTCATGTTCAGTCCAACCGTCTGCTACTTGACCTGCCTTCCCAGCAGCATCTAACACCCCCTCTTTGTTGAAAATTTTATCACTTGCCTTTCTGAACATCATATCATACTTCTTTCATTTTCCTCCTACCTCATTGGCTATTCCTTCTCACCCTCCTTGGCTGTATCTTCCTCCTTTCCCTGGGTGTGAAATGTTGTAGCATTTGAGGGCTCTACCCTTGGCCCTTTTCTTTATCTACAGTGATTTCCTAGACCAGCACCATCACATGGAAATGTTAACAGGAGCCACAATTGCAAGCCACAGAGGTAATTTAAAATTTTCTAGTAGCCATATTTTAAAAAGCAAGAAGAAACAGGTGAAGTTAATCTTAATAATGTATTTTATTTAACTCAGTAGAATCAAAGTCTGGTCATTTCAACACGTAATCATTATAAAAATAATATCAATGAGGTATTTTATGTTCTTTTTTTTTAATATATACTGTCTTTGAAAACTAGTTTGTATTTTACATGTCTAGCACTTTACAATTTGGGCTGGCCACGTTTCAAATGTTCAGTAGTCCCGTGGGGCTACTGACTACCATATTCTGTGTGCTAAGCCACTTCAGTTGTGTCTGACTCTTTGTGACTCCCTGTAGCCTGCCAGGCTCCTCTGTGCATGGGATTCCCCAGGAAAGAATCCTGGAGTGGGCTGCCATTTCCTTCACCATCCATGTTCTAGATGATTTCATTCATACTTTATCAATACTATCTAGACACTAGAATCCAAAACTTCTGTCTCTAGACTGAGCCTCATCCCTGAACTCCACATTCCTATAGCATCTGTGTAGCCAACATTTCTGGGGGCTTCCCAGTGGTGCTAGTGGTAAATAACCTGCCGGCCAATGCAGGAGACATAAGAGACATGGGTCTGATCCCTGGGTGGGGAAGATGCCCTGGAGGACGGCACGGCAACCCACTCCAGTGTTCTTGCCTGGAGAATCCTATGGACAAAAGAGCGTGGTGGGCTACGGTCCAGGGTGTCAGACAGAGTTGGAGATGACCGAAGTGACTAAGCGTGTGTGCATGCAGCCAACATTTCCACCTAACAGTGTGTATCAGGTGATTGGGTCCCCTCACACTCACTCCTCCTGGGTTTTATGTGCTCTGGTCCCACAACCATGCCCCCCTTGACCACCAAGCCTGCTACCCTCCCACCTTCTTCCTCCGCTCTAGTCTCACTGGCCTTCACGCTAATCCCCAGCATGCCCAACCTCTTTCAATCACAGGATCTTTGATTTGCTGCTCCCTCTGCCTGGAGGGCTCTTTCCCCAGATGGTTGCACGAATGCCTCCTTTATAGAAGTCAACTCAGCTCCGAGGTTACCTCTCAGACAGAACCTCTGTGATCATTCTAGTTAAAGCCTCTAGTCTCTCTCTGTCACTTTATCCTTTGCTCACATCTTATAGTGGTCATCACTATCTGAAATTATATTCTATATTAATTTAGTTACAATGTCTTATCTGTCTCCTCTACTAGAATGTAAATTCCATTAGGGCAGGGGCCTTGTCTGTTTTGTTCATCACTGGATCTCCCAGCACCTGGAATGTACCTGGTACATATATAAAGTGAAAGTGTTAGTCGCTAAGTTGTATCCATGGACTGTAGCCTGCCAGGCTCCTCTGTCCGTGGAATTCTCCAGGCAAGAATACTGGAGTGGGTTGCCATGCCCTCCTCCAGGGGATCTTCCTGACCCAGGGATTGAACCTGGGTCTCCTGCATCACAGGCAGATATATAAGGCACTCGATTAATGTTTGTGGATTAATGTTTGAATCTAATGCCTAGATTCAATAAAAGGAGAAGTAACGAAAGAACCATCTTTGTGGTCAGAAGTTTCTTAGAAGTCGAGGCATGCTACAGGAGGCAAAGGAAGACTTGTCCTGGGAGAGGAACCTTCTTATTCATTAGCCTAGTAGCTCCCAGCAAGGCAGGCCCTGCCACTAGGTTATCCACCTGCACAAAAACAAGCTCTCTTGTCCTTGTCACAGAGACTCCGCTCCCAGGTGTCCCAGACATGAGACGCCTGAGCCCCACTCAGCCAGGCGAGGCCCAAGCCCTCCTAGATGAGATTTCAGGGAAACACAGTCTGCTTCATCCTCCTTTCCAGCCACCACCATAGGCAGAACTTCTTTCCATTTCCCCCAGGCTGACCTTATTAACCAGAGCTTTGTTTCCCCAATATCTCTTCAGAGAGGAGGAAAGGCTGTATTTATTTTTTTTAATTTATTTCTTCTGACTGCACCACACGGCATGCAGGAGCTTAGTTCCCTGACCTGGGATCAAACCTATGTCCCCCACAGTGGAAGTGTAGAGTCTTAACCACTGGACCGCCAGGGGAGTCCCAGACTGCATTACTTTCATGTTTCTTATTGTGGCTAATAGAAGTTTAAAGTGAACTGGTTCTTTAATTATACCAGTGCTCTTTAACGGTGGCCTTGGCACTGCTTCTGGGCTGGTCTATGGTTTTATTTATGACGTTAAGCAAAAATTGCTGTCACCTCAGTGCTATCTCAATCTGACCATAAGCTTAGATGAGTTCTCCCCCTTCCTGTTGCCCGCAGGATCACAGCCAAGATCTTAACAGTCAAAGCTCTCAGTTAGCAGGTGCTCCCCGCCCCCTCTGTTCTCCAACAGTCCACCCCCACTCGCACCCTCATGATCTGGTCTCCCTGAGTCACTCGCCATTGCCTGAACACAGCGTGTTCTTTCGCATTGTCTGTGCTCCACACAAGCTGTCCACTTGGCCCAGAACACCGCCTCCCTTGGCCCTGCATCCTTGAAATCTTACACATTCTTCAAAATCCAGTTCAAAGATACTGCCCTCACCCTACGCCCTTGCCCCTCTGCCCCCACCCCTTGCCCCTTGGACGTGTCTGTCGTAGTTGATATCCCCTTGAAGACAGGGACCCCATTTCACCTATCTGGAGATCCCCAGCACCTAGCACCCTAGTGGCTCAGATGGTAAAGAGTCTGCCTGCAATACAGGAGACCCGGATTTGATCTCTGGGTTGGGAAGATCCCCTGGAGAAGGAAACGGCAATCCACTCCAGTATTCTTGCCTGGAAAATCCCATGGATGGAGAAGCCTGGCGGGCTACAATCCATGGGGTTGCAAAGAGTTGGACACGACTGACCAACTAACACAGCACCTGGCATGATACCAGACTCATGAAGGTGCCCACTGTGTGTCTTTATGGATGGATGAGCGCAGGAGTTAGGGGAGGGGGGATGTAGTGACAAATAGGAATCAGGGAGAAATGACTTTCTTGCTTAAACATATGGGAACAACTTGAGTTACACTCGCAGCAAAAGACCCCTCTACATGAAGCCCCATGAAAAAGCTGGCAAACTGAGTAAGGAAAAAGGAGATAACGTATGTTTTTATCCAGCAAAGGATGAGAGGCCTTCAGAACCACTTCCAGAGAGCATAAAGTCCTGTAATAATGGTCATCAGGAAGCCTGACCCAGCAGAAATAGAAAGTTTCATTGTGAGTCATTATTTAAACATGGCCTTGCTCTCTCTAGACCAGCCCCAAATGCTGAAGCCCCAGAACAGCCTTCTTCTTTTCAAATCATCTGACTTAAGAGCGGAACAAGGGCTCTGGGGAGGGGAGGGGAGGAGGGAAAAAACAAGTAAAAAGGCCTGTCTTCCAAGGTTGTTGAAATGTTTTAACCACAGCCTGGTCATGTTTAAGGATTCAGTAGACTTTGCTAGACAGCTTTGCTGCCTTCCCAGAGTGGGGAATGCTAATGAGAAGCAGCTGGCCTCATTTTAAAAACTTGATGGATTAAAATGTTTTTCATCTTAGAGTCTGTGGTAGGCAGAATTCTACAATGACCCCCAAGGTTGTTGCCTCCCTGGTTTGCATGCCTTATAAATCCCCACCCCTTGAGTGTGGGTGGACCTGGCCTAATCAGGTGATCTCTTTTAAAAGTGCATCTATGCATAGAGAAGGGACTTGTGGACACAGTGGAGGATGGAGAGGGTAGGCGAATTGAGAAAGGAGCATTGACATACATACACTATCATGTGTGCTGGAGAAGACTCTTAAGAGTCCCCTAGATAGCAAGGAGATCAAACCAGTCCATCCTAAAGGAAATCAACCCTGAATATTCATTGGAAGGACTGATGCTGAAGCTGAAACTCCAATACTTTGGCCACCTGATGAAAATAGCTGACTCATTGGAAAAGACCCTGATGCTGGGAAAGATTGAGAGAAGGAGAAGGGGGTGACAGAGGATGAGATGGTTGGATGGCATCACCAACTCAATGGATATGAGTTAAGCAAACTCCAGGAGAAAGTGAAGGACAAGGAATCCTGGCATGCTGCAGTCCATGGGGTCACAAAGAGCTGGACACAACTTAGTGACTGAAAAACAACAATGTGTAAAATAGATAGCTGGAGGGAAGTTGCTCTGTATCACAGGGAGCCCAGCCTCATGCTCTATGATGACCTTGAGGTGGGGATGGGATAGGAGGGGGAAGGGAGGCTCAAGAAGGAGAGGATATATATATAATTATGACTGATTTGCATTGTTATATGGCAGAAACCAACACAACATTGTAAAGCAATTTTCCTCCAAATAAAAAACAGTGGGTCTATGGATGTGATCATAAAATTTGACTAGTGTTTCCGTATCTCATTTTCTAGATCTCAGTCCTTCACCCCAAAGGTACAACTAAAAAGGTTTTCATATTTCATACAAAACTCTTATATCGTCAATAAGACATTGGCTTGTCCAATATTTTGATGCTTATCTTTATTTCTAGGTAGTTTGGAAGAAACAGTACCAAAGTCATTGGTCATCAATGGACCCTCTAAACTGGGATTTAGCCAGAAACAAGCCTTACAAACAATGTTTGAATGGCTATTTTATCAATTCCCCTGAGGATCATAAGAAGCTAATTTTTTTAATTAATTTATTTTAATTGGAGGCTAGTTACTTTACAATATTGTGGTGGTTTTTGCCCAACATTCACATGAATCAGCCATGGGATTCTTTATATATAATGTGCCTTAGGACATTAGGGCATAATTTTCTAGCAGAACTTTTGTTAAAAAGGTTACACAATAATACTTTCAAAATGACATAGGTAATATAGTAGGGGCTTCCCAGGTGGCCCGAGTGGTAAAAAACCTGCCTGCCAGTGCAGGAGGTGCCTGAGACTTGGGTTCAATCCCTGGGTCAGGAAGATCCCCTGGAGGAGGGCATGGCAACCCACTCCAGTATTCTTGCCTGGAGAATCCCACGGACAGAGAAGCCTGGCAGGCTGTCCATGGGGTTGCAAAGAGTTGGACCTGACTGAGAGACTTAGCATGCACACATGCAATACAGTGGCAAGATTTACCTGTACACTGTAATATATGTAATAGTTATTTATTGTTAAACAGACATTTAACAATTATTAAATGTCTCAGATATATGACTGGAAATAATTTCATAAAAATCTGAAAGCATCTTTACCAATATAGTTATCTTAGTGAATAAATGCACTTTGCTGTCTGAAGTAAAAAAGAAAAAGTGAGTGTAGAGATCACATATAGAAGTCAGAGAGATTCAAAGCTGCAGTGGACACTCTCCTGTGGGCCCGGAAGGAACAAACTGCCATATTGTGGAGAGGACCAAGTGGCAGAGAACGGCAGTGGCCAAGGGCAACCCTTGATTGACAGCTATCAAGGAAGTAGGGACCTCAGCCCCACAGCCTCAGACAAACTGCATTCTGCCAACAAGCAGTCAGTTTGGAAGATAACTTCAGATGGGCCCTCAACCCTGTCTAATCCATTGACTGCAGTATTGTGAGGCCCTGAGCAGAGGGCCTGATAAACCATGCCTAGTCTCTTGATTCATAGAAACCGAGAGATAAGTTTGTGTGGTAAGACACTCAAAATTTTGGCATTTGTTACACAGCAATGAACATGAATATGAATAGAATACAAATACAAGTTCTATGGGCCCCAGCTCTAATTGAAAATGAAGTAAAAAGTGGGGCAGGTTTGGAGCCATGCAAGCCACAAGGCAGAATTTGGTAGGAGGTCCATGAGGGGACTGTTTATCTCCTTCCCCAACCCATTCCACCACAAGCACTTCTTTATGAAGAACATAGGTTACCACTCTCTCAAGTGGCCTGTCAGCTGAGCAGGTTAGATAGACCTTGCCAAATATTCAGTTCAGTTCAGTTCAGTTCGGTCGCTCAGTCGTGTCCGACTCTTTGCGACCCCATGAATCGCAGCACGCCAGGCCTCCCTGTCCATCACCAACTCCCGGAGTTCACTCAGACTCATGTCCATCGAGTCCGTGATGCCATCCAGCCATCTCATCCTCGGTCGTCCCCTTCTCCTCCTGCCCCCAATCCCTCCCAGCATCAGAGTCTTTTCCAATGAGTCAACTCTTCGCATGAGGTGGCCAAAGTACTGGAGCTTCAGCTTTAGCATCATTCCTTCCAAAGAAATCCCAGGGCTGATCTCCTTCAGAATGGACTGGTTGGATCTCCTTGCAGTCCAAGGGACTCTCAAGAGTCTTCTCCAACACCACAGTTCAAAGGCATCAATTCTTCAGCACTCAGCCTTCTTCACAGTCCAACTCTCACATCCATACATGACCACAGGAAAAACCATAGCCTTGACTAGACGGACCTTAGTCGGCAAAGTAATGTCTCTGCTTTTGAATATACTATCTAGTTTGGTCATAACTTTTCTTCCAAGGAGTAAGTGTCTTTTAATTTCATGGCTGCAATCACCATCTGCAGTGATTTTAAAGTCTGATGGTGAAAACCCTGAAGGCTCACCTTGTTAAGAGAATGTCACCAACTTCTTTCAAATATGTCTATACTCTGTCCCCTCAGCCAGGTGTGTGTGCTGTGTAACCATCAACAGGTGGATGAAGAGTCTTGGGCCGATCATTCTAAGGCATGACCCGGGAAGGAGGAGGGGAAGCACCCAGCTACTTCTAGAGGAAGTGTCTTTTGCCAGGATGCCAACTCATTGAGGAACCAGGGCTCCCCCTGAAATGAAAGTATGAGAAAGGGCCCCGTTTCCCCTTACTAGTTGTAAAATAAGCTAACCTCTAATGGAGTGTGATCATTCCCCTTTCCTCTTTTCCTTGCATGAGATTGACGGGAGGAAACCAAAGATTTGGCCAATTCTTGAAATGTGGCCCTTGGACTCCATGATGGAGACAGCTGCCCCCTTGAATCACATAACAAGCTCTAGAAGTCCCACCTAACAAGCCCACCAGTTATCAGAATGTCTCTGACATGGCCAGTCACCCCACTGACTGGCAGCATTCTCTCGGAGTGGTGCAGCTGTGATGCTGAGTTCCACCCAGGCTCTGACTACTTCCATGCACAAATCAGGGCTTTCTGAGGTTGTCAGCATGACTGGCATTTTCACAGCTGGGGCCAGGGTAGCAGCATGTCTCAGCAGGCTCGAGGCCAACCAGTTAGCTCTGGAACCTCTGTTTGCTCATGCTCCTGGGTGCAGAGGATCCCATCCCATCCCTCATGGGATGCTGGACTTGGGAGAAATCATTTCTTTTTTAAATTTTTATTGGAGTATAATTGCTTTACAATGTTGTGTTACTTTCTACTGTACAGCCAAGTGAGTCAGCTGTACGTATACATATATCTTTTCTTTTTAAAATTTTCTTACCATTTAGGTCAACACAGAGCACTGAGTAGAGTTCCATGCTATACAGTAAATTCTCATTAGTTATCTAGTTTATACATAGTACAGCGTATATATGTCAATTCCAATCTCCCAATTCATCCCACCCACCCTCTTTCCCTCCTTGGTGCCCATACACTTGAAGAGAACAATCTTGACAGTCATCTATCCTGGCTCTGAGGGCCCTGGGTGGGTCTCTGCCCAAAGCAGAAACTGATACATGGCTTTGAAAAGGAAAGTGTCAGTCGCTCAGTCGTGTCTGACTCTTCGCAACCCCATGGACTTTAGCCCACCAGGCTCCTCTGTCCATGGGATTCTCCAGGCAAGAATACTGGAGTGGGTTGCCATTCCCTTCTCCAGGGGACCTTCCTGACCCAGGAATCAAACCTGGGTATTCCACATTGCAGGCAGATTCTTTACCATCTGAGCCACCAGGGAAGCTTTGGTGGCTCATTATTTGAAAAGACCTCTTCAGCAGCCTCTGTGAAGCCAAGCCACAAATGCCCATGGATGTCAACAGAAAGCTGTCCAAGGGCTAGAGGGCTGCTCCTCCACACTCCACGCCCTCACCCGTGGGCACGTGGCCACCAGAACCATCAACCCGACACCCAGACACACCCTCTAGGGGACTCCTGCCTCGATCACCTGCTCCAGAGTAACTGGCCCCCAGGCCTTTCTTCCATGCTTGGAGGCCAGAGGAAAATGACAGCCCACCACTCTCCACTGCCCCATCACATGGAAGCCCGTTTCAGGAATACATGTCAACACACCGATCGTCATCATCCAGAGCACATGTCTTTATCTTGGCAACCTCAAAAGAAGAGGTTGTCTTGGTTGGAAACCTGCTCAAAATGTCTGCAGAGCATCATCTCTCCAGTGGAAGAAGGGAGGAACTGAAAAGATCCACTCCTTATCTCCAAGAAGCAGCTGCCACAGCCACGCTGGCTGCAGGTTCTCCATCCCCCACCCTCCTCTGTTTTGTTTCCTTCTCTGTGCCTTTTCCTCCTCCAGCACTTCCATTTGAAAAGGCTCTGGTTCTGCCTTCCTTTCCCCCTCATTGCACCTCACCCCTCTAGTAAACCAGGAGAAGCACAGAAAGACCCAACTCACGTGGCTCCTAACATCTTAGATCTGCTGGGGATGTGGTGGCACAAGTGGTAAAGAGCTCACCTGCCAATGACAGGAGATGTAAGAAACGCAGGTTCAATCCCTGGGTCAGGAAGATCCCCTGAGGAGAGCATGGCAACCCCCTCCAGTATTCTTGCCTGGAGAATCCCATGGACAGAGGAGCCTGGCCAGCTATGGGCCATGGGGTCGCAAAGTCAGACACGACTGAAGTGACTTAACACACTGGGGGTGTGGGTTAAAAATGCAGAGATTGAGCTTCCCTGGTGAGCCAGTGGTGAAGAATCCACCTACCACCACAGGGAACACTGGTTCGATCCCTGATCAGGAAAGATATCACATGCTGCAGAGTAACTAAGCCTGTAGGCCACAACTATTGAGCCTGTGCTCTAGAGCCTGTGAGCTGCAACTGCGGAGCCCACATGCTGCGGCTACTGAAGCTCTTGTGCCCTAGAGCCCATGCTCCGCAACAAGAGAAGCCACCACAATGAGAAGCCTATGCTCTGAAACTAGAGAAGAGCCCCCAGGGAACAACGAAGACCCAGTGCAGTCAAAAATAAATACATAAAAATGCAGAGAACTTGGCTTCAAAGGTTCATTCTGTCATCTCCCCGGTGGCCTCAGAGCCTAGCTGATGAGGAGTTGTATTCTGTCTTGTCAATCTACATAGACTATGATTAAAAGCTCTGCTCTTGCACAGTCAGGGGGCAATTCATATGACACAATACAATCAAACTGCTGAGTCCTTACTCTGTGCCAGGTTGGCTCTGTGAAAATGGTTTTACATGCATTATTTCATTGAATCTCACAAGAGCCCTATGAAGTAGGCTGTGTTATTTTGTTTTCTTAAATTCAGCCCCATTTCCCAGATGAGAAAACCGAGTTTCGCTGAAATCAGGTAATCTGGGCAAGGCCATACAAGCAGTAAGTAATAGAGCTAGGACTCAAACCGAGTTCTGGTGGATTTCAGAGCCCAAGATTTGACCACTACATGCTGCTCCCTCCTTAATTAGCAAAATCTGGTATTAAATGCCCCAAAGAATCTCACATCTTAGCTCATTATAGGACTTGAAAACAGGATAACTCGCTAAGTCATTATCAGTCCCTAATATCTTTGCAAAGATTTGCTGGTCATTTTAACAATAGAGTCCTGCCAAAAATGGCTCACTGAACACATATTGTGATGCGAGATCACACGATATTAAAGGGGATAGGTCTGTAGCATGGATGGCCAGGCTGAAGTGGGTTACCAGCAAGGGAAGCAGGAAACATGAGGACACTGGGAGATTCAAGGAAGAGCCAGAATGGAGTCAAGGGACCCTGAGGATAGATTTCACAGCTTTAAGCGTGTGTTGGGTGCCAAGAGATCTAGACCCCAACTCCCCTCCAGCTCTCAAGCGCATCCCAAGCAGAGTGTGTCTGGGGCTTTTTATTTTATCCTGTATTTGTTGCAGTTGCTATTGCTCCTAGCAATCCAATAATCCATCAAGCGGGTTGGGGGGAATCAAAAAATCTTCAAGGAGGGAAAAAAGGCAAAAGAAGAAGAAAAGAGGTTAGTGATGCTGGGGCAGGCTGTGAATTCTCTGTTGCTGGCTGGCTCCTGCGTTGGCAGTGGTTCCCTGGTGGGGGAGGCAGGGGAGATAAAAGGAAAAGAACCCAGCCACAAAAATAGGCCCTCGGCCCAAGCTGAACTATCTGTGACTTTCGTGAAGCCCACTTGTAACTTCTGGGTTTTATCTTAAGTTCCCTTAGCCCACAGGATGGTGCTAGAGAGGCAATCACTTCATGGCTATGACGAATAGCCTTTGGCCTCCCAATTCTGGGGTGAAATAAAGCAAGGTCCCATGTCTCCACAGGGAGGGAATGGAAAGAAGGAAGGGTGATGCTGCCATCACCAAGGGGTCCAGGACCATTGAAATAAATATGCCTCCAAGAATCTGAGAGCCCTGGCCAATCTCAGTCAAGGTCATATTTGGGGGTATCTTTAAAACCCCAAATTTCCTTACCCCTTAATCCCACGGACAGCCCTGAAACAGAGCAAAGAAGCAGTTGCCTACCTAGAGCTGCAGGAAGAGTTATCCAAGCGCTCTCTTGTCCCCAGATCTTTCCGTTCTCCTTGGCCTAAAACACCCACCATTAGAATT
Source organism: Capricornis sumatraensis (assembly GCF_032405125.1). Lineage (NCBI taxonomy): Eukaryota > Metazoa > Chordata > Mammalia > Artiodactyla > Bovidae > Capricornis > Capricornis sumatraensis. The sequence goes on from NC_091092.1 coordinate 27,043,391, forward strand.
AGCACCGTTAGCATTAGACCCACCATTAGGATCAGACAACAAAGTCAGACTATTATTTCCTGAGGCCTCTCGTTACCACAAAGTCTTCATGTAGTCCTACTATGTACTCAGTCCTGTTTTGGGGCTATGGAGACAATAATAAAACAGCGAACATTTACTGGACATTCAGTATGTGCAGACACTGTCTGAAGTGTTTTGCAGACACCATCCCTTTTAATCCTCAGAGCAGTTCTGTGAGGTAGGTGCTATTTATTCTCATGCCTCTCCCATTTGGCAGATGAGGAAACTGACAGGCTAAGTAACTGCCCAGGGGTCACACGCAGGTACATGGTGAGGGCAGGATGTGACCTGAGGTTATTTGACTCCAGAGCCCATAAGCGCTATGCTAAAACGACCCATTCCCTGATGACAAAGAAAAAGATACACATGAAAAATGGAGAGCAGGGCTTGATTGGGAATCAAAAGGCCTGGATCCTGATTCTGCCCTTCTACAGCTCATCGTGGCCTTGCTTCAGTCATAGCTGGGCCTCTGTTCCTGCATTTGTAAAATGAGGAGGTGAGACAAACTGGTCTTGTGTTCTTTCATGATATTTTAGGACAAGAATTCATAAGAAGATGAGGACCCAAAGGCTAAATAAACTCCTGGGTATTGACTCCATATAGGAGGCTTCTGTAGGGCCCAACAGTCATGGCACAGGAAGCCAGAGTGTGTATCACCTGCACATGTGTGTGGTACAGGGGACTGAGGGGTAGAGGGAGGCCGAGAGCCAAGGTTAAGCTGGAGAAGTGTGTCCAGAACACATCACAAAGCCAAGTAGGACAGGGAGCAGCAAGGCAGTACTAGAAAGCCGAGATCTAGCTGTAAATGAGGTCAAGGAAGAGGAAGGGTGAGAGCGGTGAAGGAGGACCTCAGAGGGGAGGATTCCCAGGTGGGAGGCAGTGCAGCATAGGAGGTTCCAGAGGGCACTTCTATGGGTGGCTCCCTGTTAAAGCAGTGAAAGAGACTGGAAGGGACCCCTCGGTGTAGGGTGGAGCTGTCATGAAAAGCCTGGGAGGGGAAGCCCATACTTGGAAAGCCCATTTGCTAGGCAGAAAAGTTTGACAGCTTGAGGCCTGAGACACTGAGTGTCAGCACAGGTGAGCTGGGGTGGGGGCAGAGAGGGCAGTCACCAGCCCCAGGTGGCCAGGAAGAGCCTGAGGACTCTGGCTTGAAGTGATGCGCTTGGGGCACTGAGGCTTGAGTGGTACCTGGCTCACCTACATCCATTTTGCTTAAGGTCAGGTCTGCTCTCACACCTGACTCTCAAACCTCTTCGGTCCAGTGCCTCCAAAAGAACCCAGAAGTTTTCAGAGGAATGCTGACAGGGCCACAGGAGGGAGATGCCAGGACAAGGGACATCAGATAGCAATGGACTGGAAAATGGAGTGTCCCAGAGCCTGAGGCTAAACAGAACACCAAGAGGGCGGAGAAAGAGGGACCCCCTAGAAGACAGCCTGGAGCTGGGCCAGGCTAGATGGTGGCTAGTAGAGGAGGAGAGAAAGGCCAAGATGGCCAAGGGCAGAAAGGAGATTTCTGGTTCACTGTGTTCACTGCAGGCCTCAGACGCAGAGAGGATCCCCGGGCACAGTGCTCAGGGCGTTCTCACGCTCATTCCCTCATTTGGCTGCTGTCACCCCCACGCAGGGAAGAGAAAATTATTGTTACTTTGAAGAAGTACAATACGTAAAATAGATAGCTAGTGGGAACCTGCTGTATAGCACACAGAGCTCATCTCAGGGCTTTGTGATGACCTAGAGGGGTGGGGGGTAGCGGGAGGTCCAAGAGGGAGGGGTTATATGTATACGTATAGCTGATTCACTTCATTGTACAGCAGAAAATAACAACATTGTAAAGCAATTATACGCCAATAAAATATTTTTTTAAAATAGGCTATTTAGAAAAGAAGAGGTAAATGATGTGTGCAACAAAGCTCCTCCCAGCAGGGTAACCACTTCATGGGAAAAGAAAAGTAGCAGTGAGACCCAGGAGAACAGAAATCTACCAGGCTTTCTTCAACTTTAAGGTACAAGAATCTGTGGTCAGAATGGCCTGGCGGGGGAAAAGCCACCATGGGTGCAGTGCCCAGCACGGGCGCTCACATGGCCCCTCCCAGGTGGTCCACTTGAGGATGAGAGGGGAGCAGCAGCATCTGAGAAATGAGTAAAAAATAGCACAGCACCTGGTACAAAGAGAGCACTCAAGAAATAGTAGGGGGTAGAGGAGGAATAAATTGGGTGCTTGGGATTAAATAAAATAAACAACAAGGACCTATTGTATAGCACAGGGAACTACCGTCAATATCTTGTAATAACCAATAATCGAAAAGAATCTGATAAAGAATATATATATGAGTCACTTTGTTGGACACCTGAAACTAACACAACTTCATAAAGCAATTGGATTTCAAAAAAAAAAAAAGAGAGATAGTACACTTTTAAAAACTACTAGTACAGACATGGACCATGGTGCAAAAAATGGATTCAAGGAGGGAGCTGTAAATTACTAACCTATGTGAAAAATCACTGATTCTGGGGTCTTCGCCCCCAGGGATTCTGATTCTTCCATGGGGGTGGGGCCCAGAGATCTGCAGGTTCCATCAGTTCCTGGGTACAGAGGTACAGAGTCCAAACACCCCACTTTAAGGAAACCCCAATGTAAATCAGGGGTGACCACCAGGCCTGGCTGTAACAGAGAAGCTGAAATGGGGAGCCATAAGAAATGGACGTGGTGGTGAAGAAAAAGCACTTGAATGATACTAGAGAGAACTGAGGCCGCAAGGGAAGACATTTTGTTTTTCTAATGAATGTCTTTAAGAATTGAACTTCCAAGGAGTCCTAGAGTAACTTAGGGAAAGTTGACACCCCAGTCCTGCTATTAATTAACTGTGAGGCCTTGGGCACTCCCAGTCCTCTCTCTGGGCTGCAGTTTCCTCATCTAAGAAGTAAGAGATTAGGCTGGACTTGGATCAGGGGTCTTTTCAGCCCAGGCATTCCAGGATTCTATGATTCAACATAGAATTCAACAATGGTTGAATGGTTGTCCATGTCTGTACTAGTGGTTTTTAAAAGTGTACTATTTCTTTTTTTTTTTTTTTGAAATCCAATTGCTTTATGAAGTTGTGTTAGTTTCAGGTGTCCAACAAAGTGACTCATATATATATTCTCTATCAGATTCTTTTCGATTATTGGTTATTACAAGATATTGATGGTAGTTCCCTGTGCTATACAATAGGTCCTTGTTGTTTATTTTATTTAATCCCAATCTATGAGACAACCATTCAAGGTTCACAGTTCATACCTAGAGAGGCTAGATTTTGCAGAGGTTCCCTATAAGCCTTGCTTGAGTTTGCCAACTGGGGACCAGCCTTCAGAAGTTTCCTCAAAAAATTAAAATAAAACTACCATATGATTTGGGCTTCCCCGGTAGCTCAAATGGTAAAGAATCTGCCTGCAATGCAGCTTATTGTTTTTTTGTGTGTGTGTTTTTTTTTTTTTTCAGAAAACTCTCCTACTTTTAACTTGTAGAGAAGCCTAAGCTACTTGCCTATTTTTAAAAATACACAGGGTTGCAGTAGACTTGATTTAAAATTCCCCATTCATTTTTTCTTTCTCTTCAAGTGAAACATTAAATTTTTTTTTTCAAATCAGAAGTTAATCCCTATCAGAGAATTAACTATCCCATCTCAGAGAGTTTCCTCCAACTCTGAATAAGCAAACATAGGCCATTTCTACATGAAATAAGGTCTTTAGATCATTGACATTTGGCTAAGGAAGCCACAGGCACAGAAGAAACAAACATTCTTCACAAGTGAAAGTAATATTATGTCTTTCAAAAATAGAAGATGGAGGTTTAGTGGGAATTTTTTTTTTTATCTTATTCTCTTAAAGGGCTTCTAGAAACCTCCTCCAAGTACCGCAAATGAACATTGAACTAATACAGAAACCTATTCATACGTTTTATGCAAACCCAGAAGAGTAGACTCTTCCTGCCTTATCTACTAGGCTCTGCTCAAAATGTGAACAGGCAGGTCTGCCTTGGTTCCAAGGACCCTTTCTATTCCCCAACCCCCACAGGGCTCAGAAGAGTCTCCCCTTGACATACTTTCCATTTTTTCAGAACATTCAGGCTAATGGAAAGGGGCAAGCTGGATGCAATAAGGAAGGGGAAGTAACCATGACCCACAGCATATAGGATGGGGATAATGACCTTATTGGTGTAAAAATCTAACATAACTTTATCAATCTTTAGTAGAATCTTTTCTGAACTATAGTGCCTACTATTTGTTCCTTTTTTTCCTATCCATATCTAGACTTTCCCATGTCTTATCTCTTCTGTTTCTCTTCTCTTGTTTGCATTCCTCATTTTGAACATCTACTGCATATACTATAGTAGATATCTGAATTATATTGTTACAATATGTTGTGTTTGTAACAAGAAAAATAGTTCCAAATGTTCAAATGAGAGGTGTACAGTTTTATGTTTCTACTTTTCAAAAAAAATTCAAGCAAGTTGCTCTGACAATATAGGGCCCTTTGTTTATTTTTTTCCCCCATTTAGCCTTGGCCCAAACAGATGAAACTCTTCCCCTCTCCATCAGGTTCTGAGTTTTTTTGAGGGCTAGAACATCAAACTAATAAGATCCCAACAAGCTGTGTGACTTGGACAACTCATATCATTTCTTCATGCCTCCATTTCCTTATCCACAAAATGAACCTGTATAGAGACAGAACTAGGGTGATGGAGGAAGTAGGTGGGATAAAGGAGATATGGCTGTCACAGTATCATGTCTTTGTGCAGTGGCCTTGAGTCTCTGCTCCAGTAGTTTCTTTTGTTTTTGACTTTTGAGTTCTTTTTATATTCTGAAACAAATGATTTTTCAGAAATGTGTTTTGCAAACATTTTCTCATATTCTGGATTTGTTTTTTCATTCTCTGAACAATGTCTTTCATTGTTCATTGTTTCATTGAGCAGACGTTCTTAATTTTAATGAAGTCCAATTTATCAAATGTTTTGGCAAATCATGCTTTGATTGTCATATTAAGAAGTTTAGCAGATGTTCCTTTGTCACAGAGAGAGAAATCTGGCACCTTGACCTTCTGAGAAGGAAGCATGACATAGTGGCAAAAGGATTAGGCCACAAAGTAGGACAAATCTAGGTGTGAATCCTGGCTCTTATCAATGACTACCCTGTGATCTTGGGCCAGTCATTGAACTGTTCAGAAATGAAATTTCCTGATATGTTCAGTGGGGCTAAGAGCACCTTCAGCATAGGTTAACTGAGGACTCCTTCACTCGATAACTGTTTGCTGAGCACCTACTATGTGCTAAACAAGAAATCAGAATAGTGCTCAAAAAAGAGAAGGGCTTGCTCTTACAGACAGTTTGATTAACTAATTCATATAAAGCTCTTGGCATGAGGGGTAGCACATACTAAGCTCTCAATACATGGTAGCTAAGGTAGAATCAAGATTGCCTGGAGAAATATCAACAACCTCAGATATGCAGATGGCACTCTGATGGCAGAAAGTAAAGAGGAACTAAAGAGCCTCTTGATGAAGGTAAAAGAGGAGAGTCAAAAAGCTGGTTAAAACTCAACATTCAAAAAACTAAGATCATGGCATCTGGACCTATCACTTCATAGCAAATAAATGGGGAAAGAGTGGAAACAGTGAGAGACTTTTATTTGGGGGGCTCCAAAATCACTGTGGACAGTGACTGCAGCCATGAAATTAAAAGACACTTGCTCCTTGGAAGAAAAGCTATGACAAACCTAGACAGTGTATTAACAAGCACAGACATCACTTTGGAGACAAAGGTCCGTCTAGCCAAAATGGTTTTTTCAGTAGTCACGTTCAGATCGAGAGTTGGACCGTTAAGAAGGCTGAGTGCCAAAGAATTGTTGCTTTCAAATTGTGGTGCTGGAGAAGACTCTTGAGAGTCCCTTGGACAGCGAGGAGATCAAACCAGTCAATCCTAAAGGAAATCAACCCTGAATATTCATTGGAAGGATTGATGCTGAAGCTAAAGTTTCAATACTTTGGCAATCTGATGCAAAGAACCAACTCTTTGGAAAAGACCTTGATTCTGGGAAAGACTGAAGGCAAAAGCAGAAGGGGGCTGCAGAGGATGAGATGGTTAGATAGTATCACTGACTCAATGAAGATGAGTTTGAGCAATCTCCGGGAGATAGTGGTGGACAGAGGAGCCTGGCATACTGCAGTCTATGGGGTCACAAAGAGTTGTACATGACTGAGCAACTAAACAACAACAACTATTATTACTACCCTCCTTTCTCTATGGGAAGACTGTCCCTGCCATGGTGTTAATGACCTATGTCCTCCCTATGTCTTCATCGGTTTCCCAGAAGTAGGTGATGAGGTTCCGTTAATGACCTATGTCCTCCCTATGTCTTCATCGGTTTCCCAGAAGTAGGTGATGAGGTTCCCTGTATTATCTGCATACTCACCAGCAGCCAGCCCCTTGGTGACCAGTAGCATTGTCAAATGGCTCTGTGCCCTGGGACCTGGGGCCTGGGGCTGTGGCCACGGCCATGTGATGACAAAGCCAACTGCATCCAACCTGTGTCCTTTGCTCTTTAGCTGTCACTGCATCAAGTGGCCACAGATATGGTTTGAGTTGAAATTCCAAATGCCTGGGAAACCTACTGTCCCCAGAAAGCCTCTCTCTGGCACAGAGTATGATGACTTCTCTCAGGGGACTCCCCAGCCCAGGAGAGGCGGCTCAGGCTTCTCATTTACACTGTTTCATGACTAACTCAGAGCCCTGTATTTTGGCCTTCATCCTCGTCTACCCCTAAACAGTTCAGACTGCTCTTCCAGACGGGGAAGTATTCAGCAAGGAGAATCCTTTCCCCTTTTCCTCTTCTTAAGAAAGATCGAGGGACTTCCCTGGCAGTCCAGTGGTTAAGACTTTGCCTTCCAATGCAGGGGGTACGAGTTCAATCCCTGGTCAGGGAGCTAAGATCTCACATGCCCCAAAGCCAAAAAACCAAAACATAAAACAGAAACAATATTATAACAAATTCAATCAAGGCTTTTAAAAATGGTCCATATGAAGAAAATGTTAAAAAAAAGAAGAAGAAGAAGATCTAAACAATTCTCCCAGGTCACGAGGAGAAACCCTTCATTTTCCCTTTACATCTCAGAAGAACAAAAACGGGAGTACGACTCATTAGTTGGTTAAAGTTGTTGTCAACATTAGGTGGCAAGGGAACTCACATTTACTGAGGGCAAACTATGTGCCTGTGAGTTACCTGAGTGGATCCGTGTGACAACCCTACAAGGTAGGGTCATTATCTCCATTTTACAGGTGAGACAACTGAGGCCCAGGAAGGCTCGGGTACTCACCCATGGGCACACAGCTAGTAAGTAGCACTGTAAGGATGCAAGCCCATGTCTGACTCCAAAACCCCTTGTTCTTTCCTCTATATGGTACCGAATACTTTCAATAATTGCACATGTGTATCTCTCAGGCCACATACTATGCCAGGTGGCCGAGCCTTGGGGCAGCATGCCTTTGATAGCACAAGGTAAGCTGCTGGACGGGCCTTCTTCTCTTCCCTTGGGCTAGATGTCTTGCTCCTTTATTAGCTGCCTGCAAGCCAGGCCAGTCTACACATTGCTCTGATGACCCAATCTCAAACGCCAAACTTCCACGTACCATTAAAGTGGTACCTGGGCTTCCTGCCACGTTACTGGCTAGGTGTTGGACAGAGGAGGCCCTGACATTGTGTGGAGCTCCTGGCTTGTGCTGCTCTCCAGCACAAACTCCCCGATTCAGGCACTCCCATCCCAAACTGAAGACAGCTCTACCAAGGCAGAATTCTGCACCAAATCTAAGCAAAAGCACCACTACTACTACTACTACTAAGCATTCACTCAGTCGTGTCTGACTCTTTGTGACCCCGTGGACTGCAGCCCACCAGGCTCCTCCGTCCATGGGATTCTCCAGGCAAGAGTGCTGGAGTGGGTTGCCATTTCCTTCTCCAGGGGAACTTCCCAACCCAGGGATCGAACCCAGGTCTCCCGCATTGCAGGCAGACGCTTTAACCTCGTGCAAACTCATAAATCGTATACTTAGAGAGGCCCTTGTGCTCTTCAAAGCACCTTTACAACCATTTGACTGTCCAGACAATTCTGTGACATAAACAGAGAAGCAGGACTTCCCTGGTGGTCCAGTGGTTAAAAATCCACCTGCCAATGTAGAGGACACGGGTTTGATCCCTGGTCCAGGAAGATTCCACATGCCGCAGGGCGACTAAGCCCATGCGCCACAACTACTGGAGCCAGCACTCTAAAGCCTGCATTCTGCAACTATGGAAGCCCACTCACCCTAGAACCCATGCTCCACAACAAGAGAAGTGACCACAATGAGACTCGAGCACCACAACTAGAGAAAGCCCACGCAGCGGTGAAGACCGAGCACAGCCAAAGATAAATAGGAAGATAAATAGAAATAATTTAAAGAGGGAAGTAGCATTATTATTTTCACTATTCCCATTTTACAGATAAGAAAACCAAGGCCCCCAAAAGGCATGGGGACACATCTGTGGTAATGCTGTGAGGGCTGAGTCAGGGCTCTGCCTCCGAAGTGGCCTTTAAGTAATATCCCATGAGAGGACTCATTTGTAAGCCCCACAGAAGCCCCATTTACTTGATGCCAATTACTATATTAATCATGAATCTCTGGCAATAACTGTTAACATCTCTAAAATGCTTGCTGTGCTGGGCACTGCACTACATGCTTCGTCTCTCATGCATTATTTCAGTGGCTATCCTAATCCTCTGAGGACTAGGTCCCATTATTACCCCATTTTACAAATGAGGAAACTGGGGCTCAGCAGCTTAGATGACATACATGAGGCCACAAAGCTAGAAAGCGATAGACCAGGGACCCAACCCCAGGACCGTCTGATCCCAGAACCATGCTCCACTGGACTATAGTGCCTCTAAAGTTGAGTGCAGGGACTTCCCTGGTGGTCCGGTGGTTAAGAATCCAACCTCCAATGCAGGGGACGTGGGTTCAAACCCTGGTCAGGGAACTGGGATCCCGCATGCCACAAGGCCACTAAGCCGACACGTCACAACTAGAGAAGGGGGCCGCTAAGCCCATGGACTGCAACTAGAGAAGCCCAAAAGCTGCAATAAAAAGGCTGAGTGCTGCAACTAAGACCCAACACAGCCAAATAAATAAAGAAATATTTTAAAAAATAAAGTTGAGTCCAATATATTGAAGCTACCAGCCACATGGGGCTATTTAACTTTAAATTCATTAAAGTGAAATAAAATTAAAAACTCAGTTCCTTGGTCACATTGGTTGCATTCCAAGTGCTCAGCCATGCGTGGCTAGTGGCTATGGAATTGAATAGTACAGACAGGGAACATTACCATCAACACAGAAACTTCTGTTGGATACTCCTCAGACTTCTATTTCAAATGTTAGTCATTGAAGGCAGGGTTTCTCAGCCTTGACACTACTGCCATTTGGGGCTGGAGAATTCGTTGTGGGGGCAGTCCTGTGCACTTTGGGATGCCGAGTAGCATCCCTGGCCTCTACCCACTAGATGTCAGTAGCACACCTTCCCCCTCGTTCTGACAACAGAGCAAGTCTTCTGATATGACCAACCATCCCCTGGGGGAGCCGAAGTGCCCCCCCACACACCTCTGCTGAGAAGCAATCAAATGGCATATCTTATCACGAGCTTACCTTGCTGCTGCTGCTGCTAAGTCACTTCAGTCGTGTCTGACTCTATGCGACCCTATAGACGGCAGCCCACCAGGCTCCTCCATCCATGGGATTTTCCAGGCAAGAGTACTTGAGTGGGGTGCCATTGCCTTCTCCGGACCTTACCTTAGCCTCCTGAAAACAAGCCATTTCACTGACACTTATTTTTTTCTAGTCAATCACGGTCTACAGTAATTTGCATTGAGTGGGGTTAAGAGCTATGGAAGATTTCCTGAAAGAAGAAGACCATTTAAAGCAGCAGGATGAGCGTGAAGATACCAAGTGAGGATCACTGCGATTTACTACTGTATGATGAGTCCCTCCAATTTCCTCTCCATTAACCGTGACTATGAAGTTTTCAAGGCAGGATAAGGAATGAACTGGTTTAAAAAGCTAAAGGAGGGACTTCCCTGGCGGTTCACTGGTTAAGACCACTTTCCAATGCAGGGTGTGCAGGTTTGATCCCTGGGATGGGGGAGGAGCTAAGATCCCACATGCCTCGAGGCCAAAAAACAAAAACATAAAATAGAAAACAGAAGTAATATTATGACAAATTCGATAAAAACTTTAAAAAAAAAATGGCCCACAGCAAAAAAAAAAAAAAAATCTTAAAAAAAAAGCTAAAGGACTGTCAGCGTAGAAAATCAATGAGGAAACAATAGGAGCAATCACATCACACACTGCATTTTGGCTACTAACTTCCAGAAATAACAAAATACTGTGTTATTTGAGAAACTGGTGAAAGAATCCCCCAAATTCTAAAGTTGGCCCAACAGAATATGGGCTTTCATAGATTCAAAATAAACTAGTGTAAACATTCCCGTACAAAATGCTGAAATTTTGTTTACTGATGAAATAATATTACTCTTCCACATATTTCATACATGCCTAAGGAAGCTAAACCTCCCTACAACAAATGCAACACTCCTTAGAAAGCTGTGCTGTGCTTAGTCACTCAGTCGTGTCTGACTCTGCAATCCCATGGACTGTTGCCCACCAGGCTCCAGGCAAGAATATTGGAGTGGGTTGCCTTCCCTTCTCCAGGGGATCTTCCCCACCCTGGGTCTCCTGCATTGCAGGTGGATTCTTTACCAGCTGAGCTACCAGAGAAGCCCTAGAAAGCTGCTAAACACCAATGGAACCTGCCAACTGCATCCTCAGAGAAATCTCTGAAAGCTTTGAAAGCCATTCACTCCTAAATGAATTTTTGCAGAAAGTTAAATATTTTAACAACGTTCTAATCAAAGGAGACAAACTTTTTGTCAGCTGGTAAATGTGGCAAGTAGTTTATTCAAGAACTTTCCAGAGATCTGGCTCTCCCCCATCTCCCCAGCAGAGGGTGAGGCTGGGGTCCCAGGGCGTTGCCTCCTGGGTGGTCACCTGCCACCCCAAGGCTCTCTTATCATGTTTATGAATGGATAGGGCCTCAGGCAGATGCCACAGGGTGAATACAGGTTAGCAAAATGCAACAGCCAGTCTGTACCCCTTGCCAGGGAAACTGGAGTTAATAGTTTTTCTTCTAAAACTAGAAGAAAAAAAATGGAAGAAGTGAAGGAGAGAAGGAAGCAAAGTGCCACAGGATCTCTAATGACCACATTGTTGTTGTTGTTGGGTTGCTCCGTCGTGTCCGACTCCATGTGACCCCCATGGACTGGTAGTCCGCCAGGCTCCTCTGTCCATGGGATTCCTCAGGCAAGAATACTGGAGTGGGTTGCCATTCCCTTCTCCAGGGGATCTTCCCGACCCAGGGATGGAACCCAAGTCTCCTGCTTGGCAGGCAGATTCTTTACCACTGAGCCACCAAACTCTTAATAACAGTGAGGAGTGGAGGGTGGATCTGAGCTGGCAAGCTGAATGACTGCAGCTCCACAAACATTTCAGGAGCTTTCTGCTCATCCATGTTTGCCTTCCCCAACTAGAAGGTCAAAGGGAGCCAGGCTTCATGTTCATCACAGCTCCCCTGGTGCCTGTGAGCCTCGGGTTCAGGAGAACAGGCTACAGGTGAGAGGGGAGATGGCCTGGAGAGCATCAGCCACTGGAGGGACCTGGAGGTGGGTTTCCTCTCGTACTTGGGTTCTCAGGGCCAAGAAAGAATACATGGGACTTCTCTGGTGGCCCAGTGGTTAAGAATTCACCTGTCAATGCAAGGGTTCCACATGCAATGGGGCAACTAAGCCCGTGAGCCACAACTATTGAGCCTGTGCTCCAGAGCCCATGAGTCACCACTGCTGAAGGCCCATGTTTTAGGGCCCATGCTCGGCAACAAGAGAAGCTACTGCAATGAGAAGCCCGTGGATTGAACGAAGAATAGCCCCTGCTCACCACAACCAGAGAAAGCCCAAACACAGCAATGAGGACTTAGCATACTCAAAAATAAATAAATTTTTAAAAAAGAGAATGTATGAGCCCCCTGAATACCAACAACTGGAACTCAGAAAGAGCTAACATGTGTGACCTCTAATCTCAAATACAGCAGCCTCCACTGCTTTGGGGGACATCAGGGAAGTTTTGCAGTGAAGGGGAGAAGACAGGCCCATCAATTACAATAGTTCTTCTCTGGTCAGGAGTCAGGGCTTGTGGAGGAGGGCTCAGCTTCCTGCATCCTGTCTGAGAGTAGGAGAAGCTGCCCAGCACGATCTGAGGCACTCAGCAACCTGCAAAGTCCTCCAGTTGAGCCCCGAGCATCAGAGTAACACAAACACAGCCAGGTCGTATCGAAACGCACATCGTCAGGAGTAACCCATCCAGGCCTGCCAACCTAGCATCCACCGCCAGTCTGGCCAGGAGCTAGCCCCTGGGCCACAGGATGGCAGTGTGTTAGCCTAGAGGAGTCCACAACCTGGGACACCAGAGGCTGGGGGAGGAGGGCAAGGTGCAGGCCCAGAACACTCAGAGCGGGAAGGAGCTGAAATGGGAAATGGTTGTGACAAGGGAGCCTGAGGTTGCCAAAACCCAAGCTGCTCTAGCTCACTATTTTGCTTTGGGCTGAATCGACCTCTGCAAGAGGTCACAGCACCATGATGCAGGCTTTTCATCCTTTGCTCAGAAGATGGTTTTTCCTCTTTCCCTGACTGTACAGCTCTACACTGGAAGACAGGGTACCCAGGATTCTAATCTTACACTTGTCATTGACTGTGTGACCCAACTTTAGTGACTGGTTTTCTCACCCTTAAAATGAAAACCTTTTCGCCCATTGCACCATCACAGGATCTTGTCTGGTTAAGAAAGGTCTTACGCTTTTCCTCCACCTCCTCATGTACTTGCACAAAACAATCTCACATAATTCAAGATGCCTACTACTTTCTCCCTTTTACTAACAAGCACACCTACTGATCCTTGATAATTCACTTGTCACCTGCTGTCATTCTGTGTCTATGAAAAGAACAGAACTTTTAGCTAGCTAATAGCTAGCTATCTCAAGCAAGAACTTAATAGCTAGCTATCTCAAGCAAGAGCTAGATCTAACAAGAACTGGTTTCTGAATTTAAACACAAAATTGGTACCCTAGCAACTCACCTGGTTAGAGCGAGAGGCGAACGGGGTTGGTGGCATGGAGCCATGCCTACAAGGATATGGATGGCTCTGAACATTTTTCCATCACTGGCCAAACAGCTCCAACTCATATCATAAATGTACCCCCCTGTATAAAAAATCTAGAATGCAACTGTGATCTTCAGAGGAGACTGTGAACTAACTCTGTTTCCACCCAAATTCAACTTTCAAAGCCTACTGGGCTTCCTTGAAAGGGTGCCACCCTCCTAAGGTGGCCAAGTTGTGATTCTAGGAAACCCTCCTGTGGGGCATATGGGAGGGAGATGTGGAGAGTGACGGGAAACCCAAGCTCACAGGAGAAGCAGTGAATGTTCCAGCAGCCCAATCTCCCTCATGGTTTGTCTCTCTCCCTAGCCCTCAAAAAAGCTCAGAAAAGGGACCCTAACACCACATCAAATAAATTGAAGACTGCATATTGTATAGGTTGGAACAAATTTGGAAAATTAAGACAACTCAGAAAATGTAAGGTGATTTTCTCCACTCACCCAAATTCTGTTCTCTGTTGCCATTCATCTCATCTCCTTCTTCCAGTTCCCCCCTCGCTGCTACTTCTCACCCCAGGCTCTTGTCCTCCTTTACCTCTTGTCCTAGGGAGCCTATGCCTCTCACCCCACCTCTGGCAAATTGCTGCTGACTAGGCTGACCACTCCCGCAAAAGGCAAGCTCCTCAAGAGCACCTTGGTTCAGTCAACAACATTCCTTCAACGAATATCAGTGCCAGGCACTGTGCTTGCTTAGCTCCAGGAGTGCAAAGCCTAAGTTTCTTCCACGGTGCTCAGCACAAAGCTTGCTACAGAGCAGGTGCACAGTCATTTTGAATGGTTCCTGAGTCTCCATAGGTCCTGTGAGGGACCCCAATCTTCTTATTTATAGAAGCCTTAACTCCTTTATCTCCTCAAATGCTCTCTTATCATTTCCCCTGTGCCTTCAGCCCAGATTCCATAAATCATCAGATGAGCTTGGCCCTTTAACAGTGGCCACAGGAAGAGGCCATTTGGTCCACTAATCCCCCTTTTCCACCCCAAAGATCTCAGGCTGCATGGAAAGTGGACATTAGGATGAAGGGCCCCACATGTGTTTGCAAGCTGGAGGATGGAACAGAAGCCAGCACTGAGCCCCACGGAGGAAGGGCTTGCACAGCCACCTGGGAGCAATAACAACATCGTTAGCATCTTCTCCTACTGTAATGGTTGTCCTCTCCCTCTTCCTCCTAAAGCCTCCTCCATCTACCTGTCCATGATCTGCTGCTACAGCGAGTACCACAGAGAAAGCCTTGTCATTTCCATGTCATCCATCTGAGGCCCTAGGCTGAGGGGACAACAGTGAGCCCAGGAGCTGGGGTGATAAAACAGTTGCAAGGATGCTTTTCAAGTTTCAAGAGGCCAGGTCCACTCCCCACTGAAAGAACAGGAGCGTGCTCTGGTACCCATCTGGAGAAGCAGCAATGCGGGCAGCCAGCCTACCCACACCTCCATGCCTAAATCTCCCCTCTTGGGTGCTTCAAATGGAGTGCCACTAAAACTCACATGGAATACAACTGTGGGCCTGCCTGCAGGCCAGAGGCCGCCAGTCGCAGTCCGCACTGTGCCTTTCCATAAGGACGGAAGACTCCAGGGGCCAGGCGAAACACCCCACCACCACATCCCCACCTCCTTGGCAATTCTGGACTATTGGATACCTGCCATGAGTGAGGTGAGTTTCTGGCGTGGTTCTGGATTGTGAGAGCTGAGGGAGAAGAGTGTTAGCTTTCTGAATGAAAATGCAAAATAACTGCACACCCACTAATCAATCATATGACTAGATCCATTCTGCTTCTTCCTATTGTCACTGCATGAAAGACGCATGCATGAAATCCAAAAACACCTCCAGGAACACCTAGTGAGAATAAACTGCTTGCAGCTAACGCCACGTCCAGTAACTGGGAGGCTGCGCCTTGAACAGCTGGGAACAGATTTCACAAATTAAGACGGCTCAGAAAAATTGAGGTGATTTTCTCCACTCACCCAAATTCCCCCTCTCTCTTTCCATCCCTCTCTCCTCCTTTCCCCTTCTCTCTCTCCCGACGGGAGCCCGAGCTCCCGGGGGATTCAGGTGAGCCAGGTGGGGACAGCGGCGGGAGGCGGGAAAGAGAAAGCCTGCAAGTGCAGCCCCACCCCGTCCCGCCCCCTCCGAAAGACCTGAGTCCTTGAAACGCTCGCCGCGCGCCCGGACCACCGCTTTCCCACGCGCGCGCACAGGCACACCTGCACGAGCCCTCCCAGGAGCTTCCTGCCCGACGCGAGTTCGAGCCCCGGAGGCGGCGCGTTCCCGGCCGCGCGCCCTCGGCTGCTTGGCAGTGGCCGCTCTTCGCGGCGGGCGGCAGGCTCACGCGGGAAGAGGCGCCCGCACCAACGGCCAGAGCTGTGCCACTCCCTACTCCGTGCAGTCCAGTTGCAGCATTTATGGCGCCCACCACTTACTGTGCAGCCTTCAGGCAGTTGGAACAAATAGCCATGGTGCCTCCGAGGGAGCCGGAGGCCAGTTGCGCGCCCTAACAGCTGGGGCGCTTAGGAGCCAGCGCTGGGGCCCTGCCCTTGGGGGCAGCTCTATACGCCCGTGCTCACGCGCACGGAGTCCCAAACACGTCGGCCAGCGCTATCAGCGGACAAATAAAGTTTCTTCTCAGAGGCTTCTTGCTGTCTTCTGAACTGGGTCCAAAAAGGGCCGAGCTTGTTCCTAGTGGTTAGGGACTATTAACTCCCTTTTTCCTCTGCCTCCAACATCCCACAACCACAGCATCCTTAGTGAAAGATACCAGATGCTCTTTCTTAGACTCTCTGGATCCCTGACGAGTGTAAGGAGTAAATTGGAGGGGACGCCCTGAGGAGTTAGAGAAGACTTCGATCCAAGCAGGGAAGGACACTCCACAGCTTTGGGGAGGAAATGCAAAGAAGTTACTTTCTGGCATTTTAGATCTGCAGACTGAGGGGAGGGAGGGACAGAGGAAGGGAGAGAGAGGTGAAGCCCCAAAGGGACTCTGAATAGCAAGGGTGCAAGTCTTCTCATCTCAACCAAAACACGATTTTTGACCCATTTGTTCTTGTTTAATCCTAAGGAAAATCATTTACTCCCTAAACAAGTCTGGGGTCACAAACACAAAGAGCAAAAATGTCTTTAATGTTGTGTGATCTCAAGTGATGCCCATGAGATAAAAGTCCCCACCAAAAAGTGCATCTACCCAGTGGATCCCAGTTATATCATGGCTCAGTGGATTCAGAAATACTTGCTGATAAGATTGTGCCTGCCCCAAACCAAAAGGTCTGGAGAGAGCCGCAAAGTGTGACCTAACGCTGGCTACCTGGAAAGTGCAGGAGGGTATCTCTCTATCCCAGTTCTGTGAAGGGATGTCTCCGTCCTGGCATCAGAGATGCAGAGATCCACAAGATTTTCACTTGTGAAGTGGCTGATGAAAGCATGAAAAGCGAAGCAAGTGCAGATGCGGGCTTTTGGCTTTTTAAAATTACTGAGCTAAATCAAGGATTTTTAAAAGGTCAAGATTTCTCCTTGGCCTGCATTCAGGGAGGTCCGTAAGCACCACAGGACTGGGGCTAATCTGACAGTCTGTCTAAATCTGGCTTCCCTGAATAGAGAGAAGAAAGCCAGGTCAGAGTCCCTCAGGGGCTTTTGGTTGATCTGTAGCACCGGGCCTGCTTTCTCCTTCAGTCTGCAGTGAGCAACACCCTGCTTCTGGAATTTCACTGGGTGAGCAGGGGAGCACATGGAACTCTATCTTCTTAACATAACTAACCAAGGACTAGATCTATTTAATATATTATAGATACTGAATCCTGATCTGTGGCTAACATGTCTAGCTAGAATTCCTTTTCAGCTGGAATTTGTGGTCAGTTCTCTGTTATTCATATGTGGCTTACCTGCTTAGGGGATTTTCTGCTATTGTGTTTTCATCAAAGAACAACTTCTGGGGTAGCTACCCCAGTTGTAATGTCAGCGGGTGGTTGAAAAATACCAATTTTAAGATTGGCCAAAGAAGAAGCTAATTAGGAAGGCAAATCTATGTCATTCCCCTCCCACCCAAATAGAACACACTCCGAAAACCACGGACTTTGGTTTTTTGATTATGCATGCTTTGCAGCTATTTGGCCAACTGCTTTCTTCCATTACTATGGATAATTAGGATGAGAAAGTCCATGGAAAATCCATCCTGTGATTCCCAGACTGCACTGATGGCTCTTTATGCTGAACTCTCACAGAACTTGCTGTTCATGCTCTGGAGTCAGAGCTGGGGTCAAGTCCTGACTCTGGCTAAGTTTCTGAGGTATAATAACTGCATCGTCATTTTGTGGGAAAATGTCTTTTGTTCTTAGGAGATTCATGCTGAAGTATTCAGAGGTGAAGTAGAATGGTGTCTGCAATTTATGCTAAAAAATAGTTCAGAAAAAAGTGTGTAGGGGTGTGTGTGTGCATGTATAAGACGGAGACAGAGAAAGGGGATGATAAAGTAAAAGGTGGTAAAGTATTAACAGGTGGTGAATCTAGGTGAAGCAATATGCGTATTATACCATTTTTTCCACTTTCCAGTAGCTTTGAGGTGTCTACAAAGTTAAAAGTTAGGAACAAAATCTTAGCTCTGCCTGCTTTTATGAAATGTGTAGCAACAAATTATTTACTCTTTGCAAATCTGAGTTCCCTCAGCTCTGCTGCTGCTAAGTCGCTTCAGTCGTGTCCGACTCTATGCGACCCCATAGACAGCAGCCTACCAGGCTCCCCCATCCCTGGGATTCTCCAGGCAAGAACACTGGAGTGGGTTGCCATTTCCTTCTCCAATGCATGAAAGTGCAAAGTGAAAGTGAAGTCATTCAGTCGTGTCTGACTCTTCGCGACCCCATGGACTGCAGCCTACCAGGCTCCTCCATCCATGGGATTTTCCAGGCAAGAGTACTGGAGTGGGGTGCCATTGCCTTCTCCGCCCTCAGCTCTACAATGGAGATATTCAGTAGAGCCTATCTCATAAGGTTGGTAAGAGGATTAAAATGAGATAACGAATGTAATGCCATAAGCATAGTGTACATTCCTTAGGAAGGTCTCAGTAACTGAGTGGAATTGCTATTATCATGCTGTGGTCATTTAACATTTGGTTATATACTGGTTTTTTTGTATTGTTCTTCAGTTCAGTTCAGTTCAGTCACTCAGTCGTGTCCGACTCTTTGCGACCCCATGAATTGCAGCACACCAGGCCTCCCTGTGGAGAAGGCAATGGCACCCCACTCCAGTACTCTTGCCTGGAAAATCCCATGGACGGAGGAGCCTGGTAGGCTGCAGTCCATGGGATCGCTAAGAGTCGGACATGACTGAGTAACTTCACTTTCACTTTTCACTTTCAAGCATTGGAATAGGAAATGGCAACCCACTCCAGTGTTCTTGCCTGGAGAATCCCAGGGACGGGGGAGCCTGGTGGGCTGCCGTCTATGGGGTCGCACAGAGTCGGACACGACTGAAGCGACTTAGCAGCAGCAGCAGTCCTTCCAAAGAACACCCAGGACTGATCTCCTTTAGAATGGACCGGTTGGATTTCCTTGCAGTCCAAGGGACTCTCAAGAGTCTTCTCCAACACCACAGTTAAAAAGCATCAATTCTTCAGCGCTCAGCTTTCTTCACAGTCCAACTCTCACATCCATACATGATCACTGGAAAAACCACAGCCTTGACTAGACAGACCTTTGTTGGCAAAGTAATGTCTCTGCTTTTGAATATGCTGTCTAGGTTGGTCATAACTTTCCTTCCAAGGAGTAAGCGTCTTTTACTGTTCTTAAGGTGTTTCAAATGCATGTATCCTGTTTCCTTAACTTTGATTTAAGTCTTCAGAGGGTAAGATGCATTTCTTACATTTTTTGTTGTATCTACCATCGCAGCTGGCACAGCACTTTGTGAGTCATAGATAGTGAACAAAGTGATTTTTGAATTGACTTAAAGGTTACTGTTCTGTGGGATCTATGGTCAGTCATAACATTGACTTGAAAATGATCACATGCCCAAAGGCATGTTGTTTATGACAGACCAGTAGAAGAGAATGGTAGCATTGCATGGTGCGAGCTGAGTAAAAAGATACGACTGTAAAAACAACAATTTGGGAAATAGATTTTTTTTTAGGTCTTAAAATTGAAGGTAGATACCTTCATGCATATCCAGACTTTGGGGGAAAGTGTCACCTTTTGTCAATGCCAGGAAGACATGCATTCCATTACTTGGCTTTCAGGATGGGGATGATTTCTTCTAAGCAAGGTGGGCACATCCTTAGGATGCCAGGTCAATAAGACAGATTTCCAGGGGTAGCAGGGCACAGCTGCTCCCTCCCCACGAAAGAGGGGTGCAAGTAACTCCCCCGGTTCTTAGATAAATGCCTCCATCGCTTTGGGAGGGAATCTGAGCTTCCTGGTTCTAATCAGTGATACCAGTGAGTCTAAAACATGCTGGGTACATTCAGCTGAAACCTTCAGGATGGACTTTAAAATCAGACCAAGATTTTTAAACATCTTGCTCTTGAAAAAAAAAATCTAATCACTAAGGCCTTAAATAGAGAATAGTGAGACTCACTCACTTCTGAGCAGATGCAAACCATTCAGAAGGTTCCTCTCAATCCCTGTGGCTTGTGGCTTCTGTCTCCCCCTTGCTCTTTCTCTCTTCCCTCTATTTACTGAGTCTCAACGTATTCTTGCTAAGAATGGCAAAGAAATAGTTTAGGGGTTGGGAAAGAGAAAAACAAAGCAGTTTAGAGTCTGCGTCCACATGACCTTGCTGACCACAGCATCTCAGATGGAGTGATCCCTCAGAAAGCCTGGGAGGATAAGCTAAAGAGCTGACTTACAGCTTCTATGGAGCCATCCACCCGAACATCCAAGTGCCTTCAGAAAATCTGCCCTCACAGCACCCTAGGGAATCTGGGGGCAGGTGAGATTCAGGAATTAAAGACCAACAGAGCCAGAGCTATCTCTAAGGGAGATGAACGGAGGGAAACTATACTTGGTGGAGCAGGGACCTCCCCGAGTCCCCAACATTTTTAAACAAGTTCAAGTTGGATGCAAATTCACATTCAGGGCAGAGCTGGTATGGATGGGGAGGGGCAAGCCAGAAAGATACTGTGATGGGAGTTGGGGGAGGAAAGGATGCCTTCCTGGAATTGGAGGGCTGAAAGGGAGGCATGCTTACATAATGATGCTTACAAAGCCATTGGTTAATGGTAGACCACAGTCAACATCTTCCTTCAAATCCTCGTCCACTTTCCCTCCCCTTCGCCTTTCCTTCTCCTCTCCCTCCCCCATCAGGCAGTCTTCAGAGTCACTGAATATCTCCTTCTGTCTCTCGACACCTCGGATTGGGGGAGGGAACAACCGAGAAAGTCACTATCACTTTCCACACTCCAGATTTAGAGGAAGTGTGCACTGTATAGAATGTTTAGAATGTAGTTTTATTGCTTTCAGGCTCTGTATCCAATAACACAAACCTGTCTCCAGCTGTGGTCCTAGTGGACCTGCCTGGCTGAGTGGAGATGTTTGTAAACAGACCCTTTGTGAAATGTTTCTAAACACACACCCATCCATCTGCCTGCCTGCTTGATCTGCCTGTGTTTCAGATTTTTCCTTTCCTGAGTGGAAACTGGAGCTCAAATGGGGCCAGTGGTGTTGGGAGCAAAGCTGCCAGGAAGTGGGAGACCCTCTCCAGTTTCTTACTGGATGCCTTCATTTCCTTTCTCTTGACTGTGTGAAAACTCTAGAATGACCCCTCCCCACTCCCCCCAGCTCCCTGGCCCTCCAGCCTGAGGAAGCAGCAGTGCTCAGGAAAGAGGAGGAATCCAATCTTCTTTTCCCTCACTTTCCTTTCGGCCAAAATAACGACCTCCAACCTGAAAATCACGGGGAAAGAGAAAGCACACACATTTATCACTCACACTTTCATAAGCCCAGAGCTGGGAGGTGTGAGGCACCTGGCTGCCACCTCTGGGGTCAGAAGCACTGCCAAATTGCACCTCCCCTACAAGCATCATGGTCCAGAGCCTGCAACCCTCTTCCACCCTGCCATCAGCCCAGAGATGCCACCCCCATTGGAGGAAGGAGACTTGCTTGGCACAGAAGGTGGGATTTTTCACCACCTAGTCAGGCAGGGAACTGTTTTGGCTTCCTTGCCCAAGCAGCTGAGAAGAAAGCAACCCCCTGGTCTGGAATCAGTGATTCACACAGGCCAACCCAAACAGCCTCCTGCTGTCATTTTATTTCCTTCATTACTTAACATCCTGGAGAAGGGAGTTCCTAACCCTTCCCTCCTAGGCCCCTGGCATCCTGAGTTGAATGACTGGTCAGTGCGACAAGTAAAGGCCTGTAGCCAGGGCAGCTGGTCTCCAAAGACTCCCAAGAAAGAAAGAAAAAGTGGTTGAAAAGTTCTAATGGTACACAAAAGTATAAAATGATGAAATTTACAAGCCCGTCTGCCCTTCATTCCCAGCAAGTCCATATCCTACTTCTTGGATTCCTTCTTGCATATATGGTTTGGGTTCTTTTTATTTACAAAAACAAAAGGCAAACAAACACACAAAAATGAATCATGCTCTACCCTGTTTTTTCATCTTTTTCCCACCTGGTAAGCAATCTTGTGGGGGCTGTTCTCCATTTCTATAATTTTGTCATTTCGAGAATGTTATATAAATAAAATCATACAGAATTGTACAAGCACTACGGAAAATAGTATGAAGTTTCCTCAAAAATTAAAATAGAGCTACCATATGATCTGAGCTTCCCTAGTAGCTCAAATGGTAAAGAATCTGCCTGCAATGCAGGAGGCCCAAGTTTGATCCCTCGGTTGGGAAGATCCCCTGGACAAGGGAATGGCTACCCACTCCAGTATTCTTGCCTGGAGAATTCCACGGACAGAGGAGCCTGGTGTGCTACAGTCCATGGGGTCACAAAGAGTCAGACACGACTGAGCTACTAAGAGTTTCACTTTTTTTCTTTACCATATGATCCAGTGATCCCACTCTGAGTATATACACAAAGAAGAGGGAATCACTATTTCAAAGTCATATCTGCACCTTCATGTATATTATCCACAATAGCCAAGACATGGAAACAACCTAAGGGTCCATCAACAGATGAACAGATAAAGAAAATATCACACACACACAAAAGAATATTATCCAGTCATGAAAAAAGAAAGAAATCCTGCCATTTATGACAACATGGATGGATCTTGAAGGTCTTATGCTTAGCAAAATAAGGCAGACACTAGTACTGTACAATCTCATATATATGGAATCTAAAAAAGTTGAATTCATAGAAATAGAATGCTGGTTGCCTGGGGCTGGGAAGTGGGAGAAATGGGGAGATGTTGGTAAAAGAGTACCAGCTTCCAGTTTTATGAATAAGTTCTGGGGATCTAATGTACTGCATTGCAATTATAGTTAACAAAACTGTATTAGATATTGGGTTGGCCAAAAAGTTCATTTGGGTTTTCAGTCCCATCATATGGAAATACTTGAAAGTTGGTGAGAGAGTAAATCATAAATGTTCTCATCAAAAAACAAACAAAAAGTAATTATGTGAGGTGATGGAGGTGTTAACTGTCTTTATTGTGGTAATCATTTCACAATATATACATGTGTCAAAGCATCACATAATACATCTTAAACTTACATGATGTTATATATCAATTATATCACAATACAACTGAAAAAAATCATACAAGACTTCTGGTTTTTGGTTCTGCACATAAGAAGCTCAGGTGTCACCACTCTGTTCTAACAAGTAGAAAGCTGAACAAACTATAAAATCAATGACTCTTCCTAGATCCATAAGAGTGGGGAGGACTCAGGACAAACTGCTGCCCCCAAGACTGGAGAGACAGACAAGCAAATACAGGGAGTGATGGCTCCCCAAAGCCAAGATTCATAGGCATAAACTGCTCCACAAACCAGTGCTGGGGCAGGAAAACGTGAACAAATTATTGCCAGCTTCATGTGGACAACTCTGAGTCACAGCTAGGGCTTACTAAGAAAAATAGAAAGGGTACAAATTACTGGTATCAGAAATGAAAGAAGGACAAGCAATAAATACTGGAGAGGGTATGGAGAAAAGGGAACTCTCCCACGCTAATGGTAAGAATGTACATTGGTACACCTACTTTGAGGAGATACCCCATGTTCAAGGGCAAAGGAGAAGCCACAGCAAGACAATAGGAGGGGTGGAATCACATTTAAAATCAAACCCCATACCTACCAGAGGCATTCAAGGGACTCAAACACACCTTGTGTGCAGCAGGGCCCAGAGACCCACAGAGACTGAGACAGAACTGTGTTTGAGTATTTCCTGAGGAGGTATGGGTCAACAGTGGCCTGCTGCCGGGGCAGGGGCTCTGGGTGCAGCAGACCTGGGGATGGCATAAGCCCTCTTGGAGGAGGTCACCATTAATCCCACCATAGAGCCGCCAGAACTTACACAGGACTGGGGAAACAGATTCTAGGAAAGCACAAACAGAACCTTGTGCACACCAGGACCCAGGAGAAAGGAGCAGTGACCCCACAAAAGACTGACCCAGACTTGCCCGTAAGTGTCCAGGAGTCTCCAGTGGAGGCGTGGGTTGGTGGTGGCCCGTTGCAGAGGTGGGGGCACTAAGTGAAGCAGTGCATGGGACCTTTTGAAGACGGTTGCCATTACCTTCATTACCTCCACCATAGTTTGGCCTCAGGTCAAATAACACAGGAGGGAACACAGCCCTGCCCTTCAACAGAAAATTGGATTAAAGATTTACTGAGCATGGCCCCACCATCAGAACAAAACTCAGTTTCCTCCTCAGACAGTCTCTCCAATCAGGAAGCTTCCATAAGCTTTACTCTTATCCTTCTCCATCAGAGAGCAGACAGACTGAAAACCACAATAACAGAAAACTAACCAATCTGATCACATGGACCACAGCCTTGTCTACCTCAATGAAACTATGAGCCATGCCGTGTAGGGCCATCCAAGACAGACAGGTCATGGTGGAGAGTTCTGACAAAACATGGTCCACTGGAGAAGGCAATAGCAAACCACTTCAGTATTCTTGCCTTGAGAACTTCATGAACAGTATGAAAAGGACACTGAAGATGAACTCCCCAGGTTGGTAGGTGCCCAATATGCTACTGGAGACCAGTGGAGAAATAACTCCAGAAAGAATGAAGAGATGGAGCCAAAGCAAAAAAGTACCCAGTTGTGGATGGGACTGGTAATGGAAGTAAAGTCCAATGCTGTAAAGAGCAATATTGCATAGGAACCTGGAATGTTAGGTCCACGAATCAAGGCAAATTGGAAGTGGTCCAATAGGAGATGGCAAGAGTGAACGTTGACATTTTAGGAATCAGTGAACTAAAATGGACTTTAATGGGTGAATTTAACTCAGATGACCATTATATCTATTACTGTGGACAAGAATCTCTTAGAAGAAATGGAGTAGCCACCATAGTTAACAAAAGAGTCCGAAATGCAGTACTTGGAAGCAGTCTCAAAAATGACAGAATGATCTCTGTTCATTTCCAAGGAAACCATTCAATATCACAGTAATCCAAGTCTATGCCCCAACCAGTATCGCTGAAGAAGCTGAAGTTGAATGGTTCTATGAAGACCTACAAGACCTTCTAGAACCAACACCCCAAAAAGATGTCCTTTTCATTATAGGGGACTGGAATGCAAAAGTAGGAAGTCAAGAAACACCTGGAGTAACAGGCAAATTTGGCCTTGGAGTACAGAATGAAGCAGGACAAAGGCTAATAGAGTTCTGCCAAGAGAACGCACTGGTCGTAGCAAACACCCTCTTCCAACAACACAAGAGAAGACTCTACACATGGACATCACCAGATGGTCAACACCGAAATCAGATTGATTATATTCTTTGCAGCCAAAGATGGAGAAGCTGTATATAGTCAGCAAAAACAAAGAGCTGACTGTGGCTCAGATCATGAACTCCTTATTGCCAAATTCAGACTCAAATTGAAAGAAGTAGGGAAAACCACTAGACCATTCAGGTATGACCTAAATCAAATCCCTTATGACTATACAGTGGAAGTGAGAAATAGATTTAAGGGCCTAGATCTGATAGACAGAGTGCCTGATGAACTATGGATGTAAGTTCGTGACATTATACAGGAGATAAGAATCAAGACCATCCCCAAGAAAAAGAAATGCAAAAAGGCGAAATAACTGTCTGAGGAGGCCTTACAAATAGATGTAAAAAGAAGAGAAGCGAAAAGCAAGGGAAAAAAAGGAAAGATTTCATGCAAAGATGGGCACAATAAAAGACAGAAATGGTATGGACCTAACAGAAGCAGAAGCTATTAAGAAGAGGTCGCAAGAATACACAGAGGAACTATACAAAAAAGATCTTCACGACCCAGATAATCACGATGGTGTGATCACTGACCTAAAGCCAGACATCCTGGAATGCGAAGTCAAGTGGGCCTTAGGAAGCATCACTACAAACAAAGCTAGTGGAGGTGATGGAATTCCAGCTGAGCTATTTCAAATCTTAAAAGATGATGCTGTGAAAGTTCTGCACTCAATATGCCAGCAAATTTGCAAAACTCAGCAGTGGCCACAGGACTGGAAAAGGTCAGTTTTCACTCCAATCCCAAAGAAAGGTAATGCCAAAGAATGTTCAAACTACCACACAAGTGCACTCATCTCACACACTAGCAAAGTAATGCTCAAAATTCTCCAAGCCAAGCTTCAACAGTATGTGAACCATGAACTTCCAGATGTTCAAGCTGGATTTAGAAAAGGCAGAGGAACCAGAGATCAAATTGCCAACATCTGTTGGATCATCAAAAAAGTGAGAGAGTTGCAGAAAAACATCTACTTCTGCTTTATTGACTATGCCAAAGCCTTTGACTGTATGGATCACAACAAACTGTGGAAAGTATACCTACAAAAAACCTAAATCCAAGATCATACCTGATGAGGAATTCAAAGCTTTCCCACTAAGATCAGGTATGAGACAAGGGTGTCCTCTCACACCTCCACTTTTCAACATCATATTGAAAGTAGTAGCTAAATGCAATAAGACAAAACAGGAAGTAAAACGTATACAAATTGGAAAAGAAGACACAAAACTGCCTTTGTTTGCAGATGACATGATTGTATAGGTAGAAAATCTGAAAGAATTGACAAAAAGACTATCAGAATTAACAATTAGAGTTAAAGGTGGGGGCTTCTCTGATAGTTAAGTTGGCAATGAATCCGCCTGCAATGCAGGAGACCTGGGTCTGATCCCTGGGTTGGGAAGATCTGTTGGAAAAGGGATAGGCTACCCACTCCAGTATTCTTGGGCTTCCCTGGTGGCTCAGCTGGTAAAGAATCCACCTGCAATGTGGGAGACCTGGGTTTAATCCCTGGGTTGAGAAGATCCCCTGGAGATGGAAAGGCTACCCACTGCAGTATTCTGGCCTAGAGAATTCCATGGACAGTCCATGGGGTTGGAAAGAGTTGGACGTGACTGAGCGACTTTTGCTTCACTTATTGTTATAGATTGTAGGATACAACTCAAAAGAGTTGAAAACTTATGTCCACACAAAAACCTGCACACACACATTTATAGCAGCATTATCCAAAATTGCAGAACTTGGAAGCAAGCAAGATATCCTTCAATAAGTGAATGGGGGGGACTTGCTTGGTGGTCCAGTGGTTAAGAATCAGCTTTGCAATGCAAGAGCTGTGGGTTCAATCCCTGGTTGGGGAAATAAGATCCCACGTGCCGTGGAGCAACTAAGCCCACATGCCGCAACTACTGAGCCATGTGCCACAACTAGAGAGTCAGTGTGCTGCAATGGAAGATCCCACATGATGCAACTGAGATCCAATGCTGCCAAATAAAAAATATATTTTTAAAAAATGAGTGAATGGATAAATAAATTGTGGTACATCCAGACAATGGAATATTATTCAGTGCTAAAAACAAATGAGCTACCAATACACAAAGAGAATAGAAGAAATTTAAATTCATATTGCTTAATGAAGTAAGCTGCTATGGTCTGAATGTTTGTGTCCTCTCCAAATTCATATGTTGGAAATCTAAAGCACCAGGTGATGGTATTAGGAGGTGGGGCATTTCAGAGGTGATTAGGTCATGAGGGCAGAGCCCTCATGAGTGGGATTAGTGCCCTTATAAAAGAGGCCCCAGGACTAGGTCGACCCTACTGCCATGTTCGATGACAGACCAAGAAGTCAGCAGTCTACAACCTGGAAGAGGGTCTTCACCAGAAACCAACTGTACTAACACCCTGGTCTTGGAATTCCAGAACTATGAGAAATGTTCATCAGCCAACCAGTTTTTGGAATTTTGTTATAGCTGCTCAAATGGACTAAAACAGAAGCCCATCTGAAAAGGCGACATCCTGTATGATTCATGATTCCCACAATATGACATTTTGGAAATGGCAAACTTTCAAGATGGTGAAAAAGCAGTGGTTGCCAGGATTTGAGTGAGGGAGCAATGAACAGTCAGAGCAGAGAGAATATTTAGCGTGGTGAAAATATTCTGTATGATACTATAATGGTGGATACATGTCATTATACATTTGTCCATACCCATAGAATGTACAAGACGAGGAGTGAACCATAATGTAAATGATGGTCTTTGGGCAATAATGATGTGTCAGTGTAGGTTCATCAACTGTAACAAATGTACTTCTCTGCAGGAGGCTGTGCACGTGAGCAGCAAGGGATATATGGGCAATGTCTGTATCTTCCTTTTAATTTTGCTGTGAACCTAACACTGCTCTTAAAAAAGGAAGTCTATGCCAAAAATAAACAAATTAAAATAAATAGAAAAAAGTCATAGTGGAAAGTGGCATGGGTGAATTAAAACAACCCATATGCTGCAAAAGTGTTCTGAATGGAGGACGTCAATTGAAAAAATGTCTTGGAGGCTCTTTCACACCTATTCTGTTTAATCTGGAGAGTGCTCACTTTTGAGTGCCCTTCTCCGATCTCCAGTCTGGTCTTATTTGGCTGAGCATAGCCTCAGGAGGCCAGACATTGCCCGCACCCTCCTCCACCAAACTTTTTATCTGAACTTTTTTCTCCTGTACACAGCAAACTAGCTTCTGATGGGTGACAGTGACAGGCACATATGGGTCAATCAAAATCAATCAAATAACAAAAACCCTGTTAGGGTTGGTGTTAAAAAGCTCCGAAATCGCAGTACCTTAAACCTTTGGGAGAAGACACATTTTAGGATCTTAAGGAAATCCTTTCTTTCCTAAAGGAAATCAACTCTGAATACTCATTAAAAGGACTGATGCTGAAGCTGAAGCTCCAATACTTTGGCCACTTGATGCGAAGACCTACTCATTCAAAAAGGCCCTGTTTCTGGGAAAGTTTGAAGGCAGGAGGAGAAGGAGATGACAGAGGATGAGATGGTTGGATGAGATCACCGATT
Source organism: Capricornis sumatraensis (assembly GCF_032405125.1). Classification (NCBI taxonomy): domain Eukaryota; kingdom Metazoa; phylum Chordata; class Mammalia; order Artiodactyla; family Bovidae; genus Capricornis; species Capricornis sumatraensis. Next base: position 27,072,177 of record NC_091092.1, read on the forward strand.
CAATGGACATGAACTTGGGCAAATTCTGGAGATGGTGAGGGACAAGGAGGTCCAGCATGCTGCAGTCCATGGAGTGGCAAAAAGTCGGACACGACTTGGCGACTGAACAGCAACAATGGACATTTTAGCCACTGCAATAGATTTTTCAGTTAGGGCAATTTTCCACTGCCTTATATTGGAAAAGTTGGATATATAAGCAGATAATAGTGAGATCATATGGTGTATGACAATAGAACTGTGACCCATACCTCTGTAACAACCAGCTGGGACATCAAACCACGAACTCTCAATAATCAGCCCAGATTCCCTATTTTTGCCACTATTCCACCTCCCACACCCTCAACACTTCCAACTCAGGAATAGCCAGAGGAAGCTAAATAGGCTTCACAAACCAATTGTATAGGATATCCTGCTTCTAGTTAGCCCACCTCCAGCTTCCCCATGGAAAAAGCCTCTAGTCAGGTTGTACCTGAAGCCTTCCCCTCTTTTCACTGTAAAGCTTTCCCCCTCCTCTGCCGACCTCAGAGTCTCTGCCAGATGAGGATGGCTGACTCCCTGGTGTAGTAAGCACTGAATCAGTAGTGTCTTTGGTTCTTACTTGGGTGGTGTTTGTTTATTTGCATAATGCCATACCACATTGCTGGCTGCCTGCTCCTAGCTTGCTACGTGCTATTGGCCAGGGCAGCCCAGAATGTGTATACTGGCGCACTTGAACCAGCACAACCACATCATAATACAGAACTTTAATGGTTAAGTCTGTAACCATTAACCACCCCAGGGGCCTTTTGGCAACTTGCTGTAGTGATTTTAAAAATATACTGATATTGAAGGCAGATCCTTCAGCGTTTATTAGCAGCATGACCTCAGGCATGTTACTTACCCTCCCAGGTGTCAGTTTCCACAACTATCCATGGAGGCAGTAGTGTCCTCTGGACTTCTTTCATAGAGTTGTTACATCACAGAAGGGACACAGTGTCAACCTAGAGGGGTATATAAATGCTTGAGTTCCTGACCCTCAGAACCATGGTCCGAGCCAGCTGCTGATCAGTGGGCTGAAAAGGAAACACTTAGTGACCTGCAGAGCTTTCATGTGGGAGACCGGGGGTCAGGCTCTGGCTCACCTCTCTCTGGGAGAGGGAGAGGTTAGCACACATAGCTTTTCCTGCCTATTTGGCCCCCGAGCTAGGGAAAGAATAGGCTCCTTTGTGTGCAAAAAGATTTATTGATGAATGAATGAAAAGAAGAATGAATGAAAAAAGAAGAACTAAGCCTCTAGACAAAAGTGAAAGAGGAGAGTGAAAAAGTTGGCTTAAAACTCAACATTCAAAAAATTAAGATCATGGCATTTGGTCCCATCATTTCCTGGCAAATAGATGGGGAAACAATGGAAACAGTGAGAGACTTTATTTTGGGGGGCTCCAAAATCACTGCAAATGATGACTGAAATCATGAAATTAAAAGATATTTGTTCCTTAGAAGAAAAGCTATGACCAACCTAGACAGCATATTAAAAAACAGAGACATTACTTTGCTGACAAAGGTCCATCTAGTCAAAGCTATGGTTTTCCCAGTAGTCATGTATGGATGTAAGAGTTGGACCATAAAAAAAGCTGAGTGCCAAAGAATTGATGCTTTTGAACTGTGATGGTGGAGAAGACTCCTGAGAGTCCCTTGGACAGCAAGTAGGTCAAACCAGTCCATCCTAAAGGAAATTAGTCCTGAATATTCATTGGAAGGACTGATGCTGAAGCTGAAGCTCCAATATTTTGGCCACCTGATGCGAAGAACTGACTCATTGGAAAAGACCCTGATGCTGGGAAAGATTGAAGGGAGGAGGATGACAGAGGGGACGACAGAGGACGAGATGGTTAGATGGCATCATCACCGACTCAATGGACATGAGTTTGAGCAAGCTCCAGGAGTTGGTGACGGACAGGGAAGCCTGGCATGCTGTAGTCCACGGGGTCGCAAAGAGTCGGACACGATTGAGCAACTGAACTGACTGACTGAATGAAAAGATTCAAGGATCATTGTTTTATTTCTGATTTGGCCACCAATTGGGGCTTTTGATTAGGCATTTAAGCTTTGAGTCTCAATTTCCCCATTGGTAAAATAGTAACAATAACCCCCACCCTTTCTGTCTGACAGGTCATTACAAGGATCTGGTGGAATAATGTGCGTAAATCTGTTTTAATTTTTAAGTGTTATGTAGATACAAGGAACTATTCCTAGGGGACATAGGGCTTCCCTGATGGCTCAGAGGGTAAAGAATCTGCCTGCAATGCAGGAGACACAGAAGATGCAGATTCGATCCCTGGGTTGGGAAGATCCCCTGGAAAAGGAAATGGCTACCCACACCAGTATCTTTGCCTAGGAAATCCCATGGACAGAGGAGCCCAGCAGGCTACAGTCCATGGAGTTGCCAAGAGTCAGACATGGCTTAGCGACCCATATGCCTAGGGAACGCACATTAACAATTGGAGACCTGGCAGAGAGAGTCCAATATGAAGGGCACATCTTTTTTCTTCATGTCTTGTGGCTGGACTCCAAAGCCCATGGTCTGTCTGTACCAAGGGCCCTGTGCCTGGCACAGGCCTCTCCCTGATTCCTCATGATCTTAGTGTGCCCCTGAACTGGACTGTCCAGGTCAATGAACCCTCACTATTCTCTGAATATGCCCAGAAATGAAAACCACCTCTTGTCTCTTTACAGCACTTACCAGTTTTCTGGCCTTCCTCACACCTTGGCTCCTGTGAAATGGGTAAATGTATGGGTTTTTTCATTTGTTTGTTTGTTTTGACTTTGTTTATTTTTTAATTGAAGGATAAATGCTTTACAGAATTTTGTTGTTTTCTGTCAAACATCAACATGAATCAGCCTTATGTATAGATATGTCCCCTACCTCCCATCTCCCTCCCCATCCCACCCCTCTAGGTTGATATAAAGCCCCTGTTTGAGTTCCCTGAGACATGAATGTATGGGTTTTAAGGCCAGGCTGCTTGGTAAAATCTCAGCTCTGGCACCTGTGGGCCTCAGGCAAGTCACATACTCTCCATAACCCAGTTTTCCCATTTATAAAATAAGGATGAAAATAAAATAGTACCTACTTGACAGTTTTGTCTGAAGATTAAATGAGTTAATATGTGTAAACAGAACAGTGTCTGACACTTATCAAGTGCTTGATAAGTGTTTGTTATTATTATTGGGCAGAGCAGGGTGTGTTATCCTCATTTTAGTCAAAGTCAATTGTAGAACTAGGGGAATAGGACTGGGATCCTTGTTCAAAGAAAGGTCATTCTATAAAAATGAATGTACCCAAAGTATGGGAGAAAGTATTTGCAAACTGTATATCTGATAAGCAATTAATATCCAGAATATATAAAGAACCCCTACAATTCAACAACAAAAAATAAACCACCTAATTTAAAACATGGGCAAGAGAATTGAATAGACATTGCTATGAAGAAGATATACAAACAGCCAATAAGCCCATGAAAATTACAATTGACTTCTAGAATCTTGAGCAAATACCTGGTTGACTTTTGGAATATCCACACTTGACTGCAAGGAGTCAAGAAGTGATCTGAGATCTTTTAATTGCCCTCACGATTTAGGAGAATGTTTATGTAAATAATAGGAATTTTTGAGTGAATATGTTATGTGTTATGAATGGTGGATATGTAGATATTGGGAAGGAGAAAGTATAAAACCTTATATAGCACCAAAATCTGTCCTTATAAATGTATTAAGAGTAAAAAGATTGTTTTTTAAATATGTAAGTAAGTAAGTGAAGTCACTCAGTCGTGTCCGACTCTTTGCGACCCCGTGGACTGTAGCTTAGGAAATAAACATAGGATCCAGAAATCCCTCCTCAGAAACATTTCTAAGCTGCGCCTGTCTCATTATCCAGCTGCCTACTGGATATCAGGGCTTCCTTGGTGGCTCAGTGATAAAGAATCCACCTGCCAATGCAGAAGATGTGGGTTCAGTCCCTGGGTCAGGAAGATCCCATGGGGAAGAAATGGCAACCCACTCCAGTCTTCTTGCCTGAGAAATCCCATGGACATAGGAGCCTGGTGGGCTACAGTCCATGGGGTCACAAAGAGTCAGACACAGTTTGGTGACTAAACAACAGAAACAACTGGACATCTCCACCTGGATGTCCCATAGACACTTCAAACTCAGCTTGTCCAAAACTGAACTTGTTTTCTCTCCTTAATCCACAATCCCGAGACAGCAAAAGAGACACAGATGTGTAGAGCGGATTTTTGGACTCTGAGGGAGAGGGAGAGGGTGGGATGATTCGGGAGAATGGCATTGAAACATGTATACTATCATGTAAGAAACGAATCGCCAGTCTATGTTTGATGCAGGATACAGGATGCTTGGGGCTGGTGCACAGGGATGATCCAGAGATGATATGGGGAGAGAGGTGGGAGGGGGGTTCATGTTTGGGAACTCATGTACACCCGTGGTGGATTCGTGTCAATGTATGGCAAAACCAATACAGTATTGTAAAGTAAAATAAAGTAAAAATAAAAATTTAAAAAAAAAGAAAAAAAAATGCACAATCCCCTAAACCTTCCCCTCCCACCTAAGATCCCAGTCACAGATTAGGAAGTCGTCCTCAGCTCCATCTTCTTCCTCAACACCCCACTGTCAGCTAATCAATAAACTACAGATTTAAACTACCAAATAGATCTCCAATCCACCTGTAGCTCAGTCTCCACGATACTGCCCCAACTCATCAGCTCTCAGTGGACCAGAGAAATTTATTCTCAATAGTTTTCTGGCTATTACTCAGCACATTCCATCCCCGCCATCCATAAAACCACCAGAGGGAAAATTCTAAAACTCAAATTCATCCAAGTCAATATGTTTTCAAATTACTCCCCTGCCTCCCTAGGGCCTTCACCGTAGAGTGGGAAAACTTGGTGAGACACAAGCAATGGCCCCTGCTATACTGTACTCAACACCCCAACATTCCCACAGGGGCCTCAAACCATTTATATCAACTAGAGGAGGAACAGGTGATAGGCCTACAAGCTGCCAAGCTGTGCTAATTCACTGGTGTGCCATACGGTTTTACACTTCTCTACCACCTCTACCCCAAAGTGCTCCCCTCTTCCTCCCTCAATCTGGTGAATATCTACCTCCTTTGTGAGGTCTTCCTTGTCCCCTCTCCCCCCACCACAGCCTCTCTGCTAACTAATGTCCATGTAAGGTCTTGGATGCACCCATCTCATTGTAATTGACTGCTCAAACTGAGGCTCTCAAGGATGGGCGCAACATTTTATTCATCTGTGTAGCTTTAGCACTCGACACAAGACCAAGTCACGGAGGTCAAAAAGTACAAACTTCTAGTTATAAAAGAGATAAGTCCTGGGGATGTGAGGTACAGCGTGGTGACTACAGTTAATGATATTGTATTGCAGAGTTGAAAGTTGCTAAGAGAGTAGATCTTAAAAGTTCTCATCACAAGAAAAAAAATTGCAGTTCTGTGTGGTAACAGATGTTAACTAGACTTATGATGGTGATCATTTAGCAATATATACAAATATCACCTCAGTATGTTGTACAACTGAAACTCATATCATGTTGTATGTCAATTATATCTCAAAAAAAAAAAAAAAAAGACCTAGCCAAAGTAAGCGTTCAGTAAAGGTTTATGGAATGAATTAGTGACTTCATGAAATCCCCCCCCCAGTAACAACAAGTCAGTACCTAATGAGGGTTCCCTAACTTTGTGTAGGAACAGGATCTGAGAAATTTCAAGGGACTTGAGATCTGGCCTTGAGTGGTACTCAGTGTGACTTTCTTATCCCCAGCTCAACTCTTCTATTGCTAGTCCCCAATAAGCACAAAGAAAAACAGAGGAGCAGCACTGCATAGCCTTGAACTTTGGTCACATAGTTTCACCACACTCTCCAAATCTTCATTCCACCCTCTGAGGCCTCATCTGGAACATTTCTATGAAGAAAGGCCATCGGTTCAGTTCAGTTGCTCAGTCATGTCTGACTCTTTTCAACCCCATGGACTGCAGCACACCAGGCTTCCTGTCCATCACCAACTCCCAGAGCTTACTCAAACTCATGTCCATTGAGTCAGTGATGCCATCCAACCATCTCAGCCTCTATCATCCCCTTCTCTTCCCGCCCTCAATCTTTTCCAGCATCAGGGTCTTTTCAAATGAGTCAGTTCTTCGCATCAGCGGGCCAAAGTATTGGAGTTTCAGCTTCAGCATCACTCCTTCCAATGAATATTCAGGATTGATTTCCTTTAGGATGGGCTGGTTGGATCTCCTTGCAGTCCAAGGGACTCTCAAGAGTCTTCTCCAACACCATAGTTCAAAAGCATCAGTTCTTCAGTACTCAGCTTTCTTTATAGTCCAACTCTCACATCATACATGACTACTGGAAAAACCATAGCTTTGACTAGATAGAGCTTTGTTGGCAACAAGGAAAGGCCATTCTCACCCCCAATTCAACAAGGATTCCCCCTCCTCAGAGCTCCTAGAAAGGCTATCTGTCTGGGTAAGTCTGGCACCCGTTATAGGCCTCCATGTGGGGTTAGTGAATTGGCTTTTCAGGGAATCTCAGAGTATCAGAGCAGGAAAAACTCTGGGAGGTCATCTGGTCTGACTGTCTCATTGTGCCAAGGACCCCAAGGTTTGGAGAGAAGTGGCTTGCCGTAAATGCCAAGCCTCCTGGGCAGTGTGATTAAATAGATTCCTGGGCCCCCACCCTAGACCCATAAAATCAGAGAAAGGCTCTGAATAAGCCCCAAACTACCCTGTAACACGACTGTCATGTTTCCTCATGAGGCTGTCTGATGGCAAGGGCTCTTTCTTCCTTGATCTCTGTGTCCCCCACAGCATCCAGCACAGCAGCCCCCTATCAAGTTCTCTTCAGTGATTAGCTCCTGGGCTATTCTCCATGAGAAAACTCAAATGAACACAGAATACCAAATTGAAGTTAGTCTAGCTGATGGTACCAAGGGAGGGGTGGCTTTGGCAGCCTTCCCTAAATGCTGCTTTGTCTGATTTTCCAAGTCATCCTTGGCTGAAACAATTTTGGGTCAGAAGAGTCTGTTTCCTAGAAGGACGCAGGCTCTATCCATTACTTGGGCCTCCTCAAGCATTTTCCTTAGCTCTCCTTTTTTTTAGATTTTTTTAAAGCTTTTTATTTTACATTGGAGTATAGCTGATTATAAAGAAAGCTGAGCACAGAAGAATTGATGCTTTTGAACTGTGGTGTTGGAGAAGACTCTTGAGAGTCCCTTGGACTGCAAGGAGATCCAACCAGTCCATCGTAAAGGAGATCAGTCCTGGGTGTTCATTGGAAGGAGTGATGCTGAAGCTGAAACTCCAATACTTTGGCCAGCTGATGCGAAGAACTGACTCATTGGAAAAGACCCTGATGCTGGGAAAGATTGAGGGCAGGAGGAGAAAGGGATGACAGAGCATGAGATGGTTGGATGGCATCACCAACTCAATGGACATGGGTTTGGGTGGACTCTGGGAGTTGGTGATGGACAGGGAGGCCTGGCGTGCTGTGGTTCATGGAGTCGCAAAGAGTCAGACAAGACTGAGCGACTGAACTGAACTAAACAGGATAACTGATGAGCAATGTTGTGAAAGTTTCAGGTGAACAGCAAAGGGACTCAGCCATTCATGTACATGTATCCATTCTCCCCCAAGCTCCCCTCCCATCCAGGCTGCCACATAACATTGAGCAGAGTTCCCTGTGCTAGACAGTAGGTCTTTGTTAGTTATCCACTTTAAATATAGCACAGTGTACATGTCCATCCCAAAGTCCCTAACTATTCCTTCTTCCCTATCTTCCTACAACCCTGAAATGGGAAGCCCATATGGAAGTATAGCTGATTGGCAATGCTGTGATAGTTTCAGGTGGACAGCAGAGGGCCTCAGCCATACATATACATGTATCCATTCTCCCCCACACTCTCTTATCTAAGCTGCCACATAAGATTGAACAGAGTTCCCTGTGCAAACATTTTCCTTAACTCTCCTTTAGGGAAAAAAAAATCAACATTCCAAAACACAAGTGTGCACACACACATACACACGCATAATTACCTGGACATCTGCTGGGGTCACAGTATTACGCACTGCTGGTGTCTTTCCTCAGCCTGCCCAGGGATCCCAGCTAGCTGGGAAGCTTAGGCACCACATAAACGCTCATGACAGCCACCAGGCTGAGTTCAGGAAGACAGGAAGAAGGCCTCACACAGTTTGAACTCTTTCAACGGGGAGGATGACAAAACAGGCTTTCTGCTTGAGCCTCATTTTCCCAGAAATTTCCACAAAGTCCCTTCCCCAAGATTCTTACCAGTCTAAGTTTCCATCTGCTGAGAAGGCCAGAGATAGCTCAAGCTAGCTCCCCACTGGCTCCACGGACCCTGCAGCCAGAGGCCTCTGGGCAGAAAAGTGGCCTACATGCTTGTCAGCCATCAGAGAACAGACCTGGAGTCAGCCCCAACCTGGCCCTAGAGTTCCTTCCATGACCAAAAGGCCACCAGCCTGTCCTTGGACCTGTGAGCACAGGCAGAAGCGCTGGCTTGAGGAAGGAAGGGTCACTCCCTCCCTCACTAGCCATGCATTCACAGCAACCTGGACAGCCAGTGCTCCCTGGAGCCTATCACTACTCATTTGCATTCACAACTTATATGGCCACTCGTCTGGGGATGGAGGTGACCAGGCCAGCTCTCCTGAGCAGGAGGCCCAGAGGCAGGACAATTACCTGAAGTCCCTAAAAAAGTATGATCTGTGTCCCAGGAGACCAGAGGGTCTGTGGGGGTCAGGGGTGAGGGGAGAATGCCATGTCTGGTTGTTCATTTCCAAGGGCTTGCACAGAGCCAGAAACAAGAGGAGAGTCAGACACCACGTAGACACCAGAATGGAGGTAAGCTTGGAAAAATAAGGGTAACAGCAAGGTGAGAAAGTCCAATTACCTTGGAAAAGGCTGGACACGGGGGAGTTGAGGCCTCAGTGTTCATGGGCAGATTAACCTGTTTTAAAGGCCCGGGGACCTGAGTAGATGTTACAGTTTTCTGGTGAGGCCTAGACAGGGCCCTGCCCTCATAGAGTTGGAAGCCTAGCGGGGCCTTTCCCTCGTATAATAGAAATCCAGACCCAGCGCTGGTCCTGGCTCCCAGCCCTGGGTCCCCAGAGACCACCAGGGTTTGGAAATTAGAAAAGGCCATTGGCATCACAATGAGCACCACCCCCCCCCCCCCCCCCCCCGCCCCAGGCCCGTGCATATGAAAGTATGGCAAGCACTGCTCCCCACTCCCCCTTTAGCTGGATGTGAGCTTTGAATTCCTTTCCTGCAAGTGAGAGGGACCAGCCACACTCTCTCCTGGAGTCTTCAGTGTGGCCCAGGAAACAAATCTGCCAAATCAGGCTGGCTTTGCTATGGAGGGTTTCCTGACCAATGCACCATGCTCCAGATGAACACCAGCTCCAGGAAGGTGTCTAGGGAAAAAAGAAACACTCCAGTTCCACTCTGGCCCAGGCGGTTTGATACATACCACCTCAGCCCATCAGTTTTCTCAGCTTCATTCTCGTCAGCTGAAGTCAGCAGAGCCCATGACTCATATAAACTTTGATACTTTTTAAAATCTAGACAACACTATGAGAAGGACCATAAACCCTTATCATCCTGGGGGCAGTAAGGAGTGCCCTTCCAAAGCCTGTCACTGTGGCACATTTTTATGTTTTATAAAATAAAATATTATAAAATAAATATATGTATTTATTTCTTCATGGCTGTGCTGGGTCTTCACTGCTGCACGGGCTCTCCTCTAGCTGTGAGCCGGGGCTCCTTTCCAGTTGCCGTGTGAGGGCTTCTCACTGTGGTGGCTTCTCTTGTTGCAGAGTGCTGTCACTAGGGTGCCGGAGCTTCAGTAGTCACAGCACATGGCCTCTAGGGCACAGGCTCAGCAGCCGTGGCTCACAGGTTTAGTTGCTCCAAGGCATGTGGGATCTTTCCAGACCAGGGATCAAACCCTCACCTCCTGCATTGGCAGGTGGAGTCTTCATCCCTGAGCCACCAGCGAAGCCCCAGTCACTATTGGTCACATGCACATACTTTACGTGTATTATCTAACCAACTTCTTGCAACCGTGGGGCAGAGGAGCTATAAGTAGGCCCACTTTAAGGAGAGGTCTCATGACTTGCCCGAGGCCACACAGCTGAAAGGAGGTACAGCCAAGGTTCAGAAGGCTGTGGGACTCCAAAGCCAGTGCTCTTAGCCACGGAACCTGTGTAAAAGCTGGGAGCTTGGTGAACAGGAGAAGATTCCCAGGCCCCATCTCAGACCCACTGACTCAGAAGGCTGGTGGGTGGGCCCGGGGAATCTGCACACTTAAAACACCACACCAAGGGGTTCTGAGGTACCGGGAAGATTTAGGGCCCCACTCAAAATGACGCTACTCACTGAGTTTGGCATAGAGCTCAGGCCGAAAGGCTAAAGCCTCCACACCAGGCCCAGTGCTGTGGCATTCTTCCCAGCAACTCTGCTGCCCACTACTGGCCACTGAAAACTAAGACTCTTTTATCCACGCCAGGTCTGCTTAGCCCCTTTCTCTAGACCAGGGACTCTAAGCCGTTATGGGGTCATACACCACTTTGACATTTGTTGAAAGTCTGGGTCTTGCCCCTCCTTCCCCGAGACACATCCACACAGAAGTCTATACTCTTTCGGTGGCCCCCTCACAAAATACACAGTGTTTTGCATAGCTTCAGGGAGGACATAGATCCTCCCAAGCCTTTCATGAACATCCTCTCCCACTACCACCATCACCCCCATCAGATTACAGAAACTTCCAGTATAGAAATCTGAACCCAGATTAGCTCCTGTGGTTTTATTTTATTTTCATCCTTTCTGTGTTAGAGATACACACTGGAGTATTATAGATGAATTCACATGTTTTCTGTGATTTGTTTTAAAATACTCCTGGGTATATGGGGAGGAGGGTGGGGAGTGTCAGGATGGATACCAGATTAATCGGCCAGTAGTTGTTCATTGTTGCAGATGGGAGGCGGGTACATGGGGATTCATTCTACTGTTTTCTATGTATATGAGTGTGTGTGTGTGTGTGTGTTAGTTGCTCAGTCATGTCCAACTCTTTGCAATCCCATGGACTGTAGCCTGCCAGGCTCCTCTGTCCATGGAATTCTCTAGGCAAGAATACTGGAGTGAGTAGCCAGCCATTCCCTTCTTCAGGAGATCTTCCTGACCCAGGGATCAAACCTGAGTCTCCCACATTGCAGGCAGATTCTTTACCACCTGAGCCACCAGGTACTTTTGTCTCTGTTTAGAAATGGCCATAATAAGAAGTTATAAAACATTAGATTGAGTTGCATGGCATATAAATTGTATCTCAATAAAGCTGCTGTTTTTTTTTTTTTAACTAGCCTACTGTCCTGCTGCTGCTGCTAAGTCACTTCAGTTGTGTCCGACTCTGTGTGACCCCATAGATGGCAGCCCACCAGGCTCCTCCGTCCCTGGGATTCTCCAGGCAAGAATACTGGAGTGGGTTGCCATTGCCTTCTCCAATGCATGAAAGTGAAAAGTGAAAGTGAAGTCGCTCAGTCGCATCTGACTCTTAACAACCCCATGGACTGCAGCCTACCATGCTCCTCTGTCCATGGCAGTTTCCAGGCAAGAGTACTGGAGTGGGGTGCCATTGCCTACTGTCCTAGACCTGCGTAAATCTGCCAGTGGACACACTAAAGGCCAAGAGAGAACGATTTACTTTTCTGCCTGCTTTTCCTTCAGGTCATAGAACAGTTAGTCAAGAATTCAAAGCCCTGTTAAGATGGGAGGATCTGCCCCTGCAGGTTGTAGTTGGTGGGGTGGGGATGAGGCGGGTACGGGGTGTCTAGCTAGTTGCTGTATATAAACGGCCAGAAGCTGGAGGCCTAATTGATTCTAGTAATAGGCATTACTCAGCTAATATGAATACAATAATGATAATTATCACTTATATTCCATGTTCAGAGCACTTTACAAAGAGAAACTCAAATATAGCAGATATCCTATGAACAGACCCGCTGCCCTGCTGTCTTAAGCTTGCAAAAAGAAAGAGATTTCCTGAATGATTTTTTAAAGGAAGATAGTTCTTAAAACTAACAATTGGCCATGAGGTTTGTTAACAAGACAGACACCAGAATAATCACCAACAGACTTTCCATATGGAAGCCTGCAGGGTGGGGGAGGGGAGCTAAGGAGTGATGCACTGCCTACATGCAAACATCTGCACAGTGTCCTCACCTCCCTTCGTGCTTATGAAGCCTGAAGCAGCCCCTCCTGTGAGTCCCCAAAACACTGTAGCTTTTGCTTGGCAAGTGACTAAACCTACAATAATCGGCAGAGCTGGCCTAGCCACACCTTCAGGTTTTACAGCATGGATCCCTCTGCCACTGTAACTTCTTTGTAAGATGACAGTGGTCCCTCCCTCAGAGGGCTGACATGAGGTTTCAATGAGATTACAGGCATAGCTCATTTTATTGTACCTCACTGTATTGCGCTCTGCAGGCACTGTGATTTTAACAAATGGAAGATGTGTGGCCACCCTGCATTGAGGATGACTAAGGGTGCCATTTTGCCAACAACATTTGGTCAGCACTTTTTAGCAATAAAGTATTTTTTAGTTAGGGCTTCGCTGGTGGCTCAGACGGTAAAAAAAAAAAAAAAAAAGTCCGCCTGCAATGCCAGAGACCCAAGTCAGTATTCTTGCCTGGAAAACCCCATGGACAGAGGAGCCTGGCAGGCTACAGTCTATGTGGTAGCAAATAGTTGGACATGACTGAGTGACTAATAGTATGGACATTGTTTTTTAGACATAATGCTATTATTACACACTTAATAGATAACAGTATAATATAAGCATAACTTTTATATGCACTGGGAAACCAAAAAAAGATGGTGTGAGTCACTTTATTGCAATATTTACTTTATCGAGGTGATCTGGAACCAAACTGGAGAGCTCTCAGAGATGTGCCTGTTCAGTTCAGTTACTCAGCCATGTCTGACTCTTTTCAACCCCATGGACTGCAGCATGCCAGGCCTCCCTGTCTGTCACCAACTCCTGGAGCTTACTCAAACTCATGTCCATTGATAATGCCATCCAACCATCTCATCCTCTGTCGTCCCCTTCTCCTCCTGCCTTCAATCTTTCCCAGCATCAGGGTCTTTTCCAATGAGTCAGCTCTTCGCATCAGGTGGCCAAAGTATTGGAGTTTCAGCTTCAGCATCAGTCCTTCCAATGAATATTCAGGACTGATTTCCTTTAGGATTGACTGGTTGGATATCTTGCAGTCCAAGGGACTTTCAACAGTCTTTTCCAACACCACAGTTCAAAAGCAGCAATTATTCAGCACTCAGCTTTCTTTATAGCCCAACTCTCACATCCATACTTGACTACTGGAAAAACCATAGCTTTAACTAGATGGACCTTTGTTAGCAAAGTACTGGCTCTGTTTTTTAATATGCTGTCTAGGCTGATGATAATTTTTCTTCCAAGGAGCAATCGTCTTTTGACTTCATGACTGCAGTCACCATCTGCAGTGATTTTGGAGCCCCCCAAAATAAAGTCTGTCACTGTTTCCACTGTTTTCCCATCTATTTCCCATGAAGTGATGGGACCAGATGCCATGATCTTCGTTTTCTGAATGTTGAGTTTTAAGCCAACTTTTTGACTCTCTTCTTTCACTTTTATCAAGAGGCTCTTTAGTTCCTCTTCACTTTCTGCCATAAGGGTGGTGTCATCTGCATATCTGAGGTTATTGATATTTCTCCCGGCAATCTTGATCCCAGCTTGTGCTTCATCCAGCCCAGTGTTTCTCATGATGTACTCTGCATATAAGTTAAGTAAGCATGTTAAATAAGTTAAATAAGATGTGCCTGTATCTAGGTCAAAACACTCGGAACCAGGTCTGGGCACAGAAGGAATACTCAGTAAATGTTTTTCTCATTCATACTGTTTTCTCTGGCTGGCTAGACTATAAACCAATCCCCAGATTTCATGTGGATGTGCACTAGGCCTGAGGGGAAGCGACCAGAGGGTGACCCACCCCCCACCCCATCCCACCGCACTCCTACCACTGCCCCCATCCAATCTTCACCAGGGGGAGGGGTGGGCATCCAGTGGCCAACACTTCAAGTACAATGCCTTAAACTCTGATGGATTCCACTGAATGATCACCTCATGGTCAAATGGCAATTCATTCCTTCCTGGAATTCTCCAAATGGAAATCTCACACTAGCTACAAATAGAGAAGTGATGACCTCCTCCTGAAACCTACTTCTTCTCTATCCTTAAGCTTTAATTAGTTTTGATTTTAATAACTTTAATTATTTCTTTAAACGAATTTTCTATCCAGAATGGTATTAAGGCATTTTAAACCAGTCTGACCCTCGAAGGATGCCCTCTGAAGTCCAACCAGTTTGCAATTCTGTGAGTGGAGCCCTGTAATCTGCTCTTAAACATATACACTGCAACTTACTTTGATTTCCTGTGAGTGGTTCTTAATAATAATGCCAACTAAACAAACAAGATGGAAAGAAACTTCCATAACTCCTAAGAAATAAGCAACAAAGGGCATCTGATTTTCCCTACATAGAATCTTGAGTGTCTCTTGGATAAGTTTTTAAAAAGAAAAACAAATGCTTCTTTAGTGGATGTAACAAAAACACAAGGAGGGAATAACTAGCAAGCTCAGGCCAAGTCCAGCTACACAACAAAACAGATCCCACTGCCATAGTCACTGCCATTAGTCACATCCACGCTCCTCTGGGAACCTGAAGACCACATCTGCAAGGAGTCACAGGCTTTGGGAGCCTGGTGAGCAGGGGTCAACAGATGACAAAGTGTATCTGGGCCCAGAGTCCAAAGAGCCTACTAATATCTCTCCAGCAGTAGTCCTTCTGGGCGACACTGGCCCTGTTCTCTCAACTGCATTGTTCTGCCCAGGACCCAGAGTTTCAGGAGTAGGCTCTGGCCGGCTTTGATGAACAGGCTCAGTTGTGAGAAACCACAGATGGGAAACGGAGGCATATGCACTCTGGGCTTCACTTACAGAGGGCGCTGCAGCAGGAGTACTCGGCACCCCAGCCGTCTGACCCCTGTGGTAAAGAGACTCTCCAAGAGCCACTTGCCACCAACTCACTGCCTGCTGGCCACACAGTCCATTGTCTCTGGAATCCTTTTTCTATCCCTGCCTTTGGACCCTGAGCCTGATGCCAGATGCCAAAGTGGTAGCCACACTGTGGGGCACAAGCAGAAATGCATGTGTTAGTGAAGCGGCAGATTCCTCAGGGTGATCTGGATCCAGCCACAAATGTGGTGGGTGTGAGGAAAGGCACAGAGCTGGGCAAGAAATGCAGCCAAGTCCATTTTTCCTTAGGCAGGTGGGATTCGTATGCTTTGCAGACCACTGTGATAACACAACAATTCTATCACAGGTATGAAATGTATAGTATGAGGAATCTAGTCAATAATTAGAACAATTATAATTATGTAATATCTTTGTATCATGACAGCAGAGAGCTAGACTTCTTGTGGTGATCATTTTGAAATGTATGGAAATACTGAATCACTATGTTGTGTGATTTAGCAGGAGGAATTAACATACTGTTGTTCGTCAATTATCCATTGAAAACAAATAAACAAGCTCATAGAAAAAGAGGTGGGGGTGAGGGAAGGGGAACTAAATGAAGGTGGTCAAAAGATACAAACTTCTGCTTATAAGATCAATAAGTACTAAGGATATAAGTACAACATGGTAAATGTAATTAGCACTGCCGTGTGATATCATTGAAAGCTGTTAAGGAAGTAAATCTGGGGGCTTCCCTAATGGTCCAGGGGGTTAAGACTTTGCCTCTCAATGTAAGGGGTGCAGGTTCGATCTCTGGTCAGGGAACTAAGATCCCACATGCTTTGTGGCCAAAAAACCAAAATGTAAGACAGAAGCAATATTGTGACAAATCCAATGTGTGCTAAGTTGCTTCAGTCATGTCAGACTCTTTGCAACCCTATGGACTGTAGACTGCCAGGCTGCTGTGTCCATGGAATTCTCCAGGCAAGAATACTGGGGTGGGTTGCCATGTCCTCCTCCAGGAGATCTTCTCAACTCAAGGAATGAACCCAGGTCCCTTACCTCTCTTGCACTGGCAGGCGAGTTCTTTACCACTAGTGCCACCTGGGAAGACTTCTAGACTCTTTTAAAAAGAGAGTAAATCCTAAGAGTTCTCATCGCAAGGAAAAATTATTTTTTTGTATTTCCTTAATTTTGTATCTGTGTGAGATGATGGGTGCTCACTAAAGTTATTGTGATAATCATTTCATGATCCACGTAAGTCAAATCATTATCTGGGCACCGTAATCTTATACAGTGCTGTATGTCAACTCTATCTCAATAAAACTGGGAGAGGGGGTTAAAAATAATAAAAATAAAGCAATTCCTTAGAAAACAAACAATTCTAGATAAGCTTCTCTCTGATCCCCAAACATCCACTGCTAACTGCGGCACACAGTACACCAGATCAAAAGAGTAGTCCCCTGCTCGCAGTGACTAGAGAAAAGCCCACACACCAACGAAGACCCAGCACAGCCCAAAACAAATACGTAAAATTTTTAAAGAATAATTCCACTGGAAAGTTCCTTGGGAAAAGGAATTTTGTCTGTTTTATATCCACGGTGTCTAGAACTGAGCCTGGTACACAACAATATCTGATGGATGAAGGAAGGGGAGCCACACCAAAAGCCTCTGGTGCTCGATGAGTTAATTTGCAATGAATCAGACATTTCCCTTGAACAAACCTTCATAAAAAGTGAAATGAGAAGCTCCCACTTTCCGAGCAGCCACATCCCGGATAGTTGCTGCATTTGGAGGGAGGAACTCAGTCTCACTGCAGGGCCCTGTGGGCTTAAAGGAAGGAGACCTGGTTGAATTGGCTGAGCTCACACTTGGGACCAACACTGTCATGGCCACAGTCACTGGACTCCCTGGAAGGCCCACATCTGAATTCCTTGATGCCACGTGCCACCTACAGGCTGCTGGGAGTCTGGCCAATTCACTCTGGAATCCTGGCCAAGGCTGCTCTGGGGGCCTGCCCCAGCCTTCTGAAGTCTCAGCACAGTGCAATTGGATAACTGGGACCTGGGCCATGTTTAGGGGCCTCCCAGCTGCCTTTTTATACATCCCTCTCAATACCTTGTACCTCAGGCAACCAGGACCGTTGGGATGCCCTGGACCCATTGATGTACCAAATTCCAGATCTCTTTTCCTCTCTCTCAGGCATACTTTAAAACCTTCCTGTGGAGACTTCCGCTTCCAGGAGGATGGAGTAGATGAACATTATTCTTCCAGCTAAATACAAATAAGAATGCTGGACACTATGAAGAAGGAGGAGGAGGGGGAGAAAGACTCAAAGGTAGAGAGAAAACGGCAGACTGGAGGCCTTAGGACGTGAGGAACAACAACGGCAGGGAGTTCCTTGGACTTTCTTTTGCCTCGGGTATCTCAGACTTTAGACTGAAGAAGACAACTGAGAAAGGACAAGAGACACAGTCCAAAAAAGCCTCTGCTCTCCCTAGCCAAAGGACCAGGAAAGGGAGAGGCCATAAGATAGAAAACAAGTTTTAGATGCTCGACTCCAGTCAGACAGCACAGAAAAACCATGGCCCCATCCCCACTAAAGGCAGCAATGGCTGAGTGAGGAGACCATACTTCCTCCCTCAGGAGGCTGTAGGAGGTGCCCCCACCGCCCACCAGGATGGCATCAGAGGAGACCTAATGGAAAATGAGGAATTTTCTGCTGCCCAACAGTAAGAAGGCTCTGCCACATGGGAAGGTACACAGCTATAAAACAAGGAAAAAAAGAATTGTCCCTACTCGCAGATGGCATGACTGCCTAAATAGAAAATCCCAATCTAGCTACAAAAAAATCTAGAACTAATAAGTGAGTTCACAAGGTCACAAGATAGAAGAGTAAAATAAAAATATTGATTATATTCCTGTTTATTAGAAGGAATGCATGGACACAAAATCCTGTATATTAGTAATGAATGCAAGGACGCAAAAATGTTTAAATACAATTCCATTTACAATCGCTCAAAAATTTAAATACTTAAGCAGAAATCCAACAAAATATATACCGTATTTCTTTGCTGAAAACTTCAAAACACTGATGAAAGAAACTGAAGGTCTAAATAAATGGAGAGATATAGGGGTGTTCATGAATTAGAAGATTTAAAAGAATAAAAATGTCGTATCTCCTTCAAATTATGTATATGTTTAATGCAAAATCCAGCAAGCTTATTCTAAAATTTATATGGAAAGGCAGAGAAAAATAACAAGTGGATGGAATCAGAGTAATATACACATAGATTAATGAACAAAATAGAGAACCTGGAACTAGTCACACAAACGTGATCAACTGATTGTTGATAAAGATGCAATGATGCTGGACCAAGTAGATATTCATAGTCCACCCCGCCCACAAAGAAGTTAATTCAAAATGGATGATGGATTTAAGTATAAAATGTAAAATTAAAAACTTTTAGGGAAACCAATAGAAGAAAATCTTCAGCATCTAAGGTGAGGCAAAAGTTCTTAGACTTGACACCAAAAGCATGATCCATTTAAAACATGGTAAGATGGACTTCATCAAAGTAACAACTTTTAGTCTGTGAAAGACCCTGTCAAAAGGATGGAAAGATGAGCTACGGACTGGGAAAAAATATTTGCAAAGCACATGTCCAACAAAGGACTAGTGTCGAGAATATATAAAGAACTCTCAAACTCAACTTCATAAAAAAAAAAAAAAAATCCAATTTGAAAATGGCCAAAATGACATGAACAGGTATTTCACCCAAAAGGATATACAGATAGCCAACAAGTGTATTAAAATTTTCCCAATATCCCTAGCCATCATTCGGGAAATGAAAACTAAAACCAGTGACATACCCATCAGAAAGTTTAAAATGAAAGAAAATAGTGACAACACCAAATGTTGGTGAGGATTTAGAGAAATCGAGTCATTCATATGTTGCATGTTGTTGTTTAGTCATTAAGTCGTATCTGACTCATTTGCAACCTCATGGACTGCAACACGCCAGGCTTCCCTGTGCTTCACCGTCTCCTGGAGTTTGTGCAAATTCTTGTCCATTGCGTGGGTGATGCCATCCCACCATCTCACCCTCTGTCGTCCCCTGGTGGCACAGATGGTAAAGGCTCTGCCCGCCATGCAGGAGACATGGGTTGGATCCCAGGGCCAGGATGATTCCCTGGAGAAGGTAATAGCTACCTATTAACAGTATTCTTGCCTGGAGAATTCCATGGACAGAAGAGCCTGGCGGGCTACAGTCCAGTGGGGTTGCAGAGAGTTGGACATGACTGAGCAACTTTCCCATATTGCTGGTGGGGCTATAAAATGGTTTGGCTGCTCTGGAAAGCAGTTTGGCAGTTTCTTAAAAAGATAAACATGCAGCTACTGTATGACCCAGTTCTTACACTGTTGAGCATCTATCCTGGAAAAATGAAAACTTACAGTCACACAAACACTTGTACATGAGTATTGATAGCAGCTTTTTTATTTTTATTTTTTTAGCTTTATTTTTAATAGCCCAAAACTGGAATCCTTCAGCAGGTGAAGGCAAAGCAAACCGAGAATCCATACCTTGGGTTACTACCCAGACATAAAAAGAATCAAGTCTTGATATTTGCAACAACTTGGACAAATCTCTTGAGAATCATACTGAGTGGAAAAAAAAAAAGTCAGTCTCTAAAGGTTAGACATACTGTATAATTTTATTCAGGTAACATTCTTGAAGGACTTTCCTGGTGGCTCAGACGGTAAAGCGTCTGTCTACAATGTGGGAGACCCGGGTTCGAGCCCTGGGTTGGGAAGATCCCCTGGAGAAGGAAATGGCAATCCACTCCAGTACTATTGCCTGGAAAATCCCATGGACAGAGGAGCCTGGTAGGCTACAGTCTATGGGGTCGCAAAGAGTCAGACACGACTGAGCAACTTCACTTTCACTTTCAACATTATTGAAATGACAGAATTATAGAAATGAAGAACAGGTAAGTGGTTGCAAGGGAATGAGGAGGGGGTTGAGGTGGGATAGAAGTGGGTGTGGCTGTAAAGGGGCACTATCAGGGATCCTTGTAGCAGTGGAAATAGTCTGTATCTTTTGACAGTATTAATGCCATACCCTGGTTGTGACATTATCCTGTAGTTTTTGCAATATGTTACCATTGGGAGAAACTGGGTAAAGAGTAAATGGGATCTTGGTATTATTGCTTGGAGGGGCATGTCAACCTAGCTCAAAAAAAATTTTAATGCCATTTAAAAAGAAAAGTTCCTTCTGTTGCTCTATTTGTTCCCTTCCCGTGCGCCCTGCTATAGTAATCCATGCTGAGGTGTTAGTGGATAGTCAAGGCCCTGGAATAATCTGTCTCCCATTATATCTCAACAAGGGCTTCCTGGGGATGAGAGAAGAGCAACTTTTTATAGACGAACTGCCTTGAATTTAAAATCAAGATACTTTGAAGCCTGGTCTTAGTATGCTTTGTGACCTTGGACAAATTGCTTAGCCTCTCTGACATTCCATTTCATCATGTAAATAAAATTTGAAGATTAAATGAAAATGTGAAACACTTGGTAAGTTGTAAAGCAGTACACAAAAAGAAAGGTCTTCCTCCCTGTTTCTCTCCCTTTCCTGTCCTCATTGCTACTGACCGGAGGAGGGGGCCGTGGCTTAGCCTGAGTCACTGCTCCAGCAAGTGTTTTGTCCGTGCTTGTTCACGCTGACAGGGCTTCCCAGGTGACTCTAGTGGTAAAGAACCTGCCTGCCAATGCAGGAGACATGAGTTCAATCCCTGGGTTGCAGGAGGATCCCCTGGAGAAGATAATGGCAATCCACTCCAGTACTGTTGCCTAGAGAATTCCATGGACAGAGGAGCCTGGTGGGCTACAGACCATGGGGTTGCAAAGAGTCAGACACGACTGAGCTATTGAGCTTTCACAGGCACATTCATGCTGATAGTGAAAGAATGTGTAAAGCCAGGGGTTAGCTCCAGTGGGGGAGAAGGAAGGTTCAGAGCTCACAAGGACAAAGGTGAGACTTTGAAGGGCCCTCTGTAGCATCCCATGTAGAGAGCCCCCTGCCCTGGGCGAAACTTCTCTCTGAGACGCCAGGGGACAGAGAGCCCAGGCCCATGGCACAGGCCAGCAGCCAGTTCGGGGAACCAGCACTGATGGGAGAGAAGAAAAGCTTCTCGCTTTGACCACGGACTTTCCTTTCTGTTATCACCTTTGCTTTCCATTGCCTTCTGGAAGCACACATGGCAAGGAGCATGCTCGCTTTATGTTTGTAAACCCTAAAGCCAGACAGGGCTGAGACCTGTGCAAGGTTCACACAGAGAATGAGTCAGTGCCCCAGCTGGGGCCCGGCTTCTGGGCTGGGCACTTCCCACAGCACAGAGGTGTCCAAATGTGAAACGTAAGACTAAGAAGCCTCTCCTGAGAGAATGGCACCAGGCCTCACCAGGCCTTTCCACACAACGTCTGAGCTGAGCCTCAGGAGCTGCTGCCAGCCTGGCCTGTCTCTGAGGGGTGCTGCCCAGGGAGGCGGCTTCCCTCCCTCCCAGCTCTGACCTTTCAGTGACCTATTTAAAGGCAGAGAATCCAGTTTGGGGTCTGGGTCTCTCCTAAGAGGGTGCCTCCTGCACATGGCTCTCCAGGGCCTTCCCAGTCACCTCCTCCTGCTGGAATGAGGTGGAGAGGGTGTTTTCTTCTCACCCGTCCCGGGTGTTTTCTTCGCACCCACTTCCCACTCTGCCAGGGGGAGGGACGGTCTGGAAACTCCCAAGTGCCCCATCTCTCCACGGTTGCCCCCACCCCCAGGTCTCCAGTGATAAAAGTGAGCTATGAAAACGCATGTGCTGCTTGGGAGGGAGGGAATCAGAAACTATTTGCTGGAATTAGTTCACCCATTTGCAAGCTGCCAACTTGGAAAGCCATGAGCTACTCTGAGGCCAGGAAGGGTTGAATGGGGGAGTCAGGGGAGGGGGGAACTGCAGCAAGGAGCCTTGAACCGTCCCAGGCCATCCCTTCCCGAGGAGGCCTGGGGGCCCCTGCTCCTGCCCTCCGGATGCCCTCAGCCTGGGATAAGAGAACAAGGCAGAGGTCCCGAGAAAGACAGGAGGACAAGAGCATATAATCAGGCCAGTCAGTTTTGGCTTCCAGGCAACTCGTGGTCCCTTCAGCAATTCAGCTAGCCATTCATTTGTTCATTCATTCATTCCCCATCCCTTCACTTGATAAATGCTTGTGATGCGCCTCTCACATGCTGGACCCTGGAGGCACAGTGGTGAACAGGGCAGGCTCTCTGCGCTTCTGGAGCTTACAGCCTCATGGAGGAGCGGCGGGAGGGGGGACTTGTTTGGATAGGGTAGTAAAAGAGGCCTCTCTTACCCCGAAGCCACGCCCCACCTCCTAAAGATCCTAGGACGCTTTCCAGTTAGCGCTGCCAAACCTGAAATCTAAGTGTCCTGAAGAAACTGCCAACATTTTGCACACATGTAAGTCTCAAAAAATGGGTCCCTAGCACCTCATAAAAACCTTCTCCCTTCTTGGGGCCTCTCACCAGTAAAGGGAGGTTGGAAGAGGGAAGAAAGAGGGGGCTGAGGTTACAGTGAGGAGGCCTCTTGAACAACCAGCTGTTTAGCCAGTGTGTCATTCAGACATCCCTGCCTCCCAATAGCTCCATCAAGTCCCTCCCTGTCTCTTAAAGTCACAGTAACTCAGAACCAGCAGCTTCGACTTTCCTGCATGCATGTACTCAAGAAGAATCTGCCGAACAGCCCCTAAGAGCTGATACTTCTCCTGGAGCTGGAGATGCAAGGGTGAACTGGATATCCATGGCTTCCTTGGGAGCTTAGAGTCTAATCAGTAGAAGTGACAGAGATTAATTCCTTTCATGAATAACTAATTAATTACGATTGTGCTAAATACTTTGATAGGGAGGCCCTCATTCAGTGGAGGGGTCTGGGAAGCCTTTACAGAGGTGATATTTAAAGCTGAAACGTGAAGAATGAGAAGGATTTGGCCAGGTGGAGAGGTGGGAGAGGATACAGCACGTGGGAGCTCTGGGGCCAGATGGCATGTACTTTCAAAGAACAGAAAGCTGGCCAGAGGTAGGGGCTGAGGGGAGTGGGAAGAGAGGCTCTGGGAGATTGGCAAAGAGGGGCCAGAGAGCGGGGGCCTCACAGACCACAAGATTTAGGTTGCAGCCTAAGAACTCTGGGCTTCCCTGGTGGCTCAGATGATAAAGAATCTACCTGCAATGTAGGAGACCCAGGTTCAATCCCTGGGTAGGGAAGATCCCCTGGAGAAAGAAATGGCAACCCACTCCAGTATTCTTACCTGGAGAATTCCATGGACAGAGGAGCCTGGCAGGCTTCAGTCCACGGGGTTGCAAAGAGTTGGACACGACTGAACAACTAACACTTTCACTTTTCACTTCACTAAAAGCTTTGGGAAGCTACTTAAGGACTTCTGGCAGGACACAGAATCAAGTTTGCCTTGAGTTTGGTGGGTAGCCGAGAGTAGAAATGGGGAGACAGTTGGAAAGCTGCTCCAGGCATTCAGGTGGGAGGTGATGATGGAAGTCTCCTGTGAGGCAAGCGGCGAACATGCAGAGCGGGGGCCAGGGACTAGGCCCGGTGAGGAGGTGGGATCATCTTGACATCATGATGGAGCAGCTGTGGAGCTTAGGGAAGGGAGGGTTTGTTTCTCCCATTCTCTAGAGTGGGGAGTGAGAACACACAGGAGAAAAGCTTCAGAACCGGGGGCTTGATAGAGTTCTTAAACATGGTACCAAAAGCGCTAGCCATCAATTAAAAAAAAAACCAAACAACAACAACAGAAACTATAGAGACACGCAATGACTTGGATGGATATCAAAGGCATTATGCCAAATGGAAAAAAAAACAGCCTCTAAAGGGTACACACAGTCTGATTCCATGTGTGTAACCTTCTTGAAGTGACGAAAGTACAGAGTTGAATAACAAATGAGTTGTTTCCAGGGGTTAGGAGTGGAGGCGGAGGGAAAGTGAAAGGCAGTGACTGTAAAGAAGTAGCTAGAGGGGGATTTTTGTGCTGATGGAATAGTTCTGGATCTTAACCAAGGCAGTGCTTATGCCTGTCGTGAAATGACATTGAACTCATACACACATTGCACCAGTGTCCATTTCCCAATTTTGTTATTCTACTAGAAGAACAAAAGATTTAACCGTCGAGACTAACTGGGCAAAAAATACATAAGAACTCTCTGTAGTATCTTCACAACTTTCTGTGATTATTTTTTAGTTTGGAAAAAAAGAGAGAGAGGCAAAACACAGTGCCTGGCATGTAGAAGCATTTGATGAAATGTTAAAACCACATATTGGGCCCTGTCTTCAGGGAACCTCTAGCTCAGCTCTGCTACAGGGAAATAAAACAGCCTGTGTTTCAGATGATATTCTCAGTCTGGGAGATTTTGTTGCTGTTCAGTAGCTAAGTCATGTCCACTCTTTGGGACACCATGGACTGCAGCATGCCAGGCTTCCCTGTCTTTCACTATCATCTCTCAGAGTTTGCTCAAGCTCATGCCCACTGACTTGTTGATGCCATTTTCTCCTCCTGTCCTTGATCTTTCCCAGCATCAGGATATGTTCCAGTAAGTTGGCATCAGGTGGCAAAAGTATTGGAGCTTAAGCTTCAGCACCAGTCTTTCCAATGAATTTTCAGGGTTGATCTCCTTTAGGGTTGACTGGTTTGATCTCCTTGCAGGCCAAGGGACTCTCAAGAGTCTTCTTCAGCACCACAGTTCAAAAGCATCAATTCTTTAGCACTCAGCCTTCTTTATGGTCCAACTTTCTCATCCATACATGACTACTGGAGAAACCATAGCTCTGACTATATGGACCTTTGTCATCAAAGTGACATCTTTGCTTTTTAATATGTTGTCTAGGTTTATCATAACTTTCCTTCCAAGGAGCAAGCATCTTTTAATTTCATGGCTGTAGTCAACATCTGCAGTGATTTTGAAGCCCAAGAAAATAAAATATATCACTATTTCTCCACTTTTTCCCCTTATATTTGCCATGAAGTGATGGGACCAGATGCCATGATCTTACTTTTGGGAATGTTGAGTTTTAAGCCAGCTTTTTCCCTCTCTTCTTTCACCTCATCAAGAGGCTCTCTAGTTCTTCTTCACTTTCTGCCATTAGTGTGATATCATCTGCATATCTGAGGTTACTGATATTTCTCCTGGCAATCTTGATTCTAGCTTGTGGTTCATCCAGCCTGGCATTTCACATGATGTACTCTGCATATAAGTTAAATAAACAGCATGACAATATATAGCATTGTGATTACTCCTTTCCCAATTTGGAACTGTACAAAAAAGATCTTCACGACCCAGATAATCATGATGATGTGATCACTAATCTAGAGCCAGACATCTTGGAATGTGAAGTCAAGTGGGCCTTAGAAAGCATCACTACGAACAAAGGTGGTGGAGGTGATGGAATTCCAGTTGAGCTATTTCAAATCCTGAAAGATGATGCTGTGAAAGTGCTGCATTCAATATGCCAGCAAATTTGGAAAACTCAGCAGTGGCCACAGGACTGGAAAAGCTCAGTTTTCATTCCAATCCCAAAGAAAGGCAATGCCAAAGAATGCTCAAACTACTGCACAATTGCACTCATTTCACATGCTAGTAAAGTAATGCTCAAAATTCTCCAAGCCAGGCTTCAGCAATATGTGAACCGTGAACTCCCTGATGTTCAAGCTGGTTTTAGAAAAGGCAGAGGAACCAGAGATCAAATTGCCAACATTGGCTGGATCATGGAAAAAGCAAGAGAGTTCCAGAAAAACATCTATTTCTGCTTTATTGACTATGCCAAAGCCTTTGACTGTGTGGATCACAATAAACTGTGGAAAATTCTTCAAGAGATGGGAATACCAGACCACCTAACCTGCCTCTTGAGAAATCTGTATGCAGGTCAGGAAGCAACAGTTAGAACTGGACATGGAACAACAGACTGGTTCCAAATAGGAAAAGGAGTATGTCAAGGCTGTATATTGTCACCCTGCTTATTTAACTTATATGCAGAGTACATCATGAGAAACGCTGGACTGGAAGAAACACAAGCTGGAATCAAGATTGCTGGGAGAAATATCAAGCACCTCAGATATGCAGATGACACCACCCTTATGGCAGAAAGTGAAGAGGAACTAAAAAGCCTCTTGATGAAAATGAAAGGGGAGAGCGAAAAAGTTGGCTTAAAGCTCAACATTCAGAAAACGAAGATCATGGCATCCAGTCCCATCACTTCATGGAAAATAGATGGGGAAACAGTGGAAACAGGGTCAGACTTTATTTTGGGGGGCTCCAAAATCACTGCAGATGGTGACTGCAGCCATGAAATTAAAAGATGCTTACTCCTTGGAAGAAAAGTTATAACCAACCTAGATAGCATAATAAAAAGCAGAGACATTACTTTGCCGACTAAAGTCCATCTGGTCAAGGCTATGGTTTTTCCTGTGGTCATGTATGGATGTGAGAGTTGGACTGTGAAGAAAGCTGAGTGCTGAAGAATTTATGCTTTCGAACTATGGTGTTGGAGAAGACTCTTGAGAGTCCCTTGGACTGCAAGGAGATCCAACCAGTGCATTCTGAAGGAGATCAGCCCTGGGATTTCTTTGGAAGGAATGATGCTAAAGCTGAAGCTCCAGTACTTTGGCCACCTCATGCGAAGAGTTGACTCATTGGAAAAGACTCTGATGCTGGGAGGGATTGGAGGCAGGAGGAGAAGGGGATGACAGAGGATGAGATGGCTGGATGGCATCACGGACTCAATGGACGTGAGTCTGAGTGAACTCCGGGAGATGGTGATAGACAGGGAGGCCTGGCGTGCTGCGATTCATGGGGTCGCAAAGAGTCGGACACGACTGAGCGACTGAACTGAATTTGGAACCAGTCCATTGCTCCATGTCCAGTTCTAGCTGTTGCTACTTGACCAGCATAAAGGAGTCTTAGTAGACAGGTAAGATGGTCTGGTATTCCTATCTCTTGAAGAATTTTCCACAGTTTGTTGTGATCCACATAGTCGAAGGCTTTCATGTAGTCATTGAAGAAGAAGTAAATGTTTTTCTGGAATTCCCTTGCTTTCCCTGTGAGCCAACAAATCTTGGCAATTTGATCTCTGGTTCCTCTGCCTTTTCTAAACTCAGCTTGTACATCTGGAAGTTCTCAGCTCACATACTGTTGAAGCCTGGCTTGGAGAATTTTGAGCATAACCTTGCTAGCATGTGAAATGAGTGCAATTGTACAGTAGTCTGAATATTCTTTGGCACTGCTATTCTTTGTGATTGGAATGAAAACTGACTTTTTCCAGTCCTGTAGCCACTGCTGAGTTTTCCAAATTTGCTGACATATTGAATACAGCACTTTAACAGCATCATCTTTTAGGATTTGAAATAGCTCACCTGGAATTCCATCACCTCCACTAGCTTTGTTTGTAGTAATGCTTCCTAAGGCCCACTTGACTTCACACTCCAGGATGTCTAGCTCTAGGTGAGTGATCACACCATCGTGGTTATCTGGGTCATTAAGATCTTTTTTGTATAGTTCTTCCATGTATTCTTGCCACCTCTTCTTAATCTCTTCTGCTTCTGATGGGTTCTTAGTGTTTCTGTTCTTTATCATGCCCATGTTTGCATGAAATGTTCCCTTGATATCTCCGTGTTTTTTTTTTTTAAGAGATCTCTAGTCTTTACCATTCTATTGTTTTCCTCTCTTTGTATTGTTCATTGAAGAAGGCCTTCTTATCTCTCCTTGCTATTCTCTGGAATTCTGCATTCAGTTGGGTGTATCTTTCCCTTTCTCCCTTGCCTTTCACTTCTCTTCTTTCCTCAGCTATTTGTAAAGCCTCCTCAGACAATCACTTTGCCTTCTTGCCTTTCTTTTTCTTTGGAATGGTTTTGGTCCCACCTCCTGTACAGTGTTACAAACCTCAGTCCATAGTTCTTCAGGCACTCTGTCTATCAGATCTAATCCCTTGAATCTACTTGTCACCTCCACTGTATAATCATAAGGGATTTGATTTCGGTCATACCTGAATGGTCTAGTGGTTTTCCCTACTTTCTTCCATTTAAGCCTGAATTTTGCAATAAAGAGTTCATGATCTGAGCCACAGTCAGCTCCAGGTCTTGTGTTTGCTGACTGTATAGAGTTTCTCCATCTTTGGCTGCAAAGAATATAATCAATCTGATTTCAGTATTGACTATTTGGTGATATCCACATGTAAAGTCATCTCTTGTGTTGTTAGAAGAGGGTATTTGTTATGACCAGTGTGTTCTCTCGACAAAATTCTGCTAGCCTTTGTCCTGCTTCATTTTGTACTCCAAGGTCAAACTTGCCTGCTACTCTAGGTATCTCTTGACTTCCTACTTTTGCACTTCAATCCCCTATGATGAAAAGGATGTCCTTTTTTGGTGTTAGTTCTAGAAGTTCTTGTAAGTCTTCACAAAACTGGTCAACTTCAGTTTATTCAGCATCAGTGGTTGGGGCATAGACTCAGATTACTGTGATGTTGAATGGTTTGCCTTGGAAACAAACCGAGATCATTCTGTTGTTTTTGAGACTGCATTCAAATACTGCATTTTGGACTCTTCTGTTGACTATGAGGGCTACTCCATTTCTTCTAAGGGATTCTCATTCACAGTAGTAGGTATAATGGTCATCTGAATTAAATTTACCCATTCCTGTCCGTTTCAGTTCACTGATTCCTAAAATGTTGATGTTCACTCTTACCATCTCCTGTCTGACCACATTCAACTTACCTTGATTCATGGACCTAACATTCCAGGTTCCTATGCAATATTGTTCTTTATAGCATCAGAATTTACTTTCACCACCAGACACATCCACACCTGAGTGTCATTTCCCCTTCGTCCCAGCTGCTGCATTCTGTCTGGAGCAATTAGTAATTGCCCTCTGCTCTTCTGCAGTAGCATATTGGACACCTTCCAACCTAGGGGGCTCGTCTTTGGGTGTCATATCTTTTTGCCTTTTCATACTGTTCATGGGGTTCTCATGGCAAGAATATTGGGGTGGTTTGCCATTCCCTCCTCCAGTGGACCACATTTTGTCAGAACTCTCCACTATGACCTGTCCATCTTGAGGGGCCCTACACGGCATGGCTCATAGCTTCATTGATTTATGCAAGCCCCTTCGACACGGTCCCATGAAGGGATCACAGCCTTAGGCTGTGTTAGGTAGAAGGGACAGGAAGAGGGCAGAGAGGGGAAGGGAGTCCACGATGGCTTTTATTATTATTATTAGAAGTACAAATTAGGCTAATTAGAAGTTGGGATTATAGAATGAGTATCCTTCAAGGTCACTGAAAGACCAGCCTGCAGTTATGAGTTTGTTTACAAATCATTAGCCTTAACCGAAAGTCTGAGGAGGAACAGTCAGCCCAGTCTTAGTGTTTGGAAGCCCCTGTGGTGGGATGTCAGTGGAAATGACTGTGTCCTGCTAGGACCATGTGACTTCTTTAATAACACCTCCTGACCAAAACTGCCTTTTTTTCTCGTGTGTAGAGTGGGCTGGATTTCAGGGGCACTGAAGCAAATCCTCTCCATCTGGTCCTCTCCCATCCACTGCCTGATGCTTGGTGTTTCCTCCTTAGAGTTTCAGTCCTCCAGCTTAAGGCCGGACTCCCAGTTACAGCCCTAATCTTACCTAAGAGTAGATTTCGATGGGGGGAGACTCTGCCAGCTCTCAGTGGAGGCAAGAAGGGAACAGAGGATAGGGGTAAGAACGGGAAGAAGTCTTCCTTCTCAGCCTTTGTGGACATCTCAGCTTGTCAGGGCCCATTCCTCCCCCTTCTTTCTCACTGCTGAGAGATCATTGCACTGAGGCTGAGTGAGCAGGCTGGGCCACCACATTTAAAGTATCTAACTATATACCAGAACTATGTAGATGTTTTCTTTCATTTTCACAACAAATCTTACAAAGAGGAGACTATTTGGAACTTTCTGGAATTTTTTTCTGAATATTTTCTATCCACAGTTACTTGAATCTGTAGATGCAGAGTCTGCGGATGTGGCAGGGCATATATAAGCTAGTGGAGGTGATGGAATTCAAGCTGAGCTATTTCAAATCCTCAAAGATGATGCTGTTAAAGTTCTGCATTCAATATGTCACCAAATTTGGAAAACTCAGCAGTGGCTACAGGACTGGGAAAGGCCAGCTTTCATTCCAATCCCAAAGAAGGGCAATGCCAAAAAATGTTCAAACTACCATGCAATTGCGCTCATTTCACAGGCTAGCAAGGTTACACTTAAAATTCTTCACAGTAGCCTTCAGCAGTATGTGAACTGAGAACCTCCGGATGTACAAGCTGGGTTTAGAAAAGGCAGAGGAACCAGAGATCAAATTGCCAGCATTCACTGGATCACAGAGAAAACAAGGGAATTCCAGAAAAACATCTGCTTCAGCGACTACACGAAAGCCTTCAACTGTGTGGATCACAACAAACTGTGGAAAATTCTTCAAGAGATAGGAATACCAGACCACCTTACCTGTCTACTGAGAAACCTGTATGCAGGTCAAGAAGCAATAGTTAGAACTGGACATGGAACAACAGACAGGTTCCAAATTGAGAAAGGAGTAATCACAAGGCTGTATATTGTCATCCTGTTTATTTAACTTATATGCAGAGTATATTATGTGAAATGCCAAGCTGGATGAGCCACAAGCTAGAATCAAGATTGCCAGGAGAAATATCAGTAACCTCAGATATGCAGATGATATCATTCTAATGATAGAAAGTGAAGAACTAAAGAGCCTTTTGATGAGGTGAAAGGAGAGTGAAAAAGCTGGCTTAAAGCTCAACATTCCCAAAAGTAAGATCATGGCATCTGGTCCCATCATTTCATGGCAAATAGAAGAGGAAAAAGAGAAGAAGCAGTGATGCATTTTATTTTCTTGGGCTTCAAAGTCACTGTGGATGGTGACTACAGCCATGAAATTAAAAGATGTTTGTTTCTTGGAAGGAAAGCTATGAGAAACCTAGAACAGTCTATTAAAAAACAGAGACATCACTTTGCCAACAAAGGTCTGTATAGAGCTATGGTTTCTCCAGTAGTCATGTATGGATGTGAAAGTTGGACCATAAAGAAAGCTGAGCGCCAAAGAATTGGTGCTTTTGAACTGTGATGCTGAAGAAGACTCTTGAGAGTCCCTTGGCCTTCAAGGAGATCAAACCAGTCAGTCCTAAAGGAGATCAACCCTGAAAATGCATTAGAAAGACTGATGCTGAAGCTTAAGCTCCAGTACTTTGGCCACCTGCTGCGATGAGCCAGCTCATTGGTAAAGACCCTGATGCTGGGAATGATTGAGGGCAAGAGGAGAAGAGGGTGGCAGAGGATAAGATGTTTGGATTGTATCGACTCAATGGACATCAGTTTGAGCAAACTCTGGGAGATAGTGAAGGACAGGGAAGCCTGGCAGGGAAGCCTGCTGCAGTCCATGGGGTCGCAAATGGTCAGACATGACTGAACAACACTTTATTTCAGTATATATTTTATATATTATATATACACTACATAATGTATTTTATCTATTATATATACACATATATGTAAAATATTGTTGTTGTTGTTCAGTCGCTAAGTCGTGTCTGACTCTTTACAACCCCATAGACTATAACCAGCCAAGCTCCTCTGTCCATGGGATTCTCCAGGCCAGAATACTGGAGTGGGTTGCCATTTCCTTCTCCAGGGGATCTTCCTGACCCAGGGATCAAACCCAGGTCTCCCACATAGCAGGTAGATTCTTTACCATCTGAGCCAGCAAGGAAGCCCATATTATATGGAAATATATATTATATATATAATATTATATAGAAATATATATTATATATACTGAATAGTATTACTATATGATATGGTAAGATAGGATGGGATATAATATTAATATAACAACAAGAAAGGAAGAAGCATCCCGGGGCATCCAGCACTCCCAGCTAGGCCTTGCTATTCTCTTGTTGAAAATAAATAATCTCATGAACAGTACCATCAGACAAGGCCGCTCAGTGACAGTGATGGATCAAGGCAGAAATATGACCACTCATTAATCATGTCTGAACCCAGGCAAAACATGACCATTGTCCAATCCACAGAAATGACCAAACATCTTCCTTTTCTGGCTAATATGAGTGGCTGCTGCTTGTTTATCAATTATAGCTTTAGCATCTCTCTGGTCTGCCCTTCTTCTGGGTAAAATTATTGAAATATCCAGTCATAGAAGTGGCCCTGCTTCCTGATAGCACCCAATCTAGAGCAAACCTTAAACTCTCCCCAAATCACAGACACAAGCCCGTATCCTGTAAATACTTTCTAACACCCTCTTCTTGAGGTAGCCATGGTTCCCCATTCTGTGCAATATTCCTTGCGAGTGTGTGCGTGTGTGTGTGTGTGTGTGTGAGAGAGAGAGAGAGAGAGAGAGATGGATATAGAAAGCAATATATAAATGTAGAAATAAATGTATCTCACACACAGAGCTTTTCCTATATGATTTGATCTTAATTTTAAACTCTTTACTTAAGATTAGCAAAACTTTGGTTGAACCTCTGAACAGCAGAGTGAAACCTCATTAATTGGAGGAGCCATAATCCACAGTACATGAGTACAGGCAGCCCCAATGCTTAAAAAATGGTAAGCTATGAAATTAATCATCTGAATAAAAATGGCTGGAGACAGTTCAACTAATCTGGTAGCAGCATCATTTGCATGCAATTATGTGCTAATTACTTTACCTTATCTATTCGTTAACAAAGGTCAAGGTTAACCTCTACTTAGTCACATCCTGTCAGGTATTAGTTGAGGTTACTGTTTTACTTGAAAATAACTTATTTTTAAATAGTCTCTGAATCAGACTTATTACTATTGTACAGGACCTCATCTACTAATTATCCAGAAACAATGAGACCAACCGCCTTCCAGGTTCTTCAGTTGATCCCAGGGGCAAAGGCTCGTGAATCACACAGTTATTCAGGTCATTTTAGCAGACAAGTAATTTGACAACGATGATGATATTTCTTCACCATTCAGGGCTGTTCTGAGCCCCACCTCTCAGTCCTGTCTGGTCAAGGGTTTCTCAAACTTGCATTGTTGACATTTCAGGCTGGATAATTATCTGAGGGTTGGGAAGTGTGTCCTGAGCATTACAGCATATTCAGCAACATCCTTGCTTTCTACCCACTAGATGTCAGTAGTGCCTCCTCTCCCTGCCCCACCCTCATGTAACAATCAAAATAGTCTCCAGACTTTTGCAAATGTTCCTGGGGGGGGGCAAAACTATCCATTTGAAAAATCCGTTTTAAGTCCAGAGTGCTCAGTGGTTTGCACTTCTAATCGCTTTCACCTCCCCCTCCCCCATCCCTTAAACTTGATAATGGACAGTCAAGTGTAGTCTTGACCCTGGGTGTATTGCTGCCTCCACATGGGTGAAAGGGCTGCACAAAACCAAGGCACAGTTGGAAGACTGAGGCTCAGAACAATCCCTCAATCAGCCTCCTGCAATGGAGGAGGGTTTCAGGGTATCTGTCACTGGGCCCTTGGCCTTTGAGGGATTTTCAGAGGTGCCCATTGTTTCACTCCCTTTACCCTACAATTGGAGGAGGGAGCCCTTGCCTCCCAGCTGTCTAAGTACAAAGTACTTGGCACCTACTCCGGGTTGGCCTTGAGTTAAAGAGCAGGGTAAGGCAACAAGTAACAGACAATCCCAATGTAATTTGACCAGGAATCTGAAAGAGGAAAGTCCAAGGAGACTGTGGGAACCCCAAGAAGGGTGCCTAGCCCAGGGAAGAGGCCCCAGAGAAGGTGATGTTTGAGCTAAAATTATGAAAAAAGAATGGGAATCAGCAAGGCAAAGATTGCACTAGGCTAAGGCCAGAGAGGATAGAGCAAACAGCTGGAATAGGACAATCTGTGTGCGGAAGGTAGTGGTTACCCCAGGTTGTTGACTATTTCTTCGGCTTCAGGAGGGAAGACATAAAAGATGAGGGCAGAGTGGCAGGCAGGTGCTTGCTCACAGAGGGCCTTTTATGCCAAGCTAAGAGGGGAATTCTTTATTCTGAAGGGTTGCGGATATTGAGACACGCCAAGAAACACCTAGGGGACTTGTTAAAATGCAGATTGCTTGATCCTGCTCATAAAAGTGCTGATTCATTTGGTCTGAACCAAGGCATCTATATTGAGGCCTAGGCATCTATATTTTCTTCTTTAGACTGTTACTATGGTTGATCACATTGGTTGCTTTTCAAATTAGAATATGCCTTACTTTACATTATCAGGTGATTCCTCTTGGTTGTGTCATATTCTTTTTTATATGTTGCTGAATTCCATCTATAAATATGTTGTTGTAAACTGTTGGGTCTACATTCATGAGGAATATTAGCCTGTAGTTTGATTGCTTGATTTTTGGACCATATGAAACCAATACATGGTGTCATTTCCAGGACTCTGAAGAGCTCCAGTACCACAGTCCTTTATGTCTCAGTGCAGAGAAGGATTCAGCAACAGCACAGTGGTAGATAAGAAGTGATTTATTAGAATAGGACGCTTGTGAGGTTTACAAGCAGGTGGGCAAGAAATGCCATGACCCAAGAACTTACTGGGCTACAGTTTTATAATCAAAGGAAAAGTGGAGAGAGGGAGAAGAACGTCTTTGTCTTTCTTGAGTAGACATTATGCTTCCATCATCGGCTCCTCCTCCAGGTTGGGCAGAGGAGTTTTCTTGTCCCTACATGGTCAAGCTAGGCGCACAAATTATTGTCTTTATGTGTGCAGAGAGCATGGCCTAGGGCTCATTAACTTACTGAGCTCACTGGACAGGATGTGGGGCTCATGCCACCACTGTTTTATTGTTTTGGAGCATGTCCTGTGCTTCTGTTGCATGGTTTTGTTGCTAAGCAAGCCTGCTTGGTTCTGTAGTTAAGCGAACCTGCTTTCTTGAGTTAACTAACAGGGGTCTCCATATTTTTCTACTTACAATCCCCTATGGTATTAACTGCGTAATCATCTGTTTTATCCTTTCATTCTGTACTTATCACATCTTTGTCAGGTTTTGGTATCAGGCTGATGCTGGCCTCATAAAATGAGTTGAGATGTATTCCCTTCCTCTTCTGTTTTCTGAAAGAAATTAGGTAGAACTTGTGTTATTTCTCCAAGAATTCACCAAGGAAGCCATCTTGGACAGGGCTATTTTGTGGTGGAATGTTTTAGTAATTCAATTTCCTTAATGATTAAAGAACTATTCAGGTTAATTCTTCTTGAGTGAGTTTTGGTAGTCTGTGGTTTTCAAGGAACTGGAGCATTTCATCTGAATTGTCAAATTTATGATAGAAGTGTTGGAGTTATTCCCTTATTATTCCAATGATGCCTGCAGTGTCTGTATGGATATTCTGCTTCATTCCTGGTATTAGTAATTTGTCTTCTTTCTTTCCTTTGTCAGTATTACTAGAAGATTGTCATTTCCATTGATCTTTTCAAAGAATCTACTTTTACTGTCATTGCCTTTTGTTTTCAATGTCATTGATTTCTGTTCTTTTTTACTTCCTTATTCCTCCTTGCTTTGGGTTTATTTTGCTCTTCGTTCTGTAGTTTCTTGAGGAAGATTAGATCACTGATTGAGACCTTTCTTCTTTTCTTATGCATGCATGCATGCTAAGTCGCTTCAGTCCAACTCTTTGCGACCCCATGGACTGTAGCTCACCAGGCTCCTCTGTGCATGGGATTTCCCGGGCAAGAATACTGGAGCGGCTTGCCATGCCCTCCTCCAGGGGATTTTCCCAACCCAAGGATCAGACCTGCATCTTTTACATCTTGCATTGGCAGCCATGTTCTTTACCACTAGCACCGCCTGGGAAGACTCTTCTTTTCTTATATAAGCATGTAATGTCATGTAAGTTTCCCTGTCAGCACTGCTTTAGCTGCATCCCACAATTTTTAGTATGTTGTACTTTTATTTCATTCAGCTCAAAACATTTTCTAATTTCCTTGAATCTACTTCTCTGACCCATGGAGAATCTACTTAGAAATCCATTGTTTAGTTTCCAAGTATTTCAAAATTTTCCTCTTATCTTTCTGTTATTGATTTCTAGCTTGATTCTACTGTCATCAGAGAAATTACTCTCCATGATTTAAATTCTTTTAAATTTATTGAGGTTTGTTTATAGCCCAAGATACAGGCCATCTTGGTGCATGTTCTATGTACACTAGAAAAAATATGTATTTTGTGGGAATGGTTGGAATGTTCCATATATGTCAACTAGATAAAGTTGGTTGATATGTTGAATTCTTCTGTACCCTTGCTGATTTTGTCTCAGTCATCTGTATATTTAACTAGATTTGGGGAAATGAAATGCAGCCCTCATTTAAAACCCACTGCTGTGGGAACTGAGTAGAGGATGTTGAAAATCTGATTTAAGGGTACCCAGGATAAAAGGTCTCCTTGACCCCAAGTCTCTCCCACACAAGTGCAGAATGTAATGGTTTCACTGACCTAAAGTTCCATGTTCCCTGGGAAAAACCACTTGGGATTAGAGGCATTTAGCTGATTAAGTCTCTTCCACCCACAGAACAGGACATAGAGATTGGTTGGCCTCTAAGAGAGTATTAATTGGGGGAAGGGATACAAGCAGAGGAAGTATTACACTGGAGGTTCTATTATAATCATTTCTAACACAGCTCTTTCTAAGGCCTTCCTTATGGTTCTGTGGACCTGGAGGAGCCTGGTGGGAAGGCCTTCAGAATGCTGGTGGCTCCCATAGGGCATGTGGGAATGAAGGAAGCCTGGATGCTCTTCAACTTGCCTGAGCCTCCACCCTGGGATGATCCTGCCCAGTCCAATGCCTATGCTCATCTGAGCACTGTTCTCTGGGGTGCAGGTAGCCTGGAAGGTCAAAGCCAAAGGATCAAATATGGCATCTTCCTTCCTTTCTTCTCTGGGGCATCACGAGTAATGGCCACGATTTCCTCCTAGCATATACTGTTTGTTTGCTCCAGCCACAAGGAGCATTCTGCCTTCTCCTCCTCTCCAAGCATAGGCCCCAAAAGCTCCCAGCCCCACATTCCCAGCTGCAGTTTTCCCTGGAAGCAGTGAGGTGGGGGCAAAAGTGTGAGGAATTGTGAGGGGTGCATGGAGAATCTCCACTTTTAATCAGATCTTCCCACTCCTCTTCCTTCTCCCAAGTATGGCTGGAACAAAGATATGGGCTCCCAAAGAGCCAGGTACAGGAAAGGGAGGTGGAAATCTGCAGAGAAAGCAATCAAAGGCAGTGGTTCTTAACCATCATTGGTTCCAGATACATTTGCAAATTTGATAAAATATTTTTTTACTTTCTTCCCAGAAAAAAAAATGCCCCTGGGATGGACCCACAGTTATCCTTCAATTTGCAACTACCCAATTATTGGGTTTCCCTGGTGGCTCAGATGGTAAAGAATCTTCCTGCAATGCAAGAGATGTGAGTTCGATCCCTGGGTTGGGAAGATTCCCTGGAGAAGGGAATGGCAGCCCACTCCAATATTCTTCCCTGCAGAATCCCGTGGATAGAGGAGCCTGGTGGGCTACAGTCCATGGGGTCTCAAAGAGTCAGACTCGACTGAGTGACTAACTCTCAGTATCCCAGTCTCACCCTAAGAACTTCAGGATTAGAGAAAGTGGCAATCTGTATGTTCCTCTTCACCTTCAGGTGGCAGAAAGCTTTATTTTTCTGACCCCCCCCCCATCTTCTTGAGTGGCCAAGATGTTATATCCAATGGCAAAAGACAATAGGCAGACCCTTAAGGGACTCCAAATAGCAAAGACAGTCTTGAAAAAGAAAAAACTGGAAGACATACTTCCTGATTTCAGAACTGATTTTAGAAACTACAGTAACTAAAACATTGTGGTAGTGGCATAAAGACTAATGGAATAGAATAGAGAGCTCACAAATAAACCCTTGTATATAGGGTTTCTGACAAAGGTGTCAAAACCATTCAGTGAGGGAAAGGACAATCTTTTTAACTAATGGTACTGGGAAACTAGATATCCATATGCAAAAGAATGAAGCCACACC
Organism: Capricornis sumatraensis; assembly: GCF_032405125.1. Taxonomy (NCBI): domain Eukaryota; kingdom Metazoa; phylum Chordata; class Mammalia; order Artiodactyla; family Bovidae; genus Capricornis; species Capricornis sumatraensis. Next base: position 27,110,392 of record NC_091092.1, read on the forward strand.
CTTACCTAGCACCATATACGAAAATGAACTCACAACAGATCAAGGACATAAATGTAAGACCTTAAACAAAACTAAACAAAACAAAACTCTTAGAAGAAACCATAAGACAAACATTTCATTACATTGGATTTGGCAATGATTCCTTGGATATGACACCAAAGGCACAGGTAATAAAAGAAAAAAACAGACAAATTAGGTTTCACGGAGATTTTAAAAAGTGCATCAAACAACACTATCAAACCCACAGAATGGGAAAAAATATTTGCAAATCATATATCTGATAAAAGATTGAAAATGAAGGCAAAAGTGTTAGTTTATTTCTCTACAATATAAGGATAACCATTTTCTATCATGGACTTGCTTAGAAGATTAAATGAGATGATGAAATTGCAGCACTTGGCATTGAGTCCTCAACAGGTGGGTTGCTTGCACTTTTTTTGGTAGGAGGAACTACGTGAAATTTGGACCCACAAGTACTGTGTGTGTGTCTGTGTGAGTGTGTGTCAGGAGTACTGACAGTTAAGTTCATGAGCTCTAAGGTGTATGAACAGGAAGGAGGCAGCGGAAGACACCAGATGAGGGGCCTTACCTCCAGGTGGAAGCTGATACTGAATCCATGGGGTTGAGCTTCCCACTTGACCACTAGGGTAAGAAATAGGGCCGAAGATCTTTAACAGCTTATGAGCATGATCATGACATGGTTAAATTAATGTTTCACAGAAGTCATTTAGGAGGAGTCTGGTGTGGAAAAAGGCAGGACTAGAGGCAGAGAGTCCGGGAAAGACTGTCATCAAGGTGACATATTCTTAGACCTGGTGCTTTGGTGGGTACAGAGGAAAGGGATGAGTTAAAGGTGATCATAGGGCTTCCGGCCAGAGGACTTGGAGCTGCCTTTAAGAGAAGAAGGAAGGGAGCTCAGTTTGGAGGACAAAAATAGGATAGTACATTCCAGCTGTGTCCTTGGGACAGGAAGACATCAAACTGAAGCAAAACCTTGTACTTAAGTAGATAGCTTGAGACTGATTCCTGTAAATGAAAGGAATACAAGTGGAAAGGTTGCCGAGCCTTAGAGGATACTGAGACAGGGCAAATCAACACAGGGCCAGTGCCCCAGTTTTCTTATCTTCCAATGTATTCAACAGAAGAAACCAGTCTAAAAAGAGAGTGGGAGAAGTAGAATATGTGTCATTTAATGGTGACTTGAGATTAAGGGCTGTCTGTTGCCATCGTGATGAAGATGAGTAATGTGATACTTTTACCATCAATTAGATTTTAGGTTTGTGTTCCTTTGTGCTGCCTGGTAACAAAGGTCCTGAGCAGTTCAGTTTACCTCATTGTCGGAACTGGGGCTGCCCTCTGACACTCGGTGAAGGATTTGGAAGGGCTCTGCTCTACCACACTGCCCAGGGGCCAGCCCCGGTCTCCCTGGATTGGGAGAGCAAAAGAATGCTCTTCGTGATACCAACTTTTCAAGTCCTTGTTATTCTAAGTACATTCCTAACTGCCCTGTCATGATGGCCTGAGCAGCATATTTTCTTGGGCTTGTTGGCTAGAGGATGACACAGATAAAAGTGCTCAGAGGCTAACAGAGAGAGCACATCACGAGTACGTGACATCAAGACCAGAAAGGGTACATATTGTCTGATTCCATTTGTATCAAATGTCCAGACTAGGCCAATCCATGGAGACGGAAAGTAGATTAGTGGTTGCCAGGGGCTGGGGGAGGAAGGAATGGAGAGTGACTGCTAATGGGTACAAGGTCTCCTTTCGGAGTGATGAAATGTTCTGGAATTAGATAGTGGTGATGGTGGAAGTACTCTGAATATACTTAAAAAAAAAACCCGCTGAATTATATACTTTAAAGGAATGAACTTTATGAGATGTGAATTACATCTCAATCAAGCTGTTATTTTAAAAAAATGATCAGACAGATGTCTGTGTTCATGTCATATAGAAAGCATACGAAGCCCATAAATACATATACATGGTGAGGGGTAACTGCATTTTCACTGTCAAATTGCTCTTAGGAGTTGGCATTCTTACTATTTAGCAATTGCCTTTATGTTTTTTAAATGCTCCTTTGCTAAAACTAAGAAACCCTAGGGAGGGGATAAAAGTGGGTGGGTAGAGGACTGTTTTCTCTGATGATGAGACTACTGGGTAAAACAAACAAACAAACCAAAAGGCTTAAACCTACCAAAACAAAACCAAAGCCCAAGGAACCTTGTGGAAGTGATTAGTATGTACATTTCTGGTAACCTCAGGTTTCATTTGCCTGAGCAATACTGCAAGGAATCTTGCCATAAGGATGAACTGTGTTCACCCCATCTCCCTGGGAATCTAGGGACCTGTTTTCCCTTAATATCTGGCTGACATTTGGTTCCCCTCCCCATTCTGAATATGCTATTGGGGCTGTTTTTAATGCACAGTCAGCATACATCCTCATCCACACTGCAGTGAATATTTGCCCTCAGAGATGTATGAAATTCAGCTCAACAAATGTTTCCTGAATGCCTGCCGTGCAACATAGCACCAAGAAGAACAAGACTGCTGGGATTTCCCTGGTGGTCCAGTGGTTGAGATTCCCCCTTCCAATGCAGGGGATGCAGGTTCTATCCCTGGTTGGGGAACTAAGATCCCAGGTGCTATAAGAGACAGTGCAGCATTTTTTTTTTTTTTTAAAGAACAAGATGGGTCATCAGGCTGTCTTTTCCTCCTGGCTTTGCAATTGCCCTCCAGACCAGTGTTTACTGGGTGCCAAGATACTTCTGCGAAAAGGGAGAGGCGTGGTGACAACATGGCAGGCTAGCACTGCTCCTGGGTCAGGCTGAGAGTCCTGAAACGCCTTTGTGGGACAGTTCATAGTCATGTTTCGCCACAGACTCAATGTGTGACCTGACTAAATCACACCCCTCCCCCTTCTCTGGTATATTTCCTTTGTAAAATGAAGGAGAGGAGTGTGAGTAATTGTCACCTAAGGGCCTTTCCAAAGTGGCCATCTTATGGTTTTTCAGAACCAGAGCCAATGAGGTGTATCAACTTAGAAGAGCAGCCAGGAAGGGGTCAATGCTGAGACCAAAATTGGGAGTCAGTGGGATACTTCCCAGAGGCCAAGGAAAAGGGGGCAGGAGGCAAGAAACTGAAAATGGCAGAGTCAGTTTCAAGTTTATACAGGCTGATTTTCATGGAGCAAAAAGCCCATGATCTGGATTCAGAAGTAAGCCAAGGGAAATGGTCTTGTTTTGGTGACTGGTTAGAAACGTTTCTTAAGTGCATAATAGTCAGAATAATCCCAGGGTGTTGACCTTATATGTTGTCTGTGTTTGGGAGTGAAGGGAACAGAAAGACTCCTTGACCACATCAAATACCTCTTTTCCCAGTTTACTGTTACAAAACCAAAGCAAAGCCAGATGAAAAGCCCACACACAATCAGCAAATCTCACTATGATATTAACATTCATGGGGGGAGGGGCTTAGAGTGAGCCAGGCTCTTTGCTAAGAACTTTCTTTCCGTCCACTATCTCATTTAATCCTCCCATTGACTCTCTGAGGTAGGGGCTATTACTGTGCTCATCCTGTAAATGAGGAAACTGAGGCACATAATCTGCATTCAGCACTCTTCCAGGGACTCTGCAGGATACCAGGTGATAGATTCCCAAAAACCTGGGATGGTTCTGTTAACAAAACTTGTGTCGGCTGTTTAGGGTAAAGTCACCAAAGGGATCTGCGAGAACTGAAGGACAGCATAGATTGCTTGTGACTGGTAAGATTTCATTCTCTGGCTTGAGGATAAATTTTCCATTTTTATACTGTCCAAGAACCAAGAGAATCTTAATTCATCTCTCCTATTATATAGAAGATTGAATGTGCCTTCAGCTCTTTTATCATGCTTCCTGCATCTTTCACTCTGTGGAAAGTAGAGGGGTGGCATGTAGCCACCTGTCTCCGTGCATCTTCAATGCCCAGCTTTGCCTCCAAATTGAAGAAAAGAACATCTTCCCTGGGAAAAGAGAATGTATTTCCAAACATGCAAGGAAGAAGACAAGACAGCACCCTCAGCCTCCTCCTCCCCTGCCACGACCCTGGCCCCTGAGCAGGGTCAAGAGCAGACTGCCCTGGCTTCAGACATTCCATGTTCTTTCCATTGCTGTGGCTTTGAACAGGCTGTTCTCAAGGCCTCTCCTCTTCCCCTTTTCTATGGACAAATTCCAAAGTCAGCCAAGATCCAGCTCAAATCCTGTCACTGCATGCTGTGATCCCCATCATCCATGCCCCTCACCCCCCACTTCAGCAGACTGGATTTCCCTCCCTTCCCCCTGTGCACCAAGGATAGGACCAGGCTACGGCAAGATATGATCAGTGCCTGCATGGCAGACTCCCGACTGGACCCATCTCTTCAACTGTGCGCCTTCCACACACACACACACACACACACGTCTTACAGAGTACAGTATTGTGGTTATGTGGGTGAACTCAGGATTCAGACAGTCTGAGTTGGAATCCCAGCTTTGTCACTAACGAAATGAATGGCCTTAGGAAAGTAACTGACCCACTCTGTGACTCAGTCACCTCATCTGTACAATGGGAATAATAACAGTACTTCTCTCATGGAGTCATTTTAAGCATTAAATGGGAGGGTATAGCAAGTGTAGACACGCACAGTGCCTGGCATATGGTAATTGCCCAGTCAGTAGTACTTTGTATTATTATTGCCCAGAGCCTGGCACCTAAAAAGATGCCAGAGACATTTTTGAGTGAGTGGTTCACTCAGTAAGGCTTTCAGGGTTTCAATTAGGAACGGGTCAGGGTCAGCTGGGCCACTCAAGGACGCTGCTTCCCCTGACCTCATTCGTTTCTCACTGCACCCTGTTCTTTTCCTCCAGTGCACACAGGACACATGATAATTATACATATATTTGTATATTTGCTTGGTATCAGTCTTCCCCAAGAAACTAAGTTCTATGAGGTCAGAGCTCATGTGTGTTTTCACCACCAGTTTATCTCCTGTGCCTGGAACACTACCAGATAGTGGCAGGTGCTCAAGACAGAGTCTTTGAATTAATGAATAAATGAAAGAAGAATTCAAGAGGGGTGTGTGATGCAGGTGGCCCCAGATGGTGGGTAAGAGGTAAGTAGGTGGACAAGAAGGCATCCAAATGGAAGGGAAATCCTGAGAAACCTGAGCACGTGTGAGGCACTTGGGGAGATCCAGGTAGTATATCCATTTGGCTGGAAGAGCAAGAGACTGTTCCCATTGCTCAGCTCACATATGGGGTAGTAAGAAAGAGAAGACTAGTGGAAGGAGGTAGGGAATGGCCTTGAATGCCAGTTCACTCAGGGATTCATTCTGTTGGTTAAGGTTTTGGCCTTTGTCAACATGCAAATATCCCTGGTAATAGTATGTATTATCCACCAAGTACAATTCAGTATCTTGCTCTTTGTCTTACAGAAGACTTTGCTAAAGGGGAAGGTGATGATAACAGGAGGCCACTGGAAAGAGAAAATAGTGCCCTTGAGATGAGCCAAAAGCATATAGAGAGCAAAGTGAAGATGAACTTCTTCCATCATCAGTGTTGCCTTGGTCCAGAATCTGAACCCTAATTATATATGAAAGGGAAAGTGAAGTCGCTCAGTCGTGTCCGACTCTGCAACCCGTGGACTGCAGCCCACCAAGCTCCTCCGTCCATGGGATTCTCCAGGCAAGAATACTGGAGTGGGTTGCCATTTCCTTCTCCAGGGGATCTTCCCGACCCAGGGATCAAACCCAGGTCTCCCACATTGCAGGCAGATGCTTTAACTTCTGCACCACCAAGGAAGCCCCTAATTATATATAATTCATTTTATTGAAAAATGATTATAAAAGTTACAGATAGGGAACAGGAGTGGCCTGTGTGATAAAAGGAGGTTTTTGATCATTGATTCAATCTCTTTTGGAACAGGAAATACACACTCCAGTATTCTTGCTGAAAAATCCCATGGACAGAAGAGCCTGGCCAGCTATAGTCCAAAGGACTGTGAAGAATCGGACATGACTGAGCAACCAAGCACATGCACACGCGTATTTAATCTCCTTACTTGTTATTGATCTCTTCAACTTTTCTGTTTTTTCTTGAGTCAATTTTTGGTAATATGTGTGTTTCCATGCCATCTAGATTATCTAATTTATTATTGTAAATTTTTCTGTGTCATTAAAAGTCCTTTAAAAATACCATTTTTGATAACTGCAAAGTATTCTATTGTGTGACTGTCCCATGATCTATTTAACCATTCTCTTAATGGTTCTCCTCAGGTTATTCAGAGCTGAAATGAATGTTTTTGTACAAAATCTCTACTTGTATTACTAGTTTCTTAAGATAAAGTTCTGGATAAGGAGTTTCGGGAACAAAAGTCTGAACTTTTCTTAAGGTTCTTAATGCACCTTGCCAAATTGCTATCCTCAAAGGCCAGACCAATTTGTTGTTCTCATTAGTGCATGAAAGTGCTTTATAATGTTAGGGGTTGTGATTTTTAAAACATCTTTGCCAATTTGATGGGAAAGAAACATCACTTTATTTTTAGTTGTCACTTTGAAATTTCAAGTGGGGTGAACACTTGTTAATATTTCACTGCCGCTGCTGCTGCTAAGTCGCTTCAGTCGTGTCCGACTCTGTGCAGCCCTATGGACAGCAGCCCACTAGGCTCCTCTGTCCACAGGATTCTCCAGGCAAGAATACTGGAGTGGGCTGCCATTTCCTCCTACGTAATATTTCACTACACATTTGTATTTCTTCACATGCGATTCAACTCCTCAGTTCTTTGTCTGCTTGTTCACTTGTCTTTGTTCTTTTAGTGTCTTTCCTATTGATTTGCATTGTCTCTTTATCCACTGTCTTCAATATTTACTGCAAGAATTTTCAGGGGCAGAGTTGCCTTTAAATTTGTTTATGCTGTTTCTTGGTGTCCAGAAGGCTCAATTTTTATGTAGCATACCAATCACTTTTTTACTTTAAGAGCTCTTCTATCCCATGTATGCCTAAAAGCATTTCCCCATTCAGGAATCAGATGGATAATCTTATTTCCCCCCTTTTAAAAAATGTATCTTTTATACATGCAGAATTTATGTCAGCGTATGATGTGATTATTTCTTCCCAAATCGCAAAGCATACCAGCACTCTTTATTGACTGATTCCTCTATTTCCCATTGATCTGTGTTCTTTCCTTTATCTTATAATTTCATACATATGTATGCATCCATATATACATGCACACACCTACTTTCGTTGTGTTTTTTTGGGGCTGTCTGTTCTGTTTCATTGATTTGTCTCCTCTTGCACCATGATCAGTGAACAAAGACAAATAAACACAAAACGAACTGAACAGTTGGCTCACATGTGAAGAAATACAAATGTGTAGTGAAATATTAACAAGTTTTGACCCCACTTGAAATTTCGAAGTGACAGCTAAAAATAAGAGGGTGTTTCTCTCCCATCAAATCAGCAAAAATGTTTTAAAAATCACTACCCCAGCATTATAAAGCACTTTCATGTGCTGATGAGAACAACAAATTGGTCTGGCCTTTGAGGATGGCAATTTTCAGTGCTGTGGGGTTCTTTGGGGTTTTTTTTAAAATATAAAAGTTATTTTATTAGAATATATTTCTTTTTTGTTCAAATTTTATGATGTTTACTTATAAAAGAATTCAATAAGCATGATGAAGCTACATTGACAAACAAAATTTTATTTTATTTAATGCTGTGGTTTTATAATATATTTTGATAGCATTATTCCTCTGACTCGCACTTTTTCTTAGCTATTTATATTAGTTTTCTTTTCAGATAAGTATTACATTTTGTGAGGAAGACTGGCTCCTTCCCAGAGCACACGTAAATTTTATGAATTGGGGGCTGCCTAATTCACCTACTTGTATCATTAGACAGCATCCTCATAATGAACAAATCAAAAGTCTAAATAAGCCAGGCTCCAATTAGGCTTTTAGCTTTCATACCTTCTTTACCTCGTAGAGGGAGAGATCTGAAGAGGGAAGAAGATTGTGGCACAATTGCCTGAAGAACTGAAACGAATAGTTTACCATGCCCACGACTTTCAAAGTCTATTTTTCCTGCTCTCCAAAATGAAATTACTCTCTTGAGGGATAAATTATTTTTTATTTAATTTACTTTAATTTTATTATCCACATCATGGAATTACATGTATAAAAGCTCTTGGATTTGTCTCTATCTGGGGAACATGAACCCGTTACTTAGCCCCTCTGAACCTCAGTTCCCTCATCTGTAAAATGGCAGTAAGGACCTCATTATGCAAAATGCCTGGCCCAGAATCTGACTCGGCAATCAGTGAATGAAAGCTACAGCATAGTTGTGAGGGTTAGGAGAGCAAATGGGTTAAGACCACAGGCTCCAGGGCCAGATTTCTTGGGTTCAAATCTTACCTTTTGAACACTAATTACTTTTCTGATCTTGAACAAGTTACTTAATCTGAACATGCTTTGGTTTCTTCTTCTGCAAAGTATGGGTAATGAACATACCTGCTTAGTTGGCTGCAAAGATTGTTCCCACAGTGGCTGCCGGGGCCTCTGCTAGATGCAGTTTTTATGAATGAATTCAAAACTTCCACTTCTTGCTTGTATAAATCTCTGGGGATTCAAAGTCTTTGTTGAGAACCTGAGTCCCTTGTCAGTGCCTTAGCTGCCCTGGATATGTGAAGAGGCACCACGTGCTTTCCTTGGTTTCCATGAGAGGAGGTAAGGCCTTGCCTTTCAGATTCACAATGAAAGATTACCTCAAAAAAGAATAGGGTTTGTATAGCCACCTCAGGGAGGGATGCCAGATAAAATACAGGACACTCAGTTAAATTTTCAGCAAAAAAAAAAAAAAAGAATGCAGTTTTAATATAAGTTTGCAAATATTGCATACTTAGAGCAAAAACTAGATAAGACAATCATGCCTAGTTTGGGTGAGGGGGAGACAAGTACTTTTATTTACTGCCAGTAGGCACATGCATTAATACACTCAAGTGTATCAGTCATGGGTCTCCAGAGAAACCGAATCAATGTGTATATAAGCAATTTATGATAGGAATTGGTTCATGTGATTATGGAGACTGAGAAGTTCCACAGTCTACCCTCCACAAGCTGGAGACCCTGGAGAGCCAGTAGTGTAATTTCAGTCTGAGTCCAAAGTCCTAAGAACCAATGTTTCAGCTCAGGTAGGCAGGAAGGGATGAGGATGGGCTGAATCCTTTTTCCTCTGCATTTTATTCGATTCCTCAATGAACTGGGTAATGCTCACCCTGATTGGGGAAGGCAATTTGCTTTGGAGAGTCCACTGATTCAAATTCAATCTCATCCAGACACATTTTTACACACACACACACACAAAAATAATGTTTAATCTGGGCACCGCTTGGCCCAGTCAAGCTGACACACAAAATCAACCATCACATCAAGTGCATTAAAAAAATATTCAGAACCTCTGACTCAATAATTCTATTCTTAGAACTCATCATAGCCTTTGACCCAGGAATTGAACATTAAGGAGTTTATCTTAAGGAAATGATCAGAAATAGGCAAAATAATTTATACACATAGTTATCACTAGTTATGATAGTTCAGTTCAGTTCAGTTCAGTTCAGTCGCTCAGTCTTGTCCGACTCTTTGCGACCCCATGAATCGCAGCACGCCTCCCTGTCTAGCTATCTAATCTTTGGCCTCCTTGTCCAACACCAACTCCTGGAGTTCACTCAGACTCACATCCATTGAGTCCATGATGCCATCCAGCCATATCATCCTCTGTCATCCCCTTTTCCTCCTGCCCCCAGTCCCTCCCAGCATCAGAGTCTTTTCCAATAAGTCAACTCTTCACATGAGGTGGCCAAAGTACTGGAGTTTCAGCTTTAGCATCATTCCTTCCAAAGAACACCCAGGGCTGTTATCGAGGAGTTATGGTTCATTTAGAAAAATTGGAAATAAGCCTAAACATACAAACAGGGGAATGGTGAAATAAATTATGGTTGATACATAAGATGGTATCTTATGCAGTCATTAAAATAACACTTATGAAGATTTTGTTTACATGGGAAACTGACAAAGGAATATTCAGAGATAAAAGCAGCACAGATAATTGCAGAGACAACTCACTAGCTATCTAATCTTTGGCAACTTACTTAATCCCTGTTTACTCCTCCGTGAAATGACGATAATATAATGATAGAACATAGAGTATCTTGCACACACAAAATATTAGCTTGTGTGTGTGCTTGCCTGTGCATTTGAGGAGACAGAAAGAGTAATGATGGTCAAGAGACAGTTGCGATAATGGCAGCCTTCAAGTTCAGTGTTCCCATGTCTCAGCAAGGCTCTTGGATGTTAGGAAGCAGTCTGTGGTGGTGGTGGCAATAGCTCAGCTTCCCTGGATTGCAGCTATGGAGTCGTATTCTTGAGGACAATAGTCCTGGTACAGGCTTCCTGATGTCCCCTTCCCTGACTGGTGCGGAGGTCTCAGCGCCCCTGGTGGGCGTATGTAGTTATTGAGTCCTACAAGCCATTTCTGCAGCCCTGTTCCTCCACCTCTTCTTGTGATTTTGCAAGTGCTTAATGCCTTGTGTTAAGTTTCTTCTTCAAAATAACTGAACAGTTTCTGCTTTTTACCGCTGAACTCTGACTGATACAAGGATGAAAGAGAAAGGTTTGGGACATGGAAAGATTTTGATGCCTACTGACGTCAGGTATGCCTAAGTGTATAGAAGAGTCTGGAGGCTGGGATAAGAGCAAAGTAAATAGTTTAAATATGTGAGTCATAAGTCTATGAACCACATTTTAATTCGTAAGACTGGATGTTGGATGAAATCATCTAAGGAGAGAGTGAGAAAAGATGCTGGCCCCGGACATACCTGGGACATGCTTACATTTAAAAATTGGGTCAGAGACATTAACGGTGAAAGGAAACGCAACATTTCAAATAGAAGTTGATGTAAATAAAGATTTAAAGCTCTTTTTTCACTGAAAAAATCCGGTAAAAGAGGTAGAAATGGTAAAGAAAAACACTGAACCCCTATATGATCAGCTTCATAATTACCATTTTATAGGTGAGAAGAATCACTCCTTTAGGCAGCATGTTTTCCCAGATTTGGATGTATGTCTCAAAATTTTGTACTTAAAAAAATGTCACCCATTCACATGCTAACTTAATTGACAGTGTCCCCATAAATTTATATTTTATTGTTTCCCTTTTACCTGTGAATTAAACAGTTATGACAGAGCCCTAAACCAGTTTCATTAAATTTTTGACATTTACTCTGATGGTGTAGAAAGGAGCAGTATATCCACTACCACTGCAAAGGCATCTTGGTACATCAGTATTTTGTGATAGCAATATTGGAAAAATAAAATGCCAAGTCATTTGGAGATAACCATATGCTAAAACACAGCAGTCTTAATTTATGACTGTATAGGCAACCAAAGTTTTTGATTACTAAGTCTGTTTGATCCATGATGCTGCTCTTTTCTCCTAAATAAAGAAATCTATACTACATTGGGAAAAAAATGGCTGAGAGGGAATAGCCAGTGAGAAAGGAGAAAAACCATCAGTGTGTGTGTATCCCAGAAACCAAGTAAATCAAGAAAGCATCCTGAGGAGCAGGGATCAATTCTATCAAATGCTGTTGAGAGAGTAAGTCAAGATTACAAACATGTCCCTGGGATTGGGAGCATAAACAAGAATGGTTTTGAAGGAGCAGTGGGGGCCAAAGCCCAACGGAGTGGGTGGAGGAGGGAACTGGAAGCAAGGGTGTAGTGTGCGTACAGACAACCCTTATAAGTTTGGAGATCCAGGGAGAGATAGATGGGCCAGTAGCTAGAAGGAACAACTGGGGTCAAGGGAAGGGGTTTTATTGGGTTGGCCAAAAGGTCGCTTGGATTTTTCTATAATATCTTACAAACTTTTTGGCCAACCCAATATAAGAGAAGAACCATCAGAGCATGTTTATTTGCACACAGATATGATCCAGTTGAGATGATGGTATGAATATGCAGGATAGAGGGAATAGATAACTGTAGGAGTCAAGGTCTTGAGAACACATGTGAGGCAAGTAGAGTTCAAGGGGAAGGTCCTTGATAGGAGGAAGGACACTCTTTGCTGCACCAAGAAGGAAAACAGAATGTACATAGAGATGTGGGAAGGGGGTTCTATTTTCTTAATGAAATATGATGCAAGATTATCAGTGGAGAATCAGAATACAGAGGGATATGGGAGGCTTAAGGAGTAGAGATAGTGTGAGAGAGAGAGCTTCCAGAGAATGAGAATGGGAGAAAGGACGGGCTGTGGCTGTGGAGCATAATACTTCGACCGCGTTGTCCACTTGTGAATTACAGTCAGAAATTTTCAATTGAGCCCCTGCCTATCCCCCAGCCCCAGGCAGCTGTTGATCTGCTTCCTGCTGTTAGAGATCAGATTGCAATTTCTGGAGACTTATATTGATGGAATCATATGTATGTCTTTTTGTTCCTAAATACTTCATGTTTTGATGCTATTGTAAATGATAACTTACTCATTTCAATTCTTGATTGTTTCTTGAAATAAAATTGAGATTTATATGCCAATCTTATATCCTTCAACCTTGTTAAACTCACTTGTTAGTTCTAGCAGCTTATTTGTAGCATCCATTGGATTTTCTATACAAGTGATTGTGTCATCTGCAAATAAAAGCAGTTTTACTTCTTATTTTCCAAAAAAATAAAATTTTCAAATGAGACCAGCCCCTAGAGTATGTTGCTTTCTGCTACAATTTTCAGTTATTTATATGCAGTTACAGAATAAGGGGGGCTTCTCTGATGGCTCAGTAGTAAAGAATCTGCCTGCCAATGTAGGAAACTCAGATTTGATCCTTGGGTCAGGAAGATCCCCTAGAGAAGGAAATTGCTACCCACTCCAGTATTCTTACCTGGGAAATCCCATGGACAGAAGAGTGTGGTGGGCTACAGTCCATAGGGTGGCAAAGGGTCAGACACAACCTAGCAACCAAACAACAACAACAAACGGAGAAAGGGGATGATTGAGTTTAATCAGCATTGTGCTTTCGAAGACATCTAGTGTGTGACCAAGAGAGAGAGTGGCTGATGTGGGGCAGAGGAAAAGGCAGTTGGATCTGAAGAACGTCAAGGAAGGAGAAGGCGAGGTGCAGGATGGCTCATCCATGTGGATGCTGAAAGTTAAAGTCGCTCAGTCGTGTCCGACTCTTTGTGACCCCATGGACTATACAGTCCATGGAACTCTCCAGGCCAGAATACTGGAGTGGGTAGCCATTCTCCTCTCCAGGGGATCTTCCCAACCCAGGAATCAAACCCGGGTCTCCCACATGGCAGGCGGATTCTTTACCAGCTGAGCCACCAGGGAAGCCCAAGCCACCAAGAAAGATGAAGCTTCATCACCTTGGGGGGGACGGCTGAGCCTGCAGGAAAAGGCTTCTGAAGGGGAGAAGGGTCCAGGGCCTAGATCCTAGATACTCTAAGACTCTGCATCAGGGTCCTGTGTGTGGCCAGGCTCCGGGAACCTAGCACTCTCCAGGGCTGGTCCACACTCATGCCCCCCTACACCCCCACCTCAGAGCCCTCAGACAATCTACTCTCAGACAATCCAGCTCCAAGCTCTCAATAACCTAGACTTTTGAAAGCAAATGCCTCTTCACTCTCCTCCTGGGGCAAGTAAAGCCCAGACCTCCATATCACAAGCCTTGGCCACCCTTTGTGAGGTAAGGGAGAGAAAAATAAATTTTACCCAGTGATGAAGCTCCAGCAGAGAAAACAGGTGACAGATTATGCTGCCGCACAGGAAAAAAAAAAATCAAAGAAGGAATAATTTCCGCATTTTAATTCTATACATTTCTGGTGGGTGGGATAGGGGATCACACATGCAGAGGTATGGAGTGTGTGTGTGTGTGTGTGTGTGTGTAGGTGGACACACACAAGCACAAGAAAATAAAGGAAATTTGGCTTTGACACCTTACTGTCTGCCACTTGATGATTCCTCCCAGCTCAGTGGAATCTCTGGTCCCAGTGGAATCTCTGTCCCTCTGCCTTCCCTTAGCTATAGAGGATGCCCACTGTGTTCTCTGTGAAGCAGAATTCTCTGTTTCTAGTCCTACTCACCGGTTCTCTTTTAGGTAATAATGGATGTGAATGGGTTAACGAGATTAAAAACAACCTGCTGTTGCTTTAGCAAACCACTGAGTTTCCTAGGCAACATAATGCCTCTATGTCTCCTGTTTCTTCCTGTTTCTAAAAGCCCCTATGGAGGGAACGGTGAAAATATTAACCTTGGCTCACATTCACATCCCTGCTCTTCACCTCCTCCCTCCCCACTTAACTCCCCATGCAGCTGACCTTGCCTTCTGCTTCATGGAAAACACCGAGACTGTCAGGTGTGAAGTCCCTCGGCCCTGAGGTCCCCTCATCTCTCTCTAAAGGATGACGCACAATCCCTTCCTCCCATCCCTGCCCCTGTCCCCTTGGATTTCTTCCTTTTCTGTCTCGCTTCCTGCCACAGCACTGATTCACATCTCCCCTCTCCTGTATTTTTCAACCTCTAAACACCTACCACCTCCATGACTACAGCCTGAGTCCGTCACAGCTCTCAGAAAAAAACAAATCAAACCAAGAAATCCGACTGCTCTCTGTCCTCCACCCGCCTCCCTTTAGTCAAGCTCCTCAAGCTTATGGTTGGCGAGGTGGATCTCCTCAATCCCCAAATCCCACTCACACCCTAGGTCACTGGAATGAGGCTCCAGCCCTTCCCGCAACACCCACACTCACAGTACTCTGGCAGAGGTAACCTGGGACTTCCAAGTGACGTAGCCCAGTTCACTCTTTAGTCTTCCTGTCTCTCCATCCCTGTCTTCCTGTCTCTCCATCCCTGTCTTCCTGTCTCTCCATCCCTCTGCAGCACTGTGAACCTCTCCCCTCCTGGGGAATCCTCTCCCGTCCCCTAGCTTCTGTCACACCACACTGTCCCAATCGTCTGTCCATCACTGGGAGTTTTTAATCTCAATCTTCTTGGTGGGTCCTTCTTCCCCTACCTCTCCCTACAATGGCAGCCTTCCCCATAGATTCTATCTTGGCCTTCATTTTCTTTCTTTTGGCTGCACCGGGTCTTAGTTGCTGCACGTGGGACCTAGTTCCCTGACCAGGCTCCCAGCATTGGGAGCATGGAGTCTTAGCCACTGGACCACCAAGGAAGTCCCTTGGCCTTCATCTTCTTCCTACAAATGGCTAACAACCTATGGATGCCAGGCAAGTAATTTGAATGAGTCACACGAGGATGGTGGATATGTGAAAATGTAGTACGTGCTGGAATTCACAAAAAAACATGTTCCCACTCTCTCTTTTTTTTTAGAAACAGTGACCCTCTTCCCCTCTTCTTTATCTTTCATCTTCCACTTTCAACAGAGTCATGGGAACAAAAAACATTTGACTATCCTCTTCAGTATTAAGAAAATCAGAGCAAATATGCTAAAAGACAGCTGATATCTGGTCTCAGCGATGGGAACACAGTCCGGAGGAGAGAGAGCCTCCTGTAGGAGTGCCCTCTGAGGGAGGTAGCTGCCAATCAACTGCCAATTGTTGTCACACATGGATCTAATGCCGGGTTGTCCAACATTTTAAGAGAATTCAGAAATCTGGATTTTATGTAAAAAAATCTCTTGGCTAAGTGTTTACATCTAATATTTTTTAAGGCAACATAAATGTGAGGGTCAAATATGCATGCACTGGTGCCAGTTCTAGTCACCAGGGCTGATCAATTTCAGCCTTGGCTTAGCACATTGTGCATGGAGCCCTGGCAGCACCTCTGCCCTGTTCTCCCTGGTGATCTGATTCAATACCAGTGATTTATTGCAACTGCCACTCACAACCTGATTCCTGCTACATTTATCTCTCCAGTCAAGACCTCTAGCCTTAGCCCCATGCCCCATTACTCTGCTGGACACATTACTGGATCTCTCCACCTGAATGTTTGTTCCTTCTACCTGTGGTTTTCTTTTGTACTTGAATTTTTAAAAAAATTTAAATTGGAGCATAGTTGATCAACAATGTTGTGTTAGTTTCAGATGTACAGCACAGTGATTCAGTTATACATAACATAGGTATCTATTCTTTTTCAAAGCTATGGTTTTTCCAGTAGTCATGTATGGATGTGAGAGACCGTAAAGAAGGCTGAGCGCTGAAGAATTGATGCTTTTGAATTGTGGTGTTGGTGAAGACTCTTGAGAGCCCCTTGGACTTCAAGGAGATCAAACCAGTCAATCCTAAAGGAAATCAATCCTGAACATCAATTGGAAGGACTGATGTTGAAGCTGAAGCTCCAGTACTCTGGCCACCTGATGTGGAGAGCTGATTCATTAGAAAAGACTCTGATGCTGGGAAAGATTGAAGGCAGGAGAAGGGGACAACAGAGGATGAGATGGTTGGACGGCATCCCCGACTCCATGGACATGAGTTTAAGCAAGGTCTGGGAGATGGTGAAAGACAGGGAAGCCTGGTGTGCTGCAGTCCATGGGGTCGAAAAGAATCAGACACAACTGAGTGACTGAACAACAATTCTTTTTCCAAATCTTTTCCCATTTAGGTTATTATGGAATATTGAGCAGTGTTCCCTATGCTATACAATAAGCCCTTGTTGGTTATCTATTATAAATATATCTGCCTGTGCTTTTCAGACATTAATGTGCAGGTGACTCATGTGGGGCTCTTGTTAAAATGGAGATTCTGGTTCAGTGGGTCTGGTATACTGCCCAAAATCATGTGTTTCTGACGAGCTTCCAGCTGATGCCAAGACTGCTGGTTCATGAACCACATATTAAGACACAGCCTCCATCTGAGGACAAGGCCCTTTCTTCAAATTTTCTCTCCCCTCTGCATACCTCCTCATGGCGGATGATAGAGTGTCTGTCCACGCACCCAAGCAAAGGCTTGGAATGTGATGTAGAGAGAATGGGAGAAGTCGAGGAGGAGTCCTAAGCTTGGTGCCATGCACCCCCTTTACATTGATCCTCTCCATCCTGCGTGTGTGTCCACACTATCACAAGCTTGACTTACACCCCCTCATCCTTCAGCCACTAGTCTCCTTACTGGTGTCCCTGCTCCAGCATTTGGCCCTCCAATGCATCCTCAATCATCCGACCAGTAGGATACTTCTAAAAAGCGAAGTGATCTCATGAATTGAACAAGGGGACGTTTACAGTCAGGCAGAGAGGCAGGGTCCTCTGAGGCAGTTCCTTAAGTATGATTATGAATGACAAAAGCAATGAAAGCAAGTCAAAGAGACAGTTTCCAACATGGAGTCAGAACTGGCTTCCTCCCCGCAACAATACTACTCAGCCATTAAATAGAACGAAATAATGCTGTTTGCAGCAACATGGATGCAACTAGAGATTATCATACTAGGTGAAGAAAGTCAGACAAATACCATATGATAAAATATGCCACGAAGGGACCTATCTGCAAAACAGAAACAGACTCATGGACATATAGAACAGATTTGTGGTTGCCAAGGGGGAGGGGGAAGGGAGAGGGATGGACTGAAAATCTGGGGTTAGTTGATGCAAACTATTATATTTAGAATGGATAAACAACAAGGTTCTACTGGAAAGCACAAGGAACTATATCCAATCTCCTGGGATAAACCATAATGGGAAAGAATATTAAATAATAATGTATGTATGTGTATAACTGAGTCACTTTGCTGTACAGCAGCAGAAATTAGCACAACACTGTAAATCAACTATACTTCAATTGAAAAACTAAAGAAACAAATCAAGCTCACAAATATGTATTGAGCTCCTACCATATTTCAGGCACTAGTCTAAGCACAAGGGGATACAGCAGTGAAGGAAATAAAGAAAATCTCTGTTCTCATGTAACTCAGAGTCACATTGGAGGAGATAAACAAAAAAGTGAGTAAATAATATTATGATGGAGAAAAATAAATCTGAGAAGAGGGAAAGTGAGTTGAGGGAGGCTGTTTTGAGATTTGAAAGCAGTGAGGAAATGATTTCTATGTGGCGGAAGAACACTCCAGCAAAAGGGGTCATAAGTATGGAGGAACTGGAATACTGATTTCCTCTACGATTGACTGGTTTGATTGCTGTCCAAGGGACTCTCAAGAGTCTTCTCCAGCACCACAGTTCAAAAGCATCCGTTCTTCGGCACTCAACCTCACATCCATGGG
Organism: Capricornis sumatraensis; assembly: GCF_032405125.1. Lineage (NCBI taxonomy): Eukaryota > Metazoa > Chordata > Mammalia > Artiodactyla > Bovidae > Capricornis > Capricornis sumatraensis. The sequence goes on from NC_091092.1 coordinate 27,128,607, forward strand.
CCTTCTCTGGTGATTCAGACGGTAAAGAATCTGCCTGCAATGCAGGAGACCCGGATTTGATCCCTGGGTCGGGAAAATCCCCTGGAGAAGGCAAGGGCTACCCACTCCACTATTCTTGCCTAGAGAATTTCATAGACAGAGGAGCCTGGTAGGCTACAGTTCATGGGGTAGCAAAGAGTCAGACATGACTGAGCAACTTTCACTTTCACCTTCACCACATCTGTACATGACCACTGGAAAAACCATAGCTTTGACTATACGGACCTTTGCAGGCAAAGTAATATCTCTGCTTTTTAATACAGTCTCTAGGTTTGTCATAGCTTTTCTTCCAAAGAGTAAGCATCTTTCAATTTCATGGCTGCAGTCCCTGTAGACCACTAGAAAGTCTATGTCGACTTTTAATATACCTTAACTTACCGAATATTTATTGATCACCTACTATATGACAGACATGAAATACACTGGTGAATAAGATGAATCTTTCATCCTAGCCATTTCACTCTGGCCAGCATTGTGTCTGAGAGAGTATCTTGCTACACGCTTGCCAACACCAAGTATTACCATTCTTAAAAAGCTTCAAAGAGCCAAAGGCAAAAAGAACACTCTGATAATCTGAGTGATGAAAAATGATATGCTGTCACTGCATTCCTGTGTATGTATTTGATTACTAGTGAGGTTGAATTCCTTGCCACACATTTTCTAGCTAATCAGCCAATTGTCCTATTCTTCTTTAAACATTCTTTAAAACCTTTGAAAATAATTTAAAGGAGACAAGAAGCTTGGAAACATTAAAAGACTTAACATATATCTTGGGAAATAAGTAGTCCTCAGGTCAAATACATAGGCTTTAGACATTGATTTGAAGCCAAACATTATATATACTGCAACTCTCATGGGCTGGAGAGGGCTGTTTAGTCAAGAGCACCTGGTTTCTTTCCAGAGAACTTTGAGAACTGCCACTCTGGATGAGACCTTTCCACTGAGAGTTGCAACATGAACTAGAATGGTAGGAGGCTTGCCTTCAATCTCAACATCCCAGTGTTTACCCAACAGCCCATTTTATTGAACATCAACTCTGCTTTGAAAGCATTTACATTTTCAATCTGGATCACTTCTTGAGGTTTTCAATGGCATTTTCAAAGCTCTGTATGAAGCAAGACTACCTTTAATCCATTGCCCCTCCAAGGGTATATCCTGCTATAGAGGTATAGCAGGAAGGGCACTGGACTGTGACAAGTGGAAATTATAACTCCCTGTGTGTGTGTGTGTGTGTGTGTGTGTGTGTGTGTGTGTGTGAGTCACTCAGTCATGTCTGACTCTTTGCAGCCCCATGGACTGTAGTACACCAGGCTCCTCTGTCCATGGGATTTCCCCAGCCAGAATACTGGAGTGGGTTGCCATTCTCTTCTCCAAGGGATCTTCCCAACCCAGAGATCAAATCCTGCATCTCCTGCATTGGCAAGCAGATTCTTTACCAGCTGAGCCAACAGGGAAGCCCATAAACCCCCCTAGCCCTCCATAAAAACATTTCCCCCACTTTTTATTGAGATATAATTGATATATAACATCATGTAAGTTCTGGTGTACAACATACTGACCTCATACATTCATATTGTTGCAGATTACCACTGTCATGTTAGCTAACACCTCTGGCATCTCACATAATTTTCATTTCTTCTAGTGGTGAGAAAAATTAAGATCCAGGCTTTTAGCAAGTTTAATGCTTATAATATGATTTTGTTGTCTACAATCACTGTAAGTAAGTGAAGTAAGTCAAGTTGCTCAGTCGTGTCCGACTCTTTGCGACCCTGTGGACTGTAGCCCACCAGGCTCCTCCGTCCATGGGATTCTCCAGGCAAGAATACTGGAGTGGGGTACCATTTCCTTCTCCAGGGGATCTTCCTGACCCAGGGATCGAACCCAAGTCTCCCACATTGGAGGCAGATGCTTTAACCTCTGAGCCACCAGGGAAGATGCTCCACAGTCACTGTACTGCATATTAGATGGTTACCAGGGGCTGGGAGTGGGGCAGTAGGAGAGACATTCAGGATACACATTTGCAAATAAGTCCTGGAGATCTAACAATCACTGTACTGCATATTAGATCTCCAGGACTTATTTGCAAATGTGTATCCTTGAATGTCTCTCCTACTGCCCCACTCCCAGCCCCTGGTAACCATCTTTCCATAATCTGTGTTTTAAGTTCAGTTTTGTTTTCTTTTATAGATTCCACATATCAGCAATATCACACAGTATTTGTCTTTCTCTGACATTTTCCCCACTTTTAATAATGGTTACCTTTGAGGAGACAGAACCAGAGGTGAGGTGAGGGGACTGAATTTACCTTTTGTATCTTGCTATAGTTTGAATTTTGTAACCTTAAACAAATGTGCCCTTTAAAAATTTCAAACACAGTTTATCTGAGTGGGAGCTAGTGGCTTGTTGGTATATTTTTACTTTGTACCTCTCAGAAAAAAGCCTGAAGAATTATTTATTATTAAAATTTCCCTAGTTTTGTAAAACAAAATCTGTGTATGTGTATGCGTGTGTGTCTCATATCTCTGCAGGAATACAGACCAAACTGCTAATGTGTGGGCTGAATTTCAAGATTGTTTGGGGAGCTGGGAGAGGGAGAAATGAGTTTCATTTACTTATATGTTGTTAAAGTGTGTTGTAGTGAACATGTATTACATTCTACATTTTTTTTCAGGCAAGAAATAATAAACCATTTTCCCCCCTGAGGCTAAAAGGGACATGTGTTCATTCTGGAAAATACAGAATAGTATAAAGGAAAAACAATCACAACAGTTAACATTTTAGCATGCTTCCTTTCAGGCTTCCTTTTATACATGTTTTTACATAGTTGAGTTCACGTTGTATATAGTTTTGTATCCTGTTTTTCTCTCTTAAGAATAAAACACAAGCATTTTCCTGTGTCATGATAATATCTGTATGGCTGCATCACACACAATTTTGTGGTTTTGTCACAGTCCGAGTGGATTAATCAGCTATTTCTTAAAGTTGAACATTAAGGTTGTTTTCAGTTTTTCCACATTACAAATGATTCTTTGATGAGCACCTTAGTAAGGAAATCTTCATTTGCATTTCTAAATGTTTCCTAGGGATAGATCCCTACCAGTGGATTTAATGAATCAAAGAGTAGATTTTCGGAAATAGGATATCAATGGATAGCAAATATTTTTACAGATAACCAAAGGTTATACCAATTTCTACTCTCCCCAGCAGTGTACAAGTGTCTCTGATCAATATTGTATGTAACCCCCGGCCCCCACTTTTTTTTTCTTTTATCCTTTCTGTAGGAAAGTAGTAGGTGAGAGAGTTATCTTCATTTGTCATTGCTGTTGAGACTGAACATTTTTCATATGCTTAATAACCACTGGTATTCCTTCTTCTGTGAACTCTATTTTGATTTTTGCCCATTCACTAACTAGTCTCTTATGGTTTTCTTGTCAATCAAAATGAACTCTTAAAAGATATGAATCTTTTGTCTGTCATATTAGTCGCAAATGTAAATATTTTTCACAACTTTTTTTTTTTACTGTCTTGGCCATACACAGATTTTTTTTGTTTTTTTGTTTTTGTTTTTTTTTTTAAAAGACAATCTGATTCTAACTACAGCCCAGTGCCCCCAGTTTGAGCCTGCTTTCCCTGATTAAATTGAAGAGGTTTGACAAAAGATCTGGAAAGGCCATTTCAGCTAATCCTAAATTTAGATCTGTGAATAAAAGTGTGTGGGCCTGACTTAAAGATTGTTCAATTCATATTCACTTTTGCATGATTTATGGAGAAGGAAATGGCAACCCACTCCAGGATTCTTGCCTGGAAAATTCCATGGACAGAAGAGCCTGGTGGGCTACAGACCATGGGGTCAGGAAGAGTCGGACAAGACTGAGCCGCTGAGCACACACACAAATGATTTAAGAAGATGGGGTGGGGGGGCAGGGATGGAAGCAGTTTGTGCCAGAAATTTTTAGAATTCTGAGGTAAGAAGCCAAATCTCTCCAGTCTCCTGCGTGTTGGGAGGGGGAGTAAATTTTGTGCCAGCAAACAGAACTCTTGATGGAAAAGTACTGCTCTGGGTTGCAGATGTGTACATGGCTTGGCTTTAATTATTTTTTCCCCTTCTCTCTACCCTTTCTTCTGCTCCCCTCCCCCTGCCACCATAAAGAGGGCAGCCACATTAAGACTCTGAAGGGTACAGACAGTGCTTCCTCCATGAGGCTGCTCCTGTGCAGCCGGTTAGCACATCAAAGGGCGGATGAAATACCAAGGAAACAACTGCCCAAATCTAGGATCCTTCCAAACTCCCACCTTCATCTGGGCTCTAGCACAGGGTTATTGTGACTGCCAAGGATAGCTCGACCAACTTCAAATAGAACGCTGCCAAACAAAGAAACTTTGGTCATTATTCTGAGCCAGAAAACCAAAACAAGCAAACAATAACAACAACCAAAAAAAGCGCAACAGAGTATTGCCCGCTGATGCCCTGGGATTGAGCAAATCAGTGATTGCAAAAAGGATTTGGTGTTCCAAAAACGAACCCAAAGCAAATCAAACGATCTGATCTGTTTCACCAGACACTGAGGGAGTTATCAGATGAGGCCTAGGCACTGATTTGAGGGTTGGCCGCGGAAAGGTGAGTCTTCTGAATGGAAGGCTGGGAGAAGCTTAAAGCAGGAGAAATGGAGTTAGTGTTTGGTTCGCATCAGGTGGCTGAGGGGACCTTACACAGAGCCTAGCAAAGCCAAGCGGGTAGGTGTGCGATGAACAACTAGGGGTAAGGAGGAGGGCTGCGTGATGCGTCGCAGTTGGCTAGAGGCTGGCGTGGGGATGGCGTGAGGCTGCAACCAGGCCCTGCAGGTATTGCTGAGGGGTGTGTTCCTCAATCCCCGCGGCGGAGGAGGTAGGATCCGGCTGGGGGAGGGGAGCCACCACCAAACAGAAGCAAGGTGGGGGGCCTGAGCTGGGCGGGGCCTGACTGAGTCGCGCGGGAGCCTCGGCGGCCGCGGGGAGGCGGGGCTGAAAGGCCCCGCCCGTCCGCCTCCGTCTCAGCCCCGCCTGGCTCCACCTCCTCCGCTGGCTAGTCTTGGTCAGCCGGGCCCCGCGCTCCAGTAGCTCGCGGAGAGGGAGGAGAAAGCAAGTTCCGGATCCCTGCCTGTCCCGGCCCAACCTTTGCTCCAGCGATCATGGCTGCCGAGGATGTGGCGGCGACTGGCGGAGACACGAGCGAGCTCGAGAGCGGCGGGCTGCTGCATGAGATTTTCACGTCTCCGCTCAACCTGCTGCTCCTTGGCCTCTGCATCTTTCTGCTCTACAAGATCGTGCGCGGGGACCAGCCGGCGGCCAGCGACAGCGACGACGATGAGCCGCCCCCGCTGCCCCGCCTTAAGCGGCGCGACTTCACCCCTGCCGAGCTGCGGCGTTTCGACGGCGTACAGGACCCGCGTATACTCATGGCCATCAACGGCAAGGTGTTCGACGTAACGAAAGGCCGCAAGTTCTACGGGCCTGGTACGGCGGCTGGCCGGGGGGCCGCAAAGACAAAAGAAGGGGCCCCGGCACCGGGCTGGGTCCTGGAGACGCGAGGAGGGAGCGGGGCGCCCGGGGAGGGGGTGGAATGGTGTCCAGGCCTGGGAGGGCGGGGCAGGGAGGCTCCCTGGGCGGGCAGGGGGCCAGCGGCACCCTGGAAAGGCTGCGAGCCAGTGGGATCGCAGATTCCTGGTCCGCACCGCCGACCCCGGCGTGGGGTGGAGGAAGAAGACTGAAATGCTTAAGCTGGGGGTGGATGGGGGGGGGGTGAGATCGTCAGTCTGGAAGGCGGAAGGTGGGGGGGTGGCACAGCAGAGCGCAGTGTTGGGGGAGTTTGGAAGGTATCGGGTTCGAGGGTTCCTGGAAGGAGGGGATGATGTCGGGCTGGGGAAAGGAAATGAGAATGTCTCGAGGGAAACATGATGGGAGGGAGGGCGAGAGAGGGTCGGGAGGTCCAGCCTTGGAGGGGCCGGGAAGGCCGATGACGCCAGGAGTAGCCATGAGGAATGGGGAGATGTGGGAAAAGGAAATGGGAAACGAGATTAGCAGCAGGTTGGAGCACTGTGCGTGGCAGTGAGTGATGTGTGTCCGCTCTGTGTGATGCGTATGTGGCATGTCAGGCTTGTGTGTGTGCGTGCGCACGCGTGCGCTAGCAATGTGGCATGTGTCAGGTATGTGAGTGGCATGTGTTTGGTATGTGTGTGGCAGACGGGGAAAGCTGGGAGGTGAACAGGGGAGGCTCCATAGGGGGAAGGGAGCTGGATGTAGAAGGCTGAATGTAGCGGTCGATAGGAATGTGGCAAGACCAGAAGGTAATAGAGTATTACACTCCATAGCAGGAGAGAAGAAACTAGAAGCCAAAAAAAAAAAAAAAAAAATGGAGGGAGGGAGAAGTGGGAGGATCCTGAGAAACAAAAGGGGTAGGGCTACGAAGGCTGCTGGGTGTGGGGATTTCGTGGAAAAGCCAACCAGAGGGGAAATGAGGGCTGGTTGACTGAGGAGCTGTTGGAGAGGGACAGGCTTGGTAGGGTCTTATAAATGAGGCTTTTCCAGGCTTGGTTGCAGATCAGAATCACCTGATGCACTTGAGGTACAATACAGATTCCCGGCCTAATCTCCCCCAAGAGTGGGGGAAAGGGGTGATCCAGAAATCTGCATTTTAACACGCCCACCCCCAGGCAAATTCGAGGAGTCTCCAGGTTGGGAAAGTTCTGCTTTACAGCATGTTTGGATCAGAGGAGGAAGGGGTTTTAGCTCCTCCAGTATGGATGTGTATAAAATCAGCAGGTTCAGGGAGAGGAGGGAGAGTGAAGAAGGCAGCAATCTGCCTTCATTCCCACTCCGGGTTGGTTTTACTCTCCTCCTCCAACTCATCAACATCAGATGTATTAAAGCACTCTCCCACGCCACAGTTTTTCCTTAATTTGAAAACCATACCTATATTATTTGTCACTTACAGTGGCACATCTAAAGGCTTTATCAGTAAACATAATCGTGTAGATACGTGTTATGACCAAGCCACCCCATAAAGCAGTTGAAACGTGCCTGGAGCTTCATCGTATGATTGTAGTTTGCAAAGTCATTGAGAGGAATGTAGGCCTGTGTACAGAGCTCGAAACTGGGAGTCAGGCAGCCTGGGTTCTCTGCCTTGTTGGATCGCTCACCACCTGTGTGACCTGGGGCAAAGCCTTGTTCTCTCTAGGCCTTAGTTGTCCCTCTTTAAAGTGATAAAGATGGCCCAATTGTGAGATCTCAGTCTCTACCTGCATGAGTCCATGAATCTGTAATATCCCGTGGAAATTACACTTTGTGTTATAAAGGATTCCTGAAAATGATTCATTATTTTTAGTGATGTTGTATGTATGGCACCTTTATGGATGCTAGGAATATAGTAGTGAACAAAACAGGCCTACATCTCTGCTCATGGAGCTTACATTCAAGTGACTATACATTCTGGTGGATAATGTATCTATTCTCCAAAGATTTTTAATGCTCCCCTCAGAGTGTTTTCAGTATTCCGTAACCATAATTTCTAAAATGGTGAGGTCCAAACCCATCCACTTGACCTGTTTACCTTCTCTAGTGGAAATGGTAGTATGTAATGGTGATGAAAAACAACGATTTTTCTTCAGAATCTTATGTGCCTTTAAAAGTTGATCATAAATTTCGTCTAATTTGTAAAACTAAAAGTGTCCTAGTGGATTGAGGTTTCAGGTGGCCAGGCCATATTGAAATGTGATCTGTTTTCATACTTGGTATGGTAGTTACCTGCAAACTTCTTCATATCTGACTTGCTGCTTGGTCTACCTTTGGGGAAACAACACATTGTTTAAAGTACACTGGATTCTTTTCATTTACTGGTGCAATATTTAAATAAGTCGAAAAATCCACTTGAAGTACATACAGAATGATTCACTGCTCTGTTAGACAAAAATTTAGTATCATTATGTATAATGGCAGTCAGATATTTTATAGAATTTTCAGAGTCTTCAAACCCACCCAAACAGCTGACAGACCTGATTCCATGCCTTCTTTACTGACAGTGAAGATTATGTAACCTGTGGATAGATTTCTAAACCACTGATACTCATAAAATGATTTCTCCTGCAGAGACCATACATTAATGTTCAACACAGTCTAGTCTCACAACCAAAGATCTCTATGAGACACTCTTGGCTCATTAAATTGTATGAGCATGAAGTGAAGTGAAGTCCCTCAGTCGTGTCCGACTCTTTGTGACCCCGTGAACTGAAGCCCACCAGGCTCCTCTGTCCTTGGGATTCTCCAGGCAAGAATACTGGAGTGGGTTGCCATTTTCTTCTGCAGGGGAACTTCCCGACCCAGGGATCGAACCCAGGTCTCCCGCATTGCAGGCAGACACTTTAACCTCTGAGCCACCAGGGAACATGTGTGAAATGTTTCTATTTACACTCTAGTGTTTCTTATCTTCCCAGGTGGCGTTAGTGGTAAAGAACCCACCTGCCAATGCAGGAGGCATAAGAGATGTGGGTTCAATCCCTGGGTCAGGAAGATTTCCTGAAGGAGGGCATGGCAACACACTCCAGTATACTTGCCTGGAAAATTCCATGGACAGAGGAGCCTGGCAAGCTGCAGTCCATAGGGTCACACACAGTTGGATACGACTGAGTGGCTTAGCATGCACGCACGTTTCTTATCTTCAGAAACCATAACTTTCACTGGTGCAACCCTAGTCCCTAGAACAGAGCCAGGTTCTAGGTTCAATGTCCAGAAGTTGAATTCTGACCCATGAACTATATCTTGGATCATTCCCTACTAACACCCTTCCCCTAGGAGATAATCATTTATGGCTTTTTTATTAGCTATTTGCAATCACAAGAAATGAATGCTACACTATAGCATTTTGATTTAGTTTTATTATATTAGTTTATTTATTATTTAGTTTTATTATATTTTGATTTAGTATTTAAAAGTTTAATGACAACAGGTCTTTGAGTATTCACTAGGTAATGATCAAAGGATCCACGTCAATCACTTACGGTTTCCAAATGGAATTCAATATTCAAAAATGGGCTCTCCATGCTCATTGGTAAGGAAGCCATTTCCTGTGTGTGAGCCACAGAGAAATTGACTGTCTAATAGACAATTGGTCTTTGGTTTGGTTTTGTTTTTAAAGAGGGGCCGTATGGAGTCTTTGCTGGAAGAGATGCATCCAGAGGCCTTGCCACCTTTTGCCTGGATAAGGAAGCACTGAAGGATGAGTACGATGACCTTTCTGACCTCACTCCTGCCCAGCAGGAGACCCTGAGTGACTGGGACTCTCAGTTCACTTGTAAGTGTTTTTTTTTTTTTTTTAAATTTTGCCAGGGTCAGATTTCTACCAATAATGGGATTCACAGCAGTACAATAGTTATTACTAAGCAGCCTGCAACTGTGGAACATTTTGATAGGCTCCTGAATCTTGGACAGATCAAGTTCATGGCTTGAAGTAATTGTAGCAGTGCTGAGTCACTTGCCATGACTGCATCCCAATATCTAGCTAGTTCTCTGTGGAAACCTGGGTTTCTGTTTTTGAAATTTCTGAGGTTTGCATACATTTTCCCACTAGGATTTGGTGTGCAGGGGAAATGAGAGCGGCCATCTTGGCTACAGAAGGATTTTCATAAGCCCTTACTTGTAGAACTTGCTGTTTAAAAGCAGCCCACATTGCTGTTAAAGAATGAGAGACTTGTATGGTACAAAACAACTTCTCTTTGAATCTAACTGAGCCTAACTATAGGCCTCACCTACAAATGATGCTTATAATCTGCCCAGCAACAATGGTGTCTACATTTTTTAAAAAGAAAGCAGAAAGGAGACACTTGTTTCCTGGCTTATGCTATGGACCAAGAGCTTTGGGGGGAAGTAAGGATGGAGGTCAAGTTCAGATCTAAGAATTGGGAAATTGGCTTTTGTCCAACCCAATTGTTTAATGATCACTTCAGCAATATTTCACTGCCAAGAATTTGAAGAATAATCTTTCCAAGCTTTAAAACAGTATGTTAAGACAGTGACCATTTCCTTGAGGGTCATTTTTCATTGTAAATGTCATTTTCTATTTACTGTTCTCTATATTTTTTTTTTTTTGCTAAATTGAACTGTTTTGAGAGTAATGCTGACCTCAGAGAGAGTTCTCTATTAATAATTAGCCAGGTATAACTCTACCTTTAGAGTTTGGATCCCAAGCTGGCTAAGTGTAACTTTCAAGTCCAGAGGCAAGTCTTTGTACTCTGAAAACATAATTCAGCTATCTAACCGTCCCTCATTTTTTGCATCTTCAGGATGCCTTTGTAACAATAGATTGTTCTATATGAAACCAATGAGTTGTAATTCATAATTTACAAAGCTCTATTTTATAGGACTTAACTTCATCAGTGGGGTAAAAAACTGTGGTTCCCCCAACCCCTTAAACTAAGGCTGGTCCCAAATACTATCGTGACACTTGAACTACACTCAAAACTGGCATGGTTCCTCCTTAAGGCAGGCTTCTCAGGTGCCACCCAGCTTTTATTTGTCTTGCACAGTCACAAGCACCCTAGGGACCTTTATAATATGTTCAAATAGGCAAGTTCTAATTGTCCCTGACTATTATTTCACAGCAAAGTAGCTCCAGTTACCTGATTAAACAGGTTGGTTACTCCTTTAATTCCTACCCATATTCAGAAGAGGAGTTCTCTTGACCTCTGACACTGTGATAATTAACCCTACACTAACTTGGCCCAATAATACAGCCAATATGGTGGTCATCTGCTGACTCTGTCCCTCCTCGAATCTCTCACATTCTGGTTGCCCTCTTAAACCTGCATTCTCCCAAGTCTCCAGTGTTCTCCTGTTTCCTCTTCTACTGCCTTTAACCACATCTGGCTTTTTTTCCCCCCAGTTGAGGGAAAATTCTGTCTCCTGCTCTCCCCTTTATCCTGAGACTATTATCATTCCTTCCTCTCACTTTCAGACAAGCATCTAGTAATCGTGGCCGCCCCTAACCACTGTTCCATCCCTCCTTGCTCTCTACAGTGTAGTTTCTGCCCTCACCATTCCACTGAACCTTCTGTCTCAAACGTTTACAGAGACCTGCATCTTGCCAACACTAATCGTCCTTCTCCAGTCCCTGTTGTCAGTCTCCAGTCACAAAGCCCCCATTTCGGTCCACGGAGTCTCCAGTGTTCACTTCCTTAACTCCTGTTTCCAGTTGCTGTTAAAGCGTCTCATGCCCTTCCCTTTTCACCCCCATGGACACCGCCTTCCTCCTGGCTCTCGTTTCTCCCCATGGGGATCTGCCCGCTGGCCTCCTAGTCACCCTGTCCCTGGACTCTCCTGACTAATCTGCCCTGCCCTCTATACACAGTGAAACCGTTGTTACCACAGCACTATTTTACCTTGTCATTCCTTTGTTGTACACTTTTGGTGCCCTTTGCCATCTGGGGGATAAGTTTAGACTCCTCAGGCTGCCTTTCCACATCTTGCATAAGATTTCCCCACCCTGTTAGGCTGGCGCTGCTCCCAGCCTCCTCCTGCCAACTCAGGCCCTTTATTGCTCCCCAGATATGTTTGGTCTCACCTGCATGCCTTTGTATGTGGCGTTGGCACTTTGTGGAAACCCCTCCTTCCCCAAGTCCTTCTACATATCTTCCAAAGCATATCTTTCTCCTACAAAGTGTCCTGCAACCCTTCCAACTAACTCATACGAAGCCCTTGCTCTGCTGAACATTCCCCCACACAAACAACCCATGTTGATACTACCTTGCACACACATCGTCAGGCATCACTCCCCATTCTGTACTTCTGTCTGCTGAACAAAACTAACTCCCTGGGACTTGGCTGGGACTGTGGTATAAACTGCCTTCAAGAAGCCCAACATGTTTTTGTGTTGCTTGTAGGCCTCTCATAAGTGCTTTCAAACGAAATATGGTAGTGGTTTTCTCCAAAGCGTGAGAATGACCAGTTGTATCATCTTCTTTTCTTCCAGTCAAGTACCATCATGTGGGCAAACTGCTGAAGGAAGGGGAGGAGCCCACCGTGTACTCAGATGAGGAGGAGCCAAAAGATGAGAGCACTCGGAAGAATGATTAAGGCCTTCAGCGGAAGCATATCTATTTTTGTATTTTGCAGAATCATTTGTAACATTCCAGTCTGTCTTTAAAACATGGTGATTTCAATATTTAGAAAAGTTTTGAACTTGCTGTACATTTTTTAAATTAACATCACTAGTGACACTGATAAAGCTAACTCTGTCTTAGAATGCATGATATGTTTGTCACAAATCCAGAAAGTGAACTGCAGTGCTGTAAGACAAACTTTATTACGGTTTTTCTTCTATTTGTAGTCAGTGCAGGCTGAATTGGAACTTGTGTTTCCTGAGAGACGGGTTAAACATGGGTATTCCCCCCAAACAGGTTTAAACATTAAATGTGTGAAGTCCTTCAAGCGTCAAGAAACAAAGAATGGACTTTGAGTCATGATATTCTCTAAAGATAGAAAATCCTTTATTTCTCAGTTGACCTAACTGCATGATTTCTGTTTTCTCTACCTCTAAAGCAAATCTGCAGTGTTCCAAAGGCTTTGGTATTGATTAAAGAGAGCGGTCCAGTACAAAATGAAATGTCAAAGCTAGACTCAACCACAGGTAACCTACTTTCTCTGTTTGGGGACAGCATCATTGTCCTGTGCTCTTTGGAACACTCAGACGCCCTCACTTAACAGTAATCTCCAATGAGGCTGAAAATAGGATCTCAACATTCCAAAGTAAGCTTTGGCGAAAATCAGCTGGCTTGCCTAAAAACCAAAAATACATGAATAAGATTGTAGGACTATTTGCCCCATCCCTGTGTTCTTGGTTATTTCACATGATTGGACATGCAAGGAGGCCGTGTAGGACAGGAGCAGATTGCTCTCTAAGAGCCTTTACACACACCCCTGAAGAATGAAGAAACCGTACACATTCCTGGCCAAGTGGTTTTTAAAGTGTATACATAACCTAACAGTTATGCTTCTGTTGTTACAAAACTATAGCCACTGCAAGAGTTGTAGTCAAGTGTCTTGGTCTTTGATATTGTTCTTGGTTAACAATAAACTTAGCTTAAGTAGACTGTACAGTTGTATGAATTTGTAAAAGTATTATATGAATAAATAGTGAGGTTTCAAACTCTTGTAATTGTAGTTGAATAGTCATTGTATTTTCTTGTGAACTGTGTTTAATTGTTTTACCTCAAATCGGAAAACAAAAAGAAGTGCTTTGGTCAGTTAATAAAATGGTTTTACCCAGTATAGTGTGGTGGATTGATTGCCTTATTTCTTTTAAACCTTAATCTGTGTTTTTTGTCTTCCAAAAGAGACAAGGAAAGGGGTACAACTTCATAGAGACTGCACACCAAAAACCAAGTACCAGCTTATCCTGTTAAAATGATGAATCGAATTTACTTTTTTAAGTCAGAATTTAATAAACTCAGAGGCAGACTTCTGCCTTGAATTCTATAGCAAGTTTCCTAAGGAGTAACTCTAGTGAAGACTTACTGAGTGCCAAGGCAGGTTTTGTTTTTGCTTTAAGTATCATCGGATTAGGAAAGTGTTCAGGAACCTTATGGTTGATTCACATGAAGTTGATTCACTTCATGCCAACAGAAGGATATGAGACTTACATATGCAGTCGGTTGTATAAACAAACAACCTATTACTCTGAAGATTAGTGTTTTGCCATTTTCATGTGAAAATTGACAGACTCTTCTTACAAGGGAGGTACTCCCTGAACCAGAGAGGGCTCAGAGCTTTCCAGCTTTTATGTTCTCAAACCATATTGCCTGTTTTTGTTGTTTTAAAATGTGTCCTTTTCCTGCATTAGTTTTCATCCAACAAATATTTGAGCTGCCTGTTTTGTGCCAAGCAACCTGTTAGGCCGTATGCTTTGGGGGAAGGGGAGGGAGAGAAAAACTGGGCCACCGTTGCAGCCTGAGATTAGGCTACTCCTTTTACTCAGTTAAACAGGTTTGTCTGATGCCAGGTGGAAAACATCCAGAGCCTGGTTAAAAGCTTCAGCCCCAGATAGTCGGAATCCCCCCCTTCAGAACTAAACATTGTATTGATTACAGGTAAAGGGATATGACTATCAGGCAGGCCTTTCCTGTAGAAACTTAAATCCAGCTCACACAGTTGTAAGCTATATTATGTCAAAGGCACCATTTGAGAAGATGAGGGAGTGGTGGTTACAGCCATGGCACCAGCCATGCCAGCCAGGGAGGGGGCCAGGTGAAGAGCTGTATCCTCCTCCCCTGCTTTCTCCAGTCCCTGCCTAGACACCGTCTTCTCAGTCCCAACATCTGAGGGTCAGAAGCAGCATTTGCTATGTGCTTGCAGCATCTCTGTGGCTTCTCTACACAATGTCATGTTCACCTTACCTCAGAGGGCCACACTTCATGCAAACCCTCGATCCAGAATGAGCAAAAATAGCCTTTGCTGTCTCAGAAAGAGCTCGTTCAACAAAAAGAAGCTCTAAAGTGCCCAGTTGCCCTCTACGGTACAGTCCGCCTTTGTTACAGATATTTAGAAGAAATTTGCTGTACATTTCGTGTGAAAATAGTTAATTCTTTCAGGATCAAAGACTGATCACTGAAGCCTCTCACATCTGTAACTGGACTCCCCATCCCACACCCACACGTTTTCAGAAATTGGGTAACTCCTACACTTTCACCAAGGCCTGAGTGAGTGAGTGAGTGAGTGAGTGCGTGTGTGTGTGTGTGTGTGTGTGTGTGTGTGTGTGTTCAGTTGTATCCAACCCTGCAACCCCATGGACTGTAGCCTGCCAGGCTCCTCTGTCCATGGAATTTTCCTGGCAAGAATACTGCAGTGGGTTGCCATTTCTTCCTCCAGGGGATCTTCCAAACCCAGGGATCGAACCTACGTCTCCTGCATTGGGAAATGGATTCTTTACCATTGGACCACCTGCGAAGCCCTAAAGGCTGAGGTGAAATTCTGTGAAATCTGTTTTGCTAGCTATAAAGAACTGATAAAACCTTTGCTGAAGGGAGAATAGTCTTAAGTCAAAATATCATGATTTTCATTTATCCAAAATGAAAATACAACTGCATTTTCATGAGCTCTGACAGTCAATTGCCATTAACTGGCATCATAAAGGGAGAAGTTGCCTCAAAACAGTAGTGAAACCAGACATATTTTCAAAGAAAATATTACTGCAGGTGTGTGATATTCTATCCAGCACATCTGGTCAATGAACAAAGACTCTATACTATGACAACTTTATTTTTAATATATCTGAAAATCAAACGTATTATTTCTCTACCAATGCAAATGACAAAAAGGAGCAGCAATGTTAGTGCAAAGCAGCATACTACAGGTAGAAATCTCCCCCGACCACACACAAAGTGGAATTATCAACATTTAAAAGTGAACATTTTGAACAGTCTTGCAACAAATGAAAATATATTTATTTGGTTCTTAAGTTCAAAATTACCAGGTTACAATGGCTTTCTACCTGAGGAATTCAAACAAATGTAACGAAAACACATTAACAGACTTTTAGCTAATTCTTAAAGCACTATTAGTAACACATACAAGGAAAAACGTGAAAACACCTATTTAAAAAGACACAGATTAAAGTTCCAGCCCTTCACTGGACATAGGAAAAACATATGAGAAAACTTTTGCACCACTTAAATAACAGCACAACAAAGAATAACAGTGTTTTAACAGAAAGTGAGTATCACATTTGCAGTTCTAAATCATTCCATCCATTTGAAAAGTTCAGGAGTAATTGTTCACATCCTTGTTTAAGGCCTACACACACCAAAAAGAGAGATTTACTCAAATCTAGAATGCATTACCACAAAACATAAAAACCTAAAGTTGTATAGAAAGTAAACACAAAACCAGTATTTTTACTTTCTTCTAGGTCCCAGGATGGTATTTAGAACAAAATTTTACATAGAAGTGACTTAGCACCAATTCTATTATACAAAAAAATTTTTAATTGCACATGCTGTATTCTGTAATGTATTTTTTATGTCTGGTTACTGAGCAGCAAATTGTTTTCATGCCTAAAATCTCTGCAAAGAAAAATTATCAAATGACAGAAGACATTGAGTTGTTTTTTTTTCTTTTTTCCAAAACAAGCATAGCTGCTTTCCATTACAAACCCATAATGTTCTTTGTTTCAAGGGCATGAAACATGAAAAAAAATAGGGAGGTTGGGTCTCATTGGAAAAGAATAATACCTGGTTGCCACAGGTTGTCTGACAAAATACAAGCTGTTATAATTTAAAGGCTACTCCAGACAATAGTACTCTGAACATTAATAGTCATTGCTAGTCCTTAGAGGAGAAAAGGCAATCACCCTAGGAGTGGTTTTTCAGATTGGACAAGCCAAGCCTAGTTGATGGCTTGTGTGACTCTGATGGCAGAGTCACTGGCTTGCAAGTAGAATTGAATACAAGAGAGCCAACAAATAAATGAATGATTTGAAGATTTTCTAGGCGTTTCAGATATCAGGTTGCTCAAGAGTCTGGTTATAAGCACACATCGTGCCTTATCATTCTGGGCAGCCACATTGACTGGTGTCCTACTTTGGCTTGACCAGCTGGTCCTTTTCTATGGACTATCAAGTAAGGACTGTTTGAAATGAATCATGTAATATGAAAATGTTGCCTTCCATTACTTTGTGGATTAAAATACCTTTTCCCGCTGCAGGCAGTCTAATGTCATTGAGGTCTTCAATTGCCATGTCAGCTATAGTTTTGTTGGAAGAAAAAAAGTCATCTACTGCCCCCCCTGAGTTCCTAAATCCAATATAAGGCAGAATGACTCAGCCGAGCTTTCAATAGAACATGCGCTACATTAAGATGTATGTCTTTACAAATCTATAAAATATATCAATTTAAAAACATATTCAAGGAGTCCAAAGTCAGTATGTAAAAAGATAAATTGCTTATGTTAAGAGGTTACAAATTCTGCACACATACAATTTTCCCCCCACTAGAAAAGTATGGGCTTTACCCTTGACTCTTCCTAACTCCATGGCATTATTGAGGGTTGAGGAGGCACTTGTTACTGTTTTATAAAAGTCAGTTTGGGGATATTCAGCGGCTTTTTACAAACTGATGTCACCCAACCCTGAGTGAAAGGATTACATAAACTGAAATGAAATACTGTCACGTCCTCTCTTCCCAAGTGCCATTTTTGGTGCCCCAGGATTGTTCAATATTTCCTTTGACAAAGCCCAAGTTGTATCACTTCAATCCTGTTGCTTTTCTACGATGGAATGACATGGGGTTCTTCCAAACAAAACAACTCTGCTAACGGTCCACTTTCTGTGTCAGCCTCAAAAGACAATCTGAGCCCCTTTTAGATTCTTCTTCCAAGGCTTTGTTTCTAAAAGGGCAACTCTTCGAGTCCTATGAACATATTAATAAGATTAATTTCCTTCTGATAGATGTTTAAGGAACCCTCTAATGTCATGAAGTCCAGTGTATGTTCTAGGTGTCATCTCTCTTCTTTTATCTATAGGTATTTCTAGATAAAAGGAAAGTTTGTTGCTGCACATGGTGTTCGAACCAAATCAAAGAACAAGTAGAAAGATCCTTATGCATTCACTGCCATCCCTTTGAAGATAAATGATGTTAAATAATAATGTTATGACAGCTGAAGAGCCGTAGAGGGCTATCTTAACTCCTCTCAATGTTACTTTGCTCCTTTGATGGCACCAAATTAAAGCTGCAATCGAACTGTAGAAATGTCTGTCCTTGGATAAGAAAGTTTTGCAAGCACATTGTTTTAACAAGTTTTTTAATTGGGATGTCTGGTGTTTCCAGTTTGCTAACACATATGCCACACACACACACACACACACACACACACACACTTTGATCTATGCTTTATACTTTGGCAAGAGAAGCAAGGTTTTGCATTTGACCTTGCTCAAGCTCCTAAGTGTTTGCTCTCTTGCTCTGTAGTTGCTAACTACATAGCTATATTTGGTTTTAAATTTTCTTCTTGCAGATTTTTACTGTGAATAAGGGTTTCCTGATCTAAGAAACCTTCAAAACATTTAAAAATAAAAAGGACTAGCGAAGTTGTTTCTTAAATAGCTTCTATAGTCAATGCGCTCCAGACTGTTATGTCTAATGTAGTAACTATCAGAATTCAGCATGAAATCTCCAGAATACTCAAGTCTTTTCATCTTTCCTGCATCCCAGTTATATTCTGACCTCCATGGTATCTCTCTTCTTTTGGGAAAACCCCACAAATAGGAAGCATTAGCACTTTTTGATGATGTTACTGGCACTTGAAAGAGCCTATAGTTGACTCTGTGGTCAAATGCACTATCACTAAACTGCCTCCTCTTTCCTATGACAGTGTCTAACTGATCACTGGCACTGGATTTGTGGTGGTGGCTTTCATCAAATAAGTATTGGGGAGCCAGTATTTCCCTCTCTTTGCTGTTGCTGTTCTCATTTCTAATGGAATTGTTTTCACCCTCAAGCCACGAACATCTCAGTTCATAAGCAGACCTCCTGCTTGGTTTCCTAAGCTTGTATTCAGAGTATTTTTCCTCCCCATCATGTTTCCACTCTGCATACAAGGCCTGCTGACTTGACATAATTTCTGGATCACAAGTGATGATTTCATCAGCATCAAGACATCCCTTTTCTGGGCAGCTATCATACGTGGCCACAGACTTCTTTTTCTTCTCTTTGTTTACACTAAGATTATCACGGAGACATTCAGAATCACTGCTAATTTCCTCTAAGAAATCTCTCAGCTTCAAATCAAAGTCTGCTGACCTCTTAAATGAGGAAACTTGGGCTTTGACTTGTGGATATGGGATCCTGGACTTGGTAAGCATGAGTCTTTTCCAACAGACGGCTCTTTTTATCAGTTGGGGACAGGCAATCACCAGCTTCACTGGCTGTGTCCCTAAAATGATGTTTAAACTTCTTTGTACATTCTTCAGCATAATCCACTTTTCTTTTCTTTTGTGATATATGCTCAGGATCCCAAGAAAGATCTGTCCAGAGATCATTTTCTTGCACCTGTTCTCTCCTATCTAGATGTTGCATTTGGCTCAAACTGGTTGAGTGATGCTTATGTTTTCTCAAATTGATTTGAAAGCTATTTCCTTTCACAAGAACGGTTCTCTTCCACTGACATGTGCTTGTTATGTGACTTGGTTCTAGGCAGATGCGGGCATATTTTGGAGCTTGATAATGGTTTAAAAGATAGTCAATAAATTCATCTGTTTCATAGATCTTCTGTTTCCTGCTATGGTCTCTCTCAACGAATCTGGAAGAATAGGAGGTATTAGAACCATGCTGGTCTTCTTTCTCAAGAGATTGACCTTGAGTCATTATAATTTGCAAGGAATTCTGTTCACAGCTCAAACTTTTATTGTATTCATCAGTTAATGATTTTCCAGCTCTCTCTTTTCTTGCTGAATATCTTATTTTTTTCTTCCCAAGGTGGTGGGAAGATTTATGCAAGTGAGCTCTAGCTCTTTTCTTCATTTTTCGTTTACATTTATAATCTGACTTGGAAACGTGGTATCTTAGCATTTCCTCCTGATTTTGAAGATACTGAGTGTTTGGTTCTTCTTTCTTCAGAGTTCTTGACATGGTCCCCAGAGCATGAAGAGCTTTGGAGCCTGCAATATTCACCTTCCGTGGGTAAAATTCTTCAGACTCCTTCAAAGAAAAAGGTTAAAAATCTCACA
The DNA here is from genome assembly GCF_032405125.1 of Capricornis sumatraensis. NCBI lineage: Eukaryota > Metazoa > Chordata > Mammalia > Artiodactyla > Bovidae > Capricornis > Capricornis sumatraensis. The sequence continues at coordinate 27,148,387 of NC_091092.1, forward strand.
TGAAAAGCTCAACAGGTTAAAAATCTCAAAGAAAACTGTTCTGAAGAGGCTTCTAATTACACCTAGGGTAGATCCAAATTAGGAATAATAGCACACTAAAGAAACAGGAGGTACAAAATTAAATGTCTCCATCTAATAGGAGCTGCTTTGACTAGGTCTGTGCCTGTCCTTCTGTTAGAAAGCACCCCGGTTTACATACCTTCAAAAGCACATAATCCCTTTTTCCTTTGTTCACAAATTGATGGGTCTACTTACTGTTCCAGGTATTGTGCTCAAGGGTGGGAACCTGAAGAGGAATAAGAAATGCTCTACAGCACTCCCTGGGGCTACAGTCCTAGAACAAGAAAAGACTGGTGGGTGAAATATGTGTCTTAAAGGGTCAGTTGGCTTTGTAAAAGCCAAACTGCCTTTTTGGGTTTTATTCCGGCCTCTTCCTAGGGATTACAAGGGAGCATGTCTCTGACCTGCCCACCTCGGTTGGAAACAAGATAGCAAGTAGAAAATATGGCTGTGACAATGGTGCTGTCTGCTGTCCATGACTGCAGGGCAGGTGAAAGGTGTGGACTACGGCCCCTACCCTGCTGGGAGAGCTTGTACTGAGCTCCCACTGACACTCGGCACAAATCAGGGCTTAGAGCTTACCCAGGACTTGGGATTGAAATTTGGTACCACACACATTGAAAGAGAGGAATTCTTCAAAAGAAGTCACTTTTGGCAGTCATTAAGGCAAACTAACGGAGAAGGCAATGGCACCCCACTCCAGTACTCTTGCCTGGAAAATCCCATGGACGGAGGAGCCTGGTAGGCTGCAGTCCATAGGGTTGTGAAGAGTCGGACACGACTGAGCAACTTCACTTCACTTTCACTTTTCACTTTCATGCACTGGAGAAGGAAATGGCAGCCCACTCCAGTGTTCTTGCCTGTAGAATCCCAGGGACAGCAGAGCCTGGTGGGCTGCTGTCTATGGGGTCGCACAGAGTTGGACATGACTGAAGCGACTTTGCAGCAGAAGTAGCAGCAAGGCAAACTTAAAAAGATTCAGCTCGCCTTATTGTCAAGATAAATGTGAGGTTTTTCTTATCCTGATTTCATGCAGTTTGATGGGCCATACCAATGAGAAAAAAAAAAAAAAAACCACAGGTGAGATGGCACATATACCTAAAATCAACTCTACTGAAAATGAATGCCATTCACTCTTGATGTTTAAGAACACTGAATGTGGCTTTTCAAATGAACGCTTTGGTCTTTACTCTGGGGCATCTGCTGAGTCTGGTTATCTTTAGGAGGTCAGTAAGTGGGAGAACAAAAACTTCCCCAGCTGAAACTCTCCAAACAAAACAGCTGGCCTGTGATGTGAGATATTCTTAGCAAACAGTTGAAGACTAGACTAACATGTCTGTTCAAGGCCCTCCTTTCCCGTCTAATCCTGCCACTGATGAATGGCCAGCGAAAGGTAATGTAGGACTACAAACTCCACATCCCTCCTCTTGGCGTTTTCTGTTACCTCCATTAGCAGCTTAGAAGAATAGGTGCACAAGCTACACTGCTCTGAGTGGCATCGTCCCAAAGTTGAGAAACACCGTGTGTGTGTGTGCGTGCATGCCAGATGGTGGAGCTGAGACCCAACCCCTTCAGAGAATCTGAGTATCCCTTTGGTTAATGCAAAATTGTGGTTGTTAGAGACCAGCCTATTGAAAACAAACCTCAACGAATACAGTAAGTCTTCCACGGCCACTGGTTAAACAATAGGCTGCTGTTTCAAAGTAAAGGTCATCATGACTCAGAGAGGTCACTAGCTACCCAAACCAAAGAACAATGGGGTGAGAGCCTTACTACAATTTTCCTCAGGAGTGCCTGCATCAGGTGGAGGGCCTCCAGGTGCCTCTGGGTCAGTGGGATCTTCCTCTTCTCCAGGTCTTCGGAAGAGTTGGACCCTGGTTGGGCCTCCACTTTGGCGCTGTCCTTCTGTCTCCTTTGCCGGTGCCTGTCCCTTTCCTTCTGGGTGCGTCTCTTGACTCTGGCCTTTCTCCTCTTTTCCTGGACCTTCCTCTCCTCTTTTCTTTTTCTGGATAATGATTAAGAGAGTGAACCCTTCAGAAGGTGTTTATTGGGCAAAAGGGTTACTCTCTCCCCCACTACCTCCTCCCTCGCAGGAGTTCCCCAAAATCTCCAGCTACAACACCCCAGGGCTCGACATTAGACCACTGATGACAAAAGACACATCAGCCAAGGCGAGAGATGCGTGACTAAGTTGGTCAGTTAGAAACACGCACAGGAGACCTCATGCAGAGAGTGTATTTAAAAAACAAACCAAGAAGACTACTGAATTCAAAGGAAGGGCCTCAACCTCCTCCCGCCCCCCGCACTTTCTCAAACCAGAAGCAGGGACTATGGGATCTAGCTTTCACAGTGATGATTCCATTTCTCTTGAGATCAAAACCTTCCCTGAGCTGGTCACACAGACAGATGCAAATGAAAGTAAGTCAAGGCACTCAGAAAATCTTAAAGGTGAGAACTGGTCTTTAGTGCATACTCCTTAACACAGTGAAGTGTTAGTCACTCAGTCATGTCTGACACTCTGTGACCCCATGGACTGTAGTCTGCTAGGCTCCTCTGTCCATGGAATTCTCCAGGCAAGAACACTGGAGCTGGCAATTCCTTTCTCCAGGGGATCTTCCCAACCCAGGGATTGCACCCGGGTCTCCCACATTGCAGCAGATTCTTTACCATCTGAGCCACTCAGTACATTATCATAAAAAAAGGCTGATTTAGAAGAATATGGGCTTATTTTTCTGTTTTCTGAATATTTAAGATGTATTGATTAAGTTCTCATAGAAGCATGGAAACCTGGGGGGTGGGGGAAGGGCAGGGGAGGACAACTGCCTGAGGGAGGACCAAGCCCCAAACTGGAGGATGAGCTCAACTGCATGATTGATCTGGAAATTTGGGGGGAATCATTACCTTTACTGGGATCAGCTTCTGGCCAAGTTTCACAGCCAAGACCTTAAGTAACTCTTAACACTCCGCCAGCCAAAAAACGTGAGAGGCACAGGGAAGACTACTCTTAAACGCCTATAATTTGCATAAAAGGCTGGAAGAATAAACCTGCAAGGGGAGGAGCCAGGAAGGAGGTAAAACTGGTTTTTGGAGCCCTGTAGTTCTGGTCCAGTTGTCCCTTCTTGGCAAACCCTTGACAATCCAATGGGCCTTTCTAGTCTCAAGCTCCTAAACTGGGAAACAATGATAAGCTCAAAGAAGTAAATACATAGGCTGCTTAAGTTCACAGAAAGAACTTGAGCCAACAAGAAAAATGGTCTCAACAGATCCTTCTGGGTTAGTTTGATTATTGATCATGTTATGAAAGAAAATCTTTTCCAAAACAGAAAAGAATTTTTCCCCCAAATTTCAATGGATAGGCAAGGTAAAATTTGGTAAATTTAGGTAAACTGGTGAAACTTGTAAGTTGGCAGGCTAGAATGTTCATGCTAAAAGCACCTGGCCTTTTTTTTTTTATGATTATTAACTCCTAGACAACCTAATCTGGTTGGTCCTACTATTCATCATTACTTGCTCCTCCTGACAAGCATACTTTTAAAGTTTCTTGTTTTTCACTGCTTTCTCCTTTTGGTTTTTGTAACAGTGTAATGGAAAGACAGCAATTTTCTAATGGGTACCAATTCCTGATCCCCCCACCATGCTATCTATTAAGTGAACCCATTCACCTGAAGAGATAAATCTGTAAATCGAAAGTTTAAAAAGACAAAAAACAACAAAAGCAACAATAACAATGCTCTTCGTTGAACTTGGTCTCCTCACCTTTCAGCCTCTTCCTCTTCTCTTTTCTTTGCTTTTTTCCTCTCTTCCTCCAATTCTTGTAATTTCAGCCTTTCTTGATTTCTCTTCTTTATAGCTCCTTCGCTGAAGTGTTTGGTTGTATCAAACATAACCTGCTCTCAAACAATTCAAAGTATCATTAGAAAAGTTTGCCCGCTGGCTGGGTATGTCCCAGACCAGAGAGCTAAAACTAATTTGTACCTGTCAATGCCAAACCAAGTGAATTAAAAATGCCTTCTCTGCGTCCCAGTACCCATACAGTTATACTGCCTCTCAGTCATCTCTCAAACTGTCCTTGTGGGGTTTCTAGAACTTTCTTTGGCAGAACTTTTGAGGAACTCACCTGACAGCCATATGTGACATCATAGTGCCCGTGTGGACACAAGTTCTAAGGGATGTGAGTATATTGCTTCTGGTTTGTTATACTGATTGACTGAGCTATTAATAATGGTTTTTTTTTAATCAGCAGAGATAAAAACAGTCCAGAAATGGGGTGGGGGGAGCAAAGATGTAGGAAAATTGACCAAAAGAGATACAAGATCTGACTATAGTGATTATTAAACAACTTTGCAAATCTGAAAATAAAGTAAAAGTCAGATTGAGGCACTACAAATAAATTTGCCTAAAAAATACAAGGATGCAGAAGTAGCTATCTAAATATGCATGAGTGACAAACACCAAATTCACCATCACAGTTACCTTTGAAGGGAGTGAGCAGCCTTGACTGAGGATGGTACACAAAGGGGAACATGTTCTCATTCCACTGGTAATGCTTTATTTTTTAAGCTGCAGTGGTGCATGTGTGGTCATTATAGCGTTTGCTAGATCTTTTGTCAGACTGAATAGCTCCTAAGTTTCAAACATATATTTTAACCCAAGAAGCCTTACACATAACACACACACACACACCCCTGAAGCTACTGAAGCTGAAAGTTCAAATTCACACTAAAGACTGATTTAGAGAAAAAGGGTTTAGCTGCATGAAGCTTTCAAGAACAAGATAACCAGGCATTCAGACAGTCATGAAGCTGTCTTCATGTTGGACAGACAGACTTTGAGAGGAAAGGAACCAGGTTTGTTGGGATTCTGTTTTAGAATTTACCTGACAGTCATCATTAATGTATAGTTAACTGTGACCCCCGCAGCAAAGAGGGAATAAACTGCCTTTTCTTGTTTTCAAGCTGCATGTTGCCCTTTCCCAGCAACTTGTCAAATGGAAGAAGCATATGAGATACTTCCATAAGGACCATGAAGAATCCTTTAATGTCCCCAAGGAGCTGGGCAGAGCCCTGGACTATAACAACCATCACTTCAAACCACAGCTGGCAGCATGGCTGACAGTAGGAGAATGCCCTAATCATGATGATATTTTGTCCCCAAAAAACACCCATTTATTAATGACAACATAAATCTTTACATTAGCTCTTGATCAGAGCCTCCAGGGTGGTCTAAGGAAATCTGTTCCAAAGGCTTCCTTCTAGCTTTTACTCAAGACCACCTGAACCATGGGAAATTTTTTTTTATAAAACCCTGGCTGCTCCTTACCTTGATGTTACATGCCAGAGCTTTCCCATCATCTCCTTTAAGCATCAGCTTCATCCCGCGGAGGGACTCCATGGCCTTTAAGAAGTCAGTTGACTCTTGGTACTGTATAAATGCCTCGAACGTCTGCAAGCCAAAGCCGAACCCCCCAAAGCTCCCACTGGTTATAACCTCTCGGTAGGGGTCGAGCATCGGGATATCTACATTCTTGATCTTCCCAAAGCTTTCAAAGACCACCCGAAGGATCTCTTCACACGGCTTCTCCCCACTGGAACCTTTGGGAGCAAACCACTTGCAGGGCAGCCCTTCGAAGTATATGGAATTTGGACTCTTATCATGGTCCTGCTCTTCAGACCCATCACCCATCGGGATGGCCCCATTTTTCTTGGGGAAGTGCTCCCACTCTCCCTGGGTGTCTGTCACCATGACTTTTAAGTCTGTTTCCAAGCCATTTAGCTTGATGATCTTCCCGTGCAACTTGGCCTTCAGGATTTGAACCAAGCTTCGCGTTTCCGCCTCCCCCTCAAATCGGATGAAGCCCCTGGTGCTCTTGGCAAGCCGCACAGTGGTGAACTGGTCAGGACAAATCAGGCTCTTCAGCTGGTCCAGAACTTCCCAGTTAGACACGGGTCTCGAGGGTTCTGGGTTCTCAGGGAGCAACACATTGATCATCAGCTTTGCTATGGGCTTGAGGTAGAGGTGCTGAGCTGCACACAGTTCCGTGGCCTCTGAGTTATCATACACCACTGTGACCGTCATGGTATCCAAAGGAAACCTGAGAGGGTGAAAAGGAACTGTTAGGATACCAAGGGAGGGAAACACAGATTCAGCTTTTGAATGGTGCTAGCATAGAATTCTAGGGATGGGGGAGCCTGGTGGGCCGCCGTCTATGGGGTCGCACAGAGTCGGACACGACTGAAGCGACTTAGCAGCAACAGCATTTGTTGGATTTAGGTCAAACTGAAGGGAAATATACACTACCAGGAGAATTAAGGTTAGAGCTAACATTTGTTTAATGTGTTTTAGAGGTTTCAGAGTTTCTATAGACTGTGTCTCAGTTTTCTTAACTGTAAAATAGAAACAATAGGATTTTAGGATGGAGTAAATGGGCAGAGTCCTTAGAAGAGTACCCCGCACAGCAAGTTCTCAATCACTACAAGCTGTGACTATTATTTATGCTACTTTATCTCTTTTGGTTCCTGAAGCAACCTGTGACTAGGTATTTTCATGCCTGTTTTATAGATGGAGACATTCAGTGGATTCAGGAAAATTAAATGGCTTTCCCATGCAGGAGGTCTTACAAATAGCTGACAAAAGAAAAGAAGGAAAAGGCAAAGGAGAATGGGAAAGATACACAGAGTTCCAACTAAATCCAGAGTTCTAGAAAATAGTAAGCAGAGATAAGAAAGGCTTCTTAAGTGAATGCAAAGAAATATAGGAAAACAATAGAATGGGAAAGACTAGAGATCTCTTCAAGAAAATTAGAGATACCAAGGGAACATTTCATACAAGAGGGGCAAGATAAAGGACAGAAAGAGCAAGGATGTAACAGAAGCAGAAGAGATTAAGAAGAAGTGGTAAGAATACACAGAACTGTACAAAAACATTACTAATGACCCAGTTAACCACAATGGTGTGGTCACTCACCTAGAGCCAGATACCCTGGAGTGTGAAATCAAGAAGGTCTTAGGAAGCATTACTATGAACAAAGCTAGGGGAGGTGATGGAATTCCAACTAAGGTATTTAATATCCTAAAAGACAATACTATTAAAGTGCTGCACACAATATGCCATCAAATTTGGAAAACTCAGCAGTGACCACAGGACTGGAAAAGGTCAGTTTTCATTCCAATCACAAAGAAAGGCAATGCCAAAGAATGCTCAAACTACCGCACAATTGTGCTCATTTCACATGCTAGCAAGATTATGCCTAAAATCCTTCAAGCTAGGCTTTAACAGTATGTGAACCAAGAACTTCCAGATATACAAGCTGGATTTAGAAAGAAAGAGGAACCAGAGATCAAATTGCCAACATCTGTTGGATTACAGAAAAAGCAAGGTAATTAAAAAAAAATCTACTCCTGCTTCATTGACTACACTAAAGCCTTTGACTATGTGGATCACAACAAACTACGGAAAATTGTTAAAGAGATGGGAATACCAGATCACCATACCTGTCCCCTGAGAAAACTGTATGCAGGACAGAAGCAACATTTACAACTGGACATGGATCAATGAAGTGGTTCAAAATTGGAAAAGGAGTGCATCAAGGCTATATATTGTCACCCTGTTTATTTAACTTATATGCAGAGTACATCATGGGAAATGCCATGCTGGCTGATTCACAAGCTGGAATCAAGATTGCTAGGAGAAATATCAACAATCTCAGATATGTAGATGATACCATTCTAATGGCAGAAAGCAAAGAATAACTAAAAAGCCTCTTGATGAGGGTGAAAGAGGAGAGTGAAAAAGTGGCTTAAAACTCAACATTCAAAAAACTAAGATCATGGCATCTGGTTCTATCACTTCATGGCAAATAGATGGGGAAAAAGTGGAAAACAGTGGCAGATTTCATTTTCTTAGGCTCCAAAATCACTGCAGTCAGTGATTGCAACCATGAAATTAAAAGACGCTTACTCCTTAGAAGAAAAGCTATGACCAACCTAGACAGAATATTAAAAAGCAGAGACATCACTTTGCCAACAAAGGTCCATCTTGTCAAAGTTATGATTTTTCCAGTAGTCATGTATGGATGTGAGAATTTGACCATAAAGAAGGCTGAGTGCCAAAGAATTGATGCTTTCGAACTGTGGTGCTGGAGAAAACTCTTTGAGAGTCCCTCGGACTGCAAGGAGATCAGACCAGTCAATTCTACTGAAATCCTAGGAAATCAACCCTGAATATTCACTGGAAGGACTGATGTTGAAGCTCCAATACTTTGGCCACCTGATGCAAAGAGACAACTCACTGGAAAAGACCCTGATGCTGGGAAAGATTGAGGGCAGGAGAAGAAGGAGGCAACAGAGGATGAGATGGTTGGGTGGCATCACTGACTCAATGGGGATGAGTTTGAACAAATTCTGGGAGATAGTGAAGGACAGGAAAGCCTGGCATGCTGCAGTTCATAGGGTCACAGAGAGTTGGATGTGACTTAGCGACTGAACAACAATACATTAACACTCCAAGATTTCAAATCTCTAGTCTGTTGTATAATTGAGCTGGAATATAAAGTCGCAGAAAAACTTGCTTGGGATGGCACAGAAACAGGGCCAGGAGAAAATACATGTAGCACATTTATGGACATGCACCCAGCTGACAGTTCTAACCCAGGCAACTGATCTAACATCCTTTGTCCAGGTTGGTTTCCAAGTCTTACGCAGACATAATCTATTCTCATTTCTCCAGGCTGTTGACTTTCACGAAATTGAACTTTTAGATCAAGGGAAGAGAAAACAGCCTCTTCAAGTGAATGACAAAGAGAATCTGCCCTCTACTTTGGGAATGGAAAAATGTCCAAACATGAGTGCTTGCTGGCATTTCATGTGAACAAGCTCTCTTAGGCTGTCCTCATAAGATCACTGATACTGGCAATTAGGGGTTTCTGCTCCTCTTTGCTGACTCCAAATAGCACTTCTCAATAAAGGAGTTTTCTTTTCTAAAAGTGAAGTGAAGTGAAGTGAACTGGCTCAGTCGTGTCTGACTTTTTGCGACCCCATAGACTGGGGCCTACCAGGCTCCTCTGTCCACGGGATTTTCTAGGCAATAGTACTGGAGTGGATTGCCATTTTCTAAAGGTAGATGTATTCAAAATCTGTATCACCTGAGTTTCTCATTAATGTTAACTTCAAGGAGACTTAAACCCAAACATGTATGGCCAGATGATGGAAACTCTCAGGCAAGATTTACTGCTAAATCTTGGTTAACTTTATAGGCATAGAATTCTTTTATCACTGTTCCTGAAAGACCACTCGTCAACTCCCTTTACGGGACAAAGTTTGTATACACTGGTTTTTTAAAAGCCACTAAATGCAGTGACTGAACTTCGCAGGTGGCACTAGTGGTAAAGAACCCACCTGCCAATGCAGGAGACATAAGAGATGCAGGTTCGATCCTTGGGTCAGGAAGATCCCCTGGAGGAGGGCATGGCAACCCACTCCAGTATTCTTGCTTGGAGAATCCCATGGACAGAGGAGCCTGGCGGGCTACAGTCCATGGGGTCACAAAGAGTCGGACACAACTGAGCAAATAACACTTTACACTTTACTAAAAACAATATTTAAAACATTAGGTTCTACAAATCCTTATGACAGGAATACTGAACAGGGATGATATGGGAATAAACATGTACTACTTCTCCAAAAACATTATCTAAAGAGCGAAATGAAGACAAAATCCAGTCAGTTTGCTGCAATTTGCAACCCAAATAAGTCAACACTAAACTCCTTTAGAAGGAAAAGTAATTTGATATTCAATTAAGATACACTAACCCCCAAATTTATCTGTAATCAATAGGTATTTATTTAAGGCAAGGCTTTAACAAATGTTCCAGAAAAAATATACACAAAATAGTTAATCACTTCAAGGTAACCAGTTTGTCAGGCTCTCCAGTATTCCAAGGATACTGCCATTTTAAACCTTTAAGAATGCTTTGCTTGGACTGATTTCAAAGTCTGGGGTATATTGTTTTAAATAGTCTTGATGGAGGTCAAATTTGAAATTGTTTTATTGTGGATTTGATATTTCAAAATCATCAAAAATTAACTCAAGAATGCTGTACAGAATGGATGGCTAGAAAGAACAAAGTGATTTTCTTAATTGGCTTATATTCTGAGAAAGGCTCTCTATATTTTTTTAATTACTGGGAACATTGCTGGAACAGGTATAGAGTTTTGAAAGATGGGAGCTTTGAAGGACAATATTGACCACTGCAGTCTAACAGCTGCAAAAATGATGCTGATTTTTCACCCCTCCCTGTATCCACACACTTTATAACATGACATAGAGATGGAGGTTCATGACATTGTACAGGAGGCAATGATCAAGACCATCTCCAAGAAAAAGAATGCAAAAAGGAAAAATGGTTGTCTGAGGAGGTCTTACAAACAGCTATGAAAAGAAGAGAAGTGAAAGGCAAAGGAGAAAAGGAAAGATATACACATTTGAATGCAGAGTTCCAAAGAATAGCAAGGAGAGATAAGAAAGACTTACTCAGTGATCAGTGCAAAGAAATAGAGGAAAACAATAGAATGGAAAAGACTGGAGATCTCCTCAAGAAAATGAGAGATACCAAGGGAACATTTCATGCAAAGATGGGCACAATAAAGAACAGAAATGGTATGGACCTAACAGAAGCAGAAGATATTAAGAAGAGGTGGCTACAATACACAGAAGAACTATACAAAAAAGATCTTCATGACCCAGATAACCACGATGGTGTGATCACTCACCTAGAGCCAAACATCCTGGAATGTGAAGTCAAGTGGACCTTAGGAAGCAGCGCTACAAACAAAACTAGTGAAGGTGATGGAATTCCAGTTTAACTATTTCAAATCCTAAAAGATGATGCTCAGCAAATTTGGAAAATTCAGCAGTGGCCACAGGACTGGAAAAGGTCAGTTTTCATTCCAATCCCAAAGAAAGGCAATGCCAAAGAATGCTCAAACTACCGCACAATTGCACTCATCTCCCATACTAGCTAAGTAATGCTCAGAATTTTCCAAGCCAGGCTTCAACAGTACATGAACTTAAATCAAATTGCCAACATCCGCTAGATCACAGAAAAATAAGAGAGTTCCAGAAAAACATCTACTTCTGCTTTCTTGACTATGCCAAAGCCTTTGACTGTGTGGATCACAATAAACTGTGGAAAATTCTTAAACAGATGGGAATACCAGACCACCTGACCTGCCTCCTGAGAAATCTGTATGCAGGTAAAGAAGCAACAGTTAAAACTGGACATGGAACAACAGACTGGTTCCAAATTGGGAAAGGAGTAAGTCAAGGCTGTATGTTATCACCCTGATTATTTAACTTATATGCAGAGTACATCATGAGAAATGCTGGACTGGATAAAGCACAAGCTGGAATCAAGATTGCTGGAAGAAATATCAATAACCTCAGATATGCAAATGATACCACCCTTATGGCAGAAAGAACTAAAGAGCCTCTTGATAAAAGTGAAAGAGGAGAGTGAAAAAGTTGGCTTAAAACTCAACATTCACAAAACTAAGGTCATGGCATCTGGTCCTATCACTTCATGGCAAATAGATGGAGAAAGAATGGTAACAGTGAGAAACTTTACTTTTTTGGGCTCCAAAATCACTGCAGATGGTGACTGCAGCCATGAAATTAAAAGATGCTTGTTCCTTGGAAGAAAAGTTATGACCCACCTAGACAGCATATTAAAAAGCAGAGACATTACTTTGCCAACAAAGGTCTGTCTAGTCAAAGATATGGTTTTTCCAGTAGTCACATATGGATGTGAGATTGGTACTATAAAGAAAGCTGAGCACCAAAGAATTGATGCTTTTGAACTGTGGTGTTGGAGAAGACTCTTGAGAGTCCCTTGGACTGCAAGGAGATCCAACCAGTCCATCCTAAAGGAAATCAGTCCTGAGTGTTCATTGGAAGGACTGATGCTGAAGCTGAAGCTCCAATACTTTGGCCACCTGATGTGAAGAGCTGACTCATTTGAAAAGACCCTGATGCTGGGAAAGACTGAAGGTGGGAAGAGAAGGTGACGACAGAGGATAAGATGGTTGGATGGCATGACTGACTCGATGGACATGAGTTTGAGTGAACTCCAGGAGTTGGTGATGGACAGGGAGGCCTGGCGTACTACAGTCCATAGTGTCTCAAAGAGTTGGACACGACTGAGCAACTGAACTGAACTGAGAGTTGTTGCTATCAAGAGATAGAGTTTACTTTCCCCCAGCTCTTGAACGTGAGTTTGCCTTTTTTCCCCCCTAATAGAATGTGGCAAAAGTGTTCAAGTACCAGCTCTCAGACGAGGCATCAAGTGGCCCTCACTCTCCTGGAACCCTTCCATAGCATGTGGAGAATCCTGGGCTAGCCTGCTTGAAAATGGCTGCATGGGGAAGAGCTCATCAGCCATCCTAGTCCAGCCAGCTCCCAGCCAACCCACCAACTGACAGCTCACATAAGAGCAATCCCCATCAAGATCAACTGCTGCCATCAGAGATGAGCAGAACAGTCCTGAGAAACTACAGACTCACGAGAAATAAGAAATGGTTTTTGTTTAAACCACTAAGTTTTCGGATGGCTTATTATACAAAAATAGCTAACGATACAAACATCTAAATTTTAATTTCAAGATACACAATCACACTGAGTACTTTTAACACAAATAACTAAAAAATTACAAAAGCCCACTCATGGGAGAGTTTGGGGAAGAAGGAAAAACTAGGCACCTTCATATCTTGCTGCTGTGCTGTGCTCAGTCATTTAGTCGTGTCCAACTCTCTGCGACCCCATGGACTGTAGCCCACCAGGCTCCTGTGTCCATGCGGATTCTCCAGGCAAGACTACTGGAGTGGGTTGCCATGCCCTCCTCCAGGGGATCTTCCTGACCCAGGGATCGAACCCAGGTCTCCCACATTGCAGGTTGATTCTTTACCATCTGAGTCGCCAGGGAAGCCCAAGAATACTGGAATGGGTAGCCTATTCCTTTTCCAGGGGATCTTCTGGACCCAGGAATCAAACTGGGGTCTCCTGCATTTAAGGCGGATTCTTTACCAGCTGAGCTACCAGAATGAAAAATTAATTACATCTTTTTTTTAGAATAACTTGGCAAAACAAACCAAGAACCATAAAAATGCTCATCCCCTTTGAACCAGGAACCTGCTCTAGGAACTCAACCTAAGGAAAGAATTAAAAATAAGAAAAGAACATGTTCAAAGATGCTTATTGTGGTGTCATTTTAGATACGATTTTGTCAAAACTATGTATACACAGGAATGAAGTTCAGAAACTGAGTGATGAGTGTTTTGCAAAGTGGTTTTAATAAAATGTTTTGGTGATTTACACTGTTAACAGAGGCATTTTTTAGTCACTCATTTAAAATGATTGATATAAATGGATTGTATGTAAATTTTCTATTTTTCCTTCTACTTAAGATTAAACTCACAAAGACTACTAAAAATCAACTTCTTGACATTAAACATATGCCTCATATCCTTCACAAGGGCAATTTCCACTCAGTTTCTATATTTTAGCCAGATCTTTCTGCTTTCCTGAAGTATAATAAATGCTCTCCTAAAATTTGAAGGGAAATGGATCAGATGGTATTTTATAGTGCTTGATACCCGTATTTTTTGACATTAAAAAAAAGTGGCTATTGCTTCATTCTCATGCCGACTCTAAAATAAGCAGTAAATTCTACAGCAGAGGTCACAAGTCAGATGACCACAGTGGAGAGCACGATGGCCTCAGCAAGTAAAGAATGCTGAGCAGAGACTGAGGCTGGTGCCCCATCTGAAGGCCACGGTGAGGAAAGGAGGGCCTGGGGTGGCTGCATCCTCTTAGTCATCCACAGAGGCCAGAAACTTCTAAACAGGACACTTTCTCAACTCTAAGCTTAAACATGCCAATCCTTGAATCTAGTTAAAACTGTACAAGGCCCTACCTTATGCCTGAAAACAGGTTTTAAAAGGTTTGTGCCCTTTTCCCCCATACAATCCCTGTTTTAACATGTTCAAAAGTAATCTGCCACGGAGTCCATGTATACCTATGGCCGATTCATGTTGATATATGGCAAAAACCATCACAATATTGTAAAGCAACTACCCTCCAATTAAAATAAACTAATTTTTTAAAATAATAAAGCAATCTGCTGCTCAACATCACTAATTATTAGAGAAATGTGGATCAACACTACAACGAGGTATCATCTCACACCAGTCAGGAATGTAAACTGCTGCAGCCACTATGGAAAGCAGTATTGAGGTTTCTTTAAAAACTAAAAATAGAGTTACTATATGATCCTGCAATCCCACTCATGGGCATATTTCCAGAAAAAACAAAAACTTTAATTCAAAAAGATACATGCACCCCAATGTTCACAGCAGAATTATTTACAATAGCAAAGACATGGAAGCAACCAAAGTGTCCATTAACAGCTGAATAGATAAAGAAGGTTACATATATATATATATATATACACACACACACACATATATATGAATGATAATCTCTAGTTCCATCCATGTTGCTGCAAATGGCATTTCATATATGTTTTTTATGGCTTAGGAACACATATATATGAAATAATGCCTTTTGCAGCAACATGGATGGAACTAGAGTTTATCATACAAAATGAAGTAAATCAAAGACAAATATCATATGATATCATTTATATGTGGAATCTAAAAAAGATGATACAAGTAAACTTATTTACAAAACAGAAACAGACTCAGACAAACTTATGGTTACAAAAGGGGAAGGGTGGGGGATTGATAAATTAGGATTTGGGGATTAACAGATACATAGTGCTCTATATAAATGAGATAAACAACTAGGACCTACTGTACAGTATGGGGAACTATATTCAATATCTTATAACAACCTATAATGGAAAAGAATCAGTTATATACATATATAACTGAGTCATTTTGCTGCATACCTGAAACTAATACAATATTGTAAATCAAATATCCTTCAATTTAAAAAGGAAAACTACTTTAAATTACATATATTATTTAGTAGATAGTTACACATTTTATGCATATTTATATTTATTAATAAAAATGCATGCGTGCTGATTTGCTCAGTTGTGTCTGACTTTTTTGTGACCCCATGGACTATAGCCCACCAGGTTCCTCTGTCCATGGGATTTTCCAAGCAAGAATACTAGCGTGTGTTGCCATTTCCTCCTCCAGGGGATCTTTCTGACTCAGAGATTGAACCTGTGTCTCTTGCACTGGCAGGTGGATTCTTTACCACTGAGCCACCTGGGAAGTCCATTAATAAAAATGTATCTACTCAAATAGGCAAAATCACTGAGATCAAGTTACCAGGATATGATTTAAAATTGATTCTTTAAAACAACATAATTTGCCCTCCAAAATCACTGCAGATGGTGACTGTAGCCATGAAATTAAAAGACGCTTACTCCTTGGAAGGAAAGTTATGACCAACCTAGACAGCATATTAAAAAGCAGAGATGCATGTACACCCGTGGTGGATTCATGTCAATGTATGGCAAAACCAATACAGTATTGTAAAGTAAAATAAAGTAAAAATTAAAAAAAAAAAAAGCAGAGACATTATTTTGTGAACAAAGGTCTGTCTAGTCAAAGCTATGGTTTTTCCAGTAGTCACATATGGATGTGAGAATTGGACTCTAAAGAAAGCTGAGTACCAAAGAATTGATGCTTTTGAACTGTGGTGTTGGAGAAGGCTCTTGAGAGTCCCTTGGACTGCAGGGAGATCCAATCAGTCCATCCTAAAGGAGTTCAGTCCTGAGTGTTCATTGGAAGGACTGATGTTGGAAGCTGAAATTCCAATACTTTGGCCACCTGATGTGAAGAGCTGACTCATTTGAAAAGACCCTAATGCTGGGAAAGATTGGGGGCAGGAGGAGAAGGGGACAACAGAGGATGAGATGGGTGGATGGCATCACCTACTCAATGGACATGAATTTGGGTAAACTCCAGGAGTTGGTGATGGACAGGGAAGCCTGGTGTGCTGCAGTCCATAGGGTCACAGAGTCAGACACGACTGAATGACTGAACTGAACTGAATATGCCCTCTAAATAGTTTTTAAAAAATTGAGGTAAAGGGATTTATAACATTATATAAACTGTATGCACATAAATTATATGTCCACTACTGAGTACTCTACAGTGTGCTTACCACCAGAAATTTATTTTCCATCCAATACCATATAGTTGACCCCCTTTATAATTTCACCCTCTCCCCTGCACCTTTCCCTCTGGTAACCACTACTCTGTTCTCTATATCTATGTATTTGCTTTGCTTGGTTTGCTAATTAATTTTAGGTGTTTGCTTGTGTTTTATATTCCACATGTGAGTGAGATCTTTTGGTATGTGTCTTTCTCTGACTTATTTTACATAGCATAATACTCTATACAAGAGATGAAATCGTGTCATCTGTGACAGCATGGAAAGACCTTGAGAGTATTATGCTAAATTCCCTTTTAATATGTCTGTGCTTCAATTGATAGTAATGGTAGAATTCATTAACAATTTCTCCATCATTTTTACTAATCCCTGTCATATGCCTAATATAAGCTAAGCCCTGATGGCAAGGAATGTCATAAGTATGGCCTTCATCAATGATTCAAAAATTGAGTTTTAATCAAGACTTTTAACTATTCCCATGCTCTAGTATGTTCTACCATGGCCTCCTAGCCCCCTCACACACACACATATCTCTCTTCTAGCCTTGTTATGAAAGGCAGCACCACTGAGATCACTCATTCTTCAACGCCTTTGCAGAGGCAAATGAGAACTCCTTTAACCTTCAAAAATTAGAGTTCTTCAATAATGTTTACACAGTGCACATTCCAGCAGTATCTTGTGTACACAGCTCTACCAAAGCATTTCACTCAACCAGTTCTCAACGCCAGAACATTTCTAGCAGCTTCTCAGAGAACCGTGGCTGCTTTCTCTAGTCATGGGTCCGCCCCATCTTCCTGCCTCTATAGCTAGTAGCAAAGCTGACTAAATAGCAGTAGAATAAGAGACTAGAGAAAAGTAATCAGTTTCGAGATATTCCCTAAAACAGTTGTTTGAACCTTTAGTGAAAAATCAATACATTCTTTTTTTTTTTTAAATCAATACATTCTATAGGGTCTGCAAGCAAAGTTCTTCCAATACCTTCTCTCATTTCAGAAGATACTAGAGGGAGGCCTCTGCTACATCTCAGGTGTTTTAGATCAGAACCATGACATTAAAAGAACCTGAGTCATAAGCAAAGTATGCGTCATTCATTTTCTCTCCCTTTTTCTCACTCTCATAAATACTTGCTGTCAGGGTGCTAGGAAGGCTGTTTGAATGAGGCACATTTTTTTTTAACAGTGAAAAAAAATAAGGCCATCTGCACAACTCAATATCCTCTTTCAAAGTAGTCTTTTGCTCCCTTTTTTCTTTAGGCTTCTGAAACTTACAGTTAAGTCATTTTGAAAGCATTTAAGATGTATAAAGTTATACTGACATATTCATTGTCAACAAGGCAGCCAAAATGTATTTGGGTCAAATCAACCTAGTCAATTTCCAATTTCTCAACTAGTACAGAATTCCAGTAAGTCTTGACCAAATAGAGGAGTTCCCTGGTTTTTCAGTCAAGAGGTCATGGATGAACGTTCAGGTGTTTTGATACATCATTAACCCGAACTATAATTTTTTTTTAAATCTTTGTCTATTTGGCTGTGCCAGGTCTTAGCTGCGACATGCAACCTCACTTGTGGCAGGTGGGATCTAGTTCCCTGACCAGGGATCAAGCCCAGGCCCCCTACACTGGGAATGCAGTCTGTCACTGGACCACCAGGGAAGTCCCCTGAACAACAATTTAAAAACTGGGCTGACCATATGCTCTGATCTTAAAAATCTTTAAATCACATCATTAAAATGAGCAGCACACAATGTTGTAATAAGGGGAAGACAACCAATCTAGGATCCACCAAATGACTAAATTCTCAAATTAAGATGGTCCTAAAGGGCTTATTGTGGCTCTGGGGGCTTTCAGGGCATAAAATAAGTGACTTTTTGGAGACCCACAGCAATGACCAATTTGTGACCATGATATACTGCAGTCTTACTGAGAGAGAATCTCTTCTACCAGCACAAAGAAAATCTGCTCTAAAGTACGGTTTAGTACAGGAAATTTTGATCTTGAAATGAAGAAAACTGGGTTCGTGTTAACTCACCTCTTTGGGCAACTTAATTTCCTGTTTTTGTTTCCCTCTTTTAAAAGATCATATGAATGTTCCCTTTATGTGATAATGTTGGGGAAAGCAAAGTGTTTCTGAGAGTAATAAAAATAAATTAACCCAATTACTCAGCCATAAAAAGAATGAAATATTGACATTTGCAGCAATGTAGACAGACCTAGAGAATACTATGTTTAGTGAAAGAAGTCAGACAAATACTAATACTGTATAATATCACTTAAATGTGGAATCTAAATAATAATACAAATAAATATATATACAAAACAGAAACAGACTCAGACATAGAAAATAAATTTATGGTTACCAAAGTGGGGAGGGAGGAGGGAGTGACAAATTTGAGGCATGGTCAACAAACTACATAAAATAGATATGCAACAAGGATTTACTGTATAGCACAGGGAATTATACCTGATATCTTGGAATAACCTATAATGGAAGAGAATCTGCAAAAATACTGAATCACTATGTTATACCTGAAACTAACACAATAGAGCAAATCAACAATACTTCCATTAAAAAAAAAGTGTGTGTGCGCTCAGTCACTAAATTAACCTAAAGAAAGGTTTGTGTTAGGCCTTTCAGTGCAAATACATTTATGCCACTTTGTTAGTATGAGTCAGTCCATGGTTGCAAGGGAGGGAGCACAGGGCAGTTGGAAGACCTGTCTGACCAATCTTGTGGTCTTTTGGCCCCTTTTCCAACACCGAGAACATTTTTGTTACAAAATCTCTCTCTCTAGACACTTCCAGCTAGGAATACCGCCTTAAACCTTGTATTAATTTACTATGACGCTACTGAAGTAGATGCATTGCTTTCTCTTTTTCATATTAGGGAAAAAAAGCTATCAGGGATTTAACGGAATGTGGTTGGAGTATCTTCTGTACTTCTGCCTCACTCATTGAAGAGTCAGAGAATTATTTGTGAGAAATAATATTTGCATATCGTCAAGTCACCAGTGTTTTGCTTCTCAGGTTTTATCTTCACAACCTGAAAATTACCAGCAAGATTCCTGCCCACGAGTCGCCACCTACAGGGAAAAAGCAACCTTTACATGGGACCATGCTTTGCACTCCTAAGCAGTCTGTGAGAGCCACAGTATTTTATTGTAAAGTAAAATAAAGTAAAAATAAAAATTTTTTTTAAATAGAGAAAAAAATAAAATCCCAAGGGAAACTTATTTGAATACATATCCTGCAGGAGAAGATACTTTCCAATACCTTCTGGCAAAAGTGTGATAAAGGGAGGAAAGACTGGAGAAGCCACAATTCATGTGAATTCTTCATGGTGGACGTCTGTGTCATAGCACCCTGATCACCAAACACTGCCAAGTGTTTGGAGAAAGGGGGACAAAGTCAAAAGCAGATGCAGTGGTTTGAAAAAAACAGGACAACTGTATATTTATTATTTTCAGCATGAATAGCATGTGAGGTTTACACAGTTGTACTTATGGGCCTTCACAATCTGGGTGTGCACCTGTTGAATCACAATTCCAGAATTGACACAGTCAACACATTTCACTTTTTGTGCCTATAGCAAATTCTATATAGAGAGAAATTCTATATAAAGAGAAAGTCTATAGAAACTCTTTAGAGTTACTAGATTTTTGGTTACATGGTCCCCCTCCCTTGGGATCTGTGCTTTCTTTTTTCTTTTCCACAAGAGCGCCACTACTGCTCTGTACTTCTAGTATGAGAACAAGCACCACTAATGGAAATCTTTGTACAAATCTTTTAAAAAACTGTTTCCTTGAAATATGTTCCCATGTCAAAGGCTAGGAAAACATTTGCATGGCTTATTACATATTGTCAAGTTGTTCTCCTGAAAGATAAAGTCAATTTATCATGCCACCGGCAGTGTTAACATGCCTGATCTTCTTGCAGCCCTGCTCACGCTGGATCCTTATTGGGTTTCTTTTTCACTTTTTATTTTATATTGGAGTTTAGTTGATTAACAATGCTGTGCTAGCTTCAGGAGCACAGCAAAGGGACCCAATCACAAATATATATGTATTGGGTTGGCCAAAAAGTTTGTTCAGGTTTTAGAAAAATCCAAATAAACTTTTTTGGCCAACCCAATATTTATTCTTTCTCAAATTCTTTTCCTACTGTAACACTGTTATGTAACATTGAGTAGACTTCCCCATGCTATACAGTAGGTCCTTATTGGTTACCCACTCTAAAAACAGCACTATGTACATGTCAATCTCAACCCCCCCAACTATTCATTAGCAGCAACATGGATGGACTAGAGATTGTCATACTGAGTGAAGTAAGTCAGACAGAGAAATATCATATAATATCACTTATATGTTGAAGCTAGAAGGGATGGTACAAATGAACTTATTTACAAAGTGGAAACAGACTCACAGACTGAGAATAAACTTGAGGTTGCCAGGGGCGAAAGGTGGAGGGGAGGGATGGTTGAATCCTCACAGTCCTGATTTCCACTACCTTTGTTAGTTGCTGCTGCTGCTGCTAAGTCGCTTCAGTCGTGTCCGACTCTGTGTGACCCCAGAGACGGCAGCCCACCAGGCTCCCCCATCCCTGGGAGTCTCCAGGCAAGAACACTGGAGTGGGTTGCCATTTCCTTCTCCAATGCATGAAAGTGAAAAGTGAAAGTGAAGTCGCTCAGTCGTGTCCGACTCTTTGCGACACCATGGACTGCAGCCTACCAGGCTCCTCCGTCCATGG
Organism: Capricornis sumatraensis; assembly: GCF_032405125.1. Lineage (NCBI taxonomy): Eukaryota > Metazoa > Chordata > Mammalia > Artiodactyla > Bovidae > Capricornis > Capricornis sumatraensis. Next base: position 27,169,388 of record NC_091092.1, read on the forward strand.
GATTTTCCAGGCAAGAGTACTGGAGTGGGGTGCCATCGCCTTCTCCTTTGTTAGTTAGTTGCCATTATATAATAGCAACTTACAGTGGCTCTAACTTGCATTTAATTTTTCTATAGGCTGGAGCTCCAGCCAACCCTAACACTGATATTCAACCACCCATTCAATGTCTCCAAGCTAAATGTCCCATTTGCACCTCAACCTTAATTTTCCTCTCCCCAAACCTGCTCCCTACCTCAGACTACCCCCCACCCCCAAAACCCAGTAACTCTTATCTCCCTAAATAGAGCCCTTCACTCAGGTGCTCAGGCTACCAGGCATTCTTCCTCCTCTCCTTTCAGATTCAATACTGCAGCAAGATCATTTCCACTCCATTCCTTGATCAAACATTCCAAATCCATCTCCATCTTCACAGCTACTCCACAAGTTCACACCACCATGGTCTCTAACCTGGATGACTGCAACAGCCCCCTGCTGGTCTCTCTCCTCCCATCCTTGCCCCCATAGAGTTCAAGCTACACAACAGTCAAGATGATTTTTTTTTTAAATCCTAACTCAGACGGTGTTGCTCCTCTGTTCAAAACCCTCCAGTGGCTCCCCAACATGCTTTGTACCAAATCTAAACTGCTTCCCTTTAAATCCAACCCCTACCCACCTCTTTCACCCCATTACCCTTTTCCCCTACTGTCCTGTCCTGTTTCAGCCACACTGGCCTTGCTGACTGTTCCTTGAACACGTCAGGTTCACTCCTCACAAAGCCTTTGCCCCCATGCTGGGTTCTGGCTGCAGCACTCTCCTCCAAGCTCTTCTCATGGCTGGCTCTTTCCCAATTTTCAGATTCAACTCAGAGAACACTGTCTTAAACAGGGCTGCTCCCACCTCCGTCAGGTTGTAGTGTAGCAACCCATCTTAGTTTCACTGTAACACTGAAGTGATCACGTGGACTAGTTAATCTGCTTTTTATCTGCCCCACCCCCAGTTTGGAAGTTCCATGAGAGTAGGAAGGGACTGCATGTGTCTTGTTCATCATTTTCTCTTCAGAGCCTAGAACAGAGCCTGGCACGTGGTAGGGATTTAACAATACTAAGTCTTTCCTGAAGCAAAGACTTTGCTCATCAACTACATTCAAAACAGACTCACGGATGTTGTAAACAAACTTACAATTAATGAAGGGGAAAGCCAGGGGGAGGGACAAATTAGGAGCTTGGGATTAACAGATACACACCACTATCTAAATAAACAACAAGGATTTTACTGTACAACACAGGGAACTACATTCAATACCTTCTAATGACCTATAATGGAAAAGAATCTGAAAAATATTACATATCACATATATATTTGTATAACTGAATCAATCTGCTATATACCAGAAACTAACACAACATTATAGATCAACTATACTTCAAATTTTTAAAGAAAAAATGTTACTCCCATATTGAAAATACAAATAATAGCACCTGGAGATGAATAGTGAAATGCTAAAACAAACTTGCTTGTTCTTTCAAGGCCCCCAGAGCTACTAATATTAATCAGTGAATGTGGAGATCAGTTAAGTGTACCTATAAGCAGCTACTCCATTTAAGTGTTTAAGACACTTTGGAAGCTATAGTGATGAGTTACCCTCAAAGAACTGTGTCTAGAAAGAGAAAGAAATTAAGACCACTGCAATCTGAAGAAGCAAATGGTGAGCACCGTGGGAAGCACAGGATATACTCTGGGCCATAGAGAAGTGATAATGGGTTTAACACTCTTCCTCGTGAAATGGATGTTAGAATTCCTGGGAATATACCTCAGTGGTTTTCAAATGTGTTAGCACTGTGCCCTTCAAAAGTGGTGGGACAGGCATAGTTACCATTGATTGTAGTTGTCACAACAACTGGCACAGGGACAGGTACTGCTGTCACTGGGTGAACAGAGGGCCAGAATTGCTAAGCGTCTTGCAGGGCCTGTACAGTCTTGCACCACGAAGACCTCTTACCCCAAACACCAGCACAGAGATGGCTCATACCTGTCCCCCTAGAACATACATAGTGTCTTCAGTGACTTCCAGATTCACCAGATTTGAACACGTTACTTTTTAGGTCACCATCTCCGAGTTGGTTCTTCTTCCCTCTGAACTCTTTTCATCATTTTGACCCAGATTCTCAGGAACAAAACCTGAGTCCAAGCAAGGCCTGCCAGACTGTCTCTTTGGGACCCCATCAGTGCAGGCTTCAAAATCCCAGCCCAGAGGAAAGGTGCCATGTCAGGATGCCGCTCAGCTCCTGGTCAGTAACCCTTCCCCAGCCAGGGCCACAGCACTCCTGCATGTTAAGAATATTCACATTTCAGAGTCGGTCCTTCTGCAGGTCTGACAATTCCCTAATTACACAGTAAGACAAGAAGCTAATCCTAAATTAGCATCTTCCTGCATGAGGGATTGCTGCCCTCATGAGTAGGGGTCTGGGGCCCACCAGGTCAGGTATGTCCCAGGACATGGGGGATGTGACCCCAGCCAATCAGCACTGCATGGTTCTGTCTTCTGTGGACGAAACCCCAGCCAAGTCTTCTGGCATTTCAAGAGAAGCACTCTGTTCACCTGAAACTATCACAATATTTTTAATTGGCCATATCCGAATACAAAATGTTTTGGTGTTAAAAAAAATTAAATTAAAAAAACTTTAAAAGAAGAGAGAAGCTGGAAATCCTGATTTTTATTGGGCTGCTTGGTTTTTCAACGTTGGCCCCTAATTCAATTGCTTTAAAAAAAAATATTGTACAGGCTGAAGCACACCCATCTAGGGCTGAACTTGACCCCAGACTCCCAGCTTGCTCCTTCTGCTTGGTTGCATGTACCCAGTGCTCTCCAAAGTTTCAGGAAGTTTTAAAACAAGAGTTAAATATACTGACAGCTGGGCAAGGTTCTCAAGGAAGAATGAGGCAAGGACAGGCCTGGGGACCCAGGCAGGACACACCAAGGAATGAGGACTGGCTTTGACCTGCTTGTCTTTGCTCAAAACTTCTCAACCTTGCCCTCATTCTTACTGCATCAAGTCCCAAGTTCCTTTCAAGGCTCTTAGAGCACAACCCCAACCCCACCAACTCTGTATTTAATCATGCCCTGTGTCCATCCCGCCTTCTAGCCAGGCCAGTCTCCCTTGAGTTCCTTCAAATCCCTCTCTCTAAATGTCCTCTCTCCCTACATAAACCCCACCCTTCAAAGCCTTGCTCACATCCCACCTGGTTTCTGAAACCTCCTCTGTGACATGAAATGGTAAAATATTTTCAAGCTCAAGGGCTAGTGTCAACCAGACCCGGGTTCAAACCCCACCTCTGCCACTGACCAGCTGGATTATTTACCTAACCTCTCTGAGCTTCAGAAGATAATAATGCCTACCTTACACAATTGTCAAGTTTACAAAAAATAATGCAAGTATTTAATGCTCATAAACGCTCAATTAAGGAGAATGCATATTATTATTATGGCTGGCCTTCTTCTGCTGTTAAGTGGTCCAGCCTTATGGTGTCTCTTCTGAGCAAAGCACCACTGGATTCCATGCAGTCCACATCTGCTCAGACTGTGCCTTAGGCATTGGTCTACCTCAGCCTCCAACTTGCTATTAATACATAGCATCTTACAGCTTCAGGAGCATGCTGGCTATAACACAGAACTGATAGAGGCCCAACATGGCCACTAAGAGAATTATACAAGTAACACTACCTTGGCTCTGAAAGAGCTCAGCCAAAACCCCTCTCTCTAGCAAAAGTAGGAATGCAGGTTAGGAAGACAAACCCATAGCCAGGCTCGGTGGCAGAGAGCTGCTTTAGCATTTGAAACAAGTTTCTCTCCCTCACACATGTGTGCACACACAGACACACACCACCACCACCACTACAACTGCCACCACTATGAGCTAGCTTCATATTCCCAAATCTCTGCACCTCACTTTTCCTTCTGATGCTGAAGATGACACATGAAGCCCGTCAAAGGCCATGCTTTTCACATGAGTGTATGGCAGGGAACCCAGACAAAAGGGCCACACTGCAAGTGTGCTTTTTGGCTAGGACTACACGGAAAGCCCTGGAGGAGGGCATGGCGACCCACTCCAGTATTCTTGCCTGGAGAATCCCATGGATAGAGGAGCCTGGTGGGCTACAGTCCATGGGGTCGCAAAGAGTCAGACCCAACTGAAGCGACTTAGTGCAGGTGGCCACACATGGAAAGCCCAGGCACCATCACAGAAGCCAAGATGGTTTTCACTGGTTCCACACCTTGGCTCTGTTACTCCACCTGCAGTCGTGTTCTGATCTACACCATAGCTAGGATCCCCTGACACTCGTGCCAGCAGGCCTATTCCACTTGCTACTTTTCTCTGTGCTTAGCAAAAGCCAAGGTAAAAATAACTTCACACATGTTATTCCACACTTCAAGCTACTCAATGCTTTGAGTGACTCCTCCCGCCCAAACAGAAAAACAGGGCATAGAAAAATGTGACTATTGGAATGTCACATTCTTTAAAAAGCAAACTAAAAAAAACAACAAAACAAAAAAAAACCGGAACTGGAGAGACCCCAACTATACTATCCCAAAGAGTAGTTTTCTCAGCATGAAGACGGAGCCCTGTCTGTGCCTAAGTTGCTCTCTCAACAGAATGACGTTCCAAAGTTAGATCAAGGCAGGTAGGAGAGAACATAGCAAAATAGGCCTGATCTTTGAGACCTTAGTCCCAATCTAGACAAGACGCAGAGAAAATGGAAAAGTCAAAAGGGTGACCAGTCCTCATGCTGGAATCCAGTGTTCCAATAAAACTCACTCCTCGGAGTTAGCAACATTCAAAAGTTCTCCAGTGGGGACGACAGAGGATGAGATGGCTAGATGGCATCACTGACTGGATGGACGTGAGTCTGAGTGAACTCCAGGAGTTGGTGATGGACAGGGAGGCCTGGCGTGCTGTGATTCATGAGGTCGCAAAGAGTCGGACACGACTGAGCGACTGAACTGAACGGTTGGCTTTAAATAAAATAGCCAAGTGCAGGAGACCACGTGTAAAGAAGAGGTGAGTCCCACGCACCAAGACTACCTGATTTCTCCGTGTTCGGCAACAGCAGTTTCTCCTACCGCCTGGGCCTCTCCAAACTGCTCTTCCCTGGCCCAGCTGCCCTCAACCCAAATTCAGAACCCCGTGCCATGGGTGGGCCCTGTCATACCAGTCAGATTGGGGACAGTTTTATTCCACCCGCACTGGAAAGCTCAAGGGAGACTCTTGACAAATCCCTGAAGCCCAGGACCGGGTCACAGCGGGGCCGGGGCGGCGGCGCCCCGCTGCTGGTTAATTGGAGGAGTGCACCAGAGCCGGGGGGTGAAGCTGAACATCCGGCCTTTGGCCTGTGGATGGTACCGGAGAGGGCACCTTTAGTTCCCACTAGCGAGACGCCACTGTCAGCGTATCCCAGGGGAATGCCTCGAGTGACCTCGGCGGCCGAAGCGAGCTCTGGCGTGGGTGCCACAGCCGACCCTAGTGCGGCGCCAGGGCCGGGGGAGGTGCGGCAAGGTCTAGGGTGAACGGAGAGGACCAGGGGAAGAGCCCCGGCGCATCTCTGGAAACCCTGACTCTGCAGGGGCAGGCAGAGCGACCCAGGCCTCCTGAGCATCCCCCCCCCAATCCCCGCCATGGGTCCCGCGTGGCCCTGTCTACAGGCACCCAGCTCCCGTAGGCCAGGCCAGCCGGCCCGCTGATACGCAGCGGGACGTGGCTGCCGCTCTGCAAGCAGAGCGGAGGGCATTTACCGGGATCCTGGGGTGCTGCTGCGTCTCCACCTGGGTCTCTGCTGGCGTACCCCGGTTGCCGCTACTGCCGCCGCGTCTTTCCAACCGCCGCAGTCTCGACCGGCAAAGCTCCCAGTCGCTCCCTACGATTGTAGCCTGCGAGGCCAGCTGTTGAATGGCTCGCGTCGAGCGCACGGGGAGCAGAAGCGTCCCCGCTGCATCCAAGTCGGCGACGCAAGCGCGCGTCCCAGTGCCAACGCCCCGTGCGCCCCTCGCCCCGCCGAGCTCGCGCAGCCGCCTCCGGGCTACTGGCTGCGGACTCCCGGCTTCAGGCTAGCCCGCCTGCCGGCCAGCTCCCCTTGGTGGGCTTTAGCCTAGCCAATTGCCTTCCCTCGTGGACTCCGCCCCCCTCGCTGCCATCCCTCAACTTGCCCTCAGGACCAATGGCAATAGACTAGTCCCGCCCCTTGGATTCCCCGGGGGCCAATCGCCTTCTCCTGAGAATCAATTCAAGTAACCCCGCCCCTCTCGTGCGGCAGAGCCCGTGCCGAAGTTTATCCCACGGTGCGGTTGCGCCTGAGGATTGCTCGTGCTCCCCCAACCCCCCACCCCTGAACGAAGTTACAGCGATTTACAGCCTGCAACTCACCTGGTCTGCAGACCGCCATGCGAGCCAGTTGCTTTGAATAAAGTAGTATAAGAAAGCGATTGGGAGAGGTACCGTGCACCTCATTCATCCCTGATGTAAGACTGCTGAGAAATGTGCACCCGCTTGGCCAGAACTTACACATCACAGGGTCAGCAGGAACCTCGAAGGTCATCGACTGACTCTACCCTAGCACTGATTGGTTTCGCTTTGGGTTTTTGGTTTTCTTTTCCCACATACAGGGTCCCTGCCCTCTAGTCTGAACAACTTCCAGTGACAAGAACGCACTAGCCCCACAGACCGCTGCTTGTGTCTCTGCCTCATAGCTTGAGGTCAAGTGAAACCAGCCCCCTGCTAACTTCACACAAAACCAAATTTTCCCCTCTTCCCAATGGTGGTCCAACAATTTGAAGACAGATCTGGTCCCACAATTCTACCAGACTAGAGTCTACTCCAGAGACCCAGGTTCAAGGCTCTGCTTTCAGTTTAAGCCAATTCCTTTATATCTTTCAAAAGTAGAAGGCTGGAACTGGGTCTAACCTCCCTCCCAACACCCCACCCCACCCACCCCCGCAACCCCAGGGCACAGACCCTTCGGCACCGTCTAGTCCCTTGTGCAGATACTAGATTCTTCTCCTCTAGCTTCTTAAGGATGCCATTTGCTTTCTTGACTGCCATATCACATGGCCAATGCATATTAGATTTATTGTCAACTCACCCCGGGGGCTATATCTCACTTCTGGTGCTATCACAAGACTGTTTTCTACTTCATTAACTGGTAAATGTCATCGAGTTTTGATTCGGGGAGGGGGTGCTAATTTCACTCTCTTCTATGGAAACCTCTTTGCCTGCTCATTCTGTCCTAAATATCTCTACATTCCTGCTTGCTACCTAACTGCCTTGCTCTGGTTCCCATCCTGTTTGCACAACTGCCAAAGAGCTTCCTAACCTGGCCCCTTGCCTCTAGCCTTGCACCCTCCTGGCTGGCCCCTCAAAGCTCCTCTCCTCATCCATTTCATACCAGAAGTCAGAGTTGTCCTTAAACACAAATATAATCACACCACCACACTCTAACTTCAAAGCCCATCCCAGCTTCAAATCCTTTTTTACTTCCTTTCTGCTCTCCTTTGCTTTCAGGATAAGATCCAAAACCCATGGCAAAGCATATATAAAATCCTTGGGGATCTGGCCTCAGCCTCATTTCCAGTGGTTCCACCTTCACCACAGAGCACTGTACACTTCAGGTCAAAAACTCCCTGTTGTTTTTCAAGTGATCCATGGTCTCCAACACTTCTTTGCCTTTGGTATAAAGTCTAGAATAACCTGCTTCCCACCCTCCTAATCCTGACCTGCAACACTCTGATGTCTTTTTTTTTAATTGAAGTTGATTTACAATATTGTGTTACTTTCTTTTCCATTATACGTTATTACAATACATTGAATATAGTTCCCTGTGCTATACAGTAAGTCCTTGTTTATTTTATATATAGGAGTATATATCTATTCATCTCGAACTCCTAATTTATCCCTCCGTCCTTTACCCTTTGGTAACTATAAGTTTGTTTTCTATATCTATCTTTTTCTGTCTTATAAATAATTTCATTTGTATTATTTCTTTAGATTTCACAAATAAATTATATCATATAATATTTGTCTTTGTCTGACTTACTTCACTTAATATAATAATCTCTAAGTCCATCCATGTTACTGCAGTTGGCGTTATTTCATTCTTTTTTATGGCCAAGTAATAATATTCCATATGTGTGTGTGTGTGTATGTGTATATATTTGTGTATATATATACACCACATCTTTTTAATCCATTCATCTTTTGATGGACGTTTAGGTTGCTTCCATGTTTTGGCTATTGTAAACAGCACTGCAGTGAGCATTGGGATTCATGTTATTTTTTTAAATTATGGTCTCTGAAGAAAAGCTATATGTTATAAAAATGAATCACTTGGAATCACACAATTATAGAACTTCAGTATTAAAGGGGCCTTTTAAGCTAATGTAATCAAACCCGACCCTAGATGCTAGAATGACTGTGTGGGCAGTTTTTCAGGTTCTTAGCTCCCTGGCCTCTGAAAACAGGTTTTGTTCTTACTCCTAAAATATATGGCTTTGCCTGACTAAGTGCTTTGAGGGGCACCCAGAATGCTTCTCTGTCCATTTTTTCCCTCTAGGCTTAGAAGTGTCCTTGGGATCCTCTCTTTCAAAATGCAGATCCCTTTTGGAAGATCCAAATGCTAACATTTATTAGTTATTAACCCTTAGCATAAGGTAAGCAGCATAGCTTAATTTAAAAAATTAAGCAAACTCCAGGAGATAGTGAAGGACAGGGAAGCCTGGCATGCTGCAGTCCACGAGGTCACAGAGTCAGACAGGACTTAGCAACTGAACAAGAACAACCAACATGAACAGGAGTTTTCAAAGCATTTTCATTTATTTTGTCATATTTGATCCTCATAGTAACCTCAGTAAATATCCTGATTTCCATTTCACAGGGGAGGAAGCTAAGGTTCATTTTGGTTAAATCACTCCTCAATGTATTCGAACTGCAGCTCTGCTATTAACTTTCAGCAAGTAACCATGCCACTCTAGCCTCAGTTTCCCAATCAATAAATTCAAATAATTTGCTTTCCAAGGTTTCTTTCAGCTCTGTCTCTAATCCCTCATCTCCTGCTGGCTGAGATCAAGGAACTGGGGGCCTGGGCATTTTCACAGTGGCAGGAAATAATTTTGGAACTAGAGGTACATTTTGGAAAGGGAAAGCTCTTAGAATGCCAAAGCAGGCAGCATAAGAGCAGTGAATACTAGAAGCAAGACAATCTGAGAAAGGAAAGACAAGGGGCCCTGAACTCCAAACTCACCTACTTGCTAAGCTATAATACAACCACTGGGATTCCAATTGTGAACTCAACATTCCAACTTGTTTCCTTTCATGATTAAAGAATCTTCTCTGCAAACTTTAATTAAAGTCGGCTTTGGCAAACAATTTTATCATATTCAGACAATAATTACTGCAATAAATTACATAAAGAAATCTATTGTGTCCACTGCTTATTCCACACAGCAAAAGGGCCGATAAGAAATTGCAGCCGAAGAAAGTCATTTGGAAGGAAAACAGGCAAATAGATACATTCTAATAATTTATGCAAGTCCACTGGTGACACCCTCCCCCTCCCCCACTCCAACATTCTCTGAGGACTAGAAGGGCACTGAGAAGCAGCCAATCTAAGGGCTATGCATTGCTTAATCTTACCACCAAAATACAGGCTTTACGCCTAATATAAAAGGAATTTAAGATGCCAGGTGAAAGTGGTGATCTTTAAACTGGTTGTGCAAGAAACTGAAAGCTAATTCTTAAGATGATACGCCTACTTAATAGTTTGTTCTTTTTGGAGTGATTAAAAACCTGTTTAATTACAGTAGAATCAGTTTGGGCTTCCAGACACCTAATCACTTTTCCAGTAAATAGCTCTAAAGTCAGAATAAATAACACTAACCTACTTCCCTGATTTCTTACAAGGATTAATTAATTGATTTTAAAGGGTTTCAGAAGTTTCATAAAACAGTGGCCTAGGAATTAGGAGACCTAAATTTAGTGCAGACTCTGCCGTTAATAGCTGTGTGGCCTAGGTGGTTGACTTTACTTCTCTGGGGCTTGGCTTCTCCACCTGTAAAATAAAGGGGAATTGGGCTAGACAGTCTCCGTACTTTGGGTCTAATATTGTAATAATACTCTAGGACTCACCATCATTATAGCCTTTTCTCTTAGTAGCTTAAGACCACAATAATCTACTTTTGGTTTTCCAGTTTTCCTAAAATTGGATTCCCGGAAAAATTTCCAAAATGTCTGCCTGTTTCCCAGACACAGTCACTTAGGCATACTGACCCCAAGCAAACTTTCCAAGTATGAATAGAGAAAAATATAATAAAGATCCAGAAAGAAGAAAAAAATAGAATCTAGACTTTCACACACATGAACAAGTAAACGGAAGCCATTTCTTAGTATCTGCAGACCCACACTTTTTTCTTCCCAACTATTTTCCATGCTTTTCTTTTCCACAGATTTTATTACTCTTTCTTTTCCCTAACGTAAATCTGGGGCCCTCATTACCAGCTTTAAAAACACTCACTATGACTATTTATAAGAGGACTTGAAATGTTTAAAGGGAAAATAACATCATATGGAGCAAAAGAAAAGCAGAATAAAAAATTTTATGTACAATATAATCTCAACTGGGCTAGAAAATGGTCCATATGGTGAAGACTGGACGGCCATACACCAAAAGTTTAATAGGCTGGTCTTTAGCTGGCAGAATCCAGGGTTAGATTTTCCCCTTCACATTAGCTTTTTTTTTTAACCCTTAATGAGCATGTATTGTGTTTGTTAAAGATAATATATATGTATGTGTATATATAGTGTGTCTTTAACAAAAGGAGGAAGAGTGACTCCTTTTTATAGACAGCATAGAGGCATAGAGTAGTGGTTAAATGGTGGGATTCAACCCCTCTGAGACTCCATTTCCCCCTCTATAAAATGGCAATAAGACTAATAAAGGACCTACTTCATAGAGTTATTTTCCAGATTAAATAAGCTACTCCATGTAAGTGCTTAGACCAATGCCTGGCACCATTATTTGCCATTATTTAAAATGTTAAACCTGGAGAAGGAAATGGCAACCCACTCCAGTACTATTGCCTGGAAAATCCCATGGACAGAGGAGCCTGGTAGGCTACAGTCTATGGGCTCACAAAGAGTCGGACACGACTGAGCGACTTCACTTTCACTTTCAAAATGTTAAATGTGACTATGCTCCAGTAAAAAATTCTAAACATTTACTGTAAATATAATGTGTGCAAGTGGTGAAAAAAAAAAAAAACAGTACAGAAGACTTTAAAAAGTAAAGTGAAAAAGGAGAAATAGTTTTCCCTCTTTAACCCTCAGCCTCACTGTCAACACCTTCTTATGTAGCCTTCCAGAATTCTTAAGGGCAAATGCAAACATATATCCTCTTTTTCAGTCACACACACACACATGGGCAGGCACACACAGAATCATAGCATTCATGTTATTTTCACCTTGTTTTTTAACTTAATTATCTTTTTTGAAGATCTTTCCATAACAGAACATCTAGATTTACTCCTTTTTTATTGTGGTTAAAAGACACATAGGGCTTCCCCAGTGGCTCAGAGGTAAAGAATCTACCTGCAATTCAGAGATGCAGGAGATCCAGGTTCAATCCCTGTGTTGGCAATATCCCCTGAAGGAGTGTATTGCAACCCACTCCAGTATTCTTGCCTGAAAAATCCCAATGGACAGGGGAGCCTTGTGGGCTACAATCCATAGGGGTCACAAAGAGTCAGACACAACTGAAGCAACTGAGCACACAGCACACACAAAAGACACAACATAAAATGTATCATCTCAACCATTTTTAACTGTATAGTTCAATAGTGTTAAGTAGATCAACATTGTGAAACAGATCTCAAGAGCTTTTTCATCTTGCAAATCTGAACTTTCATATCCATTCAACAACTCTTCTTTCTCCTTCCTCCAGCCCCTGGTAACAGCCATTCTACTTTCTGTTTGTATGAATTTAGATAGCTCATAGAAGTGGGATCATACAGTACTTTTTGTGACTGGCTAATTTCCCTTAGCAAAATGCCCTCAAGCTGCATCCATTGTGTAGTATGTGACAAGATTTCCTTCTCTTTTAAGGCTGAATAATATTCCACTGTATGTATATGCCACATTTTGCTTATCCATTTACGTGTCAGTGGGCATTTGGGTTGCTTCCATCTCCTGGTTATTGTGAATAGTGCTGCTATTAACGTGGATGTACAAACATCTCTTTGAGAACTCACTTTCACTTCTTTTGGATACATATCTGGCAGTGGGGTTACTGGATCACATGATAATTCTATTTTTAATTTTCTTGAGGAACCTCCATATTATTTTCCCCAGCAGCTGAGCCACTGTACATTCTCAACAACACTGTACTAGGCTTCCAGTTTCTCTACATGTTCACCAATAGTTGTTATTTCCTGTTTTTTTTAATACTAGTTCTAATGTATGTAAGGTGATTTTCTCCTGATTTCTAACAGTTACATAGTGCTTTGTAATGTGGAAAAACCTCTATCAATGGACAGTTTGACCCTGGTCTTCAAGTATTTCAAACAATTCTGCAGTGAACACCCACATATCTTTATATACATGTGGAATACTTTTAGCAAAGGAATTGCCAGGATAAAGTGTATGTGCTATTTTAGGGGTGGGGGGGGCTGCAGATTTCAGAAGTTTCAACTGGTATCTTTCAGTGAATATATTAATGCTTTTGATTTAAAATAGTAAAAAAAAGTGTATGTGCTTTTTGGGTAACTTTTTATTATAAAATAATTTCAGACTTACCAAAAAAGTTGCAGGAACATCTATGTTCATTTCATCCAGCTTCCTCTATTGTTAATAGTCGATTAATTTATAATTTTCTTTCAATATATATGCATATTTCTCTTTTTTCTAAACCACTTGGGAGTAAATTTTAGCCATGATGTTCCTTTAACCCTAAATATCTGAACATGTATCTCTCCAACAAAACAAATATTTCTCTTACATAAGTACAGTGCAACTATTAAAATCAGAAAATTAATATTGACAAAATAGTATTATCTAGCCTACAGAAAATATTCATAGTTCTCCTTTTGTACAAATAGTATTTCTGTATCAAAAAGAACTGGCAGGAGTTGGGGGGGACAGTTCCAGGATATAACTCAGGATCAGACATTGCATTTGTCATTTCCACCTGGCCTCCAAAAGTTCCTAAGACTGTTTTCCCCTTTCATGACCATGACAGTCTTTTCATTATTTATTATTATTATTTGGAAGCAATCACAAACTTACAGAAAAGTTAGAAATATAGTATAGAATGTCCTGGATGTTTCGTCCTGAACCATTTGAGAGCAAGTCACCAGCCTATGCCCCATCATCCCTGAATAATATCGTGTATATATTTTTTAACCAACAAGCATATTTTCCTATCTAGCTATGATACCACCGCCATCATCAGGAAATTCACATTAATAGATTACTAACATCGAATCCTCAGGTCCCATTCAAGTTTCATCAGTTGTCCCCAGTGGGTCTATTATGGCAAAAGGATCCAGTACAGACCCATATGGTGCTTTTAGTTGTCATGTCTCCTCCATCTCCTTCATTGTGAAAGAGTTCCTTGGTCTTTCATTGACTTTTAAGACCTCGGCACTTTTTTAAATTTTATTTTTAATTGGAGGATAACTGCTTTACAATATTGTGTTGGTTTCTGCCATACAACAACATCAATCAGCCATAAGTATACATATACTCCCTCCTTCATGATCCTCGCTTCCACTCCCCCGATCCCACCCTTCTAGGTCGTCGCAGACCACCAGGTTGAGCTGTGTTATACAGCAACTTCCCACTAGCTATCTGTTTTACATATAAGACTTGGGAATTTTTTAAAACTCCGAGCTGGTTGTTTTGAAGAATGTCCCCCAATTTGGGTTTGCCTGATGTTTGCTCATGATTAGATTCAGGTTACACGTCTTTGTCAGGCCTATGACAGAAGTGACACTGTATACTTCATTCTGTCAGGTGGAGCGTGATTTCAGTGTGTCCTGTTACTGGTGACGTTCGTTCTGATCGCTTGACTAAAGTGATATGTGCCAGGCTTCTTCACTGTGAAATTATTCTCTGTAATTAATTTTTTGTGGAGAAGTCCTTTGAGACTGTGCAAATCTTACATTTCTCATCAAACTTTCAATTTATTCATCTGTTAATTTATATCAGTATAGAGTTATGTCTTCCTATTTTATTCAGTGGGTTATAATCCATTACGGTCATTGCTTACTTTGATGCCCATGTTATTCTTGATCTGACCACTGGGGACCCCTTCAAGATGGCTTTTGTGTCCCTTTGATGTGTCCTCATCATTCTTTGTGCACGTCCTTATTTTCTGGTACAAGATAGTCCAGGTTCACCTCACACTTTCATTTATCCAGTCCTGAAACCAGCCATTGTTCTGAGATGCCTTGGTTCTCTTTTGTGGAAAATAGTATTTGGAAACCAAATCTGGGCACTAGGTAGGTATAGACAATGCTATTGTTGTATTGCTACTCCCTGACTCTCTAGAAGCTTCTTTTACACACTTTTATTCACATGCTTACACAAACACAATACTCACAGATTTTATATCTCTATCTCTATCTATCTGGCCATGAGTTCACTCTGCTATATTCCAACTAACACCATAAAATTCATTCTAGCTTTCTCCCTTCCCATATTTGTAACAATTTATGATAATGAGGAAACTTTCTATTATTCTGAACACATTTTCTCATTTTATCAATCACCCTTATGCAACTGAACTGGGAGGTTTCTTTTTCATTTTTAATAATAACTACCATTTATTGGCTGCTTATCATGTGCCAAGCACTGTCATATTGCTTGACAACCAAAATTTCATTTACTTCTCGGTATACCTTGTGAGACAAGCATGATTATCCCCGTTTTAGAGAGGAAACTGAGGCATAGAAAGGGTAATTAGCTCAAGGTACAATAGCTAATTAAAATTAAGCCTGCCTGATTCAAACAAAGATCTAGATGACCTCCTAAGCACCATGCTATGCTAAGTCACTTCAGTGGTGTCGGACTTTTTGCAACCCTACAGACTGTAGCCCACCAGACCTCTGCCCATGGGGATTCTCTGGGAAATAATATTGGAGTGGGTTACCTGCCCTCCTCCAGGGGATCTTCCCGACCCAGGGATGGAACCTGAGTCTCTCATGTTTCCTGAATTATCAGACAGGTTCTTTACCACTAGCGCCACCTGGGCAGCCCCCTAAACACTGTACTATTCTTTTTTTTTTTCACCTTTTTTTTTTCTTTTTTACTGTGGTAACAACACTTAACATGAGCTCTGTCCTCTCAGCATATTTTTAAGGTTACAATACAGTAGACTTTTGGTCTAATGGTCATACCATTCAGGTATGACTTAAGTCAAATCCTTTACAATTATTCAGTGGAAGTAACAAATGGATTCATGGTAATAGATCTGATAGACAAAGTGGCTGAAGAATTATGGACAGAGGTTCATGACACTGTATAGGAGGCAGTGATCAAGACCATCCACAAGAAGAAGAAATGCAAAAAGGCAAAATAGTTGTCTAAGGAGACCTTACAAATAGCTGAGAAAAGAAGAGAAGTGAAAGGCAAAGGAGAAAAGGAAAGATATACCCATCTGAATGCAGAGTTCCAAAGAATATCAAGGAGAGATAAGAAAACCTTTCTCAGTGATCAATGCAAAGAAATAGAGGAAAACAATAGAATGGGAATGACTAGGGATCTCTTCAAGAAAATTAGAGATACCAAAGGAATATTTCATACAAAGATGGGCACAATTAAGGACAGAAATGGTATGGACCTAACAGAAGCAGAAGACATTAAGAAGAAGTGGCAAGAATACACAGGAGAACTGTACAAAAAAGATCTTAATCTCAGATAGCCATGATTGTATGATCATTCATCTACAGCCAGATATCCTGGAATGTGAAGTCAAGTGGGCCTTCGGAAGCATCACTACAAACAGCTAGTGGAGGTGATGGAATTCCAGTTGAGCTATTTCAAATCCTAACAGATGATGCTGTGAAAGTGCTGCACTCAATAAACCAGCAAATTTGGAAAACTCAGCAGTGGCCACAGGACTGGAAAAGGTCAGTTTCCATTCCAATCCCAAAGAAAGGCAATGCCAAAGAATGTTCACACCACCACACAAATGCATTCATTTCACATGCTCACAAAGTAATGCTCAAAATTCTCCAAGCGAGGCTTCAAAAGAATGTGAACCAAGAATTTCCAGATGTTCAAGATGGATTTAGAAAAGGCAGAGGAACCAGAGATCATATTGCCAACATCCGTTGGATCATAAAGCAAGAGAGTTTCAGAAAAACATCTAGTTTTCCTTTATTGACTATGGCAAAGCCTTTGAACGAGTGGATCAAAACAAACAGTGGCAAATTCTTAAAAAGATGAGAATATCAGACTACCTTACCTGCCTCCTGAGAAATCCGTATGCAGGTCAAGAAGCAACAGTTAGAACTGGACATGAAACAAAGGACTGGTTCCAAATTGGGAGAGGAGTATGTCAAGACTGTATGTTGTCACCCTGCTTATTTAACTTATATGCAGAGTACATCATGTGACATGCCGGACTGGATGAAGTACAAGCTGGAATCAAGATTGCCGGGAGAAATGCCAATAACCTCAGATATGCAGATGACACCACCCTTATGGCAGAAAGCGAAGAGCAACTAAAGAGCCTCTTGAGGAAAGTAAAAGAGGAGAGTGAAAAACCTTGCTTAAAACTCAACATTCAAAGAACTAAGATCATGGCATCCAACCTCATCACTTCACGGCAAACAGATGGAAAAAGAATGGAAACAGTGTGAAACTTTATTTTGGGGGGCTCCAAAATCACTGCAGATGATGACTGCAGCCATGAAATTAAAAGATGCTTGCTCCTTGGAAGAAAGGTTATAACAAACCTAGACAGCATATTAAAGAAGCAGAGACATTACTTTGCCAACAAACGTCTATCTTGTCAAAGCCATGGTTTTTCCAGTAGTCATGTATGAATGTGAGAGTTAGGCTATAAAGAAAGCTGAATGCTGAATAATTGCTGCTTTTGAACTGTGGTGTTGGAAAAGACTCTTGAGAGTCCCCTGGACTGCAAGGAGATCAAACGAGTCAATCCTAAAGGAACTCAGTCCTGAATATTGATTGGGAGGACTGATACTGAAGCTGCAGCTCCAATACTTTGGCCACCTGATGGGAAGAGCTGACTCATTGGAAAAGACCCTGATGCTGGGAAAGATTGAAGGCAGGAGGAGAAGGAGATGACAGAGGATGAGGTGGTTGGATGGCATCACCGACTTGATGGTCATGAGTTTGAGCAAGCTCTGGGAGTTGGTGATGGACAAGGAAGCCTGACGTGCTGCAGTCCATGGGGTCTTGAAGAGTCAGACACAACTGAGTTGCTGAACTGAACTGGCAGTAGATACCTCACGTGAGTGTATGTGCCATGTGTGCTCAGTCGCTTCAGTTGCATCTGACTCTTTGTAAGCCCATGGAATGTAGCCCCAGGCTTCTCTGTCCATAGATTTTCCAGGCAAGAATATTGGAGTAGGTTGCCATGCCCCCCTCCAGGGGATCTTCCCAACCCAGGCATCGAACCTGTGTCTCCCACATCTCCTGCATTGCAGGATTCTTTACCCACTGAGGCTCCCGGGAAGCCCACTTATCTTACATAATGAAAACTATATATTCTTTAAAAGCCCCTCCACATTCCCCACTCCCCCAAACTCCTGACTACCACCATTTTACCCTCTTTTTCCAGGAAGCTGACTACTTTAGATACTCATCTAAGTAGAAATATGCAGTATTTGTCCTTCTGTGACTGGCTTATTTCACTTACCATAATGTTCTCAGGATTTATCCATGCTGTTGCATATGGCAGATTTCATTATATTTTAAGGCTGAATAATATTCCACTGTATATGTGTGTATATGCATATGTGTGCAACATTTTCTTTATCCCTTCCTCTATCAATCAATACTTATGCCGTTTCTACACCTTGAAAGTGAAAGAGTTAATCATTCAGTCATGTCCGACTCCTTGTGACCCCATGGACTCTAGCGGGCCAGGTTCCTCTGTCCATGGGATTTCCTAGGCAAGAATATTGGAGTGGGTTGCCAGTTCCTTCTCCAAGGGATCTTCCCAACCCAGGGATTGAACCCAGGCCTCCTGCATTGCAGGCAGTGTCTTTACCATTTGTTCTATATCTTGGCTATTATAAATAATGCTGCAGTGAACATGGAAAAATAGACACCTCTTTGAGATCTCAATTTCAATTCTTTTGGATACAAAGCGAGAAAGGGCACTGCAGGATCATATGGCCCTTCTATTACTTTTTTTTTTTTTGAGGGAACTCCATATTGTTTTCCATAATGACTACACATTCCCATCAAAAGAGCACAAGGATTCCAATTTCTCTACACTCTGGCCAACACTTCTTATCTGTTGTCTTTTTGATAATAGCCATCCTAACAGACGTGAGGTAATTTTGATTTGCAGTTCCATCATGATTAGTTGGGCTTCCCAGGTAGCTCAGCAGGAGAGTTACAGTAATGCAGGAGACCCCAGTTCGATTCCTGGGTGGAAAAGATCCCCTAGAGGAGGGCATGGCAACCCACTCCAGTATTCTTGCCTGGAGAATCCCAATGGACAGAGGAGCCTGGCAGGCTATAGTTCATGGGGTCGCAAAGAGTTGGACACGACAGAGTGACTAAGCACAGCACAGCACAATACATGATTAGTTATGTTGACAGTTTTTCATATATTTGTATATATTCCTTAAAAAAATGAAAAGGCAGAAAACAGACTTTATTCCAAAACAGACTTTTAAAAGATGCTGTTAGAATTCTGGAAATAAAAGCAAAAATAAACAAATGGGATCTAATTAAAATTAAAAGCTTCTGCACATTAAAGGAAAATATAAACAAGGTGAAAAGACAGCCTTCTGAACGGGAGAAAATAATAGCAAATGAAACAACTGACAAACAACTAATCTCAAAAATATACAAGCAACTTATGCAACTCAATTCCAGAAAAATAAACGACCCAATCAAAAAATGGGCCAAAGAACTAAATAGATATTTCTCTAAAGAAGACATACAGATGGCTAACAAACACATGAGAAGATGCTCAACATCACTTATTATTAGAGAAATGCAAATCAAAACCACAATGAGGTACCACTTCACACCAGTCAGAATGTCTGCGATCCAAAAATCTGCAAGCAATAAATGCTGGAGAGGGTGTGGAGAAAAGCGAACCCTCTCACACTGTTGGTGGGAATGCAAACTAGTACAGTCACTATGGAGAACAGTGTGGAGATTCCTTAAAAAATTGCAAATAGAACTACCTTATGACCCAGCAATCCCACTGCTGGGCATACACACCGAGGAAACCAGAATTGAAAGAGACACATGTACCCCAATGTTCATCGCAGCACTGTTTATAATAGCCAGGACATGGAAACAACCTAGATGTCCATCAGCAGATGAATGGATAAGAAAGCTGTGGTACATATACACAATGGAGTATTACTCAGCCATTAAAAAGAATACATTTGAATCAGTTCTGATGAGATGGATGAAACTGGAGACGATTATACAGAGTGAAGTAAGCCAGAAAGAAAAACACCAATACAGTATACTAACACATATATATGGAATTTAGAAAGATGGCAATGACGACCCTGTATGCAAGACAGCAAAAAAGACACAGATGTGTATAACGGACTTTTGGACTCAGAGGGAGAGGGAGAGGGTGGAATGATTTGGGAGAATGGCATTGTAACATGTATACTATCATGTAAGAATCGAATCACCAGTCTATGTCCGACGCAGGATACAGCATGCTTGGGGCTGGTGCACGGTGATGACCCAGAGAGATGTTATGGGGAGGGAGGTGGGAGGGGGGTTCATGTTTGGGAACACATGTACACCCGTGGTGGATTCATGTCAATGTATGGCAAAACCAATACAGTATTGTAAAGTAAAATAAAGTAAAAATAAAAATTAAATAAATAAATAAATAAATAAAAGATGCCGTTAAAGAAAAGGACACGTTATGTTACTAATGCATATGTTTCTTACCATTTCTAAATTTTCCTTCTCCAAGGCGAGCACTCCAGCCAAGCTTTCACAGGTTGTGTTCAAAGCCCTTGGCCCATAAAAATCTGGCCTCACTCTTCTTCCCGAGGGGGCCTCTCAAGTCTTCTGAGCCAGGCAGTAAGAAGGACTACAAGGCAGGTGACTGCTATGGGTCCACAGGGTCCCAGGCTGGCGCCCACTGGCATTTCCAGGAAGTACCCGCATGCAGGGCTGTCCACTGTGTGTCAGCAGCGCCCAGAGATGGCTGAGTGAATAAGATCTCTGAAGACCAGACGTGACACCAGAAGACGTTGTGTGTCCCCTGGAAGGAGCCAAGATAAGCCAATCATCCTCGACCTGCCAGGGCCACTCAGCCCTGGGTTTGGCGGATAATGGCAGCATCTGTACAGCGTGCCTCACCCTGGGCTGGGGGGGCAGGGACCAACTCCAGCACTTCTGGTCGCCCAGCTCCAGGCTGCACGGAGCACGGCCCTGTGGATGGAGGACCCTGACACTCTCAGGCCCTATTCAGAGCCCTGTGGCCGCCCTTGCTGAGCAGGCCAAGTGGTCCTGAGGCCAGGGCCAGGCTCCAAAGGATCAAGGAGGAGGTTCAGATGAGGGACTTGACCAGAGTCACCATGTGATCCACACCACATGCCACGTCCACGGGCTCCCCAGGAATAGTCAACCTCCACAGGAAGTACTGGTCTTCCACCCAGGCACCCTTGGATGTTCTTGCCTCACACAAACAGCTCTCCTCTGTTGGTCAGAGCAGCAAAATGGCCAAATCCGCAGCGAATGCGGGAAACCTGGACTTCTGGGTTGAACTCCGTCAGGCCAAAGAGAGTGGGTGGAATCATTTCTGAAAGAGAGGTTTCCAAGAGGTTTGGTGTCTTCCCAAGAATTCCATAGCCCCAGACAAAAACGTGTCCTTCTCTGTTTAATAGAGTGCAGCCTGTCCCCCCACACACAGCCTGCTTCACCCATGCCACTCCTGAGAAGGGCAAACACCAGGAGGACGTTCACCTGTCTGGAGTCGGTGACAGAGGCAAGCTGCAGGTACTCAGAGTTCCCCTACCTGAAGAGGCCCCCACTGGCCAACACGACCAGGCAGCAGTTCCCATAGGTATCCACCTGGATGATGTCCACTCCGGTGAGATCTCCGCCCAGGTTGGTAGGCATGCTGGTGATATCATAGTGACCCAGACCTGTTTGCACACCTGTGACCCGGCCACAATAATACACTTCTCCTTTATTGGTCAGGAACAGACTATGGTCCTGACCACAGGCGACCTGGACCATCTGTCCATCGAAGTCCTGCATCCTATGGACTTTGTGACTTTCACTATAAATTTCGTTTTTGATCACCTTTCTTCCATACTGCCCGTAAGAATTATTCCCCATGCTGAAGACGCTTTCCCCATCTGTCAGGACAAGCAAGTGGGCTCTACCACAGGAGACCTGCAGCACCCGCATCTCCTGAGGTCTGTCAGCGGCAGTGGCACAGGCGAGGGCTCCAAACCATACTCTTATCCCCTCATTTTAGCTTTCAGGCTCCTGTGAAATCTGAGCTGAGCATCTTTGTTGAGCCTCATACCCCCAAACTTTCATAATATCCTTGGTTTTAGAGGACAGCGAATCCATAACCACAGGCAGCAGATGAAATCCTTTGGCCCAGCTCCAGGCGGTAGGGCACGGCCTGGATCCTGCAGCACGGGGCTGGAGTCCATAGCTGGGCAGCACGGAGGTGGGCACGCCCAGCGCCCGGGAGAAACTGAAACCCCGCGCGAAGATTCGGTCAGAGTCACGCGCTCGCTCACGTACTGGAACACGGGCGTATCCGCCTCAGCTTCCGCCGCCTCACATCGGCTCCATGAGCGCCCGGCCGCTGTCCATTGTCTGCGTGCCAGCCCCAGCCTTTTCAGCCGGCACCCCAGCCGAGCCCACGCCGCCAGCGCCGCCAGTGCCACCCTCTGTTTCACACCTTAACAGCCTGTATATATTCCTTGGAGAAATGTCTATTTAAGTCCTTTGTCTGTTTTATAATTTGATTGTTTGATTTTTTTTTTTTTGCTGTTGAGTTGTAGGAGTTTCTCATATATTTTGTATATTAACCCCTTACCAGATATATGGTTTGCAAATATTTTCTTCCATTCCATAGGTTGTCTTTTGACTCTTTGCTGCAGTGAAGCTTTTTAGTTTGATGTAGCCTCATTTGTCTATTTTTGCTTTTGTTCCTTATGCTTTCGATGTCATATCCATGAAATGACTGCCAAGACCCATGTTATGAAATTTTTCCCCTATGTCTTTTTTTCTTAATTGCTGTTTATGGTCTTACACTTAAATCTTTAATCCATTTTTAGTTGATTTTGTGTATGCTGTAAAACAAGGGTCCAATTTCATTCTTTTTGCATGTCTAGTTTTCCCAACGCCATTTGGGTTTTTATTTTGTTGTTTTCAATGTTTAAATTTTTATTTTTTACTGCTTTGTCTTATTTTTTGATGTTTATGAAAATTTTTTCTTTTTATTTTTTCCCTTAAGTTATTACAAAATATTAGCTATATTCCCTGTGTCTTAACACCATTTGTCAAAGAGACCATCTTTTCCTCATTGTGTACTCTTGTTGACTATAAGTATGTTGATATATTGTTGGACTCTCAATTATGTTCCCCTGGTGTATGCCAGTATACCACACCATACTATTTTTATGCCAGTACCATACTGTTTTAATTATTGTCACTTTGTAATGTGTTTTGAAATCAAGACGTATGATGCCTCCAGCTTTTTCCTTCTTTCTCAAGATTGCTTTGGCTATTCAAGATCCCTTGTGATTCCATATGAATTTTAGGATTGTTTTACTATTTTTGTTTAAAAAAAAAAGTGCCATTGGGGTGTTAATAGGGATTGCTTTGAATCTATAGATCACTTTGGATAGAATGGATAGTTTTCTCTAAGATGGCCCTCAAGAATCCCTGCCCAGTGGTATTAATTAACTTGTGTAATCACTTCCCCTTGAATGTGAGCTCAATCTAGTTAGTCATTTCCAATGATAGAATATGGCAAAAATTATGAGATGTCACTTCTAAGATTAGGTTACAAGAAGACTCTGACTTCTCTCTAATTTTCTCTCTCCTTCTTTCTCTCTCTTTCTCTTCCTCTCAGGGAACCTAACTGCCCTATAAAGAGGTCCATATGGCAAGGAGCTGAGGGAGGCTTCTAACCAACAAGCATGGAGGAACTGAGGCTCTCAGTCAACAGCCCATGAGGAACTAAATCCTGGTAACAATAACATGAATGTACCTGGAATCAGATTCTCCCTCAGTTGAAACTTCAGATGGGAGCTTTGTGAGCCTCTGAGTCAGAAGCACCCAGCTAGGCTGTGCCCAGATTCCTGACACACAAAACTGATATGATAAATGTTGGTTTGGAGTTCCCTGACAATCCAGTAGTTAAGACTTCATGCTTCCACTGCAGGGGGCACAGGTTTGAACCCTGGTAGTGCTGTGATTCATGGGGTCGCAAAGAGTCGGACACAGCTGAGCGACTGAACTGAACTGAACTGAACTGAACTGAGGGGAACAAAGATCCCCATATCCCACACAGCCAAAACTAAATAACTTAAAAAATTAAAATTAAAAAATAAATGTTTGAAAAAAAAATAATAAATGTTTGTTGTTCTAAGTCACTGAGTTTGGGAGTGAATTGTTAGGCAGAAATAGGTAACCAGCACAGTAACCCATCTCCCATTTCCATTGTCACTCTCCTGACACTTTGTCTGCTTCCCTTGCTTGGGGCCTCTCATTCTCCATTACCAGCTGCGCCCCTGCATAGATTTCCTCTTCATCCCTCTCAGGTTCTGACTCTTCACATCAGGCTGTCCCTCCATGACAATACCTGCATCCACTTGTTTAGACTTAGATCCACCCTCTGCAGGGACACGTCCTCACCGTGTTGGATCTCCAAAACCCCAGTCTGCACCCCACAACACTCCCCACCATGGATGTCTACCTTGCTCCATCTCACCAAATGGCTTTAGGACTGGATTTTTCAGGAAGATTAGGCAAAAGGACAGTTGTTGTTTAGTCGCTCAGTCCTATCTGACTCTGTGACTCTATGGACTGAAGCATGACAGGTTTGCCCTTCTTTGGGATTGGAATGAAAACTGACCTTTTCCAGTGTGTGCATTTTGATTTTTAACATATATATTGTCAAGTTATCCTCCAAAAATCTTACATCAGTTTATACTCTAGTCTCTCTCCTTCACCTGGTCCTTTCCTCATCTCATAGAATGCTCATTGGTTTTTTCTTTCTAGTACTGTTTCTAGGTCTCATCCCAATGAAATGTCAAATGGCTCAATTCTTAAAACCATCTGCTGGGTTTCTCTGAACTGGCATGTCTAAATAGAGAGCTTATTATTGTTTTGTTAAGTCCCTAAGTCATTTATGACTCTTTTATGACCCCATGGACTATAGCCCGCCAGGCTCCTCTGTCCATGGGATTTCCCAGGCAAGAATACTGGAATGGATTGCCATTTTCTTCTCCAGGGGATTTTCCTGACCCAGGGACTGAACCTGCATCTCCTGCATTGGCAGGTGAATTCTTTAACACCAGGGAAGCACCCAAATAGAGAGTATTTTCCCCTTAAAATGCAAACCCTCTTTCATGCTTACTGACAGTGATGGGCTTCAATCTTTGGTCAGTGAGTTATGATGCAGAAAATTGTAAAGGAGGAAAGAAAAAGTATCTGTTTACAAAGAACAGCAGTATGCTATCCAACAGTTGGTGACAAGAATGTACATTTAAATTGTAGACCTACAGGAACTTTTTCAAAAAGGGTACCCTTTGTTAAGTCTTGAATTAGGACATATCAAGTCAAGAAGGAGCTGTGTCTTCCTCAGCCCTTCTTTTAGAATTTAGGTTGAAATTTGTGCACATATATACATTTCCTCTACCAGGAGCTCTGGCTATTCTGGTTTTATGACTCTGTCTCTTAAAGAAATTCATTTAATTAATGTGTATTATTAATATAATTATTATCAATAAATAATATATGGTACATTGTATAATATATAGTGTTATATATATTACACACATACTTTATATATAATATAATATAATACATAATCATAATAATATAATACATAATTATGATATAATACATATGATATGTGATATATAATATTATAATATATAATATAATATATAATATATGTGATATATAGTATATAATCTACTATACTACATTACATAAGTAATTTAAAACATGTTATATAATGACATTAAATACATTATAATTATTAATATATTATATCACAAATATAATAATATATAACATATGTTAAAATTATATTGTATAACATATAATATATAACATAATTATGTTAATATACATAATGTAAAATATAAGTTATAATCTATAATAATCTATATTATATAACATATTTTAATTAATTACCTTATAGTGTATATTGATTAATATTATATTGCTATTTTAATAACTATATAACATTACATTAATGGATGTATATAATTTATATAATATTATATATAATATATTGTTGTTTTATTCTTAAGTCCTGTTCAACTCTTTATGACCTCATGGACAGCAGCACAACAGGCTTCCTGTCCTTCACTATCTTGGAGTTTGTTCCAACTCATGTCCTTTGAATTGGTAATGCCATCCAATCATCTTATCCTCTGTCACCCCCTTTTCCTCTTACCCTCCTCAGGAGGAATCTTTCCCAGCATCAGGATCTTTTCCAATGAGTCAGTTCTTCACATCATGTGGCCAAAGTATTGGGGCTTCAGCTACAGCATCAGTCCTTTCAAACAACATTCAGGACTTACTTCTTTTAGGATGGACTGGTTAGATCTCCTTGCAGCCCAGTGGACTCTCAAGAGTCTTCTCCAATACCACAGTTCAAAAGCATCAATTCTTCGGCACTTAGTTTTCATTATGGTCGAATTCTCAATCGATACATGACTACTGGAAAAACCATAGCTTTGACTAGATGGATTTTGTTGGCAAAATAATCTCTCTGCTTTTTAATACACTGTCTAGGTTGGTCATAGCGTTTCTTCCAAGGAGCAAGAGTCTTTTAATTTCATGGCTGCAGTCACCATCTGCAGTGATTTTGGAGCCCCCAAAAATAAAGTTTCTCACTGCTTGCATTCTTTCTCCATCTATTTGCCATGAAGTGATGGGACTGGATGCCATGATCTTCGTTTTTTGAGTGTTGATTTTTAAGCCAGCTTTTCACTCTCCTCTTTCACTTTCATCAAAAGGTTCTTTAGTTCTTCTTTGCTTTCTGCCATAAGGGTGGTGTCATCTACATATCTGAGGTTGTTGATATTTCTCCTGGCAATCTTGATTCCAGCTTATGCTTCATCCAGCCCAGCATTTCGCATGATGTACTCTGCATATAAGTTACATAAACAGGGTGACAGTATGCAGGCTTGACATACTCCTTTCCCAATTTGGAACCAGTCTGTTGTTTTATATCTGATTCTAACTGTTGCTTTTTGACCTGCATAAGGATTTCTCAGGAGGCAGGTAAGGTAGTCAGGTATTCCCGTCTCTTGAAGAATTTTCCACAGTTTGTTGTGATCCACACAGCCAAAGGCTTTGCCATAGTCAATAAAGGAGAAGTAGATGTTTTTCTGGAATTCTCTTGCTTTTTCTATGATCCAACAGCTATTGGCAATTTGATCGCTGGTTCCTCTGCCTTTTCTAAATCCAGCTTGAACATCTAGTTCTCAGTTCACATACTGTTAAAGCCTCACTTGGAGAATTTTGAGCATTACTTTGTGAGTGTGTGAGATGAGTGCAATTGTGCAGTGGCTTGAACATTCTTTGACATTGCCTTTCTGTGGGATTGGAAAGAAAAGTGACCTTTTCCAGTCCTGTGGCCACTGCTGAGTTTTCCAAATTTGCTGGTTTATTGAGTGCAGCACTTTCACAGCATCATCCTTTATGATTTGAAATAGCTCAGCTGGAATTCGATCACCTCCGCTAGCTTTGTTCCTAGTGATCCTTCCTAAGGCCCACTTGATTTTGCACTCCAGGATATCTGGCTCTAGGTGAATGATCACACCATTGTGGTTATCTGGGTCATTAAGATCTTTTTTGTATAGTCTTTCTGTGTATTCTTGCCTCCTCTTCATAATATCTTTCACTTCTGTTAGGTCCATCAAGTGCCCATCTTTGCAGGAACTGTTCCCTTGATATCTAATTTTTTTGAAGAGATCTCTAGTCTTTCCCATTCTATTGTTTTCCTCTATTTCTTTGCATTGATCATTGAGAAATCATTTATCACTTCTTATCTCTCCTTGCTATTCTTTGGACCTCTGCATTCAGATGGGTATATTCTTCCTTTTCTCCTTTGCCTTTAGCTTCTCTTCTTTTCTCAGCTATTTGTAAGGCCTCTTCAGACAATCATTTCGCCTTCTTGCATTTCTTTTTCTTGGGGATAGTCTTGGTCGTTGTCTCCTGTCCAATGTCACAAACCTCCATCCATAGTTCTTCAGCCACTCTATCAAATCTAATCTCTTGAATCTATTTGTCACTTCCACTGTATAATCGTAAGGGATTTCATTTAGGTCATACCTGAATGGCCTAGTGGTTTTCCGTACTTTCTTCAATTTAAATCTAAATTTCACAATAAGGAGTTCATGATCTGAGCCACAGTCAACTCCCGGTCTTGTTTTTGCTGACTGTATAGAGCTTCTCCATCTTCAGCTGCAAAGAAT
The DNA here is from genome assembly GCF_032405125.1 of Capricornis sumatraensis. Classification (NCBI taxonomy): domain Eukaryota; kingdom Metazoa; phylum Chordata; class Mammalia; order Artiodactyla; family Bovidae; genus Capricornis; species Capricornis sumatraensis. The sequence goes on from NC_091092.1 coordinate 27,197,286, forward strand.
ATAATCAGTCTGATTTCGGTGTTGACCATCTGGTGATGCCCATGTGTAGAGTCATCTCTTGTGTTGTTGGAAGACGGTGTTTGCTATGACCAGTGCATTCTCTTGGCAAAACTCTGTTAGCCTTTTCCCTGCTTCATTTTGTACTCCAAGGCCAAACTTGCCTGTTAAGCTCTTTGACTCTTGACTTCCTACTTTTGCATTCCAGTCCCCTGTGATGAAAAGGACATCCTTTTTTTGGTGTTAGTTCTAGGTCTTGTAGATCATCATAGAACCATTCAACTGCAGTTTCCTTGGCATTAGTGGTTGGGGCATGGACTTGGATTACTGTGATATTGAATGGTTTGCCTTGGAAACAAGCAGAGATCATTCTGTCATTTTTGAGACTACACCCAGCTACTGCATTTCAGACTCTTTTATTGACTATGATGGCTACTCCATTTCTTCTAAGGGATTCTTGCCCATAGTAGTCGATATAATGGTCATCTGGATTAAATTCAACCATTCCGGTTCATTTTAGTTCACTGATTCCTAAAATGTCAATGTTCACTCTTGCCATCTCCTCTCTGACCACTTCCAATTTACATTGATTCATGGACCTGGCATTCCATTCCAGGTTCCTATGCAATACTGTTCTTTACAGCATCAGATTTTGCTTCCATCACCACATCTGCAACTGGGTGTTTTCACTTTGGCTCCATCTCTTCATTCTTTCTGGAGTTGTTTCTCCACTTTTCTCCAGTGAGATATTGGGCACCTACTGACGTGGGGAGTTCATCTTTCATTGTCATATCTTTTTGCCTTTTCATACTGTTTATTGCAAATCAGCAGTGGCCACAGGACTGGAAAAGGTCAGTTTTCATTCCAATCCCAAAGAAAGGCAGTGCCAAGGAATGTTCAAACTACCTCACAATTGCACTCATCTCACACTCTAGGAAAGTATTACTCAAAATTCTCCAAGCCAGGCTTCAACAGTATGTGAACCATGAACTTCCAGATGTTCACGCTGGATTTAAAAAGTCAGAGGAACAAGAGATCAAATTGCCAACATTCGTTGGATCATCGAGAAAGCAAGAGAGTTCCAGAAAAACATCTACTTCTCCTTTATTGACTATGCCAAAACCTTTGACTGTTTGCATCACAACAAACTGTGGAAAATTTTGAAAGAGATGGGAATACCAGACAACCTTACCTACCTCCTGAGAAACCTGTATGCAGGTCAGGAAGCACCAGTTAGAACTGGACATGGAACAACAGACTGGTTCCAAATAGGAAAAGGAGTATGTCAAGGCTGTATATTGTCACCCTGCTTATTTAACTTATATGCAGAGTACATCATGAGAAACACTGGGCTGGAAGAAGCACAAGCTGGAATCAAGATTGCTGGGAAAAATATCAACAGCCTCAGATATGCACATGACACCACACTTATGACAGAAAGTGAAGAAGAACTAAAGAGCCTCTTGATGAAAGTGAAAGAGGAGACTGAAAAAGTTGGCTTAAAACTCAACATTCAGACAATGAAGATCATGGCATGCAGTCACATCACTTCATCACAAGTAGATGGATAAAGAATGGAAACAGTGAGAAACTTTATATTTTGGGGCTCCAAAATCACTGCAGATGGTGACTGCAGCCATGAAATTAAAAGACGTTTGCTCCTTGGAAGAAAGGCTATGACAAACCTAGACAACATATTAAAAAGCAGAGACATTACTTTGCCAACTAAGGTCAGTCTAGTCAAAGCTATGGCTTTTCCAGTAGTCATGTATGGATGTGAGAGTTGGGCTATAAAGAAAGCTCAGTGCCGAAGAACTGATGCTTTTGAACTGTGGTGTTGGAGAAGATTCTTGAGTCCCTTGGGCTGCAAGAAGATCCAACCAGTCCTTCCTAAAGGAAATCAGTCCTAAATATTGTTTGGAAGGACTGATGCTGTAGCTGAAGCTCCATTACTTTGGTCACCTAATGTGAAGAACTGACTCCTTGGGAAAGACCCTGATGCTGGGAAAGATTGAAGGCAGGAGGAGAAGTAGAAGACAGGATGAGATGGTTGGATGGCATCACTGACTCAATGGACATGAGTTTGAGCATGCTCCAGATGTTGGTGATGGATGGCATGCTACAGTTCATGGGGTGGCCAAGAGTCAGACACGACTGAACAATGAACTGATTGAGTGTTCATGGGGTTCTCAAGGCAAGTATTCTGAAGAGCTTTTCCATTCCCTTCTCCAGTGGAGCATGTTTTGTCAGAACTCTCCACTATGACCCATCCATCTTGGGTGGCCCTACATGGCATGGCTCAATAGTTTCATTGAGTTAGACAAAGATGTGGTCCCTGTCCAAGGGACTCTTAAAGAGTCTTCTCCAGCACCACAGTTTGAAAGCATGAGTTCTTCCACACTTAGCCAGGTGGCACTAGTGGTAAGGAACCTGCCTGCTAAGGCAGGAGATGCCTGAGACAAAGGTTGGATCCCTGAGTCAGGAAGATTCCCTGGAGGAGGGTATGGCAATCCACTCCAGTATTCTTGCCTGGAGAATCCTATGGACAGAGGAGGCTGGTAGGCTACAGTCCATGGGGTTGCAGAGTCAGGCACGACTGAAGTGACTTACCATGCACTCATGCACAGCATTCTTTACGGTCCAAACTCACATCCGTACATGACTTCTGGAAAAACCATAGCTTTGATTATACGGATCTTTGTCAACAAAGTGATGTCTCTGCTTTTTAATACACTGTCTAGGTTTGTCACAGTTTTTCTTCCAAGGAGCAAGTTCAGTTCAGTTCAGTCGCTCAGTCATGTCCGACTCTTTGAGACCCCATGAACCGCAGCACGCCAGGCCTCCCTATCACCATCTCCCGGAGTTCACTCAGACTCAAGTCCATCGAGTCCATGATGTCATCCAGCCATCTCATCCTCTGTCGTCCCCTTCTCCTCCTGCCCCCAATCCCTCCCAGCATCAGAGTCTTTTCCAATGAGTCAACTCTTCGCATGAGGTGGCCAAAGTACTGGAGCTTCAGCTTTAGCATCATTCCTTCCAAAGAAATCCCAGGGTTGATCTCCTTCAGAATGGACTGGTTGGATCTCCTTGCACTCCAAGGGACTCTCAAGAGTCTTCTCCAACACCACAGTTCAAAAGCATCAATTCTTCGGTGCTCAGCTTTCTTCACAGTCCAACTCTCACATCCATACATGACCACAGGAAAAACCATAGCCTTGACGAGACGGACCTTAGTCGGCAAAGTAATGCCTCTGCTTTTGAATATACTATCTAGGTTGGTCATAACTTTTCTTCCAAGGAGTAAGCGTCTTTTAATTTCATGGCTGCAGTCACCATCTGCAGTGATTTTGGAGCCCAAAAAACTAAAGTCTGACCCTGTTTCTACTGTTTCCCCATCTATTTCCCATGAAGTGATGGGACCGGATGCCATGATCTTTGTTTTCTGAATGTTGAGCTTTAAGCCAACTTTTTCGCTCTCCTCTTTCACTTTCATCAAGAGGCTTTTTAGCTCCTCTTCACTTTCTGCCATAAGGGTGGTGTCATCTGCATATCTGAGGTTATTGGTATTTCTCCCGGCAATCTTGATTCCAGCTTGTGTTTCTTCCAGTCCAGCGTTTCTCATGATGTACTCTGCATATAAGTTAAATAAGCAGGGTGACAATATACAGCCTTGATGTACTCCTTTTCCTATTTGGAACCAGTCTGTTGTTCCATGTCCCGTTCTAACTGTTGCTTCCTGACCTGCATACAGATTTCTCAAGAGGCAGGTTAGGGGTCTGGTATTCCCATCTCTTTCAGAATTTTCCACAGTTGATTGTGATCCACACAGTCAAAGGCTTTGGCATAGTCAATAAAGGAGAAGTAGGTGTTTTTCTGAAACTCTCTTGCTTTTTCCATGATCCAGCCGATGTTGGCAATTTGATCTCTGGTTCCTCTGCCTTTTCCAAAGCAAGCATCTTTTAATTTCATGGCTGCAGTCACCATTTGCTGTGATATTGGAATCCAAGAAAATAAAGTCTGCCACTGTTTCCATTTTTTTCCCATCTATTTGCCATGAATTGATGGGACCAGATGTCATGATCTTCATTTTTTGAACGTTGAGTTTTAGGCCAGATTTTTCACTCTCTTCTTTCACCTTCATCAAGAGGCTCTTTAATTCCTCTTCCCTTTCTGCCATAAGGGTGCTGTCATCTGCATATCTGAGGTTATTGATATTTTTCCCAGCAATATTGATTCCAGCCTGGCATTTTGCATAATGTACTCTGCATATAAGTTAAATAAGCAGAGTGAGACTATACAGCCTTGATGTACTCCTTTCCCAATTTTTAACCATTGTTCCATGTCTGGTTCTAACTGTTGCTTATAATATAATATAATATAAATAAGTATTCATATATATTATAATTAATTATAAACAAAATATATATTACATTACATTGTATATATTATATTATATATTATATATCATATTGATTTCATATAATATATAATATAATTAATATACACTATATAATATATGATATATTCATATAATTATAATACATTGTACATTATATATTACATTATACAAATTAAACAATATATTGTGTTTAGTTATAATATATATTATATTTAAAGTATAATACATAATTATAAATATTATTATATAGTATATATTATATAATAAATATAATAAAGCACTTATGAAATGCTGTTAATTTATCTCATCCTTACAACAGCATTATGGGCTTGAAATTTCTGCCCCTACTTAAATCATGGGAAAGAATTGAACCTCCCACCATGTGACTTACCCAAGGATATACAGCTAGTTAGTGGCAAAATTGGGAGCGGAACTCAATTCTTCTGACTCCAGACCTTTAGATGTTTCTACACCATTGTACTAGCTCTCTGAGTTCTTCTCCTTCAAAGAAGTGTTCCTGAAGACTGAGCTCCACTTTCAAAGCGGATCCTGAATTGGTAAGAACCTCTGCCCAGCCTGGCAGACTCAATCTGGCCTGGTTTTCAGTTTTTTGAAAGTGATTTGCCCTGGCATTTACCTGCAGCTCCTTATTGCATCACTACAATACAGTTTTTTTAAATGTCTTGGGTACACTAAGATTATTACTGAAAAATACAGATTTAAAAATTGATATATTAAACAGAAAGCAAAGAGAGAAAAATCCAAAATGTTCATCACTAACACCATGTTTGGGATTGGTTTTGCTGTTCGGTGGTGAACTTTAAGAAAATAAACCAGATGTCATTGAAACAAATTAAATGTCCTTCATAGGGGACTGGTTAAATAAACTGCAGTACAAGGAAGTACTATATAGATGTTAAGAAAAGAATAAGACAAATCAATATAAGGAGTGATTTCCAAGCTATATTGTTAAATTAAAACAGATAAAGAGGGAAAAAACAGTGTCAGTAGTACCCTATCATTTGTGATATATTTATATATGTATAGGATAATAGAATATCTCCAGAGTGATACACAAAAATTGGAAATGGTGAATGTTCCTGGGAAACACAAATGAGAGACAAGGATGGGATGGAGACTTCCTTTTCACTATTTCTTTATACCATTTGCTTATACCATCTGAATTTTTACCATATACCTGTTCAGTTCAGTTCAGTCGCTCAGTCGTGTCCAATTCTTTGAGACCCCATGAATCGCAGCACGCCAGGCCTCCCTGTCCATCACCATCTCTCGGAGTTCACTCAGACTCACGTCCATCGAGTCCGTGATGTCATCCAGCCATCTCATCCTCTGTCATCCCCTTCTCCTCCTGCCCCCAATCCCTCCCAGCATCAGAGTCTTTTCCAATGAGTCAACTCTTCGCATGAGGTGGCCAAAGTACTGGAGCTTCAGCTTTAGCATCATTCCTTCCAAAGAAATCCCAGGGTTGATCTCCTTCAGAATGGACTGGTTGGATCTCCCTGCAGTCCAAGGGACTCTCAAGAGTCTTCTCCAACACCACAGTTCAAAAGCATCAATTCTTCGGCGCTCAGCCTTCTTCACAGTCCAACTCTCACATCCATACATGACCACAGGAAAAACCATAGCCTTGACTAGACGGACCTTAGTCGGCAAAGTAATGTCTCTGCTTTTGAATATACTATCTAGGTTGGTTATAACTTTTATATTTTTAGTTATACAGTGCTTTATATTTTAAAAAATATTTTTAAATATATGACTTTATTTAATATACATGCAATTCAGGTAGTAAATCTTGTGCCTTTCTCATGGAGAACTTCAAACTGGTTTCTGCTCAACCTACTTTCCAGCTTCCCCTCTCCACTCCCTGCACACTCTAGACACACCTTAGAGAAGTCTGATCTACACTTTCCCTCTCTCTTGCCAGCAGGGCCTCCAACTCCACTCTCACTCTCTTCTAATTAATGTAACTAGGTACTGTGTTCCATAATTACAGGGTTTGTCAGTGAAATCAATAGTTGCCTCCCTTGTGACAATGACATTTTAGCTCCCTCAGTCTCCCCAGAGCCCAGCAGCTTCTCTGTGCCAACAAAACTCCCAAGACTATTAACATGTTCCTTGGCTCTCACTCATGTTTATGCATGCAAGTAAATGAGCAGATTCTCAAATCACATGATTTCATACACCCTATCCATGATTATTGTTGTTATTTAGCCACTAAGTTGTGCCCAAATCTTTTGCAATCCCATGGACTATAGCACTTCAAGCTCCCCTGTCCATGGGATTTCCCAGGAAAGAATAGTGGAGTGGGTTGACATTTTCTTCTCCAGGGAAATGTCTTCTTCCCGACCCAGGGATCAAACCCATGTCTCCTGCTTGGCAGGCAGATTCTTTACTGCTGAGCCACCTGGGAAGACTCTATCCATGATTATTTGGAGATAAAATTACAATCAAATATGCATTTTTAAGACTTTATCAAGGTATAGTTTCAGTTCAGTTTCATTCAGTTGCTCAATCATGTCCAACTCTTTGCAACCCCATGACTGCAGCACGCCAGGCTTCCCTGTCCATCATCAACTCCAGAGCTTGCTCAAACTCATGTCCATCGAGTCGGTGATGCCATCCAACCATCTCATCCTCTGTCGTCCCCTTCTCCTCCTGCCTTCAATCTTTCCCAACCTCAGGGTTTTTTCCAATGAGTCAGTTCTTTGTATCAGGTGGCTAAAGTATTATTTACATATTACAAGGTATTGTTTACATAATACAAAATCCAGCATTGTATGCCTATGGTTAAGTGATTTTTAGTAAATGTGATTTACAATCACATTTAGTTAATGTGATTTATGTGATTTTTAGTAAATACAAATATGTATTGTTTACATATTACAAGGTATAGTTTACATATTACAAAATCCAGCATTGTATGCCTATGGTTACATGATTTTTAGTAAATGTAAAGAGTTACATTTTTTAATAATGTTTTCATGTATTCTTTCGATTTTGACCTGAAGAACCTAACATAACGTATCCTACATCATATTAGGTTTCTGATATGACTCAATTTCTTCTTTTTTTAAAAATGTTTTAGTTTTTGGCCACTTCATGTGGCCTGTGGGATCCTGGTTCCCTGCTCAGGGATCGAATCCATGTCCCCTGCATTGTAAGCATGGAGTCTTAACTACTGGACTGCCAGAGAAGTCCCTCAATTTCTTTCTTCTGACTTCAACTCCCAAATTTGTTTCCTGCCCTACTCCTTAATGAAAGAGATCTAATTCTATTGTTCCTTAAAACCAGAGCATGTCAGAGTTGGTAGGACCCTTCGAAATCAACTAGAGATGGGAAAGTTTGCCTAAAGTCATATAACAGGTAAATAGCAGAGTCAGGGCTAAAATCCAGGATTCTTGCCCTTAGCCCCCAAAACTTCAAACTATGGGACAGAGCCTCTTCTCTTAAGTGTTCGTAGTGTCCTGGAAATCAATATACCAACTACCATCAATTTGTCCAGCTAAATCTAAAGATCTGATGATGGAGGAAGGGCTTGGGTTGAGGGTGGGCCTCGAGAACAGGTAGGAAATATAAGCTCTTTCCTTTACGATTCTTCTGGGTGAATTTCTTTCTTCTAATTTAGCATGATTAACCAAAATAGTTTCTTTTCTGTCCAGAGAAGGACCTTACAATCACTAGTCAAGTGTATCTATTATTATTATTATTGCATTTTCTCCATTATATGTTAACAAGATGTGAAGGTAGTATGAAGCAGTAGTAAATGAAACCAACAAAGTCACTGCTTCCTGCTTTTGTCAAAAATTACGCTAAAATTAGCCTCTATTCCCCATGGATTTGAGCCAGAGAAAGCAATTTCACTTCTCGTTTTGTTTTTCTAGCAATCAGTTTGTAACAATTAAGCTGTTGGTAATAAAGCAAGAAGTATACTTTATATATTTTTATGACCAAAACACATCATTTTCTAATTTCAATGATAGTGGCAATTGTTGTCACCATAGTAGGAGGGACCTTGCCAACAACAGTTCTGAGGTACTGAATATGGTATTCTGAACTTCAGAGGAAAACTCCAAAGTGTTCAGATTGACATGGAATCACTGTCAACTGTTTTTTCTAATTTTTATTAGAAATCATGCTTTCCCCTCATAATTCCCATCTAAGAATGTATCCTAAGAAAAAGCAGATTTTTATGTATAAAGATATTCATCAGAATTTTTATGAGTGAAATCTTAGAAATAATTAGAAGTAATTAGAAGTCATTAAATAAAATATGATCATTTCATAAAAGAGCATTTTATGCATCCATTAAAGTCACATTTTCAAATAGTTTGTTCATTTTTTAAAATGTTTTCCCAGGCGTGTCTTAGAGATGACTATGAGATTTTTAAAATATTTATTTATTTGGCTGCACCAGGTTTTAGTTGCAGCTGTAGAATCTAGTTCCCTGACCAGGGATCAAACCCAGGCCCCCTGCATTGGGACTGCAGAGTCCCAGCCACTGGACCACCAGTGAAGTTCATAAAAGAGAATTTTATGCAGCCATTAAAGTCACGTTTTCAAATATTTTGTTCATTTTTAGTTTATTTACTGAGATATAATTTATATACCATAAACTTCATCAGTTTAAAGTGTATATATTCAAAACTTTTTAGTGTATTTACAAAACTGTGGAATGATCACTGTAATCTAATTTTAGAATTTTTTCATCCCTCCAAAGAGAAATTTGTACCTATTAGCAGTCACTTTCCATATCTCCAACCTATAAACTTATAAGAAAATACAGGACTGCCCTAGTGGCACAGTGGATAGGAATTTGCCTGCCAATGCAAGGGACACGAGTTTGATCCCTGGTCCAGGAAAAATCCACATGCTGAGGACAACTAAAGCCCCTGTGCCACAATTACTGAGCCTGCGCTCTAGAGACCCCAAGCCACAACTAATGAGCCCCGTGCCCCGTGCGCACTTAGAGCCCATGCTCCGCAACAAGAGAAGCCACTGCAATGAGAAGCCCATGCACCCCAACAAAGAGTAGCCTCTGCTCACTGCATCAAGAAAAAGCCTGCACACAGCAGTGAAGACCCAGGGCAACCCAAAGTAAATAAACAGCTGTTTTTTAAAAGAGAAAAATATAAATAACTCAAAAGACGACTGGACAAAGGAAAGGCAACCACAGAATAGGGATACAAATGAATAATATACATATGAAAAGATGTTTAACTTGGTAGGTAATAAAGGAAATCAACACAGGAAACACTTTCCCCCTAATCAGATGGGTGGAAATGACAAAGACTGGTAACATCTGGTACTAGTAAGGGTGTGGGGAAAGAGGTATCCTAAGACACTGCTGGCAAGAGTCTGAATTGTTAACAACTGTTTTTGGAAAATACTCTGAATCCCTTTATTTACTATTTTTAAAACACATATCACTGGAGTCAGCAACCCCACTTTGGAAGTCTATCCTATAGTGATTAAAGGAGTAGAAAGAACCAGTATGTAAGGGTATATGTACAAGACTGGTTTCTACAAGGACTGCAAATTGCAGAGCAGTGTGTACAGTACGATCCTTCCTTTGTGCTGGGCACTGCTCTTGGCATAAGCAATACATGCCTACTTTCAGGCCTCCCAGCAACCCTATGATGGCAGACAATAGTCTCACTCTCCATGGGGAAGCTGGGGCTTGGAGAAGTGAAGCAACTTGCTTGGGGTCTTATATGCAGCTACCAAATGGCAGAGCCAGGACTCAAACCTAGGTCCACCTGACCCCCAACCAAGATATCTGCCAAGAATGATAACTTCCTGGTTATGATTACCCTCCTTTATTGGGGTGGTGGTGGTGGTGGTTAATCTTCAGGGACATCAGTTTTTAAGATGCAATGTGAACTCCTGTCTCAATGAAAAGGGTGGAAGTTTGTGATGCTAGAATTGGGTAAGAGAATAGTAAGTGGGGGATTAAATTGTGGGGAACACATAAAATTCATTAATTTATCCATCCAACAAATATTTACTAGCCTTTACTATATGACAGAGACTGTTTAAAGCATGGGGAGGGGATTCATCAATGATCAAACAGAGAAAAATCTCGGCCCTTGAAAACTTACCTTTGGTGGGGATGAGGCAGACAATTAACAAATTATACTTTCTGTAACAAAATATACTCAATATATAATTATATTATACAATATAAACATAAAGATAGATAGAGATACTATGGAAATGGTGAATAGAGCTATGGAAGAAAATTAAGCAGGGAAAAGGGGTGGGGAGATGGGGGTGTTGGAAGGGATATTGTGATTATAGAAATGGTGGCCAGAAAAGGACTCATTGAGAAGGAAATATTTAAGCAGAGAGCTGAAGGATATGAGACAAGAGCCATGCAGATACATGGTGGGGGGGCGGGGGGTGAGGAGGCAGAAGAGCATTGTAGTAGACAGAGCAAGGGACCAGGTGGTAAGAGTCTACCTAATGTGTCCAGTGAGGAGGGAGGAGGCCCAGGGGCTGGGATTGAAGGAGGGAGGGGGAGAGAAGTGGATAACGAGGTCAGAGAGGGATCTGTATGTGCAGAGGCTTGGAGGTCATGACTTTACCTTGTCCTCAGAAGGAGATGGGGAACCATTGGAGTTATAAGAAGAAGGGTGACAAGATGTGATGACCTTTTTTTTTTTTTTTAACTTTCAAGAGGGTCACTGTGGCAGCTGTGTTGGAAAATAAAAAAAAAGAGGGGAGGCAAGCATGGAAAAAGGAAGACCAAGTGGAAGGCTAATGCAATGATTAAGGTGATGGTGGCTTTGATCCAGGTGGTAGAGGGGAGATACAAAAAGTGGTTAGATTCTGAATATATGTTGCAGGTAGAGTCAACAGGGTTTGCTGATTATTTAGATGTCTGATGCGAGAGGAAAAGTCTTTGCATGACAAGCTGGAAAATTGGACTTGCTATTTACTGAGGTGGACTTCCCTGGTGGCTGAACAGTAAAGAACCCGCCTGCCAATGCAGAAGATGCAGGTTTGACCCTTGGGTCAGGAAGATCCACCAAGAAGGAAATGGCAACCCACTGGAGAGGCCACCCACTCCAGTATTCTTGCCTGGAGAATCCCATGGACAGAGGAGCCCGTGGGTTACAGTCCATGGGGTCGCAAAAGAGTCAGATACAACTTAGCAAATAAACAACAACTATTTACTGAGATGGGAAGGGACTGTGGGAGGAGCAGTCTGGTGCGGGGAGTTGGGGTGGGGAGGGGGCATACAGGCCAAGGATTTGATTGACTGGTATGAACTCACAAGGACAGGCCACTTCAGAAGACTCACCAGCTTCACTCCTTAAACCCTGTTGTGACTGAAAGCCAGATAGCTTAGGACTAGCTTACACTCAGGGATAACCTGACAGTGAGGACTGAGGCCATCCTTTTCATCCTGAGGTGAAACTGAAAATGTTAGTTGCTCATTCGTGTCTGACTCTTTGTGACCCCATGGACTGTAGCCCACGAGGCTCCTCTGTCCATGGGATTATCCAAGGGAGAATACTGGAGAGGGTTGTCATGCCTTCCTCCAGGGGATCTTCCCAACCCAGGGATTGAACCCAGGTCTCCTGCAATGCAGGTGGATTCTTTACCATCTGAGCCACCAGGGAAGCATCCTGAGGTGCATCTGACTAAAAGCAAAAGAGGAAAAACAACAAATTAAAAAACTAAAAATTTCTTATATATCTGTACAGTGAATATAAATTGAAAGCCCAGCACCAGGTATTACGGAGGATGCCACAAGGAAAGTTGTCTGTGGATGGTGGAGAGCAATGGCCCCTCCCAAGTAGAGCGATGGGAAATCATGGTAGGCAGAATAATACCACATCTTAACACAGTGGCTTGCTTTCCAGACAAGATTTAAAGGTTGTGAGCCTTCACCAACTTTTCCAAGGGAAGGAAGGTGAAGTCGCTCAGTCGTGTCCGGCTCTTGGTGACCCCGTGGACTGTAACCTACTAGGCTTCTCCGTCCATGGGATTCTCCAGGCAAGAATATTGGAGTGGATTGCCATTTCCTTCTCCAGGGGATCTTCCTGACCCAGGGATCGAACCCGGGTCTCCCGCATTGGAGGCAGACGCTTTAACCTCTGAGGAAGGAGCGCTCATTTCTTTCCCTGTGGCCCTTCTCAAATTGGGAAGGATTCTCCTTCAGTCAGTGTCACTTTTACAGCCTCCTCTGGAGACTTCCTACAATTCCCGCTCTTAGATTTTCCATTTATGTTGATGCTTGGATCACATGCAAAAACCTTTTAGAAATCCCAGTGTATTATAGGGCTTCCCAGGTGGCGCTAGTGGTTAAGAACCCACCTGCCAATACAAGAGACAGGAGACCCAGGTTTGATCCCTGACTCAGGAAGACCCCTGAAGAAGGAAATGGCAACCCACTCCAGTATTCTTGCCTGGAGAATCCCATGGACAGAGGAGCCTCTCGTGCTTCAGTGGGACGTGCTAGAGTGGGACAAGACTGAGTGACTGAGCACACACGCACAACATATTATACGATTTAAAGCATTAGTACCGCCTGCCTGTTAAGCAGACAAAGTCCTCCTGTGTGGTGTGCTGACTCAACTTGCCCACAAGTAGCACACATCTAGGAGGAGGATAACTAACTTTATCCAGAGAAACACAACCTAAGAGCCATAAAAAGATAGAAAATACATTGTGAATTCGGACCTGCATCCCTCCCATCTTCCGGGAATCAACCAGCCAGGTAGGAGGCAAGGAAGGGCTTTGCAGAGAACCTTTCAAACTTGCACCAGCAAACACCATCCTCTCTGCCTTTGTGACCCATCAGTATTCTGACAAATTACTACAAATTTTGTGGCTTAAAGCAACACAGATGTATTTTTTTTCTTACAGTTCTGGAGGTCAGAAGTCCTACAGTCAGAATGCCTATAGGGCAGCACTCCTCAAGGATCTAGGAGAGAATCTGTTTCCTTGTCTTTTCCAGCTTCCAGAAGTATTTACATTCCCTAGCTTGTGACCCTTTACCCCATCTTCAGAGCACATCACTGCAACCTCCGCTTCCATCATCACATCTCCTTTTCTGACTCTGACCCACTTGTCTCCCTCTTATAAGGACCCCGGTGATGGGGATTTCCCTGGTGGTCCACTGGTTAAGAATCCACCTTGCAATGTAGGGGATGTGGGTTCGATCCCTGGTTAGGCAACTAGGATCCCACATGCCACAAAGCAACTACTGAGCCAGTGCATGCCACAACTAGAGAGTCCATGCACTGGAATGAAAGATACTGCATTATGCAATTAGGACCCAACAGAGTCAAATAAATAAATAAAAGGGCCCCTGCAATGTATTGGATAATCCGGGATAATCTTCCCATCTCAGGATTCCTAACACAGTAACATCTACAACAGGTCTTTCACCATGTGAGGCAACAATTCCAGGAGTTTTCTGTAGATGTTCTTTATCGAATTGAGGAGTTCCCTCCTCTATTCCTAGTGAACTGAGAGTTTTTATTCTGAATGAGTATTGCATTTTATACAAAAAAAAAGCACTTTTTCTGCATCAATTGAGATGATCATGCAAATTTTCTTCTGTGGATTACATACATTAATTGTTGAATATTGAATTAGCCTTGCATCCCTGGAATAAACCCCACTTGGTCATGGCACATGATTATCTTAATACACTGTGGAAATCTATTTAATAATATTTGTTAAGGACCTTTGCATCTATATTTATGAGGGTTATTGGTGTATAGTTTTTTGTTTAGTATGTGATATTTTTGTCTGGTTTGATATCAGGTAAATACTATCTTCATAAAATGAATTGAGAAGTTTTCCCTCTTCTTTTACTTTCTGGAAGACAAAATTACTCTGAGTTTGAGAAGTAATTCTATTCTCCTATTCTAATTCTATCTACTGGAATTTCCTGTTAAAATGCAAGTTTTTCTGGAAATCATGATATTAAACAATTATCAATTATTAGTATGTAATGGGAAATTAACAGATCAGCTAGTAGAGAGCAAGAATGTGAGAGAACCGGAAAGAATTTTGACAGAGGGCACAACAGGTTTACAGAAGGCTGCTAGGCTTAAATAGGCAGTAACAGCTCGCTTTCCCAAGGGTTGGGCAAGACAAGGAGTGGTTCTTTAATTGTTTGTTGTTCAGTTGCTAAGTCCTGTCTGACTTTTTGCAGCCCCATGTACTGTAGCACACCAAGCTTCCCACTCCTTCACTGTCTCCCAGAGTTTGCTCTAATTCATGTCCATTGATTTGGTGATGCTGTCTAACCATTTCATTCTCTGCTGCACCTCCTTTTGCCCTCAGTATTTCCCAGCATCAGGATCTTTTCCAGTGAGTCAGATCGTCACATCAAGTGGCCAAAGTATTTGGAGCTTCAGCTTCAGCATCAGTCCTTCCAATGAATATTCAGGATTGATTTCCTTTAGGATTGATTGGTTTGATCTCCTTACTATCCAAGGGACTCTCAAAAGTCTTTTCCAGCACCACAATTCAAAAGCATCAATTCTTCATCACTCAGCCATCTTTATGGACCAACTCGCATGTCTGTACATGACTCCTAGAAAAACCATAACTTTGACTATGTGGACCTGTGTTGGCAGAGTGATGTCTCTGTTTTTTAATACACTAACTAGGTTTGTCATAACTTTCCTTCCAAGGAGCAAGCGTCTTTTAATTTCATGGCTGCAGTAACCATCCACAGTGATTTTGGAGCCCAAGAAAATAAAATCTGTCACTGCTTCTCCACTTTGTCCCCTTCTGTTTGCCATGAAGTGATGAACTGGATGCCATGATCTTAGTGTTTTGAATGTTAATCCAGCTTCTTCACTCTCCCTTTTCACCTTCATCAAGAGGCCCTTCAGTTCCTCTTTGCTTTCTGCCATAAGGGTGGTATCGTATGCATATCTGAGGTTATTGATATTTCTCCTGGCAATCTTGATTCCAGCTTGTGATTCATCCAGCCTGCCATTTCACATGATGCATATAAGTCAAGTAAGCAGAGTGACAATATACAGCTTTGTTGTACTCTGTTCCCAATTTTGAACCAGTCAGTTGATCCATGTAAGGTTCTAACTGTTGCTTCTTGGTCCACATACAGGTTTCTCAGGAGACAGGTAAGGTGGTCTCATATTCCCATCTCTTTAAGAATTTCCCACAGTTTATTGTGATCCATACAATCAAAGGCTTTAGGGCAGTCAATGAAGCAGAAGTAGATGTTTTTCTGGAACTCCCATGCTTTCCCCATGATCCAATGACTGTTGGCAATTTGATCTCCGTTTCCTCTGCCTCTTTGAAACCCAGATTGTATTATCTGGAAGTTCTCCATTCATGTACTACTGAAGCCTAGCTTGAAGGACTTTGAGCTTAACCTTGTTAGTATGTGAAATGAGTGCAACTGTCTGGTAGTTTGAACATTCTTTGGCATTGCCTTTCTTTGAGATTGGAATGAAAACTGATGTTTTCCAGTCCTGTGGTCACTGCTGAGTTTTCCAAATTTGCTGACATATTGAGTACAGCACTTGAAAAGCATCATTTTTTAGGATTTGAAATAGCTCTGTTGGAATTCCGTCACCTCCACTAGCTTTGTTTGTAGTAATGCTTCCTAAGACTCACTTGACTTCACACTCCAGGATGTCTGGCTCTAGGTGAGTGACCATACCATCATGGTTATCCATGTCATTATGACCTTTTTTGTACAGTTGTGTGTATTTTTGCCACCTCTTCTTAATATCTTGTTTCTGTTAGGTCCATACTGTTTCTGGTTTGTTTGTTTGTTTTTTTAATCGTGCCCATCCTTGCATGAAATATTCCCTTGATATCTCCAATTTTATTGAAGAGATCGTTTCTCTTTCCTATTTGATTTTTTCCTCTACTTCTTTGCATTGTTCATTAAACTTCTTCTTATATCTCCTTGCTATTCTCTGGAACTCTGCATTCAGTTGGGTATGTCTTTTCCTTTCTCCCTTGCTTTTTGCTTCTCTTCTTTCCTCAGCTATTTGTAAAGCCTCCTCAGACAACTTTGCCTTCTTGAGTGTCTTTTTCTTTGGGATGGTTTTAGTCACTGCCTCCTATAAAATGTTACAAACCTCTGTCCAAGCACTCTGTCTACCAGATCTAATCCCCTGAATCTATTCTTAAGATCCGATGTATAATTATAAGGGATTTGACTTACACCATACCTGACTGGCCTAGTGGTTTTCCCTACTTTCTTCAATTAAAGTACAGGCTAGGAGTCAGCCAATTAGAGCAAAGTACAAGCTTCAAGTCAGTCAATCAGTACAAAGTGCAGGCTAAGAGTAGGCCAATCAGGACAATATACAGGCTAATAGTCAGCCAATCTGGGTTAAGTACAGGTGCAAGTCAGCCAATCACAGCAAAGTACAGCTTAGTGGTCAGCCAATCAGAGCAAAGTACAGGCTAGGAGTTAGCCAATCTGGGAAAATTACAGGCTAGTACTTAGCCAGTCGGGGCAAAGTACGTGCTAGGAGTCAGCCAATCAGGGCAAAGTCAGGCCAGGAGTAAGACAATCGGAGCAGTGTACAGGCTAGCACACAGCCAATGTGGGCTAAGTATAGGCTGGGAATCAGACAATCACAGCAAAATATAGGTTAGTGGTCAGCCAATCAGAGCAAAGTACCAGCTAGGAGTCTGCTAATCAGGGCAAAGTACAGGCTAGGAATCAGACAACCAGTGCAATGTGCAGGCTAGAAGTCAATCAGTGCAAAGTACTAGCTAGAAGTTGGCTGCTGCTGAGTCGCTTCAGTCATGTCCGACTCTGTGTGACCCCAGAGACGGCAGCCCACCAGGTTCCCCCGTCCCTGGGATTCTCCAGGCAAGAACACTGGAGTGGGTTGCCATTTCCTGCTCCAGTGCATGCAAGTGAAAAATGAAAGTGAAGTCGCTCAGTCGTGTCCGACTCTTCGCGACCTGACAGGCGGCTTGGGTGCTTCATTACAACATGGTGAGGTGGAAATCTCAGCTTCCCACTTGGTCTTTGCCGATGGGGATCGGGGTGAGGCCACTTTTTTTTTTTTTTTTTCTGTAGTGCTTAGCTGGAGTAAAGCAGTTTTTGTCTAAACATTTTCTGTCATTCTAGGCTGTCCATTTTCTGGTCTTGGGCTAAAGAAAGCAGGCTTTTCTTGGCGCTTTTATGTCTGCATTCATTACCAGTTCTGGGTTGCCACCTTCCTCAGGTCCAAGTCTAGGCTATATGAGGCAAAAAGGAAACCCACAGAACTCACCACCAACTCATTCCTTGGGTCCTAAAATCCCTAGATGGGCTGTCTTCTTCTCTCCACCTTTCTGACTCTTCATATGGTTGTTTCATATAGAATGTCAAGAGTATTTAGTTGTAATGCAGCAGAGAAATAGCAAAAAGAATGTGTATTCCACCTTCTAGAAAGCAGAGGTCCTGGGCTTTTTTTAAAAAAATTCAAAGAATATAGAACAAAGGTAAAAACACTTTCTCAGTCTCACTCATAATCAAAAAAAAAGGCAGTCTCAGGACCCAGAGATATCTCTCTAAGGAAATACCACTCTTGGCTTTACTACCCTTTGGTCAACTGGGAAACTCCAAATACACACTTTAAAAAGAGTATTTTGAACTGCTTGTGTTCGTTCCTGTTCATCAGGGTTTTTGTTTGTTCAAATTGAGCTCCACAGAGCATGTTCCTCAGAATCACCTTGTGATGCTTATTAAAAATGCATTCAGGCCGACTGAGAGAGGAAGGGGAAAATGTGGACATGAACCAGGAGGAACACCATGTGAATCCTGAGGCAGGGATTGGACTTATTCTGCCTTAAGCCAAGGGATGGCTGGCCACCAGCAGAAGTCAGGAGAAAGTATTTGGTAACCAGACTGATGGAATTTGAAGGAACTGGGAGTTCTATGAAGAAAATGGCTTCATCAAAGATCAAGCCCTTAGCCTTTGGAGTGGGAGCATTGACTCCAAGATGCTAGACTACCAGAGAACTAACACTAGGGAGTATCAAATAGTGAGAACTCACATAAAGGAAACTGCTTGAATACAAGACCTGGCATCACCCAACCACCAGTAGCACCCGGTGCAGGATCCCTTGTCTAAACAAAAAAAAAAAACAAAACAAAAATACAAATCATTAGCAGACAGGATTACCACCTTGCCCAGGATTACCAGCCTTGCCCATCAGAGGAAAAACAAACCAAAAAAACTCAGCACAAATCTCACCCTATACGAAGCTTACACAAACCACTGGACCAACCTTAGGAGGGCAGAAACCAAAAGGAAGAAAGAATTCAACCTTTAAGGCTGGGAAAAGGAGATCCCAAACACATTAAGTTAAAAAAATAATAATAATGAAAAGACAGAGATATACTACACAAATGAAGGAACAAACTAGAAACACAGAAGTCCAAATAAATGAAGAAGTAGGCAAACTACCTGAAAAAGAATTCAGAATAATGATAGTAAAGATGATCAAAAACCTTGAAAACAAAATGGAGAAAATGCAAGAATCAATTAACAAAGACCTAGAAGAATTAAAGAATAAACATACAGAGACAAACAACACAATTACTGAAATTAAAAATACTCTAGAAGGAATCAATAGCAGAATATCTGAAGCAGAAGAATGAATCAGTGAGCTGAAAGATAAAATGGTGGAAATAACTTCTGAAGAGAAGAATAAAGTAAAAAGAACGAAAAGAGCTGAAGATAGTCTCAAAGACCTCTGGGACAATATCAAATGCACAACATTCAAATTATAGGGGTTCCAGAAGAAGAAGAGAAAAAGAAAGGGTATGAGAAACTTTCTGAAGAGATAATAGTTGAAAATTTTCCCAACATGGAAAAAGAAATAGTCAATCAAGTTCAAGACGTGCAAAGAGTCCCATACAGGGTAAACCCAAGGAGAAACACGCTAAGACACATACTAATCAAACTAACAAAGACTAAACACAAAGAAAGAATATTAAAAGCAGAAAGGGAAAAGCAACAAGTAATATACAAGGGAAACCCCATACACTTAACAGCTGATCTTTCAGCAGAAACTCTGCAGGCCAGAAGGGAATGGCAAGATATATTTAACATACTGAAAGGGAAAAATCTACAACCAAGATTACTGTACCCAGCAAGGATCTCATTCAAAATTGATGGAGAAATAAAAAGCTTTTCAGACAAGCAAAAGTTAAGAGAATTCAGTGCCACCAAACCAGCTTTATAATAAGTGTTAAAGGGACTTATATAGCCAAGAAATACAAGAGAAGAAAAAGATCTACAAAATCAACCTCAAACAGTTAAGAAAATGGCAATAGGCAAAAGTATCAATGATTACTTTAAATGAAAACAGATTAAATGCTCCAACCAAAAGACACAGACTGGCTGAATGGCTACAAAAACAAGACCCATATATATGCTGTCTACAAGAAACCCACTTCAGACCTAAAGACACATATAGATTGAAAGTGAGAAGATGGAAAAATATATTCCATGAAAATGGGAAGCAAAAGAAAGCTGGAGTAGCAATCCTCATGTCAGACAAAATAGACCTTAAAATAAGAGTACTATAAGGGACAAGGAAGGACACTACACAATGATCAAGGGATCAATCCAAGAGGAAGACATAGCAATTGTAAATATCTATGCACCCAACATAGGAGCACCTCAATACATAAGACAACACTAACAGACATAAACGGAGAAATTGACAGTAACACAATAATAGTAGGAGACTTTAACACCCCACTCACACCAATGGACAGATCATCAAAACATAAAATTAATAAGGAAACACAAGTAAATGATACATTAGATGAGATGGATCTCATTGATATCTTTAGGACATTCCATCCAAATGCAGAATATACCTTCTTCTCAAGTGCATGTGGAACATTCTCCAGGATAGACCACACCTTGGGTCACAAATCAAACCTCAGTCAATTTAAGAAAATTGAAATTATATCAAGCATCTTCTCTGACCACAGTGCAATGAGACTAGATATCAATTATAAGAAAAAAAAACTGTAAAAAAACACAAACTCATGGAGATTAAACAATATGTTTCTAAACAACCAACAGGTTACTGAAGAAATCAAAAGGGAAATAAAAAAGTCTCTAGAAACAAATGACAATGAAAAGATGACAACTCAAAACCTATGGAATGCAGCAGAAGCAGTTTTAATAGGTAAGTTCATAGCAATACAATCCTACCTCAAGAAACGAGAAAAACGTTGAATAGATAACCTAACTTTACACCTAAAACAACTGGAAAAAGAAGAACAAAAACAACCAAAATTAGTAGAAGGAAAGAAATCATAAAGATATGAGCAGAAATAAATGAAAAAGAAATGAAAGAAACAATAGTAAAGATTAATAAAACTAAAAGCTGGTTCTTTGAGAAGATAAACAAAATTGACAAACCTTTAGCCAGACTCATCAAGAAAAAAAGAAGAATCAAATTAACAAAATTAGAAATGAAAAAGGAGAGGTTACAACAGACAATGCAGAAATACAAAGGATTTTAAGAGACTATTATGAACAACTATGTGGCAATAAAATGGATAACCTGGAAGAAATGGACAGATTCTTGGAAAAGTTCAATCCTCCAAGACTTAACCAGGAAGAAATAGAAATTATGAACAACCCAATTACACGCACTGAAATTGAAGCTGTGATCAAAAATCTCCCATAAAACAAAAGCCCAGGATCATATGGCTTCACAGGAGAATTCTATCAAACGTTTAGAAAAGAGCTAATGCCTATCCTTCTAAACTCTTTCAAAAAATTGCAGAGGAAGGAATAATTCCAAACTCATTCTATGAGGCCACCATCACCCTGATACCAAAACCAGACAAAGACAACACACAAAAAAGAAAACTACAGGCTAATATCACGGATGAACATAGACGCAAAAATCCTCAACAAAATTTTAGCAAACAGGATTCAGCAATACATCAAAAAGCTTACATATCATGATCAAGTTGGGTTTATTCCAGGGATGCAAGGATTCTTCAATATATGCAAATCAATCAATGTGATACAGCATATTAACAAATTGAAGATAAAAACCATATGATCATCTCAATAGATGCAGAAAAAGCCTTTGACAAAATTCAGCACCCATTTATGATTAAAACTCTTCAAAAAATGGGCATAGAATGAACCTACCTCAACATAGTAAAGGCAATATATAATAAGCCTATAGCAAACATTATTTTCAATGGTGAAAAACTGAAAGTATATGCCCTAAGATCAGGAACAAGACAAGGGTGTCCACTTTCACGACTATTATTCAACATAGTTTTGGAAGTCCTAGCTACAGCAATCAGAGAAGAAAAAGAAATAAAAGGAATCCAGATAGGAAAAGAAGAAGTAAAGCTCTCACTCTCTGCAGATGACATGATACTGTACATAGAAAACCCTAAAGATAGTATCAAAAAATTACTAGAGCTAATCAGTGAATTTAGCAAAGTTGTAGGATACAAAATCAATATACAGAAATCACTTGCATTTCTATATACTAACAATGAAAAATCAGAGAGAGAAATTAAGGAATCAATCCCATTCACCACTACCACAAAAATAATTAAATATCTAGGAATAAACTTACCTAAGGAGACAAAAGAACTGTACATAAAAGAATTATAAGACACTAGTGAAAGAAATCAAAGATAACATAAACAGATGGAGAGATATTCCATGTTACTGGGTAGGAAGAATCAATATTGTGAAAATGCCTGTACTACAAATACAATCTACAGATTCAATGTGATCCCTATCAAATTACCAATGGCATTTTTCACATAACTAGAACAGAAAATTTCACAATTCATACGGAAACACAAAAGACCCCAAATAGCCAAAGCAGTCTTAAGAAAGAAGATTGGAGCTGGAGGAATCAACCTTCCTGACTTCAGATTATACTACAAAACTACAGTCATCAGGACAGTATGGTACTGGCACAAAAACAGAAAAATAGACCCATGGAACAAGATAGAAAGCCCAGAAATAAAACCATGCACCCATGGGTACCTTATTTTTGACAAAGGAGGCAAGAGTATACGATGGGGCAAAGAGAGCCTCTTCAATAAATGATCCTGGGAAAACTGGACAGTTACATGTAAAAGAATGAAATTAGAACACTTCCTAACACTATACACAAAGATAAACTCAAAATGGATTAAAGATCTACATGAAACTATAAAATTCTTAGAGGAAAACATAGGCAGAACACTTGATGACATAAATCAAAGCAAGATCCTCTATGATCCACCTTCTAGAGTAACAGAAATAAAAACAAAAATAAACAAGTGGGACCTGATTAAACTTAAAAGCTTTTGCACAGCAAAGGAAACTATAAGCAAGGTAAAAAACACCCCTCAGAATAGGAGAAAATAATAGCAAATGAAACAACTGAGAAAGGATTAATTTCTAAAATATACAAGCAGATCATACAACTCAGTACCAGAAAAACCAACAACCCAATCAAAAAGTGGGGAAAAGACCTAAACAGACATTTCTCCCAAGAAGACATAAATATGGCTAACAAACACATGAAAAGATGCTCAACATTGCTCACTGTTAGAGAAATGCAAATCAAAACTACAATGAGATATCACTTCACACTGGCCAGAATGGCCATCATCGAAAAATCTACAAACAATAAATGTTGGAGAGGGTGTGGAGAAAAGGGAACACTCTTAAAACTGTTGGTGGAAATGTAAATTGATATAGCCACTATGGAAGACGGTATGGAGATTCCTTAAAAAAACTGAATAAAACCACCATATGACCCAGCAATCCCACTCCTAGGCATATACCCCAAAGAAAACAAAATTGAAATAGACACATGTATCCCATTGTTCATTGCAGCACTATTTACAATAGCTAGAACATGGGAGCAACCTAGATGTCCATTGACAGATGAATGGATAAAGAAGTGGTGGTACATAAACACAATGGAATATTACTCAGCCATATAAAGGAATGCTTTTGAGTCAATTCTGATGAGGTGGATGAACCTAGAACCTATTATACAGAGTGAAATAAGTCAGAAAGAGAAAGATAAGTATTGTATTCTAATGCATATATATGGAATCTAGAAAAATGGTACTGAAGAATTTATTTACAGGGCAGCAATGGAGAAACAAACAGAGAGAATGGACTTACGGACATGGGGAGAAGAAAGGAGAGGGGGAGAAGGAAGGAGAGGGTGAGATGTATGGAGAGAGTAACATGGAAACTTACATTACCATATGCAAAATAGATAGCCAATGGAAATTTGCTGTATGGCTCAGGAAACTCAAACAGGGGCTCTGTATCAACCTAGAGGGGTGGGATGGGGAGGAGATGGGAGGGAGGTTCAAAATGGAGGGGGTATATGCATACCTATGGCTGATTCATGTTGAGGTTTGACAAAAAACAACAAAATTCTGTAAAGCAATTATCCTTCAATTAAAAAATAGATAAATTAAAAAGAAAGAAAAACAAATTTTAAAAAATGCATTCAGACCTTCCAAATCAGAGCCCAGGGCTGGAGACTTGGAATCAGCATTTTAACAAGCATTCCCTGCCCTCAAGAGATTCTGGTGTACCTTAACATTTGAGACGGAGAAGGCAATGGCACCCCACTCCAGTACTCTTGCCTGGAAAATCCCATGGATGGAGGAGCCTGGTAGGCTGCAGTCCATGGGGTCGCTAAGAGTCAGACAAGACTGAGCGACTTCCCTTTCACTTTTCACTTTCATGCATTGGAGCAGGAAATGGCAACCCACTCCAGTATTCTTGCCTGGAGAATCCCAGGGACGGGGGAGCCTGGTGGGCTGCCGTCTATGGGGTCGCACGGAGTCGGACATGACTGAAGCGACTTAGCAGCAGCAGCATTTGAGAACCAGTGATCTAAGTCAGTGTGTGATAAAATTACAGACCAGGTGTAGGATGAAGTTTTTATTACAGCCCTGGAGGCTATCCTTTAGGGACTATTAATCATTAATCAGGGCCCTCCAGGCAGCAGGGATCAACCAGTTACTAATCCCCTTCATTGCCTTCACAGCCAGTCATTATTATGCTGCTTTGCACAAATGTCTGTAAAGTCCTCAGCCATTGCTTTCGTACATTTCACTTGCTTCCCAGAGCTATCAATCTGCTAAAACCACCAAAGACCATGAAACTGAGTCCATTCAGTGAAAACAAATCATCCTTTTCAAATAGACCATTTTAGATTACCTCCTGGAATCAACATCAAGCTTACTGATATGTCCATTACACTTCCTCTCTTGTTTCCTTTTTTGAAACCTATGAACACATTTGCCTGCCTTCAGGCCTCTAGCACCTATCCTAGTAAATAAAAGTATCCATAAGAGTGGTTTCAGTTCAGTTCAGTAGCTCAGTTGTGTCCAACTCCTTGAGACCCCATGGACCACAGCACACCAAGCTTCCCTGTCCATCACCAATTCCCAGAGCTTGTTCAAACTCATGTCCACCGAGTCGGTGATGCCATCCAACCAGCTCGTCCTCTGTCATCTTCTTCTCCTCCTGCCTTCAGTCTTTGCATCTTCGAGTGGTTTAGGGGTCTGATTTGCAAGCACTCCAAATACTCGGACAGATGTAATTTGCCCTGACTGGAAAGTTGACCTTGCTTAAAGCAATGAGATTCTCTCTTGATAACCATTTTACCCATCCTGGACTTCTCTTCCTTTACCAATGTTTGGTCTAGATTCTTTCTATTCAAAGTGGGGTTGGGGGAAGGGATAGCTATGGAGTTTGGGATGGACATGTACACACTGCTATATTTAAAATAGATAACCAACAAGGGCCTACTCTCTAGCACATGGAATTTTGCTTAATGTTACGTGGCAACCTGGATGGGAGGGGGGTTAGGGGGAGAATGGCTACATGTATACGTATGGCTATCACAACATTGTTCATCAACTATACCCCAACACAACATAAAAAGGTTAATTAAAAAAATTTGAAAAGAAATTGGTAAATACTATTTAAAAAAAAAAAACAAAACAACAGAGTGGGGTTGGAAGTCCAGTTACATCAGCATCACCTGGGAGCTTGTCAGAAGCACAGGATCTTGGGCCCCACTCAGACCCACTGAATCAGAATCTCCATTTTAACAAAATCCTGAAGTGATGCACATGCATGTTAAAGTTTGAAAAGCCCCAGGTTAGACTTTTCAGTATGAAAAATTCTCCTTGATAGAAAAGATAGGTACAAAGTGAACATAGAGGAGCTCTGCTCTGTCTTTATCATCCATCACTGTGTCACTTTCAATTGTGTCCTTTTCTTTTTTAAATTTTGCTTTATTGATTCATTGATTTGGCTGAGACAAGTCTTACTTGTGGCATGTGAACACTTAGTTGTTGCATGTGGGATCTCATTCCCTGACCAGGGATTGAACCCCGGCTTCCTGCATTGGGAGTGCGGAGTCTTAGCCACTGGACCACCAGGGAAGTCCCTGTATCACTTTCTTGATTGTCTTCCCGCCCTTAACCTTACTGTGAAATGCTCTTTATGATGATCTTGCCAGTCTTTAAAAGCCCCAGGTCTACATCCAGTGTTGAGTCTTCTGAACAATTTATGCAGGTCTATACTAGCCTCCTGCACTTATCAGTGACCTTGTGGGGCTCCTTCCCAAATTTAACCTTCTACGAACTGAAGGTAAGGGACTTTTCTTCATCAAGAATCTACAAGGTGGAGTGATTCTCTGCACAGAGAAATCTGTTGCAGTCCAGGGTACAGAGCACTCAGGAGTGGCTACATCCCTCTCTTTCTGCACAGACCCTCAAACAAACCTAGATTTTCAAAAAGGTCCCTAAGACTGGCCCCTGAAGGATCTTGTTACTTATTCCAGAAAAGCAGACTATTCCATGTTTGGCTCCCAGTGAGTGATACATGCTTTCTTAGGTAAGCACAGACCTGGGAGACCACACACCGCTTTCAAGTGTCCTACCCCAGCCCACTTGTTTCTGGGAGTCCCACCTTGGTTTCTTTGCTTGTTCATATACTGTTCCAGCTTCCACTTCTCATGCCCCCTGCTTGCAAGGCTATTTAGAGCAATCTGACAGCTTGGCGTCCATGATGAGATACCAATATGGCTTACTGTAACTCCTCCCAGGGCTTGCAAGCCTTGGGGTGCCCAAGATTAGATGGGTATCCTGGATTAGATGGGTATCCTCCCCAATTTCATGCCATTCTCTGTTACCTGGGCCTCAAAGAGGAAAGAAAGCCCTGCTTTCTTTCAGTCTCTCAAAGTCTCCCTCAGGCAAGTCCAGAAACTCATGGTTCTCATTTGCTTAAGCACTGAAGTGAAAAGTCTAGAAAAGGAATTCATGCCATTTTGTCCCCTTAGAACTCCTCTTGCCTTTGTCTAGCCCTCTTCACCACCAAAAACTTTTATTTTCTCATGTTTACAGAGCAAAAGTTCTTCCCTTGTGGCTCAGGTGGCAAAGAATCTGCCTGCAATGCGGCAGACCTGGGTTTGATCCCTGGATTGGGAAGATCCCGTGGAGAAGGGAAAGGCTACCCACTCCAGTATTCTGGCCTGGAGAATTCCATAGACTGTATAGTCCATGGGGTCACAGAGTTGGACACGACTGAGCAACTTTCACTTCACTTCACAGAGCGAAAGACTCCACAAATTCATATATATATATATATTCATATACAGATGGATATAAAAAGACACTGTTAGGTGTTTGGGAGAGAAAGAAGGGGAAATTGTATACTTTAGCAGTGACTGGTCTCCAGTCATTTCAGCCAGAAGTGCCCAATTATCACTGAATTTTTAAAGATTTTTTTAATGTGGACCTTTTCTAAAGTCTTTACTGAATTTATTCAATATTGTTTCTGTTTTATGTTTTGGTTTTTTGGCCCCGCAGCATGTGGGATCTTAGCTCCTTGACCAGGGATCGAACCTGCACCCGATGCATTGGAAGGTGAAGTCTTAACCACTGGACTGTCAAGGAAGTCCTTGCATTTGTTTAATTTCCAAACATTCAGGGAATTTCCCAGTTATCTTTCCAATTATTGATTTCTACTATAATTCTTTTTCTACTGTGGTCAGTAAACATGCTCTGTACTATATTCATCTTTATAAATTTATTGATACTTTCATTATGGTCTAGCATGGTTTCTCATGCTGAATGTCCCTCACCCACTTGAAAAGACTGTGTCTTCTGCTGTTGCTGGAGGGAGAGAGCTGTAAATGTTAATTAGGGCAAGTTGTTTGATGGTATCTTAATGACCATCTACTTTTTCTATTGATGACTGAGAGAGGAGTGCTAAAGTCTTCAAATATAATTGTGGATTTGTTTATTTCTCCTTTAAATTCTACCAGGTTTTGCTTCACATATTTCACAGCTTTGTTATTAGGTACACACATATTCAGAATGATGACTTCTTATGAACTGAGCCTTTCATCATTATGAAATATCCTTCCCTATCTCCAGTAATACTCTTTATCTTAAAGTCTGTTTTATCTGATGTTAATATAATCACTAGATTTCTTAAGCTTCTTGTTTGTGTAGTATATATTTTTCTGTCCTTTTACTTTTTTTTTTTTTTTTGGCAGCACCATGCAGTTTTCAGGATCTTTCGGGCTCCCTGAAGTGGAAGTGCTGCGTCCTAATCAAGGGAAGTGCTGGACCTCAAGGGAATTCCCTGTGTTTCTACTTTACCCTAGTATTTAAACTATTAAACTGGGTTTCCCTTTCTTATAGGGAAGGCTATTTATTTATTTATTGCAAGTCTGACAACATCTAGCTTTTATTTGGAGCGTTCACTACAGTCCCTGTAATTATTGATATGGTTGTTTCTAAATCTCCCATCTTGGGATTTCTTCATATTTGTCCTATTCTTTCTCTTTTTTTCCCCTCCTTTCCTCCCTTCCTTAACATTTCCTGAGTATTTTTAGTATTCTATTTTGGCTTTTTAGCCATATGTCTTATTTTATGTTTTAGTAGTTGATCTGAACACCACAGTAGGAATCCATAACTTATCACAGTGTACTTTGAATTAATACTGTACCAGTTCACATAAAATGTAAGAGCCTTTTAACAGCACGCTTCCCTTTACTCCTTTCCTTCACATTGTAATCTTGTTTTCTACTTCTAGATTACAAATCCTACAAGACACTGTTATTCTTTTTGTTTAAAATAGTCAATTGTCTTTTCAGTACATTAAGAAATGAAAAACGAGTCTTTTATGTTTACCCAGACATTAACATATCCAGTGCCTTTCATTCCTTCACGTAGCTCTGAATTTCCAGCTGGTATAATTTCCCTTAGGTCTGAAGAATTTCCTTTAATAATTCTTATGGAACAAGTCTGCTGGGGATGAATTACAATTGGTTCTCATTACTGAAAGTTCTGTAGTTATGTTCTGTAGAGTCACCACGCACACTGAGTTAATGAAGCCTGAACCAGTGCCTCTAGGGCAAATACAAGGTTAGGGTCCTGCTAGCATCTGGTCAAAACATGGTCATCAATTGATCAATAAGTAACCCTGTTTTATGTGTTTCCATTTAAAGATAACTTATTTAATATACCGACACATGTACTTTCTCTGTAAGGCACGTCAAGCCTTCTTGCACTTGAGAACACTAGACAGCACTTCAGCACAGCCTTGAGGGTCATTTTAAATAGCAAAATCACCAATAAAAATGTGGCAGTAAACAGACCACAGAAACGACACTTTTTTTTTTTTAACAACATGAGAGCTGAAACAAGAAGGCATTGCTTTGCTTGACCTCAGCTGGGAATGTGCACTCCTGGGAATTCAAAATTTTGCCACTCTGTGCATGTCCCTGAATGACTTCAAAAGTGCCACAAGAGCATTGATTTGGAGGGTTTCAGATAAATTTCAGCCAGTAGGTGAATTTGTAAATATGGAATCCATGAATAATGAGAATTGACAGTATCTGATATTTCTAGAATTTTTTATCATCCTTTAAAGAGTGTTGAGCTTAGTTCTAGCAGTTCTCACTCATCTGATGCCTGAAAATAATTGTTCCATATATTTTGTTTACTTATATATGTTCACAGCCAGAAGGTAAGTCTGATGCCCATCACTCTATCATGCCCAAGCCATCCTTGAATTTGGAAGGGAAGATGTAAACTCTGTATTCAGTCTCCCAACAAGTATTGTGTGGATGTGAATGAAGAGGTATCCAGGGGTATCTTTGCAAAACTTGGTTATTGTATAAATGGCTACTTTCTAGCATCCTGTTAGGTGTTGTGAAAAATGAAGAAGAGTAAAAACTCTGCTCTTCTTCCTAAGGAATTTATATTTCAGAAGACAAGACGTCATACATGAAATGTCAGCATTTCTTTCACTACAGTCCTGATTACCGGCCTTAACTCTGTTCCCCTGCAAGCCCTGCCCACAAAACTGTTACAGCGATGTCTTCAGGCTGAGGGGTCAAGCAAAATCTCCACTGGATACAATACCCTCAGGTTGCCCTATTACACTTGGGTCCTATTAATACATTTGACATTTGGGGTGATCAACTGATTCTGCTTTAACCAGAACTTTCTCAGGAAATTCTATGTCCCAGGAAACTAGACTAGTCAGCCACTGTAGCCCATGTTCCCCACAGATTTCCATTGCTTGGACATTAATTCAAAAAAAAAGGTGTAATATGTGGAGTACAGAGGAATGGTCTCTAGTCCTCAAATACTTTTATTTTATTTTTTTCTACAATGTCACATGGCTCACAATTCCATCAGAAATAATGATGCTGGGTTGGTGGCATTCTATTGGAAATTCTTGTTAAAATGCAAGTATTTCTGGAAATCATGACATTAAACAATTATCAATTATTAATATGCAATGTGAATTTAACAGATCAGCCAGTAGAGACCAGGACTATGAGAGAACAGGAAAGATTAGGTTTGACAGAAGGCTGCCAGTTTTAAGTAAGTGGTAACACCTCCCTTTCCCAAGTGTTGGGCAAGACAAGTAGTGGTTCTTTACTTGTTTGTTGTTGTTCAGTCACTAAGTCCTATCCAACTCTTTGCAACCCCATGGACTGCAGCAAACCAGGCTTCCCTGTCCTTCCCCATCTCCTGGAGTTTGCTCAAACTTATGTCCACTGAGTCAGTGAAGTTATCTAACTCATCCACTGTCACCCCCTCCTACTTTTGCTTACAGTCTTTCCCAGAATCAGAATATTTTCCAATGAGTCAGCTCTTCCCATCTAGTGGCCAAAGTACTGAGGCTTCAGCTTCAGCATCAGTCCTTCCAATGCCTATTCAGGGTTGATTTCCTTTAGGACTCACAGGTTCGATCTCCTTGCAAGGAGTCCAAGGGACTCTCAA
This sequence comes from Capricornis sumatraensis, assembly GCF_032405125.1. NCBI lineage: Eukaryota > Metazoa > Chordata > Mammalia > Artiodactyla > Bovidae > Capricornis > Capricornis sumatraensis. The sequence continues at coordinate 27,228,005 of NC_091092.1, forward strand.
ATGTCTTCACCAGCACCACAGTTCAAAAGCATCAATTCTTCAGTGCTCAGCCATCTTTATGGTGTAACTCTCACATCCATACACGATTACTGGAAAAACCATAGCTTTGACTAAGGACTTTTGACAGTAAAGTGATGTCTCTTATTTTTAATATGCTATCTAGGTTACTCATAGCGTTTCTTCCAAGGGGCAAATGCCTTTTAATTTCATGGCTGCAGTCACCATCCACGGTGATTTTGGAGCCCAAGAAAATAAAATGTCACTACTTCTCCACTTTTCCCCTTATATTTGCCATGAAGTGGTGGGACCAGATGACATAATTTTAGTTTTTTTGATGTTGAGTTTCAAGCCAGCTTTTTCACTCTCCTCTTCTACCCTCATCAAGAGGTTCTTTAGTACCTTTTCACTTCCTGCCATTAGAGTGGTAACATCTGCATACCTAAGGTTGTTGATATTTCTCCTGGAAATCTTGATTTCAGCTGGTGATTCATCCAGCCTGGCATTTCACATGATGTACTCTGCATAGAAGTTAAATTAACAGGATGACAGTTATACAGCCTTGTCATAGTCCTTTCCCAATTTTGAACCAGTCAGTTGTTTCATGTAATGTTCTAACTATTGATTCTTGACCCACATACAGATTTCTCGGGAGACAGGTAAGGTCGTCTGGTATTCCCATCACTTGAAGAATTTTCCACAATTTACTGTGATCCACACATTCAAGGCTTTCAGTTCAGTTCAGTTCAGTCACTCAGGCGTGTCCGACTCTTTGCAACCCCATGAATCGCAGCACGCCAGGCCTCCCTGTCCATCACCAACTCCCGGAGGTCACTCAGACTCACGTCCATCAAGTCAGTGATGCCATCCAGCCATCTCATCCTCTGTCGTCCCCTTCTCCTCCTGCCCCCAATCCCTCCCAGCATCAGAGTCTTTTCCAATGAGTCAACTCTTCGCATGAGGTGGCCAAAGTACTGGAGCTTCAGCTTTAGCATCATTCCCTCCAAAGAAATCCCAGGGCTGATCTCCTTCAGAATGGACTGGTTGGATCTCCTTGCAGTCCAAGGGACTCTCAAGAGTCTTAGTGTAGTCAATAAAGCAGAAGCAGATGTTTTTCTGGAACTCCCTTGCTCTCTCCATGGTCCAGTGAATGTTGGCAATTTGATCTCTAGTTCCTCTGTCTCTTTGAATCCAGCTTGTACACCTGGAAGTTCTCCATTCATGTACTGCTAAAGCCTAGGTTGAAGGATTTTGAGCATAACCTTGCTAGCATGTGAAATGAGCACAATTGTCTGCTAGTTTGGGAAGATCCCCTGGAGAAGGAAATGGCAACCCACTCCAGTATCCTTGCCTGGAAAATCTCATGGACAGAGGTACCTGGTGGGCTGCAGTCCATGGGGTCACAAAGAGTGGGGCACGACTGAGTGACTAACAGTTACTTACTTTGAACATTACTTGGCATCGGCCTTCTTTGTGATTGGAATGAAAACTGACCTTTTCCAGTCTGAGGCCACTGATTTTTTTCCAAATTTGCTGATGTAGTGAGTGCATCACTTTCACAACATTATCTTTTAGGAATTGAAATAGCTCTGCTAAAATTTCATCACCTCCACTAGCTTTCTTTGTAGTAATGCTTCCTAAGGCCCATTTGACTAGGTGAGTGACAAGGCCATTGTGGTTATCCCGGTCATTAAGATGTTTTTGTATAATGCTTCTGTGTATCCTTGCCACCTTTTCTTAATCTCTTCTGCTTCTGTTAGGCCCTTACCTTTTCTGTTTTTTTATTATGCCCATCCGGCATGAAACATTCCCTTGATATTTCCAATTTTCTTAAAGAGATCTCTAGTCTTTCCCAATCTACTGTTTTCCTCTACTTTCCATTGCTCATTTAATGGCTTCTTATCTCTCCTTGCTAGTCTCTGGAACTCTGCATTCAGTTAGGTATAGCTTTCCCTTTCTCGCTTGCTTTTTGCTTATCTTCTTTCCTCAGCTATTTGTGAAGCCTCCTCAGTCAACGATTTTGCCTTCTTGTGTTTCTTTTTCTTTAGGGTGGTTTTGGTCATTGCCTCCTACACAGTGTTAGGTATCTCTGTCCATAGACCTTCAGGCACTCAGTCTACTAGATCTAATCCCCTGAATCTATCTTAACCTCCAATGTATAATCATAAGGGGCTTTGACTTGGGTCCTATCTGACTGGCCTAGTCATTTTCCCTACATTCCTCAATTAATCTACAGGCTAGGAGTCAGCCAATCAGGGCAAAGTGAAGGCTAGGCATCAGCCAATTACAGTACAGAACAGGATAGTTGTCAGCCAATCAGGATGAAGTACAACCTGTGAGTCAGCCAAACAGAGCAAAATACAGGCTAGTAGTCAGCCAATCGAGGCAACATAGAGGCAAAGAGTGAGCCAAACAGGGCAAATTACAGGCTAGGAGTCAGCCAATCAGGACAAACCATAGGCTAGGAGCTCGCCAATCAAAGCATACTACAGCCTAGGAGTCAGCCAATCATGAGAGAGTGCAGGTTAGCTTTCAGCCAATCAGGGCAAGCTACAGGCTGGGGCATCCCTGGTGGCTCAGGGGTAAAGAGTCTGCATGCAAAGCAGGAGCCAAAAGAGAAGGGGGTTTGATTCCTGGGTCTGGAAGAGCCCCTTGCAGAGGGCATTGACAACTCACTCCAGTATTCTTAGGAGAAGAAGCCCATGGACAGAGGAGCCTGGTGGGCTACAGTCCATGGGGGTCCCAAAGAATCCGACATGACTGATGAACTGAGCATGCACGCATGCCTGGCAGTATCCACCTAGGACCAGCTACAGATCATCCCCTCTAGATAAGACCATCAAAATAAATAAGTAAATCACAGTAACAAGAACTACCCAAGTGTACTCTAGGTCAGGGAGTGTTGAAAGGGATTTATAGACATAACCCCATGAAATCCTTGCCACCACTCTGTAACGTGGGGACCTAATATTACTATAAATGAGGAAACAAAGCCACAGAGAGGTTAAAAATGTAGTCCAGGTCACAGAATTATAGCAGAATTCAAATTCAGGTTTTCCTGACTTTGCAGGAAATTTAGATTTTTTTACCTTCAACTTTTTATTATGAAAAACTTCAGGCATATACAAAAGTAGAGTGATAATCTCAAGAACCCTGCTGTGCCCCTAGCTTGAGTGACTATCAATTCAAGGCTAATCTCATTACATCTATACCCACATTTACTTCTCCTCCTCTGGATATTGAAGCAAATGATAGACATCATTATTCCAGTATAGTTCTCTAAAATGACTCTTTTTAAAAGCATAGTCACAACATTTTATCACACCTAAATATTAACAAATATTCATCAAAGATTCAATCAGTATTCAAATATCCTTGATAGGTTCATGAATTTTTACAGATATTTTTTGTTCCTATCGACATCCAGAGAAGACCACATAGTGCGATTGGTTGGTGTATCTTTTAAGTCTCTTTTAACCTATAGGTTCCTCCACCAATTATTTTTTCTACTGGAACTTATTCTTGCAGATGTCGGTTGGTTTTTACTAGAGAGGTTTCCACTATCTATGGATTTTGGTGATTATATTCCAGTAGTATCTTTCAAGAAAACTGGTAGTTAGATGTAGAGATTCATTGATCATTAATTTTTTGGCAAGGGAGCTTCATAGGTGGTGCTGTGTGCTTCATCAAAAGTATGTAATATCTGGTTATCTCTCTTCTTGTGATGGTAACAGCCATTAATGAGCATTGTCTAGATCCATTATTTCATTGTTGTTCCTGTTGTTCAGTCACCAAATTATGTCCAACACTTCGCGACCCCATGGACTGCAGCATGCCAGGCTTTCCTGTCCTCACCAGCTACTAGAGTTTGTCCAAGTTCATGTCCATTGTATCGGTGATGTCATCCAGCCGTCTCATTCTCTGATGCCCTCTTCTCCTGCCCTTAATCTTTCCTAGATCAGGGTCTTTTCCAATGAGTTGGCTGTTTGCATCAAGTGGCCAAAGTATTAGAGCTTCAGCTTCAGTCCATTCAATGAATATTCAGGGTTTATTTCCTTCCTTATTTCATTAGGGATTGTCAAAAGGAGATGGTCTGTAATCCCTTTTTCACTCACTGGCTCATGTACTTCTATAAACAAAAACCTCTTGTCATCAAGTTTTTGGTTACACTAAGTGTATAGAAGAGACTGCAGTGACAACGTTGCTGGTATAGATCTCCACGTGCACCTCAGGCTTGGGCTCCCTGTGTTTACGATCACACCTCCAGCCTTTCTTTCCTAAGCATATCTTCCATGCTAGTGTGTCTGGGTTCAGCCTTGACCACAAGAAATTGGGAGAAAGATTTTAAAATCTATGAAGTATAAATTTAGGGACTTGCCTGTCAGTCTAATGGTTAAGACTTCACCTTCCAGTGCAGGGGATGCAGGTTTGATCCCTGGTCAAAGAGCTAAGATCCCACATACCTCGTGGCCAGAAAACAACAAAACATAAAACAGAAGCAATATTGTAACAATTTAATAAAGAGTTTAAAAATGGTCCACATCAAAAATATTTTAAAAATAAAAGGTAAAATATAAATCCAGGAGGGTCAACCTCCACTTAAATAGAATTTCAGAAAGAAAGAAAAACAGTTGAGGGGAGGAAGTAATGTTTTAAAAAAGAAGAAAAATTCTAACTGAAAATTTCAGTTTGAAAAGACCACTGAGTGGTAAGTAGAATGAAAGACAAAAGACTTGTGTATAAGCACAGCTTGTGAAATTTTAAGATATCAATAAAGGGAAGAGCCTTAAAACTTCTGGTGAGAAAAGAGGTCTACAAAGAAATGATAATCCTCATTAGCAGCACTTAGATGCTAAAACAACAACAACAAACACAAACATATTTGTAAAGTTCAAGAGAAAATGACTTTGAATGTAGAATTCTATATTAGTTAAATATAAGAACAAAAATAGACATTTTTAGACATGAAGTATGAAGGAAATGGCAACCCACTCCAGTATTCTTGCCTAGAGAATCCTGTGGACAGAGGAGCCTAGTGGGCTGCTGTCCACAGGGTCACACAGAGTCGGACACAACTGAAGCAACTTAGCAGCAGCAGCAGCAGACATGAAGTAAGTCAGAAGTTTTAATTCCCAGTTACCTTCTCTGAAAACAGTTAATTACTTAAGGATATACTCCAGCAATCAAAAAAACAAATTGAAGAAAGAAGACCTGGGATCTAAGGAGAAGAAATACTAAGCCAGGAACACAATGGAAAAAATTCTAAGATGGCAGCTGTGAAGAGGGGAGGCTTGGAAAGAGTCAGTAGATGTCAGAGCATTTAACGAGTTGTCCATCCAAACAGTTGGAAGATACGAGTGATATCATGATAAAAACACAAAAATCTTTTGCCAACAACAACAACAAAAAGACAATTAGAAACTCTAAGAAAAACACACTTCCTCCAAAAGTCATGATCCACATATAAAACAATGTAAAATGCGGCGTGACAAAGCAACCTGGTGGATTGTAAGCAAAGAGAAATGATTTGAACTGGAAATTTGTGTTTTTTTTAATTTAAATTTATTTGTTTTAACTGGAGGCTAATTACGTTACAATATTGTATTGGTTTTGCCATACATCAACATGAATCCGGCACGGGTATACTATTCTCCCCTTCAAGTGTTTTTTTTTTAATAAGATCATATTACATATACTTCCCAGCATCCTATCTTTTCCATTTAACAATACTTTGAAGAATCTCTCTAAATCTGTTGCTATAGACCTAATTCTACATTGTTAATGGGCAATACTCAGTGATACAGATGCACCAGATTTCCATGCTATTAACGACTGATTGGAATTGATTCTACTTCCTTTTTTTTGCCACTGCAAACTGAGCTACTGCTAACACCCTTATACATATATCTTTGTTTATATAGTAGTGTTCCTATTTCTGTTGGTACTTTTCTTTAAAAAAATTTTTTTTTCTGGCCCCGTGGCATGTGAGATCTTAGTTTTCCAACCTGGGATCGAACGTGTGCCCCTCACATTGAGAAGTGGAGTCTTAACCACTGGACCACCAGGGAAGTCCTATAGTACTTTTCACTTTAAAGTTTATATACTGTTTGAATTTTTGCCATCAACAACTATTGATTTTATTTAAGACAAAGCAACCATTAATTTTATTTAGGGCTCTGAAATTACATGCATCTGAATTCAGACCCACTAAGGCTCAGATACTGCTGGTGGGAGTGTGAGGTAATGCATCCCACTTTGAAAAATTATTCAGCATAATTAACCAGACTTGAGCATGCACAGCCCTATGACCCAGCAGCTCTACCTTTTAGCACATCCAATGCAAATGCATGCACACATGCCCCAAGAGACATGGGCAAAGTTGTTCTTATCACTTCTCTTTGTAATAGCTCAAAACAGAACATTACAAATGTCGAACAACAGTAAAGATAAGTAAGTTGTGGTATATTCCTACACTAAAATACTATATAATAGCTCTTCTAAAAACTGTGGTCTGTGGACCCCTGGGGAATCCCCAAAACCCTTATGGGGGTCCTGAAGGTCAAAACTCTTTTCACAATAAGACTAAAAGGATATTTTCCTTTTTCACTACGTGGACATTTGCACTGATGGTGCAAAAGCAAAGGTAGATTTAAAAAAATTGCTGCTGCCTTAGCAATACCAACTGTATTGCTATTCACTGCGTTCTTCACCCCCACACACTCCCAGTAAACAAAGCCCTTGATGAAACAGTATAAAAATTAATTGTATTAAATTTCAATCATTGAGTAGAGTTAGAAAATTTTCCACGTGATGAAATAGCAAGCACGCATAAAGCACATCTGTTACATATCAATGTGCAATCGTTGCCTGAAGGAAAAGTACTTGTTTTTGTGAGCTGAATTAGACACTTTTTTCACGGAACACCATTTTTGCTTGAAAAGAAAATAGACAGACTATAATTATTCAGACTGAGGCTTTTGGCAGATAGCTCCTTGAAAATGAGTGAAGTGAGTCTGTCACTTAACTGACAGTGTTTATTACCAGTGATAACAATGGAGACAATGGAGCTTTCAAATAAAAATTCCAAATTTGGCTCTCACCTCCTCATCTCCAAGATGACCAAGGAAAGAAGGAACTGTGGTAGTGCCCAAAAGGGCCATGGCCACATACAACCTATTCGCTGTACCAACTGTGCCCAATGTGTGCCCAAGGATAAGGCCATTAAGAAGTTTGTCATTTGGAACATCATAGATGCCACAGCCATCAGAGACATTTATTTCTAAAGTGAGTGTTTTTGACACCTATGTGCTTCCCAAGCTGTATGTAAAACTACATTATTGCATGAGTTGTGCCATTCAGAGTAAGGCAGTTGGGAATCCAGGAAGCCCAGAAGGACCCAACACCTCCATCCCAATTTAGACCTGTGGTTGCTGTCCCACAGCCTCCACCAAAGCCCATGTAATGAGCTAAATCCTAAAGACTGAAGAAATACTGTTCCTTGAAAAGATAATAAAATGGAAATTACATTTTAAAAAATTCAAATTTGGGGAAATCTATCCACCACTATGGGGGCTTTCCTGGTGGCTCAGACAGTAAAGAATCTGGCTGCAACGCAGGAAACCCAGACTCCATCCCTGGGTCGGGAAGATCCCCTGGAGAAGGGAATGGTAACCCACTCCAGTAGTCTTGCTTGGGAAATGCCATGGAGAAAGGAGCCTGGCGGGCTACAGTCCATGGGGTGGCAAAAGAGCCAGACATGACCAAGCAACCAACACTTTCACTTTCTTCATCTACCACCATGAGTTTGACAGCTTCTGAAATGGTTAAAGACTTTGCTGATGGGACCTGTGCTAATAGTAACAAATGTGATTTTTTTGATAATGTATAGTAAAATCTGTCAATATTTGGAAAGTCAGCACACCTCAGTGAAACAATATTTTCCAAATGACCAATAGAGAATGTTGTAAAATCAAGCATGGGCAAAAGATTGATTCAAAGTGCAAGATAGATTTATGGGATTTTTTTCTAAAGCAATTGTATCCAAGAACAACTGACACACAATAAACTGCACATATTTAAAGTATAATTTGTCAAGTCTTGACATATGTCAACACCTATGAACCCAGCACCATAATCAGGATAACGAGCATTTCTAAAACCCCAAAAGTTAGCTCATACCTCTGTGTAATCTCTCTCTTGTGCCTCTCTCTCCTTCCCACACCATCCAGAGGCAACCACTGATCTGTTTTGTTGTGTGTGTTAGTCGCTCAGTCGTGTCCAACTCTTTGCGACCCCACAGACTACAGCCCGCCAGGCTCCACTGTTCCTGGGATTTACAGGCAAGAATACTGGAATGGGTTGCCATTCCCTTCTCCAGGATATCTTCCCGAGCCAGGGATCAAACCCAGGTCTCTTGCATTGCAGGCAGATTCTTTATTGCCTAAGCTGCTTTGTTAGTAGAGATTAGTTTGCGTTTTCTAGAATTTTATGTGAATAGAATCATATAGTACATACTCTTTTGGTCTAGCTTCTTTTACTTAGCATATTGTTGCATGTAGTATTCCACTGTATGGATACATCACAATTTATCCATTCACCTATTGATGGACATTTGGGCTGTTCCTGCTGCTGCTGCTGCTAAGTCGCTTCAGTCGTGTCCGACTCTGTGCGACCCCATAGATGGCAGCCCACCAGGCTCTCCCATCTCTGGGATTCTCCAGGCAAGAACACTGGAGTGGGTTGCCATTTCCTTCTCCAATGCATGAAAGTGAAAAGTGAAAGTAAAGTTGCTCAGTCGTGTCTGACTCTTAGTGACCACATGGACTGCAGCCCACCAGGCTCCTCTGTCCATGGGATTTTCCAGGCAAGAGTACTGGAGTGGAGTGCCATTGCCTTCTCCGTGGGCTGTTCCTAGGTTTGGTCTATTATAAATAAATCTGCTGTGGACATTCTTGTACAAGTCTTTGTATGTACATAGACTTTCATTTCTCTTGGGTTAATAACCGAAGAGTGAACATGGTAGGTGTATGTTTAACATTTCTAGAAACTGTCAAAATGTTTTCCAAAGGGATCTCCTGACCTTTAATCAACATTTAAACAAGGACTGTTTCTCATCTATCCAGTTCAGGGTCAACTTGACAATGGAAGGTTAATTAACCAGCCACTGACAAAGTAAATGAACATGACCTAAAGTTCTCTGAAATGTTCAGATCAGCCTGCTCCACACATCACAGATAAATCAGTAAATATGTACTGCACTCCTGTGTGCAATGCCTCATAAGGAGACATTGTTGTGGGCAGAGAAGCAAGTACCACTGACTGCCTGGAGCTGTACTAGAGGGTAGGGACTCATCAGTACCTAAGACCCATGGCTTATCCTAGTTCATGGTCTAGAGGGGAAGACACTTGGATGATGATAACGAAAGTTATCATTGTCAAGTTCTAAGACAGAGATGAGCACAAAGTGTTATGGGAGCATGAGAGAATGGATATTAGCTGGAGTGGGGAGGTAAGGGAAGTAGTAAGGTGCCTAGGAAGATGCTTAAGAGGAGGCATGTCAGGTGGGTCCTGAGGGTCTCCAGTTTACCTAGTTAATAATGGAAGAAGGATGCCACTGCAGGTAAAGGAAGTAGCATGAAGAATGAACAACATGGATGCATGTGTTTGCACCTGTCTGGGGAAAGAAATGGCTGGAGCATCAGAGTGACAGATGGGGCCTGAAAAGCCAACTGGGGCCACGAAAACCACACCAAGGGGTTTTCCCGTCACCCTGACAAGTATGTCTTCTGCCTCCCAAGAAAACAGATATTATCTTCTGCCAACATTCCCATCTCCACTTGCCTGGACAGAATTTTCCCATCCTCTTCACTTCCTACCCAAACTGGATCAACTTTATTCCTTACATCATGCATTTACACATTTATCAAATGTACTGGGTGTTTTGCAACATACTAATGTCGTGTCTCCTAGGCCGGCTTATTTGTATCTATTGCTAATTGATGTGCAGAACTCAAAAGATGACAAATCCTTCTGCCCCATCACCATCCCTGTGGCCTCTGGGATTTGGCCAAGACCTCTGGAACCTAGGCCCTCCCAGCAGCACACAGTGTCAATATTCTGACATATTTGCCCAGACTCTCATTCATACTCACTGTCACATTTCTCCCTATTTTTTGTTCTAGAAAATACAGTTATTTTCATTAAAATCTGTTATATACATTAACATGTAATGAATTTGATATTTTTAATGAGTTAAATAATTTTTTTTTAATTTCTCAGTTTAATTTCCTATACAGTAAATATCTTAGATACAACTCACAGAAACACAAGTTGTTTAGCTTCCTCGATAGTTTTTATAAATGGAAACAGGTTCCAAGACCAAAAAGTTTGAGAATTGCTATACAGCTATGAAAATGAGCAACTACTGCTACTCACAACACCATTTATAAATTTCATACACACAGACACAAAAGCATAGATACTGGATAGACCATTTATATAAAGTTCTGAAACAAGAAATGCTAATTAATGGTGTTGGAAATCAGGATGGGGGTTTCCCTGGTGGTTCAGTGGTTAAGAATCCACCTGCCAATGCAGGAGACAGTCCTGGAAGATTCTAGTCCTGGAAGATTCCATATGCTTTGGGGCAACTAAGCCCAGGAGCCACAACTATTGAGGCTAGTGCTCTAGAGCCTATGCTCTGCAGCAAGAGAATTCACTGCAATGAGAAGCCCATGCACCACAATTAGAGAGTGGCCCCTGCTCGCCACAACTAGAGAAAGCCCATACACAGCAACAAAGACATAGTGCAGCTAAAAGTAAATGAATACAATTTAATAAAAAAACAGAAATCATGATGGTGGTCACCTGGGGGAAGAAGGGGTGATGGTGTGGTTCAGAAGAGGAGTGTGAGGGGTTCTAGGATGCTGTCCCTGTGCTGTCTACTGGGCCAAGTGCTAGTTACCCAAGTGTATTCAATTGGTGACAACTCATTGGTATATCATGCATTTCCTTATACATGTGTTTGGCTTGGCTTTTTTTTAAGTTGAAAAAGTATGCCCCCATCCATCTTAGCTCTGCTGTCTTCTTGTTGTGAGTTGGAAAAGTTACTTGACCTCTCTTCATTTATTCAACCAACAGTTCTTAAGACCTACTTGGCACCAGGCACTGTGGTACACAGTAGGCACAGTAGCAAGACAGAATACACAGTCTCAGCTTTGTCTAGTGCAGTGCAGGAGAGACAACCATTAAAAATGTAATCACAGGGATGGCAAAAAAGAGAGGTAAGGGGACTACAGAATGTATAACAGTAGACTTAACCTTCACAGCCAGTCTGAGATGAGGAGGGAACTGTCAGGGAGGGGGGCGGCGGGGGTTGTAATTTCCTCAGTTCTGTCTTGCTGCAGCAAAAATTTGAAACGACGGATGGATCAGTGTTACAGCTCAGTTTTATTTGGCAAGTAAAGGAAAATACATCCTAGAGGCTTGAGGGCAGGCCAACCCAAAAGATGCGAAGAGAAGCCAGTGACTCAGTTTTGGCTCCTCTTTTTATATGTTTTTTCTCCTCCCCTGAGACTGCCCTATGTAAATTGGGATAGCCAGGAGGGCTGTTGTTTCACCTGAGGTTCTCACTCTGCTCCTCGGACTTTCCTTTGTTCTATTTTCATGGACTTTTCCTCGTCTTTGTCTTTTAGCCACTGCCATTCTGGACTCCTTTTTCCTATTCTAACTACCTAACAGAATGCTTAGCTGAGCTGTGAGAGATGAGCAGGAATAAGTCACAAAAGGAATGGTGAAAACTGCCACTTGACTTCTCTGCTTGGCTGTTTAATAGGCATCTCATTCTCTTTTTTTGCATAATATTTTCTTTTCTTAGTTTTTACTATTGAAGTATAGTTGATTTACAATGTTCTATTAATTTCAAGTATACAGCAAAGTGATTCAGAAACATATATATATACTCTGTTTCAGATACCTTTCCATTATAGGTTAATACAGGATATTGAGTAGTGTTCCCTTGAGCTATACAGGAATGTGTGCCTGCTCGGTCGTGTCCAACTCTTTGTGACCCCATGGACTGTAGCCCACCAGGCTCCTCTGTTCATGGGATTCTCCAGGCAAGAATACTAGAGCAGGTCACCATTTCTTCCTCCAGGGGATCTTCCCGACTCAGGAATCGAACCCATGTCTCCTGCACTAGCAGGCAGTTTCTTTACCAGTCAGCCACCTGGGAAGCCCCTGTGCTATACAGTAGGACCTTGTTGATTATCTATTTTATATATAGTAGTGTGTATCTGCTAATCCCAAACTCCTAATTTATCCCTCCCTACCTTTCCCTTTAGTAATCATAAGTGTGTCTTCTGTGTCTGTGGTTTTATATTTGTTCTGTATATAAGTTCATGTGTATCATTTTTTGGCATCTCAATCCTAATACAGCCCTGTCTCTCTGTCTCCACCCCCTCTCCACCCCCCACTATTTGACCGGCCAGCTCCTCCCATCTTTGCCACATCAGCAAGGGCAACTTCATCCTGCTGACTTCTCAGGCCCAAAACCTTAGAATCATCTGAAATGTTTCTCTTCCTGTCACATCCCATATCCAGTGCCATCATATCCCTCATATCCAGTGCCATCTTTTCTTGAAGCTGATAAAGTTTTAGTTTCAGGGGCCCTCACATTCCAAGGTCCTGAACAGGTCCATAGGCATGTGTTCACATTGTCATAGATTTTTGTATGATTGGGAAAGATATTTTAACTGCAGTCAGTTGAGACCACTGTCTCTTTCCACTCCAACATTCCTTCCATCACATTTTCCCCTTGTGTTGCATGGTAGTTGAGTGACCATGGACATTTTGGGGATCCTGTTTACCAGAAGTTAACATGTAGACACATTTAGCTGGGCTTTGGGGAGATACATTCATGTGGTTTGCATTCACTTCCTGGGTTCATGACAGGACAGTGGAGAACCAGAAGTCGTATTGTGATGGGAATCTGTCCTATGGCACTTGGCATAGGAAGTATACAGATTGTAGAACTGACAGGTTTGAAATGTACACAGCCAGAATCTAGTCTATGCAGAATTCTCCCAAATTATGGAGCTGTTTGCAGAAAGTTTGGTTCTTATTGATGTCTAAATAAAAACAAAATTTCTCTCTTGTTAAAAATACACTGGACAATGTAGCGTACACAAGTTCAAGTGCAGGCTGCTCTTTTTCTTTTTCTTCTGGTCCATTAAGCAAAATGGGCTTCCCTGGTAGCTCAGATGGTAAAAATTCTGCCTGCAATGCAGGAGACCTGGGTTTGATCCCTGGGTCAGGAATATCCCCTGGAGAAGGAAATGGCAACCCATTCCAGTATTCTTGCCCAGAAAATTCCATGAACAGAGGAGCCTGGCAGGCTACAGTCCATAAGGTCACAAAGAGTCAGATATAACTGAGTGACTAACACTTTCACTTTCAAGTAAAATCAATCAGAATACCTATGTTTGTAAGGCAAACACCTGTAGCAAGACTATAAGCAGTGTGTGTGTGTGTGTGTGTGTGTGTGTGTGTGTGTGTGATGTTTTCTTGATGAATCCCTGCATACCAAATCACATAAGTCTCAGAGTATCTGACCCACCCACTTTGACTTGACAAAGCCTGACTGATCATTGTGATTTTATTCTCACCTTAAATATATACTCACTTTTCTACCTAATGTTGTACCCTTAAAAAAAAGTCCCACAAATTTTAACAGCTTCAAGTCTTACATATAGACTACAGCCCTGCTTACATGTTATACCCAACCAGCAAGTCCAGATGGCTGTACTGTCAAAATATATTCATAATCCAACCCCTTCTCACCACCTTGACTGCTGCTACTCCCCTAAGCTAAGCTGCCACCTTCTCCCACTTGCCTTACTGCAGCTGCTTGCTGACAGTCTCCCTGCTTCATCCCTATCATACTCCACCCCCTACAGTCTATTCTCCACATAGCAGACAGAAGGAGCTTTTCATGCCATTAATTAGATTATATAACTGTTCTGCTCAAAACCTTCCAACAGCTTCATATCTTAATCAGAGAAGAACCAAACTCCATAAAGCAGCCTACCTGCCCCTTCATGATCTAGCCTCCAGCAGCTAGTTTGCAGTCATCTCCAATCACACTTCCCTGCACTTGCTCCACTCCACCCATACCATGCTCCTTGCTGTTCCCCAAAGAAATCCCACCAGGTACCCCTGCCACCCCCAACAAAAGTTCTTCATTCAGACATCCACGTGGCTTTTTCTGTCACTTCCTTCAAGTCTTTAAGTATGACTGTCTCAGTGAGGCTTACTTTGATCTTGCCATGAAAAATTTCACTCACTCACCCTTCTCTGCACTCTTGATCTCTCTTACTTTGCTCTCTACTTCTTTTTTCCATAGTGCTTATCCCTTTCTAAAACACTAGGTGGCTTACTTATTGATTTTACTTATTCTTTTTAATCTCTCACTTCCTTCTAGAATGCAACCCGCTAACAGGCACAGGAATATTAATTTACTCATTGCTATGGTGGCTCCCTGGTAAAGAATCCATCTGCCAATGCAAGAGATGCAGGTTCAATCCCTGGCTCAGGAATATCCCCTGGAGAAGGAAATGTCAACCCATTCCAGTATTCTTGCCTGGGAAATCCCATGGGCAGAGGAGCCTGGCAGTCTACAGGCCAAGGGGCCACAAGAGAGTCAGACAGGACTAAGCAACTAAACAACAACAAATATTCTCAATATTTAGAATAGTGTCTAGCACTTAGTAGGCACTCAATAAATATCTGTTGAATGAATAAATAAATGAATCAAGAGTAGCCCAGGCAGTGGGAATGCAAATGCAAAGGTGAGAGGTGAAAGATGTGTGGCTTATTCAAAGAATTCAAAGAAGTCCCTAAGAGTATGGTCAAAAAGGAAAGTGGCTCAATCTGGAGTCACGAAAGGTAGGCAGGAGCCAAAGGGGGAAGAGATCTGTAGACCAGAGTAAGGAAGTCCCAAGCAAGGAAAATCCATTGAGGAGTTATAACCAAGGGAGTCATGTGATCATAGGTCACAAATACCATTGGCAGTTGTATATAGAAAATGGGTCCCTGTGATGGTGGTGACAGGGGTGGGGGAGCAGGGTAAGAGGGTGAAGACCAGAGGCAAGGAGAGCAGTTAAGAGGCTACTGAAGTAGTTCAGGTGAGAGACAATGGTGTCTCTGACTACTTTGGGTGGTAACAATGGATATGGAGAGAGGTGGAAAGATTTTTTATTTAGGAAGTAGAATCAAGGACTTCTCTGGTGGTCCAGTGGTTAAGACAGTGCCTTCCAGTGCAGGAGGCATGGGTTCAATCCCTGGGGAGGGAACTAAGGTCCCACATGGGGGGTGCAGCCAAAATTCTTTTAAAAAGGAAGTAGAATCAGAAAGCTCTGGTAATGAACTAAAAGAAGGAATTCTGATAAGAAGGGTGTGGTCATCTGTGCTGACTGCTGCTAGGATTTCAAGCTAACAAGGATTGAAAAGTAAGTACATACCGGAATTTAGTGACAGGGAAGTAACAGGTGATCCTGTCGACCCCAATTTCACAAAATGCAGATGATTCAATTCAGCCTGGCCTGAGAGCATGGACAAGTGAGTGGGGTCTGAGGAAGCACAGGTCACTGGATGTACTGACAAGACCCTTGACACCCAGTAGGCTCTCAATCCATGCCACTTTTCTCCCTCCTCTCTCTTGCATCAGTGATATTGCATAACTGGTATAATCAGTCAGTTCAGTTCAGTCGCTCAGTTGTATCAACTCTTTGCAAATCCATGGACTGCAGCATGCCAGAGGCAAGAATACTGAAGTGATTTGCCATTCCCTTTTCCAGTGGACCACATTTTGTCAGAACTCTCCACCATGACCCATCTGTCTTGGGTGGCCCTACACCCTGTGGGTCATAGTTTCATTGAGTTAGACAAGGCTGTGGTTCATGTGATCAGTTTGATTAGTTTTCAGTGATTGTGGTTTTCATTCTGTCTGCCCTCTGGAGGGATAAGGATGAGAGGATTAAGGAAGCTTCCTGATGGGAGAGACTGACTGAGGTGGAAACTGGGTCTTGTTCTGATGGGCGGGGTCATGCTCAGTTCTGTTCAGTTCAGTTGCTAATTCATGTTCGACTCTTTGCGACCCCATGGACTGCAGCACGCCAGGCCTCCCTGTCCATCACCAACTCTGGAGTTTACCCAAACTCATGCCCATTTAGTCAGTGATACCATCCAACCATCTCATCCTCTGTCATCCCCTTCTCCTCCTGCCTTCAATCTTTCCCAGCATCAGGGTCTTTTCCAATGAGTCAGTTCTTCACATCAGGTGACCAAAGTATTGGAGTTTCAGCTTCAGCATCAGTCCTTCCAATGAATATTCAGGACTGATTTCCTTTAGGATGGACTGGTTGCATCTTCTGGCAGTCCAAGGGACTCTCAAGAGTCTTCTCCAACACCACAGTTCAAAAGCACAAAATTCTTCAGCACTCAGCTTTCTTTATAGTCCAACTCTCACATCCATACATGACTCCTGAAAAAACCATAGCTTTGATTGGATGGACCTTTGTTGGCAAAATAATGTCTCTGCTTTTTAATAAGCTGTCTAGGTTGTTCATAGCTTTTCTTCCAAGGAACAAGTGTCTTTGAATTTCATGCTGTCACCATCTACAGTGATTTTGGAGCCCCCCAAAATAAAGTCTGTCACTGCTTCCACCATTTCCCCATTTATTTGCCATGAAGTGATGGGACCAGATGCCATGATCTTAGTTTTCTGAATGCTGAAAAAGAAAAGTCCGAAATGCAGTACTTGGATGCAATCTCAAAAATGACAGAATGATCTCTGTTCATTTCCAAGGCAAACCATTCAATATCACAGTAATCCAAAGCTATGCCCTGACCAATAATGCTGAAGAAGCTGAAGTTGAACAGTTCTATGAAGACCTACAAGACCTCTAGAACTAACACCCAAAGAAGATGCCTTTTTCATTATAGGGGACTAGAATGCAAAAGGGGCCATGCTCAATAAATCTTTAATCCAATTTTCTGTTGTTGAGGAGGGGCTGTGTTCTCTCCCTGTTGTTTGGCCTGAGGCCAAACTAAGGTGGAGGTAATGAAGATAATGGCAACCTCCTTCAAAAGGTCCTGTGCACGCACTACCACACTCAATGTCCCTGACCCTGCAGCCACCACCAGTGCCACCATCGACCCATGCCTGTGCTGGAAGACTCCTAGACACTCACAGGTAAATCTGGGTCAGTCTCTTGTGGGGTACTGCTCCTTTCTCTTGGGCCCTGGTGTGCACAACATTCTGTTTTTGCCCTCCAAGAGTCTGTTTCCCCAGTTCAGTGTATGTTCTTAAATTGAAGAAAGTAAAAAAAAAAAAAAAAAAAACCAACCACTAGACCATTCAGCTATGACCTAAATCAAATCCCTTACAATTATACAGTGGAAGTGACAAATAGATTCAAAGGATTATATCTGATAGACAGAGGGCCCAAAGAACTATGAATGGAGGTTCGTGACATTGTGCAAGAGGCAGTGATCAAGACCATCCCCAAGAAAAAGAAATGTGAGAAGGCAAAATGGTTATCTGAGGAGGCCTTACAAATAGCTGAGAAAAGAAGGGATGCTAAAGGTAAAGGAGAAAAGGAAAGATATACCCATTTGAATGCAGAGTTCCAAAGAATAGCAAGGAGAGATAAGACAGCCTTCCTCAGTGATCAGTGCAAAGAAATAGAGGGAAATAATAGAATGGGAAAGACTAGAGATCTCTTCAAGAAAGTTAGAGATACCAAGGGAACATTTCATGCGAAGATGGGCTCAATAAAGGACAGAAATGGCATGGACCTAACAGAAGCAGAAGATATTAAGAAGAGATGGCAACAATATACAGAAGAACTATACTAAAAAGATGTTTGCTGCTGCTGCTACTGCTGCTAAGTCGCTTCAGTCGTGTCCAACTCTGTGCGACCCCATAGACGGCAGCCCACCAGGGTCCCCCGTCCCTGGGATTCTCCAGGCAAGAACACTGGAGTATGACCTAGATATTCACAATGGTGTGATCACTCACTTAGAGCCAGATGTCCTGGAATGCAAAGTCAAGTGGGACTTAGGAAGCATCACTATGAACAAAGCTAGTGGAGGTGATGGAATTGCAGTTGAGCTATTTCAGATCCTAAAAGATGATGCTGTGAAAGTGTTACACGCAATATGTCAGCAAATTTGGAAAACTCAGCAGTGGCCACAGGACTAGAAACGGTCAGTTTTCATTCCAATCCCAAAGAAAGACAATGCCAAAGAATGTTCAAACTATCACACAATTGCACACATCTCACATGCCAGGAAAGTAACACCCAAAATTCTCCAAGACAGGCTTCAACAGTACATGAACTATGTACTTCCAAATGTTCAAGCTTGATTTAGAAAAGGCAGAGGAATCAGAGATCAAATTGCCAACATCTGTTGGATCATAAAAAAAGCAAGAGAGTTCCTGAAAAACATCTACTTCTGCTTTGTTGATTATGCCAAAGCCCTGACTGTGTGGATCACAACAAACTGTGGAAAATTCTTAAAGAGATGGGAATGCCAGACAACCTGACCTGCCTCCTGAGAAATCTGTATGCAGATGAAGAAGCAATAGTTAGAACTGGACATGGAACAACAGACTGGTTCCAAATAGGAAAAGGAGTATGTCAAAGCTGTATATTGTCACCCTGCTATTTTAACTTATATGCAGAGTACATCATGAGAAATGCTGAGCTGGAGGAAGCACAAGCTGGAATCAAGATTGCCGGGAGAAATATCAATAAACTCAGATATGCAAATGACACCACCCTTATGGCAGAAAGTGGAGAAGAACTAAAGAGCCTCTTGATGAAAAGGGAAAGAGCAGAGTGAAAAAGTTGGCTTAAAGCCCAACATTCAGAGAACTAAGATCATGGCATCTGGTCCCATCACTTCATGGCAAATAGATGGGGAAACAGTGGAAACAGGGTCAGACTTTATTTTGGGGGGCTCCAAAATCACTGCAGATGGTGATTGCAGCCGTGAATTAAAAGACATTTACTCCTTGGAAGGAAAGTTATGACCAACCTAGACAGCATATTAAAAAGCAGAGACATCACTTTGCCAACAAAGGTCCGTCTAGTCAAGGGTATGTTTTTTCCAATGGTAGTGTATGGATGTGAGAGTTGGACTATAAAGCTGAGTGCCAAAGAATTGACGCTTTTGAACTGTGGTGTTGGAGAAGACTCTTGAGAGTCCCTTGGGCTGTGAGGAGACTCAACCAGTCCATCCTAAAGGAGATCAGTCCTGGGTGCTCATTGGAAGGACTGATGGTGAAGCTGAAACTCCAATACTTTGGCCACCTCATGCGAAGAGCTGACTCATTTGAAAAGACCCTGATGCTGGGAAAGATTGATGGCAGGAGGAGAAGGGGAGAACGGAGGATGAGATGGCTGGATGGCATCACTGACTCAATGGACATGAGTTTGAGTAAGCTCCGGGAGTTGGTGATGGACAGGGAGGCCTGGTGTGCTGTGATCCATGGGGTCGCAGAGTCTGACACGACTGAGCGACTGAACTGAACTGAATATTCCATTGTATATATGTACCACATCTTCTTTATCCATTCCTCTGTCAATGGACGGAGAAGGCAATGGCGCCCCACTCCAGTACTCTTGCCTGGAAAATCCCATGGGAGGAGGAGCCTGGTAGGCTGCAGTCCATGGGGTCGCTAAGAGTTGGACACAACTGAGCGACTTCACTTTCATTTTCACTTTCATGCATTGGAAAGGAAATGGCAACCCACTCCAGTGTTCTTGCCTGGAGAATCCCAGGGACGGGGGAGCCTGGTGGGCTGCCATCTATGGGATCGCACAGAGTTGGACACCACTGAAGCAACTTAGCAGCAGCAGCAGCTGTCAATGGACATTTAGTTAGCATCCATGTCTTCACTATTATCAATTCACTGCTATAAACACTGGGGTGCATGTATCTTTTTGAATTATGAATTTCTATGAGTATATGCCTAGAGTGGAATTGCAGGGTCATATCATAGTTCTAATTTTAGTTTTTTAAGGAACCTCCATACTGTTCTCCATAGTGGCTGCACCAACTTATGTTCCCACCAACAGTGTAGGAGGATTCCCTTTGCTCCATACCTTCACCAGTAATTTAGACACTATTTTCCTGGAAAAGGAAATGGCAACCCACCCCAGTATTCTTGCCTGGAAAATTCCATGGACAGAGGAGCCTGGTGGGGTCCATGGGGTTGCAAAGAGTCAGCCACGACTGAGTGACTGAGCACATCTCTAGCATTTATTTTTGTAGATTTTTTAAAATAGAAATTTTGATCAACTGTGCTGGAAGAGAAAATTATTTTCCTATTATTTATATTAAATATTATGAAATTATCATATGAACAGGTGAATAAATACTATACAACTATACTACTGTATACTAATAGTATCAGTTCAGTTCAGTCGCTCAGTCATGTCTGACACTTTGTGACCCTATGGACTGCAGCACGCCAGGCCTCCCTGTCCATCACCAACTCCCAGAGCTTACTCAAACTCATGTCCATTGAGTCGGTGATGCCATCCAACCATCTCATCCTCTGTCATCTCCTTCTCCTCCTGCCTTCACTCTTTCCCAGCATCAGGGTCTTTTCCAATGAGTCAGCTCTTCCCATCAGGTGGCCACAGTATTGGAGTTTCAGCTTCAGCATCAGTCCTTCCAATGAATATTCAGGACTGATTTCCTTTAGGATGGACTGGTTTCATCTCCTGGTAGTCCAAGGGACTCTCAAGAATCTTCTCCAACACCACCGTTAAAAATAGCATACAATAGAAATACTAATATACTAGTATACTAGAATACTAGTATACTAATAGTATACAACTATACTAACAATTTATATATATATAGTAAAAGACTTTGTAAGGGTGTATTAGGAAGTTAATATTAGGTTATTTTCTACCTTGTCTGATGTTTGTAGTATTTGTGAGCTTTTATAAATTTGTAAGATATTGTGATTTCTCGTCTCATTATAAATAAATATTCATTTTTGTACCTAATTTTGTATCCTTATGAAGAGAGAACCATCCCCCCCACAAAGTGTATAAGCTTCAGGTCTCTCAAAGCCTAGATTGACCTCTGCCTATATCCAGCCCTTCAGCAAATACTGTTGGCTCCACCATCCATATATGTACACAATCTGAGCACCTCTCCCCATCTTCGTCACCACCACTCTGGTCTCAGCCACCATCATTTCCCACCTGGATGACTACACTAGCCTCCTAATTTTTCTCCCTTCTTCTTGCCTTGCCTACTTTCAGTTCAGTCCCAACGCAGCAACCAGAGTCATGTTTTTCAAGCCAAAGCCATATCAGGTCCTTCCTCTGCTCAAAATGCTCCAGTAATTTCTGTCCTCACTCAGAGTAAAATCCAAAGTCCTCTTCACGGTCTTCAGAGACCTGTGCGATTGGGATCCTCTACCCCTCTCTGACGTCCTCTCCTGCTCCTCTCCCTTCACTTCCTCTCTTCCAGTCACCCTGGCTTTTCTGTTGGTCCTTGAATTTGCCAAACCTACTTCTGTCTTGAGACCTTGGCCTTGGTTATTCCCTCTACGTGGCTCACTCCTGTTTTGCTGAAAGTTTTCACTTCTGTCTCAATTTCAAAGGATTTGTTAACAAAATAAGCCACTTGTTATATACAGATAAATGATATAGATATTCATTAGAGATTTATCTAGCTTACTTTTAACATACTAATGTTAAAAAAAAAAGAGAACTAGATAAAGCAGAGAATACATCAACAAATTGGATTTTGACCAACATCCACACTTAAACAGTGCTGGGAAGTCCCATGTCACAGCACATCTGGGATCCCAATTGGGAAAGGGTCCTAGGCAGCACGTCTGCTCCGTGGGTGAGACTTCAAAGACTGCAGTTCTGGGTTCCCGCTTATAATCCCAGGACTGAAGCAAACTGATATCATCATCAATCTGTGACCAAACTGCAAGCCTGGTTTTATGTTACTGCTATTTGTTTTGTCTTATAAAGCTTGGAATGCTGCTAAGCCTGGAGCTTGGTTGGCCAGGCCCCCTCCAGGGTCTCAACAATCTCAAGATTTCTTCCCCATCTTATCTATGGTGCTGCAAGTCTTGCACTCACAACAGGCTGTCATTCCCAGCCAGGGCCTGCTCTGCTTTGTCTCTGAAGCCTCAGTTCAGTTCAGTCGCTCAGTCTTGTCTGACTCTTTGTGACCCCATGGACTGCAGCATGCCGTGCTTCCTTGTCCATCACCAACTCCCAGATGCCTGCTGCTGCTGCTAAGTCGCTTCAGTCATGTCTGACTCTGTGCGACCCCGTAGACGGCACCCCACCGGGCTCCCCCGTCCCTGGGATTCTCCAGGCAAGAACACTGGAGTGGGTTGCCATTTCCTTCTCCAATGCATGAAAGTGAAAAGTGAAAGGGAAGTCACTCAGTCGTGTCCAGCTCTTAGCGACCTCATGGACTGCAGCCTTCGAGGCTCCTCCTCCCATGGGATTTTCCAGGCAAGAGTACTGGAATGGGTTCCCGGAAGCCTAAACAAGACTATTTATGCCTAAAACAAGATTATTTATTAAATAAAATTTAATCTGTTTAATTTCTGAAGCCTAAACGAGACTATTTATTTAATTTCCATAACAATTCCCTCATTTCTTTTGGGTCTCTGCTTAAGTGTCACTTGGTTGGCCAGGCCCCCTCCAGGGTCTCAACAATTCTCTCCAGGCAAGAATACTGGAGTGGGTTGCTATACCCTCCTCCAAGGAATCTTCCCAACCCAGGGATCGAACCCATGTCTCCTGCGTCTCCCGCATTGCAGGTGGATTCTTTACCACTGAGCCACCAGGGAAGCCCAAATACATTCACATTGTTATGCAACTATCATCACCCCCATCTACAGAACATTTTTCATCTTGCAAAACTAAAACTCTGAACCTCCTTTCCTCTTTATATATTAAGTTAATGCCTGAATTTCTTGCACAAATATTTATCATAATGATGTTAGAAGGCCATTTCCATTTTGGGAACAGACTAATAAGAAATTTACATTCATTTTATAAAAAGATGATTGAAAAATGACTGTGTTCCTATTCCCTGAGCAGATTAAGGGTGAAGCTGTCTAGCTTCAAAAATGATTCATTATTGTGTTCCTCTGGGAGCCTGAATATTCAGGACCAGTTGTTTTCCTTATTAATATTTGAATTTAATATTTTACCATAAGAAATATGATACCAAAGGAACAGTAAATATTTAACTACTTATGATATTATTTCAATATAACATTTCTTCTTTTACCTAGAGTTTAATTGAAGGAGAAGGGGACAACAGAGGATAAGATGACTGGATGGCATCACCAACTTGATGGACATGAGTTTGAGCAAGCTCTGGGAGTTGGTGATGGACAGGGAAGCCTGGTGTGCTGCAGTCCATGAGGTAACAAAGAGTCAGACACAATTGAGTGACTGAACTGAACTGAGAGTTTAATTATTAGTATTATCAAAATTAAGTCTGAATTTGGCAATAAGGAGTTCATGATCTGAGCCACAGTCAGCTCCCAGTCTTGTTTTTGCTGACTGTATAGAGTTTCTCCATCTTTGGCTGCAAATAATATAATCAATCTGATTTCAGTATTGACCATCTGGTGATGTCCTTGTGTAGAGTCTTCTCTTGTGTTGTTGGAAGAGGGTGTTTGCTAAGACCAGTGCATTCTCTTGGCAAAACTCTGTTAGCCTTTGACCTGCTTTTTTTTGTACTCCAAGGCCAAATTTGCCTGTTACTCCAGGTATCTCCTCACTTCCTACTTTTGCATTCCAGTCCCCTATAATGTAAAGGACATTGTTTTGGGGTATTAGTTCTAAAAGGTCTTGTAGGTTTTCATAGAACCATTCATTGTCAGCTTCTTCACCATTACTGGTTGGGGCATCGACTTGGATTACTGTGATATTGAATGGTTTGCCTTGGAAACGAACAGAGATCATTCTGTCGTTTTTGAGATTGCATCCAAGGACTGCATTTCAGACTCTTCTGTTTACTACGATGGTTACTCCATTTCTTCTAAGGGATTCTTGCCCACAGTAGTAGATATAATGGTCATCTGAGTTAAATTCACCCATTCCAGTCCATTTTAGCTCGCTGATTCCTAAAATGTCAGTGTTCACTCTTGCCATCTCCTGTTTGACCACTTCCAATTTGCCTTGATTCATGAACCTAACATGCCAGGTTCCTGTGCAATATTGTTCTTTACAGCATCAGACTTTACTACTATCACCAGTCACATCCACAACCGGGTATTGTTTTTGCTTTGGCTCCGTCTCTTCATTCTTTCTGGAGTTATTTCTCCACAGATCTCCCATAGCATATTGGGCATCTACTGACCTGGGGAGTTCATCTTTCAGTGTCCTATCTTTTTGCCTTTTCATGCTGTTCAAAAAATAAAGTCTGACACTGTTTCCACTGTTTCCCCATCTATTTCCCATGAAGTGAAGGGATCAGATGCCATGAACTTAGTTTTCTGAATGTTGCGCTTTAAGCCATAAAAAATGAAATAATGCCATTTGCAGCAACATGGATGGACCTAGAAATTACCATACTAAGTAAACTAAGACAGAGAAAGACAAAAATCATATGATATCACTTATATGTGGAATCTAAACAATGATACAAATGAATTTATTTACAAAACAGAAACATACTCACAGACTTACAAAATAAATTTACAGTAAACTTATGGTTATTTATCCTTCCTACCACACAGAGGTGGCAAGAAGGATAAATTAGGAGGTTGGGATTAACATACACACACTACTACATATAAAATAGATAAACAACAAGGACCTACTGTCAAGCACAGGGAACTATACTCAATATTCTGTAATAACTTATAAGGGAAAAGAACCTGAAAATGAATAGATATATGTGTATGTGTAACCAAACTACTTTGCTGTACACCTGAAGCTAATACAACATAAGTCAACTATACTCCAATATAAAATTTCTTAAAATTTATATTTTATTATCAATACTTTTATTTCCTTTTATCATTGATAGACCTTTTAATTGCCATTGTGTTAATAATAAGACAAGTTTTGTGAGGCTAGTCTCCTTTCTTTCTTACATATTAACTTCCTATCATATTTAAATTCTTGTTCATCATAAATTCCAAAAAAATACAAAATTGACCTGAAAATAGGGCATTTATATGAGCAGTTTGAATGCACTTAAACATTGACACTGCACCACACTGAGTTATGAAATTGTTTAACCAAATTGCTCAATATCCCATACATTGAGTGCATGCATGCTAAGTCACTTCAATCGTGTCCGACTCGGTGTGACCCTATGGACTGTAGCCTGCCAGGCTCCTCTGTCCATGGGGATTCTCCAGGCAAGAATACCGGAGTGAGTTGCCATGCCCTTCTCCAGGGGATCTTCCTGATCCAGGGATCAAACCTGTGTCTCTTACGTCTCCTATATTGGCAAGTGGGTTCCAGTTATTGATTAATATGTTTTGGCTTTTTGTGACAAGAAAACGTGTTTCTTCAGGCTAGCAACCGTGTCTGTGATACTTTCATGTACCATTTTCATCAGAAATTGCCAGATTTCATCAGAGCAAGATGAGTCAGATACGCTAAAATATGATCCAATATGTTAAGATGCATAAAATAAGCAAATTCATAAACAAAATCACAATTTGTAGTACTGCTACAGGCTGGTGCTCTGCAAAAATAAGATTTCTGATATATTCTATTTCACAAGATTCCCACAAAAACTTGCTATAGCCACTATCAAAACTCTATGGAGTTTCCTCAAAAAATTAAAAATCATGATCCAGCAATCCCACTTGTAGATATATATCCAAAAGAACTGAACTCAAGCTCTCAAAGAGATTTATGCAGCCTTATCTTTACTGCGGCATTATTCACCACAGCAAAGATACAGAAACAACCTAAATATCCATTGACATGAATGGGTAAACAAAATGTGATAGAGAGATACACGTACACACAATGGAATATTATTCAGCCTTAAAAAAGAAGGAAAACCTTTCACAGGCAACAACATGAAAAAGTCTTGAGGACATTGCTGCTGCTGCTGCTGCTGCTAAGTCGCTTCAGTCATGTCCGACTCTGTGCGACCCCAGAGACGGCAGCCCACCAGGCTCCCCCGTCCCTGGCATTCTCCAGGCAAGAACACTGAAGTGGGTTGCCATTCCCTTCTCCAATGGATGAAAGTGAAAAGTGAAAGTGAAGTCGTTCAGTCGTGTCTGACCCTCAGCGACGCCATGGACTGCAGCCTTCCAGGCTCCTCCATCCATGGGATTTTCCAGGCAAGAGTACTGGAGTGGGGTGCCATTGCTTGAGGACATTATGCTAAATGAAATAAGCCAATCACAAAAAGATAAGTATTGAGTAATTCAACTTATATGAGGTATCTAAAATAGTCAAACTCAGAAGCAAAGAGTAGAATGGTGGTTGCCAGGGGCTGGGGAGAGGAAGTAAGAGGGAGTTTACTTTTCAATGAGCATAAAGTTTCAGCTATACAAGATGAATCATTTTTAGAGATCTGCTATACAACATTGTACCTATAGTCAACAAAAATGTGTTATACAATTTAAAATATGTTAAGAGGGCAGGGCTCATGTTAACTACTCTGGCCACAATTAAAAGAATGGATGGTTTTATCCATTCATCCATCCATTACTGACAGCAGGAAACTCCCATTCTGAATCCTCCATATATAGTTTTACACGTCCAGTGAGCAGAAGAATTTTCCACAGACTGGTTTCTGTTCTGTACATTCCCAACCTTATTTCTTCTCAGCTACACATATTTCCAGTGCTGGTGCTGCAGGACACATTAGTACCGAGATATGATCTTTGGCTCTATACCGTTAGTCAGCATAGTGTGAGCAAAGAGTATTCCTGGATGGGTGACATTCTTATGACAAGATGGTTAGCAGTGATACAGAAGTGACTGCAAGTCGAGTAAAAATATTTGATCAAACCCCAAAGAAGCATAAACCCAATTCAACTTCCCCTTTCTATGACCCCCAAATGTCCACAGCCACCCAATACCAACCCCACCACGAGAGGAAGAACAGCAGAGGGGAAGCTGGAGTGTAAGAAGATAGCTATCTTAACTGACGGCAATTAAAATTTTTCACTTCTGCAAAGTTTACAAAAGCTGGCAGCCATGTCATCCCATTGTTGGGGCCTTGTAAGAAGCTCCCATAAGTGAGGGACTTTGACACTTAAGCTTAATCAGCCTCAGAGTAACTACAGAACTAGATGTGGAGTGAGAGAGAGGAGTCAAGAATGGTGCCCAGGTTTTGGTCCTGAGCAGCTAGGTGAGTGGAGTTGTCATTTACCGAGATACGGAAGTTTAAGAGAAGGGAATTTTTCAGGTGAAAATCAGAAGTTTGGTTTTGGACAGGAGAAGTGTAAGATGTCTATTAGCTTGAGGAAAGACGGAGTAGGCAGTTGGATATACGAGTCTTGGATCCACAGGAGAGGGTCAACTTAAGAAGTAAATCAAAGTGACAACAGCACATGGGATATATTTAAAGCCATGAGATTGGATATGAAGTGAGGAGAGAGTGAGAGAGAAGAGGTGGAGCAGGGCAGAGTCCTGGGAAACTATCGCTGGGAAGTTGGCGAGAGGAAAAGGATGAATAAAGGAGACTGAGAAAGGAGTCAATGGGACCGAAAGAAACCAGGAGAGTGTGAGGTCCCAGAAGTCAAGTGAAAAAAGTGTTTCCAAATGGAAGGAATGATAACTATTTCCAGTAATGTGATGGCTGAGAATTGAAAATGAGACGTAAGGTTAAACATCAGCTACGTTGAGGTCAAAGTAACAGAGAACTTGCAAAGGGTTGGCTAGACTGAGTCAGAGTATGGAAAGAGTAGAACTAGAGACAGTGGTCATACTTGCGTGTTTTAGAAATGCCTTTCCTCAGTAAAAGTTCTTGGGATTGTTTCCTATTAACACATACAGATCTATTTCATTATTTTTAAAACTTATTTTGTGTAAGGATCACTATAATTATTCCTCCAGTTCCCTTTGGATGAACATCCAGGCTGTTAATCTTGGTGATTATAAACAATACCACCACAAATATCTTTGAATATACATTCTTGTGCACATGCAAAATATGTCTCTAGGATTCTGAATTCTGAAACCGCTAAATAAAGACTACATTTGTCCCTTGATATCCACAAGGGATGGTTCCAGGACTCCCTTGTGTACCAAAATCCAGGCATCTCAAGTCCCTTAATAAAATGGTGTAGTATTTGCATATAACCTAGGCACATCTTCCTGTATATGTTCAATCATCTGTAGATTACCTATAGTACCCCCAAAAATGTAAATGCTGTGTAAATAGTGGCCAGAGCATGGGAAGTTCAAGTTTTGCTTTTCAGAACTTTGTGGAACTTTTTTTCCAAATATTTTCTATCTGCAGTTGGTTGAATCCTCAGATGCAGAACCCCCTCAGATATGGAGGGCTGATTGCATGCACACTTTCAATTTTAACACAGACTGTCAAATTGCCCTCAAGTGACTCTCTCATCAGTAACATGAAAGAACTACTCTTTCCCCCCACCTTTCAAAGCACTGGATACTAATAATCTTTTAATCTTTGCCACCCTGATACATTTTTTTTAATAGCAATGTTATTTTAATTTGCATGTCTTTGATCATCAGTAAAGCAGAACAGCCTTTCAAATTTATTTTCATTTGCATTCCTTCTTTTGTATTACAACTGGGGACTTTGCCAATTTTTCGTTTGTGCATTTTAATCGATTTGTTAGAAACATATCATATATGTTGCAAATATTTTCTCCCCAAAATGTGTTTGACTTGCAAAATTATTTATGGTGTTAAACATCCATTGACAGATGAATGGATAAAGGTGTGGTACATATATGCAGTGGAATATCATTCATCCTTTGAAGGGAATGAAATAATGCCATTTGCAGCAACATGGATGGACCTGGAGGTTATCGTGCTAGGTGAAGTAAGTCAGACAGAGAAAGACAAATATCATATGATATCGCTTATACACAGAATCTAAGAAAAATAAACAAATGAACTTATTTATAAAACAGAAACATTCACAGACTTAGCGAATGACCTTATGGTTACAAGGGGAAAGGCAGGTGGTGGAGGAATAGATTGGAAGTTGGATTAACATGTACACACTGCTATATTTAAAACAGATAACAGGGAACTCTGCTCAGTATTCTGTAATAGCCTAAATGGGAAAAGAATTTGAAAAAGAATAAGATATTTCTATATATATGAGAACGCCTGAAACTAACACAACATTGTTAATCAACTATACTCCAATATAAAGTTAAACATTTTTGAAATTATTTATGGTATTTTTATAGAGCTTGGGTTTTGTTTGTTTTCCTTTTGTAATGTGTCCCAAGCTTTCATTGTTTTCATTTATTGGTTTTTCCCATCAATGTCACATCTGATTGTTTTTTAACAAGAGCTGAAGAAATAGATTTTAAGATTATTAACCCAACGCTTAGAGAGAACACGTTCTCTTTCATAACTAATCAGACATCTGCAAGGGGGACAAAATTGCCCCTTTCCACCCCCAACTTTAATCAAGATGTTTCTCTTTATATTGTTGGCAAAGACTCCTACTGCCTAATTGAGACTTCTGTGTACTCAGTGAATGCGTCTGTGTGTTTGGCCTCACAAAACCCAGGGGCTAATGGGACCACATGTTTTCTCTAACAAACACAAGAACAAACACGAGTAAGGCAGCCTATGAGGCTTTTTCATCCCTTTTGTAAAATACACATAATATTTTCAGCATGCAGTTTGCATAAAATAGTAGCAATGCAGTTTTCAAAGTCTGATTGGATTTTGGTTCATTTCATGTATAAAGCACACTTGAAATAAAGTACTTCTGTTTCAATTTTTTTTTTAATCATGCTTTTTCAAGCTCTTTAGGTAAGAGATTTTTACCTTACATGGGCTAGAAACCACAACTATTCCATTACATTAAGTGGCTTCTACAATATTTGAATACTTAATTTGAACTTTCTTTAAACCTAAAAGCTGAAACAAAAGAGTTTCAGTATGAACTGAATTTTTACAGTAATTTTCTTAATAATTAACAAGTCAACTCAAAAAAATTGCTCTTAACCACCTATAGAAGAAAGACTCCTCAATCTTGTTTCTTTCCCAAAGTAGAGCAGGTGTTTCAGAGGTAAATTTTGAATTCAGTAAGTGTCCAAAGTAGGGGAAACCAATTAAAGCATCCAGACTCAAATATTACCAAAAAAAAAAGTTTACAAAATCTCTTTCAGATATAAGAAATTGTGAAGCTGTTAAAATATTAGAGTGCAGAAACAGAGACTTAAAGCCTTCTCATTAAGGAAGCAAAACTAGGAAAAAGAATGTTCTCTATTTAAATTTTTTTCCCTCATACTTATTATCCTGGATGGCTGGTTTTGAGGCTGTCATATAAAATCTACAACCAGTGAGAATTTACAATAGAAGAAATTACCCCATTCACAATAGTAGTAAAACCCATAAAATATCTAGAAATAAATAAGAAATAAGCAGAAATTATACAAAGAAAACCCTTGTGGAACATAAAATAAGACTTTAATAAATGGAGATATATTTTATTCTTAAATAGGTAGATTGAACATTAAAACATCTTTAGTTCTCCCAAACACTTCAGTTCTCTCTAGAAATCCAACATACACCCAACCAAAATTCTAGAAGTGAACTATCTGAAGGGAGAGATGGAGAGCTTGACAAAAATCATAAAATACGTTAAAATCTGGAAAAGAAGGGTAATCAGTAGGATTAATCCTGCCAGATAGTGAAGTATATCACAAAAAGTGATTAAAAGAGTGTGATACATGAATTGACAGGAATTGGCAGTTTAACAGATAAGAATGGAGTATAGAAATGGACTTAAATATATGGGAGAACATAGTCCTATATGATGAAGTTGGTATCCATTCATTTAACAATTATTTACTAAGTCATATCTGATGTAGACCTGCAACACTCAAAATTTCTACCTTGAATGTAGCTTAAATTCTCATGGAAAAAAACAAAAAAGCAATAAATAAAATATATAATATATCAGACACTGATCAGTGCTATTGAGAAAACTCTTGCAGGAAAGAGAGATGGGAGGTGGAGGGACTGCAATTTTAAATAGAGCAGTCATCTCTGAGAGGGCGACATTTCAGCAAAGACCAGGAGCATGAGCCATGTAGACACCCAGGGAAACAGTAGATCAGATAGGGTAAGGTTTCTCAACATGGACACTGTTGACACTTTGGGCCAGATAATTCTTTGCTGTAGGAGAGGCTGTCATGTGTATCATAGGGTGTTTAGCAGGATCCCTGGCCTCTACCCACTGGATGCCAGTAGCTACCCTCCTCCCGGTTGTGACAATCAGAAATGTCTGTAAAGACTTAGAGAATGAACTCATGGTTGCCGTGGGGGATGGTTGGTAGGGAGGGACAGTTAGGGAGTTTGGGAAGGTCATGTGCACACTTAATATGTTTAAAATGGATAACCAACATGGCTTCACTCTAATGCCTTTGCAAAATGTCTCCTCTTCAAGATTTATAAAAAGGACTTTAGAAGTTTCTGATTTTCATAACATAATACTGAACTGAGTAATAAAAAAAAAAACTGAAAAATTCTAATGAGAAACCTAATGACTTCATAAAGCTATTAACAAAAAGGATTATTTACATAGAACTGAATAAACTGGCAAATATGGTTGCAATTTTTATGGTTGCTATTTCAAAGGATTACTGGTTTAAATCTGGATTTTCCAGGTATAAGAAAAACTTCTTCAATTAATTATGACTTCCAGGAATTTGGTAGATTATGCCTTTTGGAGCATACATCTTTTTCTCTCTACCTGGTTGATCCTGACAGTAACATATGCTGGTGTCAAAGATTAGGCCATGCATCAGTGTGTATGCCCAGTGCAATGAAACTATAGTTAGCTGATTAAATCAGTTATGGTTCCTTTGGTCACTTGATTACTGTAACTGGATTACAAGTAGGTAGTTACACTAATCATTGTTTAAATTTGTTCTTTGTTTTCAAATTGTGCTTTGTGTCTCCCTGCTGCTCTATGACATTGTCTGCATTACTTATACCTTGTTTAATTTATAAGATTGTTGTCTCTTGAAGTAACCAATGTGTATTCAGGCCTCCAATATAAGTTCTATGGCTAAACATTTTGAAAAAAAAAACACATTTTTAACATAAAATAATTGTAATAGTGTGATTCTAGGTATGGGAAGAAGCAACAAGGGAAAATGTCTCCTGGATTATTGTAGACAGAATCCAGAGAATTTTTAATTATTGATGGGATCTGGTCCAAACCTTAAGACCTGGAGTGACATAGCAAGAATTTTTGGCTTAACTGGGATGAGCCTCCCAGGACCATGGGACAAAAGTTGATCATGAAATATTTCCCAAACAATGGTCATTCATGACCAAGAGGGTAAGACCTGATTGCAGCCCTTCAATGTGAGCCAGTGAGCCCCAAGGAAGGGAAATACCTGCCATTATGAAGTGAAAATATGTCCTGTCATATGAATAAACAAGAAATGTCACAGTCTTCAGCGATTTCTGGCCTCCAAATATGAATGAGGGCTCCCAAAACTGCGATCCAGAGGATGCTGCCAACCACCATGGTGATTGCTGAGGAGCTGGGGGAATGCAGGAAGCAAGGTGAACAAGGAAATAGATTGGCCCCAGATAGCTGAGGTGTATATGAAAGGAGCGAATTCAGTGAGCGAGAACCTTCCATCTTCCCATACATGGAATGCTAAATTCCTTAACTTGATACCTGATCTTTAATTTTCAGAAGGCCTGCTCCCTTTGTTGCAAACTTGTATATACCTTGACTCCCCCACTTGCCTCCTTGGGGCAGGTTTCTCAGAGCTACTGAGATGTTGTCTCCTAGGCTTAGAGTCCTAAACATTCTCACCAAATAAAATAACTCTCTACTTTCAGGTTGTGATCATATTTTTTAATCAACACCACCTAACAGTCATCAAACTGCAGCCACTCCAGCCACTCCCTATGGTGAACCCTGCCTAGATGTCCATCAGCAGATGAATGGATAAGAAAGCTTTGGTACATGTACACAATGGAGTATTACTCAGCCATTAAAAAGAATTTATTTGAATCAGTTCTGATGAGATGGATGAAACTGGAGCCGATTATACAGAGTGAAGTAAGCCAGAAAGAAAAACACCAATACAGTATACTAACACATATATATGGAATTTAGAAAGATAGCAATGACGACCCTGTATGCAAGACAGGAAAAAAGACACAGCGGTTTATAACGGACTTTTGGACTCAGAGGGAGAGGGAGAGGGTGGGATGATTCGGGAGAA
Source organism: Capricornis sumatraensis (assembly GCF_032405125.1). Lineage (NCBI taxonomy): Eukaryota > Metazoa > Chordata > Mammalia > Artiodactyla > Bovidae > Capricornis > Capricornis sumatraensis. The sequence continues at coordinate 27,261,474 of NC_091092.1, forward strand.
TGGCATTCTATCATGTATACTATCATGTAAGAATTGAATCGCCAGTCTATGTCTGACGCAGGATACAGCATGCTTGGGGCTGGTGCATGGGGATGACCCACAGAGATGTTATGGGGAGGGAGGTGGGAGGGGGGTTCATGTTTTGGAACACATGTAATAATTAAAGATTTTTAAATTAAGTTAAAAAAATTAATTTAAATAAAAAAAACAAATGGGACCTAATTAAAATTAAAAGCTTCTGCACAACAAAGGAAACTATAGGCAAGATGAAAAGATAGCCTTCAGAATGGGAGAAAATAATAGCAAATGAAGCAACTGACAAACAACTAAACTCAAAAATATACAAGCAACTCCTGCAGCTCAATTCCAGAAAAATAAACGACCCAATCAAAAAATGAGCCAAAGAACTAAAGAGACATTTCTCCAAAGAAGACATACAGATGGCTAACAAACACATGGAAAGATGCTCAACATCACTCATTATCAGAGAAATGCAAATCAAAACCACAATGAGGTACCATTTCACACCAGTCAGAATGGCTACAATCCAAAAGTCTACAAGGAACAAATGCTGGAGACGGTGTGGAGAAAAGGGAACCCTCTTACACTGTTGGTGGGAATGCAAACTAGTACAGCCACTATGGAGAACAGTGTGGAGATTCCTTAAGAAACTGGAAATAGAACTGCCTTATGACCCAGCAATCCCACTGGTGGGCATACACACCAAGGAAACCAGAATCGAAAGAGACACGTGTACCCCAATGTTCATCGCAGCACTGTTTATAATAGCCAGGACATGGAAGCAACCTAGATGTCCATCAGCAGATGAATGGATAAGAAAGCTGTGGTACACATACGCAATGGAGTATTACTCAGCCATTAAAAGGAATACATTTGAATCAGTTCTAATGAGGTGGATGAAACTGGAGTCTATTATACAGAGTGAAGTAAGCCAGAAAGAAAAACACCAATACAGTATATTAACGCATATATATGGAATTTAGAAAGATGGTAACAATAACCCTGTATGCCAGACAACAAAAGAGACACAGATGTATAGAAGTCTTTTGGACTCTGTGGGAGAGGGCGAGGGTGGGATGATTTGGGAGAATGGCACTGAAACATGTATAATATCTTTATGAAATGAATAGCCAGTCCAGGTTTGATGCATGCTACTGGATGCTTGGGGCTGGTGCACTGAGACGATCCAGAGGGATGATATGACGAGGGAGGAGGGAGGCAGGTTCAGGATGGGGAACATGTGTATACCTGTGGCGGATTCATATTGAAGTGTGGCAAAACCAATACAATATTGTAAAGTAATTAACCTCCAATTAAAATAAATAAATTTATTTTAAAAATAATAAAAAATTTTAAAAAATACAAAACAAAAAAAAAATTAAAAAGGAAGCATCACTATGAACAAAGCTAGTGGAGGTGATGGAATTCCAGTTGAGCTATTTCAAATCCTGAAAGATGATGCTGTGAAAGTGCTGCACTCAATATGGCAGCAACTTTGGAAAACTCAGCAGTGGCCACAGGACTGGAAAAGGTCAATTTTCATTCAAATCCTAAAGAAAGACAATGCCAAAGAATGTTCAAACTACCACACAATTGCACTTATCTCACATGCTAGCAAAGTAATGCTCAAAATTCTCCAGGCCAGGCTTCAACAGTACATGAACCATGAACTTCCAGATGTTCAAGATGGATTTAGAAAAGGCAGAGGAACCAGAGATCAAATTGCCAACATCCGCTGGATCATCAAAAAAAGCAAGAGAGTTCCAGAAAAACATCTACTTCTTTCTTGACTATGGCAAAGCCTTTGACTGTGTGGATCACAAAAAAAAACTGTGGAAAATTCTTAAAGAGATGGGAATACCAAACAACCTAATCTGTCTCTGAGAAATCTGTATGCAGGTGAAGAAGCAACAGTTAGAACTGGACATGGAACAACAGACTGGTTCCAAATCAGGAAAGGAGTATGTCAAGGCTGTATATTGTCACCCTGCTTATTTAACTTATATGCAGAGTACATTATGAGAAATGCCAGGCTGGATGAAGCACAAGCTGGAATCAAGATTGCCAGGAGAAATATCAATAACCTCAGATATGCAGATGACACCATCCTTATGGCAGAAATCAAAGAACTAAAGAGCCTCTTGATGAAAGTGAAAGAGGAGAGTGAAAAAGTTGGCTTAAACCTCAACATTCAGAAAACTAAGATCATGGCATCTGGTCCTATCAATTCATGGCAAATAGATTGGGGAAACAATAGAAACAGTGACAGATTTTATTTTGGGGGGCTCCAAAATCACTGCAGATGGTGACTGCAGCCATGAAATTAAAAGATACTTGCTCCTTGGAAGAAAAGTTATGACCAACCTAGACAGTATATTAAAAAGCAGAGACATTACTTTGCCAACAAAGGTCCGTCTAGTCAAAGCTATGGTTTTTCCAGTAGTCATGAATGGATATGAGAGTTGGACTTAAAGAAAGCTGAGTGCCGAAGAATTGGTGCTTTTGAACTGTGGTGTTGGAGAAGACTCTTGAGTCCCTTGGACTGCAAGGAGACCCAACCAGTCCATCCTAAAGGAAATCAGTCCTGAATCATTGGAAGGACTGATGCTGAAACTGAAGCTCCAATACTTTGGCCACCTAATGTGAAGAACTGACTCCTTGGAGAAGACCCTGATGCTGGGAAAGATTGAAGGTGGGAGAGAAGGGAACAATAGAGGATAACATGGCTGGATGGCATCACTGACTCAATGGACATAAGTCTGAGTAAACTCCGGAGTTGGTGATGGACAGGAAGGCCTGGCGAGCTGCAGTTCTCGGGATTGCAAAGAGTCAGACACAACTGAGTGACTGAACTGAACTAACTGTACCTGCCATCTTCTGCTCAACATTATGGCAGCCTGGATGGGTGGGGCGTTTGGGGTAGAATGGATAGATGTATATATATGGCTGAATGGATAGATGTATATGTATGGCTGAGTCCCTTCACTGTTCACCTGAAACTATCACAACACTGTTTGTTAATTGGCTATACCCCAATAAAAAATAAATAGTCGATAAAGTAAAAAAAAAAAAAAGAAGAAGAAGAAGAAATGTTTGTAAACATTGAGAAAAGTCACTTGGGTAGCAAAATGGCCCCCAAATGAAAACCTCTGGTTTGGAAAGAATAGTGTGGGCAAATGTCCCAAGTGGCTGAGGAGAATGGTTGGCATGCTAAAGAGACAGCAAGAGAGCTATTGTGACTGGAGTGGAGTGAGCATAGATCAAGGGTCAGGTTGCGTGGCAGGGCTGGGAGGAGAACCGTAGAATATGATGTAATATATTTTGAGGGAGGGGGTAGTCTGTGTCAGATCATACAGGACCTTGTAAGACACTGTGATGACTTTATCTTTTATGTGAAAAGTGTTGAAAGCATTATTCACTCAATCGTGTCCGACTCTTTGCAACCCCATGGACTGCAGCCTGCCAGACTTCTCTGTCCATGGAGTTCTCCAGGCCAGAATACTGGAGAGGATTGCCATTTTCTTCTCCAGGTGATCTTCCCAACCCAGGGATCAAAGCTGGGTCTCCTGCATTGCAGGCAGATTCTTTAGCATCTGAGCCACCAGGGGAGCTAGGTGGCACTAGTGATAAAGAACCCATCTGCCAATGCAGGAGACTCAGGTTCAGTCCCTGGATGAGGAAGATCCCCTAGAGGAAGGCATGGTAACCCACTCCAGTATTCTTGCCTGGAGAATCCTATGGACAGAGGAGCCTGGTGGGCTACAGTCCATAGGGTCACAAAGAGCTGGACACAACTGAAGGGACTTAACACACACACACATCTTTTATGTAGAATGAGATGAAAAGCCATTGGAGGATTTTAAGCAGAGAAGTGATTTGATGTCTCCTATTCTCAAAGAACCATTCAGTCTGCTGTGTTGAGAACAGATTGCGGGGGAGCAAGGGACTTCCCTGGTGATCGAGTGGCTAAGACTCTGTGTTCCCAATGCAGGGGGCCCAGGCTCAATTCTTGCTCATGGAACTAGGTCCCGCATGCTGTAACTAAAAGTTCACGTCACAACTAGAATTCCCACATGCCACACCTAAGACCCGACAGAGTCAAACAAATATATATATATATATATATATATATATATTTTTTAATTGGAAAGGGAAGATGCGGGGAGACCAGTTATTGTGATAAGCCGTAGAAGAGGTAGCTTCAAAAAGGCTTGGATTAGGGTATGAGCAATGGACATGGGGGAAAGTGGTGGATTTTGGATGTATTTTCATGGTAGAATCAACAGGATTTGCTGACAGATGTGAATAAAAGGGGCATCAAAAATGACTCCCAGAAGGGGAATTTGGGGGAGAATATATACATGTGTATGTATGGCTGAGTCCCTTTGCTGTCCACCTGAAACTATCACAACATTGTTAACTGGCTATACTCCAATACAGAATAAAAGTTTGTTTTTTTAAAATGACTCCCAGGATTTTAGCCTAAGCAACGGAGAGGCTGAGTTTCCCTTTAGTGTTATGGGGAAAACTTTAGGGGTTGCCAATTTTGAGGAAAATTAGAGTTGAGTTTTGGACATGTTGACTTTGAGTGGTCTTTTTTGGGTATCCAAGTGGAGGGATATAGTCAACTGGCTATACAGGTCTGGATATCATGGGAGAGGTCAGGGATGGAAATATAAATTTGAGGTCATTAGCATATAGGTGGTATTGAAAGTCATGAAACTAGATGAGCTCACTGTGGGAGCAAATTCAGACAGAGAAAAATCTAAGAACTGGCCCAATGTTAAGAGATCAGGTGTGGAGGGATGGCATGGGAAGGAGTACTAAAGGAAAAATGGTACAGGACACTGAAAAAACAAATCAAGAGATGTGGAAGAAAACCAGGAAAATGTGTATCCTGGAAGCCAAGCGGAGAAAATGCTTCAAGGTGGAAGAATTCATCAATGATGTAAATATCACCCACAGGTTGTTGTATTTAGCAACAGGAAAGTGACTTTATAACAGCAGTTGTAGCCAAGTGGTGAGCATGAAAGAATGGCTGGAGTGGGTTCAAGAGAGAATGGGAGGAAGGGAATTAGACACTGCAAGAACAGGCAGCTTTTTAAGGAACTTTGTTTTAGAGCAGAGCAGAGAATGTGGGACTACAGGAGGAAGTGAATCAAGATAAAGTGGGCCAAAGAACTAAACAGACATTTCTCCAAGGAAGACGTACAGATGGCTAACAAACACATGAAAAGATGCTCAACATCACTCATTATCAGAGAAATGCAAATCAGAACCACAATGAGGTACCATTTCACGCCAGTCAGAATGGCTGCTATCCAAAAGTCTACAAGCAATAAATGCTGGAGAGGGTGCGGAGAAACGGGAACCCTCCTACACAGTTGGTGGGAACGCAAACTAGTACAGCCACTATGGAGAACAGTGTGGAGATTCCTTACAAAACTGGAAATAGAAGTGCCTTATGACCCAGTAATCCCACTGCTGGGTATACACACCGAGGAAATCAGAATCAAAAGAGACACGTGTACCCCAATGTTCATTGCAGCACTGTTTATAATAGCCAGGACATGGAAGCAACCTAGATATCCATCAGCAGATGAATGGATAAGAAAGCTGTGGTACACATACACAATGGAGTATTACTCAGCCATTAAAAGGAATACATTTGAATCAGTTCTAATGAGGTGGATGAAACTGGAGCCTATTATACAGAGTGAAGTAAGCCAGAAAGAAAAACACCAATACAGTATACTAACGCATATATATGGAATTTAGAAAGATGGTAATGATAACCCTGTATGTGAGACAGCAAAAGAGACAGATATAGTGAACAGTCTTTTGGACTCTGTGGGAGAGGGCGAGGGTGGGATGGTTTGGGAGAATGGCATTGAAACATGTATATTATCATATGTGAGACAAATCGCCAGTCCAGGTTTGATGCATGAGACAGGATGCTCGGGGCTGGTGCACTGGGATGACCCAGAGGGATGGTATGGGGAGGGAGGTGGGAGGCGGGTTCAGGATGGGGAACATGTGTACACCCGTAGCAGATTCAAGTCAATGCATGGCAAAACCAATACAATATTGTAAAGTAATTAGCCTCCAATTAAAATAAATAAATTTATATTTTAAAAAAGAAAAGAAAAAAGATAAAGTTTGAAGATGGGGAGTAGAAATAGCGTCTTTGGATGTGGATAGGAATAATGCTGTGAAGAGAAAAGCCGATGAGGCAGAGAGAGGAGAAGCTGCCGGGGGGAGGTCCTCAAGCAGAAGAAAGGAGATGGAATCTAGTGCACATGCATGGGATGGGCTGCACAGAGAGTCGTGGACAGTTGCTTTCTAGCAACAGGAAGCACAACAGTGAACAGAGATACAGCTGCAGGTAAGAGAGCAACTGTGATGGTGAGGGCTTGCGGAAGTTCTCTTTTGATTGCTCCTATCTTCTCAGTGACATAGGAAGCGAGGAGAGATGATGAAAGAGGGGGTGCAGAGGCTTAAAAGAAGAAAAGATGTGTGTGCTGTGTAGGTCTAGAATTAGCCTGACCTGTTGTACTAAAGCTCCTGCATGGCACTGACCCCTCATCAAGGCATGAAACATACTGATGTTGCTGTGTAACAAGGGGTCTGAGGAAATGCAACGAGGTTTGCGCACATTGTGTATTTTGTAAAATTTATTTATTTATTTGGCCGTGCCAGGTCTTAGGGCTTCCCAGGTGACACTAGTGGTAAAAGAACCCACCTGCAAATACAGGAGACATAAGAGACACAGGTTCAATCCCTGGGTCGAGAGTATGGCAACCCACTTGAGTATTCTTGCCTGGAGAATCCCATGGGCAGAGGAGCCTAGTGGGCTGCAGTCCATAGCATTGCACAGAGTCGGACATGACTGAAGAGACGTAGCACGGATGCACACCAGGTCTTAGTTGTGGCATGTGGGATCTAGTCCTCTGACCAAGGATTGAACCTGGGTCCCCTACATTGGGAGTGTGGAGTCAGCCACTGGAACAGCAGGGAAGTCCCCACATTGTGTATTGATAACAGTGAGATTAATGATTCGCACCTGGTCTTAATATGATATCTGTCCCTTCCTCCCAGGGCTCTTGTGTTGAGGCTGGAATATGCTTGTATGACTGGCAAAAGAAAATTTTTAACCCCAAACGAGATTCCATTTTGGACTCCCTTGTTCCATGCAAATATCAATGACTCCTGGTCCAAGCGAGAAAATGTACAGCCACCACCCTTACAGAGGAAGGCAAGAGGACCCCTTGCTGTATCCTTCTCCTGTAGTAAACTGTGAAACTGTAAGCTCTGCCATTGGGTCCTTGAGTCACCTTTAGCAATTCAACCCTGCTCACCTGCCACTGTGAATGTAGCAGGAAATAGTCATCCAGGAGAATGCAAAAGAAAGGGAGAAAATGCATCGTTCAAATAAGGCACTGGGACACAAGGTGTAGTAGACATGGCTGCCCAAATCCATTCACAATGATTCCTCCTAGAGAATGCCCACCCTCTAACTTCCCCATCCCAGTCCATGGGGTTTCAGGATTGAGTTCACGACAGCCATGTTTGTATTAAGTAATCTGTGTCCCTGATCAGATCAAAGGTGAACCCCTGACCCAAGCTGAACTAATCAGAGTCTCTTCCAGTCTGAAGTGCTGGCATCTAGAAGGGAGGAGACCTAAAACCGTAGTTGTTGAACTTTGGTATGGCTAGCTCCACCATAGGACTCAGTAGTAGGAAAAAAAAAAAAAACAGTTCACAGAGAGAGATGAACTAAGCCAACACTCAGACAGCATCAGAGATGAGAGATGGAAAGAAACTAGTACTCTTTACATTCCTGACACCTTTCCTGTCCCAGACTCTGGTCCTTTTGGATAATTAAACTCCATCCCAGAACTTGGGTTTCAGGAAAATACACCATATTCTCATAGCTAAAGTTAGCTCCTTTACTAGCAGCTAAAAATCCTTAATTCATTAGTCATTTAGAAACACATGAAGCTAGATCCTTATCTCACCTCCTACACAAAAATACATTCCAGATGGAGTTAAGATTTCAATTTAAAAATAAAATACCAGGAGTAAAATAAAATATAAGAATATTTTTACAACCTGGGAATCCAGAAATCAAAAAGGAAAAAATAGTTAAACATTTGGCTGTAAACAATTTTACGTATGTAAACAGCCAAAACATCGTCAACACACCCAAAAGGCACAAAATTGGGGGAAATCTGTGCAAAAAATGTAAAAAGCAAAGGACTAATATTAGTAATATACAAATAACTGCTATAAGTCAGTAAGAGAAGACAAAACAAAAGTAGACAAATTGGTAAAGAACAAAAATTGGTAAAGCACAGAAAACCAATTATAAACAGCCAACAAACAAATGCAAAGATGCTCAACCTCTTACTTCAGAAATAGATGAAAATTATAGATCAGCAAATATTTAAAAGATTCATAACCCTAGTGTTGACAAGCTTTTGAAAAAACACACACTCTCTTTTACCATTGGGAATGTAGTTTGGCAACGTCAATCAAAATTCTAAATGCACAAAACCATTTGACACCAGCAAATCTACTACTAGGAATTTACCCTACAAAACTATTTACATAATTCATGTAACACTATTTATGTTTATTATAAATGGTTTATAAAATATGCACATACCCAAATACCTATCACAGAGCATTGAATTTTAAAAACATACATATATATATATATATATATATATATATATATATATATATATATATATATAGAGAGAGAGAGAGAGAGAGAGAGAGAGAGAATATCCACAGAGTGTAATGTGCTGCAGAAATTAAAAAAGACTGAAGCAGGGACTTCCCTGGTGGCACAGTGGGTAAGAATCCGCCTGCCAATGCAGGGGACATGAGTTCAGTCTCTAGTCCGGGAGGATTCCACACGCTGTGGAGCAACAAAGCCCAGGCACCACAACTGCTGAGCCTGTGTGTCACAACTCCTGAAGCCCAAGTGCACTAGAGTTTGTGCTCCCGAACAAGAGAAGCCACCACAATGAGAAGCCTGCACACCACAGCAAAGAGTAGCCCCTGCTCATCACAACTAGAAAAAGTCTGCACACAGCAACAAAGACCCAGTTCAGCCAAAGATAAATAAATAAAAATTAAAAAAAGAAGTCCACATGTCTAAAAACATGATTGAGGAAGCATTGTATATGCTGACACAAAAAGTTACTCCAGAGATATTTACAGTGGAAAAGGTAAATTTCAGATCACAGGAAAAGCATGATCTTACATTTTTAAAGGGGAAAGTGAGGGGTGGGGGATAAATTAGGAGTGTGGGATTAACAGATACAAACTACTATACATAAAATAGATAAGCAATAAGGATTTACTGTAGAGAACAGGGAACAGCATTCAGTATTTTGTAATAACCTATAAAGGAAAATAATCTGAATTATATATATAACTGAATCCATTTGCTAGACACCTGAAACTATCATATTGTTAGCTAGCTATACTCCAATACAAAATAAAAAGTTTTAAAAAGAGGAGGGACTTATTTCAGTCTGTGTAATAGGCTCTAGGTTCATCCACCTCATTAGGACCTATTCAAATGTGTTCTTTTTTATAGCTGAGTGATAGTCCATTGCATATATGTACCACAATTTCTGTATGCATTCATCTGTTAAGAATCAATATGATATTATAAAGCAATTATCCTCCAGTTAAAAAAAAATCAAAACGTGGAGGGAGGGGAGGCTAAAACACCATGACCTAGTACCAGTGGTCACCTATGGGCAGTGGGAACGGGGCAGGTGCTGGGGACAAGCTTTTAACTTTTACTTTATACAGTTCTAAGCAGTTTAAACTGTCTGCAACAGACATTCATTCACTTTGCAATGTTTTAATAAAATATTTTTAGAAATCTTAGACAAAACCTTAAATAGAAAGGCATACCATGTTTTCAAATAGGAAGACACAACATCAAAACATGCCCATCCTTTCTTAACTTTACTTACAGATTTAACACGATCCCAGGAAAACTGCAGGGCTTCCCTGGAGGCTCAGTGGTAAAGAACCCACCTGTCAATGTTGGAGCTGCAGGAGATGATGCTCCCTGGGTCGGGAAGATCCCCTGGAGGAGGTTGTGGCAAGCCACTCCAGTATTCTTGCCTGGAGAATCCCATGGACAGAGGAGCCTGGTGGGCTACAGTCCATAGGGTCTCAAAGAGTTGGACATGACTGACGTGACTTAGTACACATACATGCAGTAAAACTGCTTACTTTGGGGGCTGGAGAAGCTTATTTAATATTCATATGGAAAAATAAACAAGGAAGAGTAACCAGAAAACTGCTGAAAGGGAAGAATAATGGGACAGAGGGGACTTGTCTTACTAGATATTAAACCATATGCAATATATATAAATAGCAAGGATATTTATTATGGCAATGTTTGTATTAGACACAAACTGTGAACCACTGAAATACTTACCAAATAAGACTAGCTAAAACATAGTATATCAACGTTATGGAGTACTAATTCTGTTCAGTTCAGTCACTCAGTCGTGTCCGAATCTTTGCCACTCCATGGACTGTGGCACGCCAGGCTTCCCTGTCCATCACCAACTCCCAGAGCTTGCTCAAACTCATGTCCATCGAGTCAGTGATGCCATCCAACCATCTCATCCTCTGTCGTCCCCTTCTCCTCCTGCCTTCAATTTTTCCCAGCATCAGGGTCTTTTCCAATGAGTCAGTTCTTCGCATTAGGTGGCCAAAGTATTGGAGCTTCGGCTTCAGCATCTGTCCTTCCAATGAATATTCAGGACTGATTTCCTTTAGGATAGACTGGTTGGATCTCCTGGCAGTCCAAGGGACTCTCAAGAGTCTTCTCCAACACCACAGTACAAAAGCATCAATTCTTTGATGCTCAGCTTTCTTTATGGTCCAACTCTCATGTCCATACATGACTACTGGAAAAATCACAGTTTTGTCTAGATGGACCTTTGTCAGCAAAGTAATATCTCTGCTTTTTAATATGCCGTCTAGGTTTGTCATAGCTTTTCTTCCAAGGAGCAAGCATCTTTTGAATTTCATGGTTGTAGTCACCATCTGCAATGATTTTCGAGCCCAAGAAAACAAAGTCTCTCACTGTTTCCATTGCTTCCCCATCTATTTGCCATGAAGTGATGGGACCAGATGCCATAATCTTAGTTTTCTGAATGTTGAGTTTTAAGCTAACTTTTTCACTCTCCTCTTTCACTTTCATCAAGAGACTCCTTAGTTCTTCTTTACTTTCTGCCATAAGGGTGGTGTCATCTGCATATCTGAGGTTACTGATATTCCTCCTGGCAATCTTGATTTCAGTTTGTGCTTCATCCATCCCAGCGTTTCTCATGTTGTACTCTGCATATAAGTTAAATAAGCAGTGTGACAATATACAGCCTTGATGTACTCCTTTCTCAATTTGGAATCAGTATGCTGTGTCCAATTTGAACTGTTGCTTCTTGACCTGCATACAGATTTCTCAGGAGGCAGGTCAGGTGATCTGGTATTCCCATCTCTTTAAGAATTTTCCACAGTTTTTTTGTGATCCACATAGTCAAAGGCTTTGGCATAATCAATAAAGCAGAAGTAGATGTTTTTCTGGAACTCCATTGCTTTTTCTATGGATCCAACAGATAATGGCAATTTGACCTCTGGTTCCTCTGCCTTTTCTAAATCCAACTTGAACATCTGAAAGTTTTCAGTTCACTACTGTTGAAGCATTGCTTGGAGAATTTTGAGCATTGCTTTGCTAGCGTGTGAGATGAGTGCAATTGTGTGGTAGTTTGAACATTCTTTGGTATTGCCTTTCTTTTAGATTTGAATGAAAAGTGACCTTTTCCAGTCCTGTGGCCACTGCTGAGTTTTCCAAATTTGCTGGCATATTGAGTGCAACACTTTAACAGCATCCTCTTTTAGGATGATCCTAAAAGATAAAAGATGGAGTACTAAGCAGTCATTAAAAATAATGAAGTAGATGTCTCGATGTGGAAACATGCTCAAAATATGTTGCTAAATCCAAAAAACAAGTTGCAAAACAGTAGACATAATGGAATCCCATTTATAAAAAGGAGGAAAGTCATATGCTTATAACAATACCCATTCTTCACATATATGTAAATATATGGAAAGTAGGTGGGAATTATGCCCACTGAACTGGTAACAGTGGTTACCTCTAATGGGGGGAACTGGGATTCAGATAGTGGCAGGGAAAGTAACAGGGACTTTTATTCTGTATACTTCTGGAATGTTTGAGTCTATTTTTAGAAAAGATTATTTATTTGGCTGTGCTGGGTCTTCATTGCTGCACGCAGGCTTTCCTCTAGTTGCAGTGAGTGGTGGCTACTCTTGGTTGCGGTTCACAGGCTTCTCATTGCGGTGGCCTCTCTTGCTGCAGAGCACAGGCTCTAGGCGGGTGAGCTTCAGTAGTTGTGATGCATGGGCTCAGTAGTTGTTGTCCACTGGCTTAGTTGCTCTGGGGCATGTGGGATCATCAAGGACCAGAGAATGAACCCATTCCCCTACATTGGCAGGTGGATTCTTAACCACTAGACCACCAGGGAAGCCCCTAGAATGTTTGACTCTTTTTTGATGAGAATATATTCGTGTAGTACCTGTGTCATTTTTTTTCAAAAGATGCCCAAAACTTTACTGTAAGAGCAGTTACAACCTGCCTTCTTGTGATACTTAGGCATATTGGACCACAAGCAAAGTTTATAAATGAATCTTCAGGGATTCATTCAATCACGTGTTCATTTCCTCATTCATTCAACATATATTAAAGTTCCTGTTATGTGCCAGGCACCTGCTGGGATCCAAAGCAGCTCACTTACCTGGTGATGGCTGAAGGCAGCTGTCACACAAAATGACTGAGACACAGCAGCAATTAACATGGCCCGGACCAAGTGTGGATGATGAATGGCACCAATAAAATAAGAAGTTAATGCCTATCACAAGACTGTCCAACAGTGAAACTGAACATGACAAAGGTGAAAAATTTGTATCTAATGATGCCAAAAGGAAGCAACTTTGAAAAATTCTAACATGTTTCTCATAAAACTTTTGCCTAAAGACTTTCTGGCTTTTGGAACCGACTATGGAATTGACTCTGCTCTTCCTTGTGCTTTGGGGGCTGCCAAAGTGGAAACGCTCCCTTAGCACTTGCATTTTTCTTCTGCATCATCACAGATTCATGGAGGAGAGAGTGGCAGAGTCTGGCCAGGGCAGCTGTGCGGACCTCAGAAACCCCAGATTTGTGGCTAAACATCTGAATCTTCCCTTCCTGGGGAGGATTGGATTTTATGGGGCCAGAACCAGAGTGTGAGGCTTCTAGCAGACACTGCCAGGCACCGGAAGACTGGGTCAAGTCAAAGACCATAGGAGAGAGCTGAGGTCTGATCACCAGGATGACCTCACACATGCCCAGATCCAAAGAGTCAGAAGCAGGAGTCCCACTGAGCCAGGCATTTGACATCACATCTCCCCTCAGCTCTCCGGCCCAGTCCCTCTGAGCTACCAAACTCCCTCCTCATATTCCCCTTCCTGTCCTCCCACAGCCTTTGGACTTAACGCACGGTTTGGACTCTCCTGCCAGAACCTTGGCTCTTCTCCACGTGATGCCTGGCTCTCTGCCTCAGGCTGCAGAAAAGTCCTGAGACAACCCAGATCCTGGGACCCTAATACCAGAAGTCAAGCCTGTGCCAGCACTCCCACCCACCCTATGTGCCCTGGCCTCTTTTTGGAGGGGGACCAGGACCCACATTGCGGGCAGGAGAATCTCACCAAAGGACCCCTGGGAAGGCATTGCCTGAGCAGCTGTCCCTTTCCAACCAACTCTCTTGGCAATATTTGCAATGCTTGGCAGGCATATTTCTCAGTGTAAGTTCCCAGATTGGTATTCTGGATTAGCAATCAACCTTTTGTAGATTTACACAAGGGAATTCTGACCCAGACCTGAACACTCCTGAGGATGCCAACAAGACAAAGTTTCGGAGTCCTCGAATTTGAGAAATGGATCCTAGGCCTCTGGAGGCCCTGCTCATACCGTCAGCTGGTTTCTTTCTTTATCACCTCATCATGACAACAGGCAGAGTCCAAGAGATGTTTCTGAAATGCAGGGCCCATGCTGGGAAGGTGGGTTTAAGGAGGACCTCCAGGAGGGCCTTTGGGCAAAGTCTAGAAGATATGCAAGCATATGGTGGTGGGGAAAGGTTGATGTTCAGAAGGGAGGTGCAAAGTAGCTAAGTAGTTAAGAATGTAGCCTCTGCCTATGTTTGCATCTCAGCCTGGCCACTTGCAAGCTGTGAGACTTGTTATTCGGTCACTAAGTCATGTCCTACTCTTTGCAATCCCATGAACTGCAACACACCAGGGTTCCCTGTCCTTCACCATCTCCTGGAGTTTGCTCAAATTTATATCCATTGAGTCAGTGATGCCATCCAACCATCTCATCCTCTGTCACCTCCTTCTCCTCCTGCCCTCAATCTTTCCCAGCATCAGGGTCTTTTCCAATGAGTCAGCTCTTCGTATCAGATGTAGGTACAGTGAATCTTCAGTTCCAAGGTTGATTTGTTTCCATTTCTTTGAGGCCAGTTCTCAGAACTGTGGCAGCTTATGTCATGGCTACAGTCTGGGCATCATGTAGTTAACTTAATCCATCTGGTAAGGGTTTCAATATCTATAAGGTATGGCTCAGAATATTACCTACAGATCTTGAGGAGGAACTAAAGGTCCTTGACTATGTTTAATGACTAAACTATTATTATTTGGTCTCCTTTGACTATTATGGTTTCTACATTTTCTCACTTCTCTGATGAAACTTATTCTTTGGCTAAAGTTTTTCCACAGACAAAAGGGCAAGCAGAGAATACAGAGGTGGGGGGAAGGATTATAGAGTCCAGCTCCACTTCATTTCTTGGGTTTAGGTTGCTAAGTTGAAAGTGGAGCTATTTGTTGTTAAATATAGTGTATTTAATCAGGGTGTCTGGAAGGTGGTCTTAGTCTATATGTGTTTTCTCTGAAATGGAACTAAGAGTAGCTGAAAATTATAACCTCAAGGAAACCATAAAGTTTAGAGTGCCTTCATTTTTTAACATTTCCAATAAGATGTTTTAATACATGCTTTTGTTAAAGAAAGAAAGATGGAAAGAAACACACAGGGAGAAGGCAGCCATGCAATGATGAGGCAGAGATTGGATTAATGCATCTATAAACCAAGAACACCAACCAGCTGTCAACTGCCAGCAAAAGACAGAAGCTAGAGAGAGGGGGAAGGAAGGATTCTTCCTTACAGGTTTCAAAAGGAGTATGGCCCTGCTGACAACTTGACTTCAGACTGCTAGCCTCCAGAACTGTCAGAGAATAAATTCCTGTTGCTTTAAGCTGCCCAGTTTGTGGTACTTTGCTGTAGCAGCCCAAGGAAACTACTCCAGAAAGTTCTCCCAAGCATGTCTATCTTGTGCTATCAAACCACTGTTTCCAAGGGTCCTGCCCACTTTCCTATTTCTATTTCTAATTAAAGAAAGCTTAAGCACAGCATTCTAAATTCCTAATTTAGTAATTTCATTAAATGATAAAAATGAATGCATGATATACCAGATATTCAGAAAATGTAAATTACTAGAAGATTGTTATAGCAACATCCATATTAATTAACATGTCTCAAGAAAGGCCATGCATGTTTCTCAACTAATTAGAATCACACAATCAAAAAAATAAAGAAGACTTCCTTGGGGATATAAAATAAATAAATAACCACAATATTTTCATTAAATAGCTGGCAATGTTCCTTTGAACCTATTTGAGTGTTAGAAATTGATGTATAAGTGAAATGCTTTTCTAGTTCAGATTTTATATTTAGAAGAGGCTTAGGCCATTAGAGAAAATTGTTTTAAAATGTTATCATATGTTTGAGAAAAGCTATCATGCTTATCATGCTATGTGAAGAAAATAAATGGTAACATTTCAAATCTTGAAGAAGAAAATGTTTTAGATATTTCCATACTCTTATGAGATCTGAAACATTATCAAAAGTTCAGAGGATTTGATTTAAAAACACACCAATTCCTAGATCATGGATTGCCAAGTATAACCCACAAGCCAAAATTCACCCCACCACTGGTTTGTATATAACCCATGAGCTAGGAATGACTTTTCTATATGTAAATGGTGGGGAAAAAAACTAAAGAAAAATATTTTGTGACACATGAAAATTACATGAAATTGGAACAACCTCCCATGCTCATTCATTTGTGCATTATCTCTGGCTACTTGTATTCATTGTGTATGGTTGTATGACAAAGTCTCACAAACTTAGTGGCTTTAAACAACACCATTTGATAACCTCACAGTTCCTGTAGGTCAGAAGTCTGGGCAGGACTTAGTTGGTTCCCATTCAAGGTCTCCCAAGGCTGAACTGAAGGGATTGGCTAGGGTGGCAGCCTCATCTGAGGCTCAAAGTCTTCTATCAAGTGGTTGTTGACAGAACTGTTCCTTACAGCTGTAAAACTGAGGCTGCTCTCAGTTCCTACAGGTCACCCACATTCCTTGTCACATGGCCCTCCTACCTCCAAAGCCAACAACAGGGACTCTCCCTCACAGTTGAGTCTCTTCTCTTATCTGATGGTTAAGCCTATCAGGGATAGTTTTAAAGTCAACTGATTTGGGACCTGATTTACATATCCAGAATTCTTTCACAGCAGCACCTAGATCAGTGTTTAGTTGAATAACTGGGATAAAGTGCATGTACATTAGGGCCAGGAAGCTTGAGGGCCATCTTAGAATTCTGCCCACCCCATTGCTTTCCATTGCTTTTTCCACAAAACTGAAAATATTTACGAGCTAGGCCCTAACAGAAAAAGTTGGCTGACTCCTGTCCCAAATGAAGCTGAGGTTCAAGTTCAAGAACTGTGTGATTCCCCATTCAGCAAATAATTCTGAAGCTGGATTGTATAAACAGAAAGAGGAGGCCATGAAGGTGGGAAAATAGTAGCATTAGCAAACTGGTTAAGCAGTTAACTCACACGTACCCAAACACAGATGATACTGAGCTAATGGTAATTTCTTCAAATGAATCATTTCAAGCACATACTAAGGGAATAATGAAGTTATTATTCATGTTGTATCATGATATTATCACTACCCACACATCTTTATCAAATTTTAATATATTTGTTTCTTATTAAAGTAACAAACCACTGAGAGTTGAAGCCTCCTGTTGTACCCTCTCCTAATCCCACGCCACTCCCTCCCACTTCAGAGTGAACCACTACCCTTTGACCACATGTCCATCTATTCATAGACAACATACAGCACAGTTTATCATATTTTGAAACTTTACATAAATGGAATTATATAACATGTATGCTGCAGTTTGCTAATTTTGCTCTCTGTGTTTATGAGATTCACCCACAATGATGTGTGCATACAGTTGTTCTCCCATATCTATAGGGAACTGGTTCCAGGACCTCCAATAAATATCAAAATCCATGGATGCTCAAGTGTTTTATATAAAATAGAGTAGTACTTGCATATAACCTACACACATCCTCCCCTGTACTTCAAATCATTTAAGTCCAAAATACTTAATATATTATAAATGCTATATGTGTCTCTGTTTGCTCAGTTGCTTTAGTCATGTCCAACTCTTTGTGACCTATGGACTGGAGCCCATCAGGCTCCTCAGTGCAAGGGATACTCCAAGCAAGAATACTGGAGTGGGTTGCCATTTCCTTCTCCAGGGAATCTTCCAGACCCAGGGATTGAACCCGCAGCTCCTGAGACTCCTGCATTGCAGGCAGACTCTTTACCCATTGAGCCACCAGGGAAGCCTTCAAATGCTATATACATAACTGTAAATACAATGTAAGTACTTTGCAAATAGTTGCTAGTGTGCAGCAAATTCAAGTTTTGCTTTTTGGAACTTTCTGAAATTTCATTTTGAATATTTTCAATCCAAGGTTGGTTGAATCTGTGAATGCAGAATCCTCAGTTATGGAGGGCCAGCTATAATTTGTTTATAGCTATAGACTATAGCTATTAGTTCAGCTCAGTTCACTTCAGTCACTCAGTCGTGTCCGACTCTTTGCGACCCCATGAATCGCAGCACCCCAGGCCTCCCTGTCCATCACCATCTCCCGGAGTTCACTCAGAATCATGTCCATCGAGTCCATGATGCCATCCAGCCATCTCATCCTCGGCTGTCCCCTTCTCCTCCTGCGCCCAATCCCTCCAAGCATCAGGGTCTTTTCCAATGAGTCAACTCTTCGCATGAGGTGCCCAAAGTACTGGAGCTTCAGCTTTAGCATCATTCCTTTCAAAGAAATCCCAGGGCTGATCTCCTTCAGAATGGACTGGTTGGATCTCCTTGCAGTCCAAGGGACTCTCAAGAGTCTTCTCCAACACCACACTTCAAAAGCATCAATTCTTCGGCACTCAGCCTTCTTCACAGTCCAACTCTCACATCCATACATGACCACTGGAAAAACCATAGCCTTGACTAGACGGACCATAGTCGGCAAAGTAATGTCTCTGCTTTTGAATATACTATCTAGGGTGGTCATAACTTTTCTTCCAAGGAGTAAGCATCTTTTAATTTCATGGCTGCAGTCACCATCTGCAGTGATTTTGGAGCCCAAAAAAATAAAGTCTGACACTGTTTCTACTGTTTCCCCATCTATTTCCCATGAAGTGATGGGACCAGATGCCATGATCTTCATTTTCTGAATGTTGAGCTTTAAGCCAACTTTTTCTCTCTCCTCTTTCACTTTCATCAAGAGGCTTTTTAGCTCCTCTTCACTTTCTGCCATAAGGGTGGTGTCATCTGCATATCTGAGGTGATTGATATTTCTCCCAGCAATCTTGATTCCAGCTTGTGTTTCTTCCAGTCCAGCCTTTCTCATGATATACTCTTATGGGACTATAAGTTAAATAAGCAGGGTGACAATATACAGCCTTGACGTACTCCTTTTCTTATTTGGAACCAGTCTGTTGTTCCATGTGCAGTTCTAACCATTCAATATCACAGTTATCCAAGTCTATGCCCCAACCAGTAACGCTGAAGAAACTGAAGTTGAACAGTTCTATGAAGACCTACAAGACCTTTTAGAGCTAACACCCAAAAAAGATGTCCTTTTCATTATAGGGGACTGGAATGCAAAAGTAGGAAGTCAAGAAACACCTGGAGTAACAGGCAAATTTGGCCTTGGAATGTGGAATGAAGCAGGGAAAAGACTAATAGAGTTTTGCCAAGAAAATGCACTGGTCATAGCAAACACCCTCTTCCAACAGCACAAGAGGAGACTCTACACATGGACATCACCAGATGGTCAACACCAAAATCAGATTGATTATAGTCTTTGCAGCCAAAGATGGAGAAGCTCTATACAGTCAACAAAAACAAGACCAGGAGCTGACTGTGGCTCAGATCATGAACTCCTTATTGCCAAATTCAGACTTAAATTGAAGAAAGTAGGGAAAACCGCTAGACCATTCAGGTATGACCTAAATCAAATCCCTTATGATTATACAGTGGAAGTGAGAAATAGATTTAAGGGACTAGATCTGATAGACAAAGTGCCTGATGAACTATGGACAGAGGTTTGGGACATTGTACAGAAGACAGGGATCAAGACCATCCCCATGGAAAAGAAATGCAAAACAGCAAAATGGCTGTCTGGGGAGGCCTTACAAATAGCTGTGAAAAGAAGAGAGGCGAAAAGCAAAGGAGAAAAGGAAAGATAAAAGCATCTGAATGTAGAGTTCCAAAGAATAGCAAGAAGAGATAAGAAAGCCTTCTTCAGCGATCAATGCAAAGAAATAGAGGAAAAGAACAAAATGGGAAAGACTAGAGATCTGTTCAAGAAAATTAGAGACACCAAGGGAACATTTCATGCAAAGATGGGCTCGATAAAGGACAGAAATGGTCTGGAACTAACAGAAGCAGAAGATATTAAGAAGAGGTGGCAAGAATACATGGAAGAACTGTACAAAAAAGATCTTCACGACCCAGATAATCATGATGCTGTGATCACTAATCTAGAGCCAGACATCTTGGAATGTGAAGTCAAGGGGGCCTTAGAAAGCATCACTAGGAACAAAGCTAGTGGAGGTGAAGGAATTCCAGTTGAGCTCTTTCAAATCCTGAAAGATGATGCTGTGAAAGTGCTGCACTCAATATGCCAGCAAGTTTGGAAAACTCAGCAGTGGCCACAGGACTGGAAAAGATCAGTTTTCATTCCAATTCCAAAGAAAGGCAATGCAGAAGAATGCTGAAACTATGGCACAATTGCACTCATCTCACACACTAGTAAAGTAATGCTCAAAATTCTCCAAGCCAGGATTCAGCAATATGTGAACCGTGAACTCCCTGATGTTCAAGCTGGTTTTAGAAAAGGCAGAGGAACCAGAGACCAAATTGCCAACATCCGCTGGATCATGGAAAAAGCAAGAGAGTTCCAGAAAAACATCTATTTCTGCTTTATTGAGTATGCCAAAGCCTTTGACTGTGTGGATCACAATAAACTGTGGAAAATTCTGAAAGAGATGGGAATACCAGACCACCTAACCTGCCTCTTGAGAAATAGACTATAGCTATAGCAATTTTTTATTGCTATAGACTATCCCATTTTATGACTACACCATGGTTTGTCTAGTCTACTGGTGGTATACATTTGGTTTATATCCAGTTGTTTGCTATTAAAACAATGCTACTATAAACATTCTTGTGTAGTCACTTGACTCAAATATTAAAAAGTACCTCTAACATGTTTATTTGGAAGTAGAATTTCTGGGTCTTAGGGTAAGTGCATGTGTTTGATTATTAGATATTTCCAAATTCTCCTCCAGGATGGTTGTGCCAATTTATGCTCCAACTAACAGTGAACAGAGTTCCTTTTTCCTTGACTCCTTCTTGACAATCTATTGAAAATCATTGAATTAGAATTTAATTAAATCTCTCAGCAGATTTAGGGAGACTTGACACCATTACTCACTAAGTTTCCATATGGGCAATATCAGACTTCTAATTTTTGCTAGTCTCTTGTGTGAAGTCATCGTTTAACTTTACATTTCCCTGATCGCAAATGATATTAAATCTCTTTCCATATTCTTATTGTCCCTTTAGGTGTCTTCTTCTGTGACCTGCCTATTCATAGACCTAAATAATTTTTCTATTGAGCCATGTGTTCAAAGTTTTCTCATGGATCTGTAGTTCTTTACGTATTCTGAATGCTAATCCCTTACCATCTATATTCATTTATTATCCACTCGAAAAGTACATATTAGTATACATCATGTGCTAGACATTGTTTGAGTGCTGAGAAATATGACAGCAAAACAAAGTCGCTGCTCTCAAGGAGTAGAGAGATGAGTAATAAATAAGTGAGCAAATAGACATAGAGTATCAGGTCGCAGTAAGTGCTATGAAGAGAAAACAGAGGAAGAAGGTGAAGCGACAGAGGTGTTATTTTCAATAGGGTGGACAGCAAGGCCTCTCTGAGGAGGTGACATGGGAACAGAGGCATTACTGAATTGACGGAGAGAGTGAAACCTGTATTTGGATGACGCTTGTTCCAGGCAGAGGATGATCAGGTGCCAGGGGTCTGAGGCAGGAGCAAGTGTATAGCAAATATCATTTCCTAGTCTGTGGCTTGGTTATTTTTCGTTGTTGTTGTTGTTCATTTTGTTCATGATTTATTTCTTTATACACAAATGTTTAAATTTCAATGTAGAAAAATTTTTCAAGTTTTTACTTATGGTTTATTTCTGCATTTTAAGAAATTCTTCCCTACCACAAGATCATAAAGGTATTTGCCTGTATTATCATCATCCAAAAGTTTAGAAGTACATGTCACATTTAAGTCATTAAACCTCTTTGAATCTGTTTTTGTATACAATGTACAATTGGGATCTAATTTAACTTTTTTTCATATGGTTAACCAATGGTTCCAGTAGCATCTGTTAAATAATTCTTCCTTTCCACACTGTTATATATCAAGTTTCCATTTATGCCTGGGTCTGTTTCTGGGTTCTCTGTAATATTCCACAGATCTAGTTCTTCTTCTCTGTACCATCCTAATTACTATAGCTTATAAGAAGTGTTGACATCTGGTAGGGTAGTTTGTGCTGCTTAATATTGTCTTTGCTCTTCCTGTTCCTATTTAGAATTTTAATTAGAATTTAATTAAACCTCTAAGTGAATTTAGGGAGACTTAACACCATTACTCACTAACTTTTCCTGTACATGAGCACAGTTATGTCCCTCCATTAACTCAGGTTTTCTTTAATGTCATTCGATAAAGATTTCTATTTTTCTCCACAGAGGTCTCACACATCTTTTATTAGATTTATTCCTGAGTGTCTTTTAGTTTTTGTTGCTACTGTAAGCTCTAACTGCTGCACTACTGATTTTTTTATAATTGCTCTTATATCCTCAAACCTTGCTAACTATTCTTACTTGTTTCAATAGCTTGCATCAGTTCAGTTCAGTCGCTCAGTCATGTCCAACTTTGTGACTGCAGCATGCCAGGCTTCCCTGTCCATCACCAACTCCCAGAGCTTACTCAAACTCATGTCCATCGAGTCGATGATGCCATCCAACCATCTCATCCTCTGTCGTCCCCTTCTCCTCCTGCCTTCAATCTTTCTCTTTTCCAATGAGTCAACTCTTCGCATGAGGTGGCCAAAGTACTGGAGCTTCAGCTTTAGCATCATTCCTTCCAAAGAAATCCCAGGGCTGATCTCCTTCAGAATGGACTGGTTGGATCTTCTTGCAGTCCAAGGGACTCTCAAGAGTCTTCTCCAACTCCACAGTTCAAAAGCATCAGTTCTTCGGCACTCAGCTTTCTTTATAGTCCAACTCTCACATCCATACATGACTACTGGAAAAACCATAGCTTTGACTAGACAGACCTTTGTTGGCAAAGTAATGTCTCTGCTTTTTAATATGCTAATGTCTCTGCTTTGTAATATGCTGTCTAGGTTAGTCCTAGCTTTTCTTCCAAGGAGCAAGCGTTTTTTAATTTCATGGCTGCAGTCACCATCAGCAGTGATTTTGGAGCCCCCAAAAATAAAGTATCTCACTGTTTCCATTGTTTCCCCATCTATTTGCCAGGAAATGATAGGACTGGATGCCATGATCTTAGTTTTCTGAATGTTGACTTTTAAGCCAACTTTTTCATTCTCCTCTTGCATAGTCTCTTGTATTTTCTATATAGACTATCATGTCACCTGTTAATAATCTTTGTTTCATCTTTGATATTTTTTATTTATTTTCTTTTTATTATGATACTGACTGGGACCCACAGTACAAGGTTGAATAGAAGTGCTAGTCTTGCCCCTTTATTCTACGATAGTGGTGATTTAGTAGATTTTTCTGATCCTAAAACATTCATACTCCTGAGATAAATGCAACTTGGCCATAATGCATTTTTAATACATTATTGCTTCTGATTTCTAGTAGTTTGTTTTGGATTTTTGCATGTATATTCATAAGTGAAGTTAGCCTGTAATTTTCCTTTCTCAATAGCCTTGTCTGGTTTGGTATCGAGATTATGCTAGCCTTGTAAAATGAGTTGGAGAGTATTTACTGCCACAGTCTATGTAGTATTGAGATGCTCTGCTCCTTGTATGTGCGTTGGAACTCACCCATACAGCCAGCTATTTCCTGGGACTGTGGTGATTTGTGTATGTGCTTCTTTGTTGGTTGCTTGATAGATTTTAATGACTGTTTCAATCTCATTAATAATCATAAGTCTGCTCAGTTTTCCCATTTCTTCCTGTGTCAGTTATGGCAAATTATATTGATAGTTTTATACGAAGTTGTCCATTTCATTTAAGTTTTCAAATTCACTGGCATAAAGCTGTTCATAACGATCTCTTATTGTTGTGTCAATATCCTATCTACTGTGTCAGTTGCCTTACACCCCATTCATTTTTATTACTTGTGCCTTCTCTCCTTTTTTCCAGATAATTGTCTGTTTTATTCACCTAGCTAGAGAATTGTGTGTTTTATTCATTTTTTTCAAACAACCAGGTGTTCATTTATTTCTCACTTGTAAATGCATTTACAAGAGAGACTTATGAAGGCTGAGTCATTTAATTCTCTATTTAATCAATAACATTTTTGAATAAAATTACATGAGAAGAAATACAAACTTTAACAAGAATAATTATCTGTTAATGTAACAGTTAACCATGTGAGATCAAGCCCTATCCTGGCACATTCAGCATGTATATTTGTCATGTTTATATTCATATAAAAAAACTGGAGTTTTATTTTGTTGTTCCTCTTGATTTGGCTTATTGTTCTATTTTATTAATTGCTGCTCTTACCATTTTGAAATTCTTTCCTTCTACTTTCTCATTTTCTTTCTAACTTCTTGGGTTACTTTTTAGCCTTTCACCTTTTCTAAGAATTTGAAGCTATATGTTTTCCTCTCAGGACCACCTTAGTTGCACCCTCACAAGCTCTGATATTTTGCATTTTTATTATCATTCAGTTCTAATATTTTCTAGTTTCCAGTACAATTTCTTCTCTGACCCATATGATATGTGATTATAAATATCCAAGTATCTGTGGCTTTAAAATTATCCTCTTGTTTATTATTTCTATATAATTTCACTGTGATCAAAGACTGATTTCCATGATAAATATTCATTGGTGTTTGTTATTTAGTTTGCAAGTTAAGGATCAATTTTTAAACTATTATATTTCTTGAAAAGAATATGTGTTACCTAATTGATAAATGCAAGGTTCTATATATGTCTAGGAGAGAAAGCCTTTTAATTGTACTTTTAAATCATTTATACACTACTAATTTCTTGTCTGCATAATCTCTCAAATACAAACAGAAGTATGTTAAAATTTCTCCTATTTGAGTGTACTTTTCCTTTTCTCTTTGTAATTTTGTCCATTTTTGCTTTTTTACAACAATATAATTAGATTACATACAGGCTTAGAATTTCTTTAACTTTTTCTTTTGTAATGGGTCATAGCCAACTGAGCTTCCCAGGTGCACTAGTGGTAAAGAACCTGCTTGCCAATGCAGGAGACATAAGAGACGCACATTCACTCCCTAGGTCGGGAAGATCCCCTGGGAAGAGGGTATGCCAATCCACCCCAGTACTCTTGCCTGGAGAATCCCATGGGTAGAGGAGCCTGTGGGCTACAGTCTGTAGGGTCACAAAGAGTCTGACACAACTGAAATGACTTAGCATAGCCAGTTAAGAACGTTGAGCTAGTTTCTGGTGAACATCAAAGGGACTCAGCCATACATATATGTGTATCCATTCTCCCCAAACTCCCCTCCCATCCAGGCTGCCACATAATATTGAGCAGAGTTCCCTGTGCTATACAGAAGGTCCTTGTTGGTTATCCATTTTAAATATAGCAGTGTGTACATGTCCATCCCACACTCCCTGACTATCCCTTCCCTGCATCCTTCCCCCTGGCAACCATAAGTTCATTCTCTAAGTCTGAGTCTCTTTCTGTTTTGCAAGTTCATTTGTACCATTTCTTTATAGATTATACATATAACGGGTATCATATGATATTTCTCTTTCTCTGACTTACTTCACTCAGTATGATAATCTCTAAGTCCATCCATGTTGCTGCAAGTGGCATTATTTTATTTTTCAATGGCTGCATAAAATTTTATTATGTATATGTATCACATTTTCTTTATCCATACCTCTGTTGCTGGACATTTAGTTTAGGTTGTTTCCATGTCTTGGCTGTTATAAACAGTGCTGCAGTGAATATTGCAGTGCATGTATCCTTTCGGATCATGGTTTTCTCCAGATATATGCCCAAGAGTGGGATTGCAGGGTCATATGGCAGTCTATTTTTAGTTTTTTAAGCAACCTCCATACTGTTCTCCACAGTGGCTGTACCAATTTACATTCCTACCAACAGTGTAGCAGGGTTCCCATCTCTCCACACCCTCTCCAGCATTTGTTGTTTCTGGATACTTTTTGATGATAGGCATTCTGACCGGTGTGAGGTGATATCTCATACTTGTGATTTGCATTTCTCTAACAGCTAGCGATGTTAAACATCTTTTCACATATCTATTGGCCATCTGTATATCTTCTTTGAAGAAATGTCTATTCAGGTCTCCCACCCATTTTTTGAGTGGTTGTTTGTTTTGATGATATTAAGCATCATAAGCTGTTTGCAAATTTTGGAGACTAATCCCTTATCAGTCTCATCATTTGCAAATATTTTCTCCCCACCTGTGGGTTGTCTTTTCATTTTGTTTATTGTTTCCTTTGCTGTGCAAAAAGCTTTTGGGTTTAAGTAGGCCCCATTTGTTTATTTTTGTTTTTATTTCCATTATTCTGGGAGACAGATCGAAAATGATATTGCTACGATTTATGTCAGGGAGTGTTCTGCCTATATTTTCCTCTAGGAGTTCTGTAGTGTCTGGTCTCACATTTAGGACCTTAATCCACTTCAGGTTTAGAATTTTTATATCTTCCCGATGGATTG
Organism: Capricornis sumatraensis; assembly: GCF_032405125.1. Lineage (NCBI taxonomy): Eukaryota > Metazoa > Chordata > Mammalia > Artiodactyla > Bovidae > Capricornis > Capricornis sumatraensis. The sequence goes on from NC_091092.1 coordinate 27,288,007, forward strand.
TTCCCTTCATCATTATATAGTGACCATATTTATGCCTAATGTTTTCTACCATAAAGTTTATTTTTGTCTGATATTAACACGGTACCAGTTTTCTTTTGGTTATAATTTTCTGGGTATATTTTCTTCTGTCTTTTTCTTTCAAACTTTCTGTGTCTTTATATTTTAGGTATATCTCTTATAAACAGCATAGTTAGATCTTTAAAAACACAGTTTTTCAGGAATTCCCTGGTGGCCCAGTGGCTAAGACTCCATGCTCCTAAGGCAGGGGGCCTGTGTTTGATCCCTGGTCAGGGAACTAGAATCTGCAACTAAAGATCCTGCATGCCACAACTAAGACCCAGCACAGCCAAATAAAAATAAATACCAAAAAAATACAATTTTTCAGTATACGTTGTTTAACTTGTACATTTCATCTGTTTATACTTGTCATTGCTAGTTTATTGGATTTCCTTTTACTACTTGAATTTGTGCTTTCTACGTATTCTATTTTTTCTTTTTTGCGATTTATTTGCGCTTGAAGTATTAGTGTTATTTTTAATCTATAGCTGGGTTTGTGGGGAGGTTGAGCAGATGGGTATTTATTTTGCTTGTACAGGAATCATTTAATTCTATTTTTACATTTTGCAAGGGTTAAATTAAAATAAGATCATGTTATTCATGAATTCACTTAATTTGACATAGTGAATGGCAAAACCTTGCAATACACTAGAAGTAAAAGAATGAGTATGACACCACTGCCAAACCCTCTGGGTTGTGAAACTCCCATTCTTTTTTCAAGACATCTACTTTGTATCCTATGTCTGACACCTGTTGTCAGGCATAAGACTATGTCAGCATGCTCATGATGTCAATCCACAGGTTAAAAATCAATATCTTACTTCCTGGTTTAAAAATAAAAGTAGCTATTCTCATATTTTCATCCTCCTCTTCAAAAGGGTTGGAGTTAAGGGTTGAATCATAGCCCCTCAAAAGGTTTGTTGAAATCTTAACCCCCAGTACCTCCGAATGTGACCTTATTTGGAAGTAGGGTCTTTACAGAGGTAATCAAGGTAAAAATGAGGTCATTAGGATGGGCCTTAGTCTAATATAACTGGCATCCTTAAAAAGGGGTTGGGAGGTGGAATTTGGACACAACAGAAGGAGACTGAGGAAAAACGCCACGTAAGGATTAAGGCAGAGACTGGAGCAGCGGACCTCCAAGCCAAAGAACAGCAAAGAGTGCCAACAAACTGCCAGAGCTAGATGGAGGCGCTCAGCCGTGTCCGACTCTGCGACCCCATGGACTATAGCCCACCAGGCTCCTCCAGCCATGGGATTCTCCAGGCAAGAGTACTAAGAGACAGGCAATTCTGTCTCACGGCCCTCAGAAGAAATCAAATCTGCTGACACCTGATCTCAGCCTTCTAGCCTCTAGGACTGTAAGACAATAAATGTCTGCACCCAGACCCTGGTACTTTGTTACTGCTGTTGTTAGTGATGTTAATACTATCAATACAGTTGAGAAGCTTTGACCATGTCCACCATATTACTGGAGCTGGATGTCCTTAAGGACATTTCTCTATTTCCCCAATCCACAGTTTTAAAAAATGATTTTATTCAGTGACAGAAGACAACAAATTGTTGGAAATAATTTTAATACATTTCTTCATCTGATAAATATTGCACACTTGCTATATGGCACTTACTGGGGATACAGTAGGGAACATAGCAAGTTGGCTCCTCTCATGATGGTGCTTACACGCTAGTGAGGGAGAAAGACATAAATAAATATATAAGGACAAAAAATGATACAAAGGAAATATAGGGCACTATGAGAGAGTATACTCAAATACTTTGGCCACCTGACATGAAGAGCTGACACATTGGAAAAGACTCTGATGCTGGGAAAGATTGAGGGCAGGATGAGAAAGGGGTGACAGAGGATGAGGTGGCTGGATGGCATCACCGACTCAATGGACATGAGTCTGAGCAAACTCTGGGAGAAAGTGAAGGACAGGGAAGCCTGGTGTGCTGCAGTTCATGGGGTTGCAAAGAATCGAACATGACTGAGTGACTGAACAAGGAGTATAAGAGAGTGTTTGCAATAGTCCTCTCTGGAGAGAGAATCTTTAGGCTGAGAGTGAAGTAGAAGGATATACCTGACAGAGAAAGATCACTTCTGATAGAGGGAACTGCATATGGAAACACCTTGGCATATCTGAAGAACAGAAAGGATAGCAGAATTTATTAAGAAATAGATACTCATGGGAAATAAGGAAGAAGAGACAAAAATGGCATGGAAACTGGGTGAACAGTGAGAGCTATTTACTGAGATGAGGGAGACCTTAGGAAGAATAGATTGGATTAGGGTCAGAATCAAGTGTTCCATTTTGGACCTGTTGAATTAGAAATATACCAAGTTTTCAAGTGGAGACATCAATTGAATATTCAAGTTGGGAGCTCAGGGGAAGGTCTGGGCTCGATTTTTTTTGTTGTTTTTTGAGTCATCAGTTTAGTTCAATTCAGTTCAGTCGCTCAGTCATGTCCAACTCTTTGCAACCCCATGAACCGCAGCATGCCAGGCCTCCCTGTCTATCACCAACTTCCAGAGTTCACCCAAACTCATGAGCATCGAGTCAGTGATGCCATCCAGCCATCTCACCCTCTGTCATCCCCTTCTCCCCCTGGCCCCAATCCCTCCCAGCATCAGGGTCTTTTCCAATGAGTCAACTCTTCGCATAAGGTGGCCAAAGATTTGGAGTTTCAGCCTCAGCATCAGTCCTTCCAATGAACACCCAGGACTGGTCTCCTTAAGGATGGACTGGTTGGATCTCCTTGCTGTCCAAGGGACTCTCAAGAGTCTTCTCCAACACCACAGTTCAAAAGCATCAATTCTTCGGCACTCAGCTTTCTTCACAGTCCAACGCTCACATCTATACATGACCACTGGAAAAACCATAGCCTTAACTAGACGGACCTTTGTTGGCAAAGTAATATCTCTGCTTTTTAATATGCTACCTAGGTCGGTCATAACTTTCTTCCAAGGAGTAAGTATCTTTTAATTTCATGGCTGCAATCACCATCTGCAGTGATTTTGGAGTCCAAAAAAATTAGTCTGACACGGTTTCCACTGCTTCCCCATCTATTTGCCATGAAGTGATGGGACCAGATGCCATGATCTTCGTTTTCTGAATATTGAGCTTTAAGCTAACTTTTTCACTTTCCTCTTTCACTTTCACCAAGAAGCTTTTTAGTTCCTCTTCACTTTCTGCCATAAGGGTGGTATCATCTGCATATCTGAGGTTATTGATATTTCTCCCAGCAATCTTGATTCCAGCTTGTGCTTCTTCCAGCCCAGTGTTTCTCATGATGTACTCTGCATATAAGTTAAATAAGCAGGGTGACAATATACAGCCTTGACATACTCCTTTTCCTATTTGGAACCAGTCTGTTGTTCCATGTCCAGTTCTAACTGGTGCTTCCTGACCTGCATACAGGTTTCTCAAAAGGCAGGTCAGGGGGTCTGGGATTCCCATCTCTTTCAGAATTTTCCACAGTTTATCATGATCCACACAGTCAAAGGCTTTGGCATAGTCAGTAAAGCAGAAATAGATGTTTTTCTGGAACTCTCTTGCCTTTTCCATGATCCAGCCGATTTTGGCAATTTGATCTCTGGTTCCTCTGTCTTTTCTAAAACCAGTTTGAACATCTGGAAGTTCATGGTTCACGTATTGCTGAAGCCTAGCTTGGAGAATTTTGAGCATTTCTTTACTAGCGTGTGAGATGAGTGCAATTGTGTGGTAGTTTGAGCATTTTTGGCATTGTCTTTCTTTAGGATTGGAATGAAAACTGACATTTTCCAGTCCTGTGGTCATTGCTGAGTTTTCCAAATTTGCTGGCATATTGAGTGCAGCACTTTCACAGCGTCATCTTTCAGGATTTGAAATAGCTCAACTGGAATTCCATCACCTCCACTAGCTTTGTTCGTAGTGATGCTTCCTAAGGCCCACTTGACTTCACATTCCAGGATGTCTGGCTCTAGGTGAGTGATCACACCATCGTGACTATCTGGGTCGTGAAGATCTTTTTTGTACAGCTCTTCCATGTATTCTTGCCACCTCTTCTTAATATCTTCTGCTTCTGTTAGGTCCAGACCATTTCTGTCCTTTATCGAGCCCATCTTTGCATGAAATGTTCCCTTGGTATCTCTAATTTTCTTGAAGAGATCTCTAGTCTTTCCCATTCTGTTTTTTTCCTCTATTGCTTTGCATTGATCACTGAGGAAGGCTTGCTTATCTCTCCTTGCTGTTCTTTGGAACTAGGCATTCAAATGGGTATATCTTTCCTTTTCTCCTTTGCTTTTCGCTTCTCTTCTTTTCACAGCTATTTGTAAGGCCTCCTCAGACAGCCATTTTGCTTTTTTGCATTTCTTTTCCATGGGAATGGTCTTGATCCCTGTCTCCTGTACAATGTCACAAACCGCTGTCCATAGTTCATCTGGCACTTTGTCTATCAGATCTAGTCCCGTAAATCTATTTCTCACTTCCACTGTATAATCATAAGGGATTTGATTTAGGGCATACCTGAATGGTCTAGTGGTTTTCCCCACTTTCTTCAATTTCAGTCTGAATTTGGCAATAAGGAGTTCATGATCTGAGCCACAGTCAGCTCCCGGTCTTGTTTTTGTTGACTGTATAGAGCTTCTCCATCTTTGGCTGCAAAGACTATAATCAATCTGATTTTGGTGTTGACCATCTGGTGATGTCCATGTGTAGAGTCTTCTCTTGCGTTGTTGGAAGAGGGTGTTTGCTATGACCAGTGTGTTGGCAAAACTCTATTAGCCTTTGCCCTGCTTCATTCTGTACTCCAAGGCCAAATTTGCCTGTTACTCCAGGTGTTTCTTGACTTCCTACTTTTGCATTCCAGTCCCCTATAATGAAAAGGACATCTTTTTTGGGTGTTAGTTCTAAAAGGTCTTGTAGGTCTTCATAGAACTGTTCAACTTCAGCTTCTTCAGTGTTACTGGTTGGGGCATAGGCTTGGATCACTGTGATATTGAATGGTTTGCCTTGGAAATGAACAGAGATCATTCTGTCTTTTTTGAGATTGCATCCAAGTACTGCATTTCAGACTCTTTTCTTGACCATGACGGCTACTCCATTTCTTCTAAGGGATTCTTGCCCACAGTAGTAGATATAATGGTCATCTGAGTTAAATTCACCCATTCCAGTCCATTTTAGTTCGCTGATTCCTAGAATGTCGATGTTCACTCTTGCCATCTCCTGTTTGACCACTTCCAGTTTGCCTTGATTCATGGATCTGACATTCCAGGTTCCTATGCAATATTGCTCTTTACAGCATTGGACCTTGCTTCTATCACCAGTCACATCCACAACTGGGTATTGTTTTTGCTTTGGCTCCATCCCTTCATTCTTTCTGGAGTTATTTCTCCACTGATCTCCAGTAGTATATTGGGCACCTACTGACCTGGGGAGTTCCTCTTTCAGTATCCTATCATTTTGCCTTTTCATACTATTCATGGGGTTCTCAAGGCAAGAATACTGAAATGTTTTGCCTTTCCCTTTTCCAGTGGGCCACATTCTGTCAAACCTCTCTACCATGACCTTCCCATCTTGGGTGGCCCCACACGGCATGGCTTAGTTTCATTGAGTTGGACAAGGCTGTGGTCCATGTGATCAGATTGGCTAGTTTTCTGTGATTATGGTTTCAGTGTGTCTGCCCTCTGATGCCCTCTCTCAACACCTACCGTCTTACTTGGGTTTCTCTTACCTTGGACGTGAGGTATCTCTTCATGGCTGCCCCAGCAAAGCACAGCCGCTGCGCCTTACCTTGGATGAGATTGCCCCCTCCTGACCTTGAAAATGGAGTAGCTCCTCTCAGCCCTCTTGAGCCCACGCAGCCGCCACTCCTTGGACATGGGGTAGAGGTGGTATTTAAAGCCATGGGAATGGAAGAGATTATCAAGGGAGTAAGTTAAGCAGGAGGAAAGACTTGGACCAAGGACTGAGTCCTGGAGCATTCTAACATTTTTGAGATTAGACTGTCAGATCTGCCTTGTAATCTGAGACTCACCCTTCTCAATTCTCCTATTTAGTTTCTCTCTGTTCACAAGTGTCAGGTCTGCATTATGGCCTGTGGCATTTCCTGCCCAATCCTGTTTCTTCCCCTCTCGTATTTCACAGCTGCTACTGCTAAGTTGCTTCAGTCGTGTCCGACTCTGTGCGACCCCATAGACGGCAGCCCACCAGGCTCCCCGGTCCCTGGGATTCTCCAGGCAGGAACATTGGAGTGGGTTGCCATTTCATTCTCCAATGCATGAAAGTGAAAAGTGAAAGTGAAGTCACTCAGTCGTGTTTGACTCCTATCGACCCCATGGACTGCAGCCCACCAGGCTCCTCTGTCCATGGGATTTTCCAGGCAAGAGTACTGGAGTGGGTTGCCATTGCCTTCTCCGATTTCACAGCTAGTACCCCCAATAAACCTCTTGCACTCCAAACTCTCATATCTGCTTCCCAGAGGACCTGAACTGGCAACAACTGGTACTAGGATTGATCTGAGGAAGCAGCGGTAAGGTGGGGCTTTGGGACTGGATCACTTACTACGTGAAATGAAATGAGGACCTCATCCCAGCTGGTATGTGGGCCTAGGATAGTCCCTGGCACAAGATGGCCCAATTGCTAAAATGTTCACTAGTAGTGAGTTGACAGAATGCTCTGGTGAGAGAAAATGCTCTTGCAGATGCAATGAAAAGACGTGGATAATGTTGTTTACAAGGACAGTGGAATTGCCTGGCTGTTATTATTAATAAATTGCTTTGAAACCCTATGGAGGAATAATAAAATTCCTGAGGACAATTAACAACTGAAAACTAAGTGAATAGCCCAAGGGTAAACAGATTGATGCAGCTTCCCAGGTGGCTCTAGCAGTAAAGAACCCACCTGCCAATGCAGAAGACGTTAAGAGATGCAGGTTCAATCCCTGGGTTGGGAAGATCCCCTGAAGGAGGGCATGGCAACCCACTCCAATAATCTTGCCTGGAGAATCTCATGAACAGGGGAGCCCTGACGGGGTAGGAGGGGTGCTATAGTCCATAGGGTCACAAAGAGTTGGACACAACTGAAGTGACTTAGCATGCACGGATACAAACAGACAGCCAATAAGGATGTTGTTTAACAATACGATTTTTAAAAAGCAGCATGACCCAGCAATCCCACTGCTGGGCATACACACTGAGGAAACCAGAATTGAAAGAGACACATGTACCCCAATGTTCATTGCAGCACTGTTTATAATAGCCAGGACATGGAAACAACCTAGATGTCCATCAGCAGATGAATGGATAAGAAAGCTGTGGTACATATACACAATGGAGTATTACTCAGCCATTAAAAGGAATAAGTTTGAATCAGTTCTAATGAGATGGATGAATCTGGAGCTGATTATACAGAGTGAAATAAGCCAGAAAGAAAAACACCAATACAGTATACTGACACATATATATGGAATTTAGAAAGATGGTAATGATGACCCTGTATGCAAGACAGCAAAAGAGACACAGATGTATAGAACAGACTTTTCGACTGTGAGGGAGAAGGAGAGAGTGGGATGATTTGGGAGAATGGCATTGAAACATGTATACTATCATGTAAGGAATGAAGCGTCAGTCTATGTTCGATACAGGATACAGGATGTTTGGGGCTGGTGCACAGGGATGATCCAGAGAGATGATATGGGGTGGGAGGTGGGAGGGGAAATCAGGACTGGGAGCTCGTATACACCCGTAGCGGATTCATGTCAAGGTATGGCAAAACCAATACAGTATTGTAAAGTAAAATAAAGTAAAAATAAAATTTTTTTAAAAGCAGCAATAGAAAAGAGGCCAGGAGTTAACACCCCAATAAAAAGCCATGATACCCTACCCAGTTCCTGGACCTGAGTCAGTTTTCAGACCCAGAACCCCCTGGCTGAAGAAATGGCTAGGCCCCCAGGAGGAAGAACAATGCATCACCATGGCAATTACATACCATAATAATAGTTCCAGTCCTTTCCTGAAGGGATGTGTGGCCATTGACTTGGGTGACTCTATGCTAGGGAAAGGGGAGACATTTAGAGGATCACTGGACATTAATACCCAGAGACCTAAAGTGTCTCTCTAGTAAGGGGTTCCAGGTAATAAATAGGGAGGCAGAACACAGATTTGGATAAAAGATAGTTTATAAATATAGGAGTTTTCTTCTGGAATACAGGATTTAACACCCTGGCAAGGACCCTGAAAGATGATAGAAACACACATAGAAGGTTGGATCCTAGAAGCATGAAAAACATGTTGGTTGATATTAACTTTGCCTGAAATTAATAAATTAAAAATGCTCCAGTTGCCACAACAGTGATGAGAAGGCTCAGGAAGGTGGGCATGCTGGCATGGATGTGTTATCTGAGGTCAGAATACCCACTGCAGGATTATACTGTACAGAACAGCTCAGGGAACACACTGTTCATCAAGGCCATGTGGAATGTGCTGGTGAGAGCACCAGCGTCACTGAGAAGTGAAAGGGTAAGAGGCAGGAAGGCTAGGGGTCCCCAAACAGAGGAAACAGACTGCAAGTGTCAGATTCATTTCATCTATCTCTTAAGCGGCAGGAGGAAACAAACTACAAGTGTCAGATTTTTTCCCCTTCTCTATACAAAATTAAAAAGAGGTTTCTTTTAAAATTCTGTATTGCCATGACAACACCTGGTTCCACCTGAACTTAACTTTCCTCAAACCTTGATCTAACCAATGCATTTTTCTTATGGAAATGTTCTCTTAAGCTATGTTCATGAGACTATGTATTTGCTTGGAAACCTGCCTTTCTTCAAGATTCATGTCAATCGTTTTATGGCCTGGGATGACTCACTTTATGCCAATGTTATCTCAAAATGCATGCTGTGGGTGAGCGGCTCGGTGCCACTCTCTGAGTTTTGAAACTTTTCCTTTCTCTAATTAGCAGCCTGCTAGTAGGTATATAACTTCCTGCTAAAGACTAGCAGGGGGGCACTCTTTCTCCCCTCTTCTGATGTCTGTCAGAAGCTTTCTCTATTTCTTTTATACTTTAATAAAACTTTATTACACAAAAGCTCTGAGCAATCAAGCCTCGTCACTGGCCCCAGATTGAATTCTTCTCCTCCAGAGGCCAAGAATCCTGGCATCTTTCACGGCTCAGCAACAACCTTTCAGAAGTTCATGTGGCTCTCCTCTGCAGGCCAGGGCCAACAGTAGGCAGGGCAAACCCAGAACTGGGCTTATAACTAGCAAAAGGGATAACAGGGCCTCTTCCATTTAGGAAGGACCAGAAATTCACTCAGAGAAATGGAAATTTACTCTGGGTGTGGTTTTGCCTTAACTGCCCATAGATCCTCAGCCAGCACCACTTTATCTAGGGACTTAAGGAGTACCTGACCATTCACACCATGGAATAGCAACTAACCAAGGACTTGCTTCAAGGAAAGTGCGGGAGTGTGCCGTGACCACAGGACCCCCTGGCATGTTACCTTCCACACCATTCAGAAGATGCTGACCTCATAGAGCAATGGAATGGCCTGCTAAAGGTGCAGCTGAAGCACCAGCTCAGAAGCCATACTCTACAAGGATGTGGTACCATCCTCCAGTATATGATGTAAATGCTAAATCCAAGACCTTTCTATGGCTCCATATTCCCCAGAGGAAAAATACATGGGTGAACGAACCAAGGAAAGGAAGCAGAAGTGACCACGTACACAGTCATTCCCAATAACCTACTAGTAGGGAGACATTAGGCTTCCCAGGTGGCTCAGTGGGTGAAGAATCCACCTGCAATGCAAGAGATGCAGGCAGATGTGGAATCAATCCCTGGGGAAGATCCCCTGGAGAAGGGTACGGCAACCCACTCCAGTGTTCTTGCCTGGAGAATCCCATGGGCAGAGGAGCCCTGAAGGGTAGAGTCCATGGGGTTACAAAGAGTTGGACATGACTGAAGTGGCTGAGCACATATGCACACAGAGAGACATTGTGCTTTCAGTCCCCCATAGTTTTGAGCTCTACAGTGTAAGAGGTACTGGTACCCAGAGGGCACACTCTTACCAGGGGCATAGCAAGAGTCCCGTTGAACTATAAGCTGCCAGCAATGTCTTTGGACACCAGAGGGATGGGAGATGTGAATCAAAAATACTCTGTTATTCATATAACCACCTGTATTACACATAGGCTGCTGCTGCTAAATCACTTCAGTCGTGTCCGACTCTGTGTGACTCCACAGACGACAGCCCACCACGCTCCCCCGTCCCTGGGATTCTCCAGGCAAGAACACTGGAGTGGGTTGCCATTTCCTTCTCCAATGCATGAGAGTGAAAAGTGAAACTGAAGTCACTCAGTCGTGTCTGACTCTTAGCGACCCCATGGACTGCAGCCTACTAGGCTCCTATGTCCATGGGATTTTCCAGGCAAGAGTACTGGAGTGGGGTGCCATTGCCTTCTCCACACATAAGGCAGTATGGTATTATTTGAAGATGGACTTATATTAGTTTAAAATGTATATTGTAACTCTAGGGCAACAATTATAATCATGATACTAATAGAGGGGTAAAAAGGTGAAAAGCACACAGTAGAACTGTTATACTAAGAAAGAATTGGTATACTAAGAAAGGAAATAAAATGGAATCATATAAAAAGCTCAATTAAAGTCATAGAACACAGAAAAAGAGGTTGAGGAGGAAACAGAACAAATGCAACAAATAGATAACAGTTAGAAAGGTGATAGATATTAATCTAACTATATCAACAATCACTTTAAACACAAATGGTCTAAATGCACCAATTAGAAGACAGAAATTGTTAGAGTGGATTTTAAAAAGACCCAATTATAAAGACAGGTAGGTTAAAAAAAAAAAAAAGGATAGACAGAAATATACCAAAAAAACACTAACCAAAAGAAAGCTAGAGTAGCTACATTTTTATCAGACAAAGGAGGCTTCAGAACAATGAATACTATCAAGAATAAAGAGGAGCATTACATAATGATCAAGTGGTCAATTCTCAGGAAGACATAACAATCCTTAATGTATATGTACCTGACAACACAGAATCAAAATAAGTGAGACAAAAACAGACAAAACCAGGGACTTCCCTGGTGGTCCAGTGGTTAGGACTCTATGTTTCCACTGCAGTGGGCATGGGTTCGATCCTTGGTCAGGAAACTAAGATTTCATCCAAAAAAAAGAAAAAAAAACTGACAAACTGAAAGGAAAAATAGATATACCCAACTATCAGAATTTGAGATTTCAGCATCCTTTTGTTAGTAATTGATAGATCCAGAAGACAGAAAATCAATATGAATGGAGAAGGGAGAAGACGAGAATCAGTGGAAGCCCTGAGACAATTGCAGCAAGGTCTGTCCAGACTCTTCTTCTGTTTCCCCTCAGATACAGAGGCTCACAGAAATATTGTGCAGGTTTGGAGAAATGAATCAATGCAATGCAAAGGGAAGGCTGGGCAGGCATGGACGTGCATGGCTTAGATCACCTTTCAAGAAAGAATTTGCCATATATCTGTAAGGAGTGAAGTTAGCTGACAGGCTCAAACTACACTGTCTTCCAAGATCAGCTGCAGTATTCTTGACAAACCCATACTTTCCCTTGGAAGATTCCAGCCAACAACCTGGAATGGTGGTGATACTAGGGCCTGGCCATTTCTCTCCAACTTCGGACTCTTCTAACAGGCGATCTTTCCTCCAGAACTCTCCACTGGGTTGACCAAGACCTTGTCACATCTGTCTTGCAGCCTAAGGCATCTCTTCCCAATTTCCCTCCCTCCCTCGACCCTTTCACATGTGTTAGATCCACATTATGGCCCGTTAACCTAGTCTTGTTCCCTGCCCTTTTATCTTTCACAGGCTTTATCTCCAATTAACATCTTGCATTCCTAACTCCATATTAGCATCTGCTTCCCAGAGGACCCAAATTAACGCAATTAAGCATTCACCACTGCCATCCACTTTGAGAAACTCTGCAGGAGACACTTAATCAAGCATTTCAAGAGTCTCTCTGTTATGATCAACATGTTTTCAGCAAGTTCCTCAGTTTACTTCACAGCTAGGTAATTCAGACAATGAAAATCATTTACTACCCCAAACTCACAATCTCCATCAAAAGTCTATGTGCTACAGCTACAGTTTTTCCCATCACTGCATTCAGTCTCTCTTGCATGGTACCATAATGATGAAGCTCATCATAAAAGCATAAATTTGGGTTGTTCAAAGTCAATCTGAGCCATGCTTATAAATCATTCAAATTGAGGGGGTTTTTTTCACAGAAAGACACAGATTTTTCTTGAAACTCAAATAATCAAGTGATGACTTTTCCTTATGAAAGTCAGTGACTTTCTTGAGCAAAAGTCATAAAGCTGAGGGAAAAAACCCTTAACAGAACTGACAAGCATTAAGTGCTTCTCTTGCATCTCCATGTGTAGCTCCAGTGGAAAGAGTCTTCCTATGGACAGCGGTGTGTAGACAGACATGTTTGTCAGGGTAGGTTAGACTCTGCTGTAATAATAAACAAACCCTGAAATTTCACTGGCTTAATACAGAGATTTTTTTCTCACTCACACAAAGTCCTATGAGATGGTTCCTGTCTGAACAACTATTCTAGATAGGTTTCCTTTAAGTGGTGAAAGGAGATCAGTCCTGGGTGTTCATTGGAAGGACTGATGGTGAAGCTGAAACTCCAATACTTTGGCCACCTGATGCGAAGAGCTGACTCATTGGAAAAGACCCTGATGCTGGGAAAGATTGAGAGCAGGAGGAGAAGGGGACGACAGAGGATGAGATGGTTGGATGGCATCACCGACACAATGGATATGAGTTTGGGTGAACTCCAGGAGTTGGTGATGGACAGGGAAGCCTGGCGTGCTGCGGTCCATGGGCTCACAAAGAGTTGGACACAATTGAGCGAGTGAACTGAAGTGGTGAACTCAAGGATCCAGGTTTTTTGCATCATGCTATGCCATCTCAATTCCTTTGCTTCCAGCTGCATCAACATCAGAGTTTCAGCATGAAAAATTATGAGGGCTATTGAATGGGCCAGGCCTGAAGTGGCAGTTATCAATCCCATCATCCACTTCCATTGGTCATATCAAACCACATGATCCCACTTGGCTAAATGGAAAACCATAGGAAAATATAGAGGACCACATGAATACCGGTGTACAGTCTCTGCCATAGTAGACTTTGCTTTTGGTATAACAGTTTGAATACTTGAAACAAGCCCTCCAGTTGGATTTACTACAGTTTTAACATTCTTCATCTGGCGGCTCAGAGGGTAAATAACCTGCCTGCAATGCAGGAGGCCCAGGTTCAATCCCTGGGTCAGGAATCCCCTGGAGAAGGGAATGGTTACCCACTCCAGTATTCTCACCTGGAGAATTCCATGGACAGAGAAGGCTGGTGGGCTGCAGTTCATGGGGTTGCAAAGAGTCAGACACAACTGAGCGACTAACACTTTCCCTTCTCACTTTAACATCCTTCATACTACATACTTATACATTAATTCTAGTCTAAATTATTCTCATGATATCCTTCCCTATCTCTGTTAATTGCCGCGCTATCTACCCATTTCCTCCTTCCTTGCAAGTGTGCTCAGTTGTGTCCAATTCTTTGTGACCCCATGGACTATATGCAGCCCACCAGACTCCTCTGTCCATGGAATTTTCTAGGCAGAAATACTGGAGTGGGTTGCCATTTCCTACTCCAGAGGATCTTCCCAACCCAGGGATCGAACCCAGGTCTCCTGCATATCCTGCTTTGGTATGCAGTGCTTTACCACTGGGCCACCAGGGAAGCCTCTCTATCCATTTATAAGTCCAAAATTTAGAAGTTACCTTTGTTTCCTCTACATGGAAACTAGAAAAAAGAGAGCCAATGCATGGGTGATTCCAAAGCACCTTCCATGAATATTATGGTCTAATAGGAAGGCCAAAGAGTTGATGCCTTCGAACTGTGTGCTGGAGAAGACGTCTGAAAGTCCCTTGGACAACAAGGAGATCAAACCAGTCAATCTTAAGGAAGATCAACCCTGAATATTCACTGGAAGGACTGATGATGATGCTGAAGCTCCAGTATTTTGGTAAATCTGATGCAAACAGCTGACTCATTGGGAAAGTTCCTGATGCTGGGAAAGATTGAGGGCAGAAGAAGAAGAGGGTGTCAGAGGATGAGATGGCTGGATGGCATCACTGATGCCATGAACACGGACATGAACTTGGGCAAACTCCAGGAGATGGTGAGGGACAGGGAGGCCTGGTGTGCTGCAGTCCATGTGGTTGCAAAGAGTCAGAGACGACTGGGTGACTGAACAACAATGACAGTGAGATATAGAAATGTTACTCCTGTACAGTTCCATCTCCTCTTCCATTTTTTGTATTGTTTGCTCAGCAGCAAAACCTGCACTTCTTTACAGCATCCTTAAACTTGAACTTCCTCAGTCTCTATTCCAAATAAAGTTAGTCTCTTCAGGAGAGCTACATACCTCTGTTCATATGGCCTGACTCTCTCCCTCTGCAGAATTTCTGTGCTACTGCTCCAGAGATGGATCAGGAACTTTTATTCTATCAATGCCATTCTCATATAAGCAAGACTCTAGCCTGGGGGACAGGAGGGGATGGGGCATTGCTGGTCTTCTTGGCTTGTCTCTCCCAGTACGGAATCTCAGCTCTACAGGGAACCTGGTTTGAAGATTATTGAAGCCTAGTATTCTCAGCTTACTATGTCTGGAGTAGAGTTTCTGTCCTATGGATGTGAGCTGGGCGGAGGAAATGTCCTTTAATAGCTGAATGGATAAACAAACTATGGTACATCAATATAACAGAATATTATTCAAGAATAAAAAGAAATGAGCTATCAGATCACAGAAAGAAATGGATGAAACCTGAATGAATGTTATTAAGTAAATAAGCTAGTCTGGAAAAGGTTATACACTGCATGATGCCAATTATACAACATTCTGGAAAAGGTAAAACTTAGAGCAAATAAACAATTTCAGAGACTATTTTCTTTTACTTCAGAATAGTTTTATTAGTTTGGATACAGTATGTCAACGCTCAACAATTCCTCTCCTACTCTGACACACAAATCCACTCAATCAGAGTCTTCGTTGCCCCATAGCTCATATACTGTAATGTTACTGTGTGTGTCTGCAGGAACCTCAACACTGGGAGGGTCGCCGGTTGCCATGGCGAGTTTCAGATTATGCACCCTGGACACAAATTTCACAAGGTCCATCTCGAGCAGGGTTAAGGTATCAAACATATAGTCTTTGTCGGGGGAAGCCTTTTTCTCTTTCTTTCCCGGAGAGCCAGAGGAATCGCCCTGATGGGAAGGAGGAGTCTGCACATTACTCTCAGCACTCTCTCCTGCCAACTTCACTGACTCGTACAGCAGCACAATGAAGAAAAGCCAGAGCAACGTGATCTCAAGCCAATCTTGGGCATACTCCGGTAGATTCTGCCAAATTAGAAAGTGTCCTCCACAGAGCATCTTCCCCTGGAGTTCTTCAGCTTTCTTTCTCTGAGAAGTAAACAACACTGATAACACCCATGGATAAGCACAGGAACCATTTGAGGGACCACATGATGTGCCGAGAGGAAATGGCCCCTGGTGTTCTAGTCTGCCCTGGCACCTGGAGAGTGAGGACCAAGCAAGGTTGGGCCCTTGGTAACAGCATAGAGGGCCCCGCCCCAGCCAGAACCCATGTGGCCATTGTGATGACTTCAGGGCAGAGGATAAGGAGGCTTGCAGGGGCCAACTGGGAGTAGGGCTTAAAGGGAAATGGTGACATTTCCAGCAGGCAATCAAAAAAGAGGTGGGGAGTGACAGAATGCCATCTCCTTGCCAGTGTATTCTTTCTGAACCTGATGCTCTACTGAGAGAGGGGTTCAGTCTTCTATTTTTATTTTTCCATTTGTTAAATCCAGACACTGTGCTAAGCAGAGCAGACATGGGCATGTGGGCATGTGCCCCTGTGGAGCAGACAGCCAAGTGGGAAAGAAACATATTAAACCAGAGGCCACAAACTAGGAGCCACTGATGTATTTTGTGTGGCCTACACTGTTCCTAAAAATGACTGTGCTCAGTCACTAAGTCATATTTGACTCTTTAAGACCTCATGGACTGTAGCCCTCCAGGCTCCTCTGTCCTTGGGATTTCCCAGGCAAGAATACTTCTCCAAGCATAGAGGATGTTTTAGGGCAGTGAAACTATTCTGTATGATGTTATGGTAAATACATGATCCTACATATTTGTTAAAACCCATAGAACTTTACATACAGCACAAAAAGTGAATCAATGTATGCATATTAAAAAAATTTTTGATATCAAGAATGGAATGCAGAATTTGACTGAACAATCTAGTTATATTACAACTGTATGAAACCACCTCACTAAGATTCCCTGACTTAAATAACTTTAGAAATCTAGTTTGCAAGACTAAAAGCAAAAGATAAAAACACTGTAATCTAGTTGATAGTGTTCTTTCTTGTATGGGTATAGGTTAATAATCCTGATACGTTTATACATGTATGCTTGAATTGAACAGTTAAATAAATGGCACATGTGTATACATACATATATTTCTTTGTCTTGTTAGCTGAAAGGGTCTAAGAGAAATGATACTCCCAAAATCTGAAAGAAACAAATGTAGAAATAAGCACAGATCTTGGTTCCCAATACTATTTTCCAATAAAGGAACCAGGCTTCTTGGAGAAATTACTGATTGTAGGGCTCAGAGAGGAAATATAGAAGAGGAGGCTGAAAGATCTTATTGTGTCAGAAGGGAAGTGCTAAAAAATAAAAAAGCCCCGTGGAAATGGGGTTACATCAAAGAAGACAGGAATGAGCTCCCAATGGCCAAAGCTGTAACAAGATGAGCAAATAAATTAAGTAAGTAACCTTTTGGTACTATACCCCAAAGTATAAAATAAATATCTATGGGTCAAAACTGATATAAATAAACAATTGGATACATGTGAGAGAATACACCAATTTCCCATGCAGAAGAATTTCAGATATGTGACATAGGTAATTCGGCTCTCAGAGAGGTGGAGTGTAACTCCCTATCCCTGAAGAGTGAGTTACACGTAGTGAATTCCTTCCAAAAAAAATACAACAATATGGAATGAGAGAAAAAGAGTAACTTGACAGTGGAATAACTTGACAAACACTACTTCAGCTATGTGGTCAACATCAACATTAACAGGGATAAGGCATGTTGACAGTATCACACAATGAAAGGGATACTCAACCTCTGCAGTCTTCCTCCCCCAAAATCCATAGTCCCAGGCTAATAGGAAAAACATCAGACAAATCCAAGTTGAGGAACATTTTATAAAATACTTGACTAGTACTCCTCAAAACTATCAAGGTCATAAAAAATAAGGGAAGTCTGAGAAATTGTCACATCCAAGAAGTGCCTCAAGAGACACGGCTACTACATGCAATGTGGGATCAGGGATGGGTTCCTGGAACAGAAAAAGAACATTGGGTACAAAGAAAATCTTAGTAGAAAAAAATCTTAGAAATACAGTAAGCACTCTAGTTAATAACAATATGTGTGATATTTGGGAACTTTCTGATATACGGAAACTACCTTTGCTTTTTTGTAAATCTGAAATTGTTCTAAGATTTTTTAAAGTTTATCTTTAAAACATAGGGCAATAGAGGCAACATTATTTGCTGATGACATAATTGTATATCTGGAGACTTCAAGAGAAAAGTTCTATATACAGTCAGCCTTTCCTATCCATGGGTTTCACACCCAAGGATTCAACTAACTCTGGATTTAAAATATTTATTTTAATTAGCCTCCAATTAAATAAATTTATATTTAAAAAAATAAAAACTAAAAAAAAAAAAAAAACTCCAGAAAGTTCCAAAAAGCAAAATTCAAATTTACCATGTGCTGGCAACTACTTACATAGCATTTACATTGTATTTACAACTATTTATGAATCATTCACATTGTATTAGGTATTATAAGTAATCTAGAGATGATTTAAGGTATATGAGAAGATGTGTGTAGTTTATATGTAAACACTAAAATGCTACACTACTTTTTATAAGGGACTTGAACATCCATGCATTTGGGTATCTGATGGTTGGCGGTGGTGTCCTAGAACCAGTCTCCCACAGATATCAAGGGACAGCTGTACCTTAAGGGAATTGAGGTAGATGGCTGAATAAAAATAATAATATATAAACAAGTGTTCCTATACACTAACAACCAATTACATTTAGAATAGAAGACACTATTTATAATAGCTACAAACAGATAATTACTTAAGAATATATTTTAAAATAAATATGCAATAGCTATTTTAAGAAAATGCTGAAATGCTACTGAAAAACACAATGTAACGCCCGATGAAATGGAAAGATATCTATTTTGGGGGGGTATGAAAAATTTTATACAGATATCAATTTTCCTCAAATTATTCTATAATTGTGATAAGATCTCAACAAAAATACTAATATGATTGGTGTAGGAAATAAGCTAATTCTAAAATATACGTGGAAAAATAAACATGTAACAAGAGGCAGGACATTTCTGAAAAAGAAGACAAATGAGCATGGAAGGCAGTCCTTACTAGCTTTTAAAGCATATAGTTAAGACTACATAGTTACATAGAGAAGTACTGGTATAGGATTAGTACTGGTACATGGTTAGACTTACCGTTCGCTAGGTAAGAAGAGAATACAAAAATCAACCACACACACACGCATACACACAGAGCTTTTGTCTGAATGTGTTTCCCCCAAAATTCATGTCGAAAACCTAATGTCCAGTGTGATTGATATTACAAGGTAGGCCTTTGGGAGATAATTAGATCATGAGGGTGGAGTCCCCAAGAATGAGGATTAATGCTCGTACAATGAGAACTCACAGAGCTCCCTAGCTCCTTTTGCCTTGTCAGAATACACTAAGTCCCTTACACAGGAATCTTCAAATTGCAAACTTTCAAAGCTTAGAACTTGCATTCCCATTTGCAGTCACACAATTTGGTTCACGTGTCTGGTGGACATTGTCACATGCATCCATCCTCTACAAGTGGTTGTGCTTTTGCGTACTTTACTGCATAGTACAGCATAGAGCACATTAGTACAGTCTCTTTATTTCTAGCCCAGGATGTCCCAAAGCAAGTGTAAAAGCAGTAGTAAATAGCCAATTCTGTTAGTTGGGTACTAAGGCTAAGTTTTTTGGACTCACGTACAAATTGGGCTTACAAGCACACTTTCAAAATGGAACTCATTCATATGCAGAAGACTTCCTATAGGAGAGAAGTCTGCAACTCAGAAAAGGGCCTTCATCTGGCCATACTGGTACCTGATCTTGTACCTCTAGCCTTCAGAACTGTGAGAAGTAAATTTCTGTTGTTCACGAGCCCCTCTGTGCTTGGTATTTTGTTATAGCAGCCCAAATGGACACACATACACATTAAGAGTATGATAAAGGTAGAAGGTGTCATTTGACACTGGGAGAAGAAAGTTTGTTCAACAAATTGTGATGCAATTACATAGCAACCTTCTGAAAAAAATATAAACTTGAAGAATTCTTTTTCTATACCCCATAATTCACATATAAGTTCCCTACCTGAAATGTGTTTTATCTATCTTTGGCAATGCCCACTTGTCCTTCAAAATTCAATTCAAGACACCCCCCCCTTCTCCTTCTGTCTCTTGCTGAGTAAGTCATCATAAAGCAATTAGGTGAGATCAATCAAGACAAGCATCCATGACAGGGCAACATGGAGCTGACTCATTTGAAAAGACCCTGATGTTGGGAAACATTGAAGGCAGGAGGAGAAGGGGACGACAGAGGATGAGATGGTTAGATGGCATCACTGACTCAATGGATATGAGTTTGGGTAAACTCCGGGGGTTGGTGATGGACAAGGAGGCCTGGCGTGCTACAGTCCATGGGGTCACAAAGAGTCGAACATGACTGAGCGACTAAACTGAAATGAACTGAACCGAACCTGTAAAGAGTATCCTAATATTTCCCTAACTTCTCACTGTAGTGTGATAGCCCATTAAGACTTCCCTAAAGGGAAGAGGGTACCCTGAATATCTGATGTGAGTATTCAGATCTGCTTAGCAGTCATACTTCTCACAGCCAATTAAGAGACAGACATTCTGCTGATACTGATACATATATATCAGATATGAGTTATGAGTTGGTTCATTCATTCAACAAACATGTAATGAGTGCTTACTAACCTACTCTGTGCCACAACACTGTCTTAAGTGCCACAAATATAAAAGTATTCAAAATAAACAAAACTCCTGCCCTCATGGAGTTTACATTCTAGTGGGCTAAAGGTTTTTAAGGAAAATACATAGTATGTCAGATAGTGATAAACTCTAAAGACAAAAAGAAAGCAGGGAAGGGGACAGTGGTGGGCCTGTTAGGAGGAAATTCCGATAATGGAAGGGAGAGAGGATACATTTTAAAGAGAAAAATGAGTGTCAGATATAAGATTTTTGGCCTGAATTACAAAATAAAACAACAACAACAAAGAAGTTTTCATTTACTGACATGGGGACAACAAGGGGAGGAAAGGATTTGGTGGGGAAGACCAAGGGTTTGGTTTGAAGTACATTAGGCTTGAGATGCCCATTAGATGTCCTAGTAGAGCTAGATTCTCTAACTCTAGTAGAGAATCTAGAGTTCAAGGGGGCATTCCAAGCTGGAGATACCTATTTGAGAGTCATCAGGACAGAGATGGTATTTAAAGCCACAAGACTAGATCAATCACCATGGAAATTAGTTTAAACATAGAAGAGACTCAAGGACTGAGCCTAGAGCACTCCAATATTTAGAGATTGTGGGGATGAGGAAGAACCAGCAAAGGAGACTGAGAAGTGACCAGTAGTTATCAAGAGCTGGCCCCCAGGGACTTCCCGGGCAGTCCAGTGGTTAAGAGGCCACCTGCCAATGCAGGAAATGAGGGTTCGATCCCTGGTCCAGGAAAATTCCACATGCCTCAGGGCAACTAAGCCTGTGTTACAACTATGGAGCCTGAGCTTTAGAGCCCATGAGCTGCAACAAGTGAGCCTGCCTGCCCTAGAGTCCCTGCTCTGCAACAAGAGAAGCCACCACAATGAGAAGCCCTCGCACCCCAACTAGAGAGTAACCCCTGCTCGCTGCAACTAGAGAAAAGCCTGCACACGGCAACAAAGGCCCAGTACAACCAAAAATAATTAATTTTTTAAAAAAGAGTCAGCCCCCGGAATGAGCTTACCACAGGGTACACTGATAACACCGAATTTCTGGATCCACAAAGCTAAGGAATAGATAGCAGGGACCCCTACCAAGGTACTACTGTCCTGTGAAATCTGGCTGATTAGTCAGCCAGTTTTTCCCTTTGACATCTTTGAAATGCAACTAACCTCATGCAAATTACATGCAAAATAGCAGTAGCATGGCAATACTGTGGGAGATGTGGCTAGACTCTGGATGGGGACACTGAACACCAGAACTGTGGCTGCCAAACTTGCAAGAGGAGCTGAGCCCTGTGACCCTCCAACCAGGCCTTCAGGCTCAATCTTGAAGAACATCCAGAGAGACATTGAAAACCACTACCAGTGCCCTAAGGGCAAAGGGCTACAATGCTCATTGTAGCCAGTTGCTGCTATTTTCATTGCTGTTGCCAGCACCAGCTGATCTACACTTGATCTTAACCAAAAGGCCAAGAAGCAATCCAGCAGTTCTAGAAGTAAAGGAACACTCCATGACATCAGCTGAATCTCATCAGTACGTTAGGGTGAAGATGAGGGTTAAGTGGGTGTTAGGACTGGATTAAGGTTAGAACTTCCAGTCTATGATGGGCCAAGTCCAAGGAGGGGCTTCCCTGGTGGCTCAGTGGCAAAGAACCTGCCTGCCAACGCAGGAGATGCAAGTTTGATCCCTGGGTGGGGAAGATCCCCTGGAGGAGGAAATGGCAACCCACTCCAGTATTCTTACCTGGAGAATCCCATGGACAGAGGAGCCTGGCAGACCACAGTCCATGGGGTCACACAGATTGAGACATGACTTAGTGACTAAACAACAACAGGTCCCAATAGCCTTGAACCTCTCCTCAGGACGTTCCCTCCACATCCTACTGTAATTGAATCTTTCACTGTCTGATGACACCTCTAAAGCACAGGCTGTTTATTCTCTCGTCTCCCCATAGCTAAATTCCTTAGAGAGTGCCAAGTGATAGAGTTGGAACTCTCCTTGCACCCCAAGGCCATTTTCTGATTTTTGTTCCTCCCACTCTTGAGAAGTCTCTGGCTCCTCCTCCTTTCACACCTTCCTGTTATTTCACCCTCTACCCACCCTGGTGGTAGTCTTCTATAACCTTCCTGGTGATTGCCCTCATTCATATAGGCTTTCAGTTCAGTTCAGTTCAGCCACTCAGTCGTGTCTGACTCTTTGTGACCCCATGGACTGCAGCATGCCAGGCTTCTTTGTCCATCACCAACTGTCAGAGTTTGCTCAAACTCATGTCCATCGAGTCAGTGATGCCAGCCAACCATCTCATCCTCTGTCGTTCCCTTCTCCTCCCACCTTCAATCTTTCCCAGCATCAGGGTCTTTTCCAATGAGTCAGTTCTTTGCATCAGGTGGCCAAAGTATTAAGTTTCAGCTTCAACATCAGTCTTTCCAATGAATATTCAGGACTGATTTCCTTTAGGATGGACTGGTTGGATCTCCTTGCAGTCCCAGGGACTCTCAAGAGTCTTCTCCAACACCACAGTTCAAAAGCATCAATTCTTCAGTGCCCAGCTTTCTTTATAGTCCAACTCTCACATCCAAACATGACTACTGGAAAAACCATAGCTTTGACTAGATGGACGTTTGTTGGCATAGTAATGTCTCTGCTTTTTAATAAGCTGTCTAGGTTGGTCATAACTTTTCCTCCAAGGATCAAGCATCTTTTAATTTCATGGCTGCAGTCACCATCTGCAGTGATTTTGGAGCCCCCCCAAATAAAGCCTCTCACTGTTTCCATCGTTTCCCCATCTATTTGCCATGAGTGATGGGACCAGTTGCCATGATCTTCGTTTTCTGAATGTTGAGTTTTAAGCCAACTTTTTCACTCTCCTCTTTCACTTTCATCAAGAGGCTATTCAGTTCCTCTTCCCTTTCTGCCATAAGGGTGGTGTCATCTGCATTTCTGAGGTTATTGATATTTCTCCTGGCAATCTTGATTCCAGCGTGTGCTTCATCCAGCCTGGCATTTCTCATGATGTACTCTGCATATAAGTTAAATAAGCAGGGTGACAATATACAGCCTTGGTATACTCCTTTCCCGATTTGAAACCAGTCTGTTGTTCCATGTCCAGTTCTAACTATTGCTTCTTCACCTGCATACAGATTTCTCAGGAGGCAGGTAAGGTGGTCTGGCATTCCCATCTCTTGAAGAATTTTCCACAGTTTGTTGTGAGCCACACAGTCAAAGGCTTTGGTGTAATCAATAATGCATAAGTAGATGTTTTTTCTGGAGCTCTCTTGCTTTTTTGATGATCCAACGGATGTTGGCAATTTGATCTCTGGTTTCTCTGCCTTTTCTAAATCCAGCTTGAACATCTGGAAGTTCATGGTTCACGTACTGTTGAAGCCTGGCTTGGAAAATTTTGAGCATTACTTTGCTATGATCACATGGACCACAGCCTTGTCTAACTCAATGAAACTATGAGCCATGCCATGTAGGGCCACCCAAGACAGATGGGTCATGGTGGAGAGTTATGACAAAATGTGGTCCACTGGAGAAGGGAATGCAAACCACTTCAGTATTCTTACCTTGAGAACCCCATATAGGCTTTAGTTCTTAACTATCTGTCCTCTTTGTCCCAACTTTTCCCATCATTCTCAGTCACTTCAACATTCACATAGTCAACCACCCAGCACCCTGGTTTCTTGTTTCCTTATCTGCCCATTGCCAGGGACCACTGCCATGTCACAATCCAGAGCAGTAGTATGTGGCCCTGTATCTTGAAGGTCCATGCATTCTTTTCATTTACACATCAACGCATGATTTCCAGAAGCTGACAAATCTTTAGTACAGGATGTATGTAAAAGTATATATATATTTTTTAACTAGGAATTAGGCCTGTGCTTCATTCTTTTCAGTTTTGCTTTCCATAGAACTCACCATGGATCAGTGATTACAAATGGGATTTTAAAGTTTAACAGTAGATAAAAATAAACCCCCAATAATACAAAAATACACATGCACAAGGTTATTCATTGCAATATTTTTTATAATTGCAAAATACTGGAAACCACCTAAACACTCATTCCTAGGAGTGTGGCTAAATAAACTGTGGTACATCCGTGCAACTGTAAATAAATATTTTTTATCTAAATAAATAAATAAATATTTTGCCGCTGTAAATAAAAGTGAGAATGATATCTATAAACTGAGTTGGAGTAATACCTAAGACATAGTATACAATGAAAAAAGCAAGTACCAATGTTATATCTATAGAAAGTCACCTTTCATGTAACAAAAGGAGATATTTTCATACGAGCACCTATACACAAATGTTTTGTAGCAGCTCTATTCATAATAGCCAAAAACTGGAATCACCATAAATGTCTATAAATGGAAGACCAAATTATGTTACATCCACACAATGGAATATGACTTAGCAATTAAAAGGAAGAAACTACTGATGAACATGACAACATGGTTGAATTTCAAAGGCACCACACATGCTAAGTAAAAGAAGATGGTCTCAAAAGGTTATACAACCATGTGCATGCATGCTAAGTCACTTTGCCATGCCCTCCTCCAGGGGATCTTTGTGATCCAGGGTTCGAACCCATGTATCTTATGTCTCCTGCATTGGCAACTGGGTTCTTCACCACTAGTGCCACCTGGAAGCCCCTATATAACCATATGTTTTCATTTATATGACATTCTCAAAGGGAAAAACTATAAGAACAGATCAGTGGTTGCCAGAGTTGAGAGTCAGGGAGGCTTTGACTGCAGACAGACAGCACAGGAGAATTCTGGGGGCTGATGGAGCAGTTCTGTATTCTGATTGGGGCTAATTACACAGATCTATACCTGTGTTAGTACTCATATAACAAATTCTATACCAAAATAAGGTAATTTTACCATACACAAACGACAAAAAGTGTAGAGGTGGAGTTGGTGATTAAAATGTGATGAGTTCAGGGACTTCCCCAGTAGTCCAGTGCTGAGGGCTCTATGTTTCCACTGCAGGAGGCATGGGTTTGAACCCTGGTCAGAGAACTAAGATCCCACATGCCACACAGCAAGGCCAAAAAGAATGTAATGAATTTAGTCTTGTTGTAGCCACACGTTCTGAGAAACAAACTCACTCAGAAGGATAATGCAGATAGTGAAGTACAGTTTATTACACTGGCAGGCCCAAGGCAGAGTCTCCTCTTAGCCAAGGATGCTGACCAGCATTTGTGAAAACCTTATATACCCTAAGTGTACGTGCCCAAACCCACCTCCCCAAAGTCCGTGAAACTAGTCTGAACAAAGGAAGAGAAAGATACAATCAGAGTTGACCTGTGATTCATATGCCTTAAGCCTAGGCAGTTAACAGTGGACAATTATCAATAGGCCTGTGGTCATACCCCAACAAGCATAATAGAATTTATGATTCTATTTGGTTACACAGATAATTAGGGAATTCTTTTAGGCAATGGAGAGTGTAGGTATGAGCCCTGGGGTTCTTCCATCCGGGGGGTCTGATTTTCCAGTTGGTATGTCGTTTCCATAGATACTGGGCATACAGTCCACAGTCCAGCCCAATTCCACAGTCCAGCCCAAGATGGAGTCCTGCTTTCAAGATGGAGCCTGTTCTGTTTCCTCCTTCAGTCCTAGGTCTTCAGACATATATTAAAGATATATCATTTCATCACCTGGACCATTTCTTAGTGTTATAAAAATAACAAAGACACTAAACAAACCAGCAATAAAGAAACTAAAAGTATTATGTGACTACCATAAAAAAAAAACCACACACACACATTGAAATTTGGATTATCGTGGCTTGGTAATGGGAGCAAACTAAATTGCACTATGTGAAATATGTATCCCCAACCTAGTTCCTGATACAGAGTAACAATTCAGCAAACATCTGTGGAATGAATAAACGAGTGAGAAAATGAAAGAAGGAAAAGGCTTACACATTTTGATATGAAACCCTGTGTCTTCAACATCATCAAAAAGTTTGAAGCAGAATGGAAGGATATTCAAACATCGCTTAAAGCTAAAATACAGTGTGCCAAGGGAGAAAAATGAAAAAGCTGTGGAAGCCACACTTTATAGCGTTCTATTTAACCACAAAGGCCAGGGCTACTGAAGTCATTGTTGACACACTTGCCAAAACTTCTGCTCAAGACATGGTGAAAATGATGACTGGGTACAAAGAGTCTCTATCAGATATCACAGTTCACTTTAGAATTACAGATGTGGCTGGAAATTTAAAATGGCAAACATCCAATTTCTGACAAAACTGACAGTGTTTACTGGGAATTGATAAATCTACAAGCTTGTGAATCTAGCTCATCTTTTGAGTTTTTACCATGGTTTAAATCTAAATAAGTAATTTTGTAACGACATTATGTTCTGCTAATCTTTTCCAACTTGGAAAACTGAAGAAAGAAATTCCTTCACTGATCTAATGTTTACTGAGCACTAACTATGCACCAGCCAGTGTTCCAGGCACAGGGAACACAGTTGTGAACAAGAGACAAGATCCCTTCCCCTATGGAACTTACATTCTGGTAACTGGAAACAGACGATAAACCAAGAAAGAAAAATGGCAAATAGGGGAAAATGCCACACAGAGGATTGAAATGCGGCGATGTGGCAGAGTGAATGAGGGTGTGGAGACTGGGTGGGCTGGTTAGCCTTCTGACAGGAGCTAACATTTAAGCTGAGCTCAGAATGACAAGGAATCAGCTCTGCAAATATCTGAGGAAAGAACTTTCCAAGAAGAGGGAGCAGCTAGAGTAGTGGTTCTCAAAAGGAATGGTGCTGCTTCCTAGAGGGCATTTTGGAAGTTTGGGGGGAGGGAGCCCACAGAGACTGGAGGATTCCATTGGCATTTAATGGGCAGGGCAGGGATGCTGCAGAGCTTCAATGCACCAGACTGTCCTGCATCCTTCATGACTTTCAAAGATCCCACCAGGCACCCATATAAGTGGAAAAGCTGTTTCTCATTATCAGAGTTGAAAACCTAACTCTGCTTAACTCATAAAGACAAAACATTTTTTGCACAGTGTTTATGCACATGGAACTTCCTAGGAATGCAATTACCATGTAAATAGAAAGCAGATTGTATTCTATTTCATCCAGAACTTCACCAAGAGTTGTTCAACATTTCAAAGCCAACACCTCCAGGAAGGGAAGGCAAATGTCACCTAATGAGAAACACTGCACCTAATGGGAAAGGCTTCGGGGAAAATTGATGATGGTGGAGAGATTTTATTTTAATGGATAAGACATACCCAAGGTAAAATGAAAAGAGGGGAAAAAAGAAAGCAGTACAAAAGGGCACATAGTCAAAAGTTGATCTCCCTTCCACCTCCGTTCCCACCATTCCCAGTTTTCTTCCCTAGAGATAATCTGATTATCAGGGTTTTTTTACAGTGGCTTTATCTCTCTTTTTTTTTTTTTTTTGTTTAGAAGGAAGGGAGGGAGAGAGGGGGGAATACTCATACAAATGAATATTTGTTTGAACATTAAAAAAAAAAGATGAGGAAAGATACACCCAGAAGAGAGGGTATAGCTCAGTGGTAGAACATTTGACTGCAGAAAAGGTGTGTGTGTGTGTGTGCACGCATACACACATCAAGCTCTTAATGCTGGCTTCTCTAATGTTACCTCAGAGGATGTCCAGGGAGACAGTTTTTTAAATACACTTCTGTACTGTTTTCCTTGGTATGACAGGTATATTCTACATTTGCAATTTACAAAATCCCATAAGGTTAAAAGAATAAAATACAAATTAGAGCAGGAATCCACTAACATTGGCATAAATATAGCAAGATCAATTATAATCTTAGAAACATCAGCAAGCTAAACTAAGGTAATATATTGAGAGATTTCACTCTGTGAGAAGAGAAACAAAAAGTGAGTGCTGAAGAATCCAAAACCGTGAGCATCTCCCAACATCTGCTGAGAAGGACAGGAGGCTGCCTACTGGCCTGAATCAGCTAGCCACCCTTTTTCCTCAAGTTACAATACTGCCTACTGGCCTGAATCAGCTAGCCACCCTTTTTCCTCAAGTTACAATACTACTTCTAAGTTATCATACATTTATTTTTAACACAGCACCCCAGTTTCATATTGTGTGTCTTTTCCAAAGTTGGAGATCCTTAACTTAATATATTCTTCACAGACTTTTCAACAAATATGAAGAGGCACTGAGGTTAACAAGTCTATAAGTGGCAATCCAAATACATGACATCCTCAAGGACTGATTTATGTTTAAGATTAATCTACATAATATTCCCAAGGTTTAGCAAATGAATGAGACTCTAGCTGAGTAAAATAGGAACAAACCTTGTTCTGTTTGCACATAGCCATGAAAAGACAGAAGGCAGCAAAGAAAATATTCTGCGGTTACTCATTTTACTGTGCAAGGTACCTACTGTGAAAAATTACTTTTGAGGTTAAAATAGACCATCTACTCACGATCTCTCCTGGCCCACAGCTGGGAAGACTGAAATGATTCTTCTTGCCTCTGGCTCACTAGAACATCGTATTCCTGGTGAAGACAAAAAGAACAGCAGTGCTCAAGAAAAAAGGATAGCTGGTTCCCGAGGTGGGTGCAGTTGAAATGCTCATATAAGTTGCCTTAAAGCCAAACAAAACCAGTACAACCCAGTCAAGCCAAACTCCACACAATGTGGTGGTTCCATCAACTGTTCCATTCCCAGGGCCGAGCTCCCTGAAGGACCTTTAGAATCTAGTCCTGTTGTCCAACAGAGTGCTTTAGGACAGGACTAGTAACTGAAGGTTTCCTTACTGTAGTCCCCCAGTTCCAATTCAAACCCTGTGAAATTCATGTCCTCTGGTCTTCAGAGTCATAAACCTACTTTCCTCAACCTCCCACAGCCATGAAATTAGCTTACAAGACAGGAGAATTCACAAAACAAGAAAAACAAGCATCCCAAATGGCTGAGAGCAGAGCAAGGCTTCTATAACTAGAACAGGTCCTCTTTTCCATTTCCTTTTTCTAAATTGAGGTATAGTTGATTCAGAATGTTGTGTTTATTTTTATTGTACAGCAAAGGGATTCAGTTACATACATATGCATTCTTTTTCACATTCTGTTCCATGATTGTTTATCATAGGATATTGAATATAGTTCCTTGTACTCTACGGTAGGACCTTGTTTATCCATTTTCTATAGGATAGTTTGCATAAGCCCATCCCAAATCCCCAAGCCATCCCTCCCCCACTCCCTATCCCCCTTGGCAACCAGTCTATTCTCGCTGTCTGTGAGTCTGTTGCTGTTTAATAAATAGGTAGAACAAGTTCCCCTAATCAAAACCCCGCAACAGCTTTTAGAAAAGGATCGTTATATCATCATGTGTGTCAGTAAATGTAGAAAATAACAATACAAGCCTAAAAGCAACTGGGATGTCTTATACTAACAGACTGCTGGACTACCTTTCCATTATTATTACTGAAATGGCTTTTTAAGAAGAGAAAACAGGGAGAAATTTTGAATTTTTTAAAACTTATCAAAATCCTTCTTAGACTCTGGCCAAGCCACTGACTGCTAAGCTTTCTTTGCCCCTGTGGTCCCCTTAGCTCACAAAACCACCGAAAATGTCTCTACTCGAGAGACACTCTGCTGTCCCAGTGGACGTTTAGTGTAGCTGTTGGGAATGTTGTCACAAAACAGACCTGAATCCAGATGGCGTCTAGCCGCTGTGTGCCTAGAACAAGTCAGTCTCTCTCTTTGTTTCCTCTTCCTTCTTCCTGTTGTTGTAAAAACAACATCTAATCATAGCTAACACATCTGTAGTACTTACCTGTATCATTTTTCATTTACTACTTACAACAACCCCTAGAGGGGGAAAAAAAAAAAAAAAACTATAGATGAAGCAAGTGAGGCATAGAGAGGTTGAGTGACTTCCTCAAGGTCACACAGCTGGTAAACTGCAGGGCTCAGATGCTAACGCAGGTTGGAGTCGAAGCTCTAACCACCGTACCTACGACCTCTCGAATTGAGAGTAATAAATGGGGACACACCTACTAAGCACTGTTTTGAAAACTAAATAAGACAATGTACGAAAAGCCTGATACTTGTCAAGTGTTGGATGTCGTGTGTATGTTATAGAAGGTTTTTTCCTTCTGCCCTGAGAAATCTGTAAAGCTTTCCCTAGGGACAGACAAAAGGTCGCAGGGATGAGAACAGAGGCAAGGGAAGGAAGGGGGCAAGGTGGAACTCGGAAAGGGAGAAAGGGTATAAATAAGGCGGGGGGGCGGGGGCTAAATATTCAGAACACAAATAAGGCGGCCTAGGCCTTGAAAGAACGCGGTGAGTGTTTCTCAACTGCAAACAGAAACGTCTTGGCCGAAAATCAGACACTAAACCGGCGCGGCCACAGCCTCAACCCCGGACCAGCCTCCTCAACCCCACCTCAGCCCCAGGCCCGCTCGGGCCCGGCCGCGGACCGGCTTCCCGTCCGGTCCGCGGGTCCGCCCTACGCCGGGCGGAGCCTGGCCCGCCCCCTGCGCTGGAGCCCGGGAGCCCCAGGCCCGAGCCACGCGATCGGCCGGCCGCCCGGGGCTCGGGCCGCGGACACACGATGGCGACTTGGCGGCGGGACGGCCGGCTGACGGGCAGCCAGCGGCTGCTATGCGCCGGGCTGGCGGGGGCGCTCAGCCTCAGCCTCACCGCGCCGCTGGAGCTCGTCACCGTACTGGCCCAGGTCGGCGTCGTGCGCGGCCGCGCCCGGGGGCCGTGGGCCGCGGGGCTCCGCGTGTGGCGTGCCGAGGGGCCCCGCGCCCTGTGGAAGGGGAACGCGGTGGCCTGCCTGCGCCTCTTCCCCTGCAGCGCCGTCCAGCTAGCCGCCTACCGCAAGTAAGAGCCGGGCGTGGGCGGGGCCGGGGCCCGGGAGGCCGCCGCCGGGTATCCCGCGGCCCACGCCGCCGGGGTGCTGGGGATCGGGCCGGCGGTGCGCCCCCGCCTCTTTCCGGATCTCATGGGAGCCCCTTGGGCCAGAAGGCGACCTCTTCGGCCCCCAGAGTGCAGTCCCCACCTTTTCTTCTTCACCTTTTCTGGGTATTTCTGCAGTTTGAGGGGGACGCAGCTGTGGCCCAGAGAGGCTGACGGGGCTGGACGGGCCAGGAGGCGGAAGAGGGTGAAAGGAGATTTTGGGGGGAAGAAGAGAAGAAATCTCCGGATAGATGGCTCCTAACCCCCTTCCCACTGTCCACCAACTTGGAAATTTTGCTCTGGCTGGCTTGGGAGAGAGACCTCTGAAGATACATGTATGGAAGAGGGTCTGTGTGACCAGAACCCCCAGAAGACAGTGCTTGCTAGGGACAGAGGGCCCAATCTACTGTCACCAAAAGGCCGTGGAGTTCGGCTCCCTGCCCTCCCCCCCAAGAAGCTTGCCTTTGGGGTCCTACAGAGGCTGCCCCACCCTCACTGCTCACTGGCCTCCTTTTAACACCTCCCACAAAAAACAGCTGCTGTTTAGAAAAACTTCTAAAGATGTAAATTAGCCTGATAAGTCTTGAAGCTTCCTCAAGAACTCAGAGATATTTGCATTTTAACTGGAAACACAGGCTAAAAGAATGAAGTGGTAGAGATGGGGTTTCAGGTAAAGATGTTTCTGTAGTTGGGGGGATGGTCGCGGGTTCCCCATTCACTGGGAACAGCAGCCAACTCTGAAGCCTGGCGTTGGCTCAGAATTAGAGAAACACAACCCACAGTCTTGACCACTGTAGGTCTGCCTTGCAGACTGACAGTCAAAGGATTTTGCCTTTGGCTCAGGGAGGCTGGAGCTGGAAGTCTCATCCGACAACTGACAAGCCCAGTGGAATCTTCCTTATCACTGATTCCTCGAGGCCAGCGCTTATTTCACTTATGCCTGGGAATAGCGTTGCCTCTCTTAACTCTGGGAAAGGAGGGTAGTGAGATGATGGGGAATCTCTGTCAAGGCTCTCTTTCCTCCCCAGCCCCCTTGCTCTCAGCAACATCTGGCCTGCAGCCTGTAAACATTTCTCCTCTGAGTTTTAATGACTCAATTTCTCCCCACTTTACTGTATTGTCCACAAAGTATGGAACTCCTCCTTTGGAATGTGTACCAAGGAGAGGGAAGCAGAACTTCAAAGGCTGGTTTAAGTACTGTGGCTTTGCTGCTAACCCTCTCCAATATATACAGACATCCCTCCATATCAGGGAGGGGATTGGTTTCAGGACAACCTCCACCTGCCCCCCACTCCCCAACCCGCCCGTTGCTCAAGTCTCTTCTATGAAATGGAGTAGTATTTGCATGTAACCTGCACAATCCTCCTGGATACTTTAAATCATCTCTTGGTTGGTTATACTACTCAATACAATGTAAATACCATGGAAATAGTTGTAAATATAATGTGAATGCTATGTAAATTGTTGATACTGTGCAGCAACGTCAAGGTTTGCTTTTTTGGAACTTCCTGGAATTTTTTCTGAATATTTTCAATCTGCAGTTAGTTCTGGAACCCATGGATACAGAGGGATGACTGTATATCATTGGATTTTTAAGATTTTGAGATATCATTGACATGAAAAATTATCTATGTTTAAGGTGTACAAGTTGATGCTTTGATATATGTATATATTGTGAAATGATTGCCACAATCAAGCTAATTAACATCCATTACCTCTACCTAGTTACCATTTCATGTGTGTATGTATGTGTGTGTAAATCATTGGATATTTACAACACCTGTCTCCTTCCCTGTACCATCCACAGGACAGGAAGTATGCCCACTTTACAGATGCACTGTTGGGCTCAGATTGGCCACACCACTCATCAGTGACAGAGCTGAACTCCACCACCTGGCCTTCCGACTCTAATACCCATGCCCTATTACTTCATACTGCCTTTCTGTCTGCATTCATTAAGTGCCCACTGTATGCATGATGCTGGGGACAATGCAAGGATGAAAGGGGCATGGTCCCTGTGTCCCGGAGCTTCCAGAGCAATAGAATAAAACTAGTGTGCCCATAGCATGTGACTGCCAAGGATAGAGTGCTATAGAAATTCACACCTCTGATGAGGGAGGAGATGTGAAGATGTCGCAGTGGAGAAAAACCATCCAAGTTTGGTCTTGGGAAAATGAGTAGGAGTTTTTTGGCAAAGATGGGGAGAAAGATATTGTAGGTAATGCCATAAGCAAAGGCACAGCAGTGGGAAGGCATGCGGCATGACTGGAGCATAAGGTGTGCCTCTGGCTGTAATGGAAAATACAGCCAGAAAAGCAGGTTGGAATGAGATCTTGGAGGGGCAAATTAGAGAGTTTGGACTTCACTTGGAATGCAAGGGTAACTGTGGGGGATTTTTGATGGGGGAGTGCTGTGATTAAAGCAATTCAACAGGAATTGTCACCTGGTAGCTACAGAGGATATCTAAAGAGGAAGAAGGCTGGGGGCAGCAGGACCAGTTAGGAACCAGTTGCACTAGTCCATGTGGTGGCTGAGAGCATCTGAAATGGGCTGATGACAGTGGGAATGGAGAAAAGGAGATGTGTGAGAGAGGAAGAACACATAGCTACTCAGGCTAGGTTTGCTAATAATGTTCTCCTGAAAGGTTAGTTTCTTTCTGAAAATTAAAAGGAAATATTTCAGTGATAGGCAGCAAAGTGGTTGATCAATCATGATGCCAGCCTTCCTACATTAAGACAATACCTTGGATCCATCATTATACTGAATTTGCAGAACAGTTAGTTGTGGGTAATGGTACAGCCTATGATTGTGGGTTTGAATAAAAAACATAAACATACAGAATTTTCAGAAAATGCAGTGGTTCAGGGTTTCCCTGGTGGCTCAGTTGTAAAGAATCCACCAATGCAGGAGACACAGGTTTGATCCCTGGTCCAGGAACGTCCCACATGCCACAAGTATTGAACCTGTGCTCTAGAGCCTGGGAATTCTAGAGCCTATGCTCTGCAGTGAGAAGCTACCGAAATGAGAAGCCCATGCACTCCAGCTAGAGAGTAGCCCCCACTCGCTGCAACTCAGGAAAAGCCCATGCAGCAACAAAGACCCAGCACAGACAAAAATAAATAAAAATTTAAAAAAAGAAAATGCAGTAGTTCAGTGACTTGCTCACAAACACAATTAATGGCAGAGCTGGAGCTTGAAACCGGGTCTTCTGCTTAGTCCAGTGCTCAGCTTAACGTTGTGATGATGACGTATCTCCTTACATGGATTTACAATGAAAAGAATCCACTCAGAGTCTGGGAGGAGCTAGGTCCTTGTACTAAACAAATAAAATCTAACACAATGGGTGGCCATCAGATGTAGACCCTCACCCAACTTTATGCTACCACTGTTTGTCTAGCTGTATAAGCATCGTTTTGGGTCCCTGAAACTCTGAAATTGTTCACCACCAACACCATTTCCTTATTGTGTAACCAATTCACAAGCTTGAGTTGGGCTGCCAACTTGTGTTAGATTGAAGTGTTGGCAGTTCTAACTACATACATCAAGGGTGTGTGTAATCTCCGTGTGCCTGAAATGAAGGGGTTACTGCCATGCATCAGCTTATCCAGTCTTGCTGGAAAAGCTTATGTGCAGTGTGTGGGAGTGCAAGGAAGAGCAGAAAGGGGAACACTGCTGCCCCAGCCAATCAGACAAGCACTTAAGATGTGCGCATTCAGATGACATCATAGATGGCCTATCAGGGTTGCCCTGCTTTGACTCTGTAAGAGGAACGATCTGTAGTCTTCACCTCTGTATAGTAAGAGTCTGAGAAAAAGGGCTTTCCTTGGTTCTTCTTTTCGATTTTGTATGTTTGTCAGCAAAACCCTCTTTATAAAGCAAACTTATAGAACAGGGTTCTTCCTAGTTCATCAAGTCATTCAGAGACCCTAATTTCTCTCGGGCCGCCCCTATCAGACGTCTCTCTGGCAGGTCCGTTGAACTCTCATGATCTTATGCTGAAAGCTCACACAGTGTATATATTCAGTGACTGGGGAATGAATGCATGCACGAGTGCCCTGGGATGGCGAATAAGGGGGAGGCAATGAGAATGAATGGTATTTCTTCAAACTCCTCCTTCTTCTAGATTTTTCCAGCATGCTGCAGACCACCCCTCTAGCCAAGCATTTCCACTTCCTCTGTCTCCCCTCCCTCTGCTAAGGTTCCCCTCCCACTCGACTGGCCAGGGGAGAGAGGAGGGAGGAAGGACTCAAGAAGGGTGCAGGCAGTGAAACCAAGGCAGACGGCCCACTAGGGAGAACCAGCTTGGTTTACCCATATCTTTAGAAGGTCGCGCTGTTTCGCTCAAATGGCTATTAAGTGAGGCTGACAAAATGAAGTCCAGACTTTCCTACAGCTTGAAGGAGATGTTTTTAATAGATAAGTGTTTACTTGAGAGCAAAGGAGCCAATCTAGGACTCTCTCAGTGGTTTCACCTGAACACTTATTCAGCAGCCAGGGGGCCCTGGCCTGCTGCCAAACTGAAAAAGCAGGAAATACACATCTTCGCTGGAGCTTTGGAAGCCAAAGTATTCAGGATGCTCTCATTTTAAAAAAGATAAAATACTTTTAGCTAGCTCTGTTCACCTTCCTTTTATTCAGATCCTTGTTATACCTCTCCTGCACCCCCTACCCACTCTCTCACAGAAAATCTTATTTTTCCTGGTTTCCAAGTCCTCTTTTATTTTCTCCACATTTCCCAAGAATGAATAAAATTCCTTTGCTTCCTGGCCCGGGAACGTGCACCATGTAAACGTCCTCTTAGAACAATTTCTGCCAACGTAGGCTCTCATGACTGGGGATGTACTGCTTCCAGAAAGAGGAATTGTAACAGAGTGGTTTCTAGTTTGCCAATAGAAAAGTCCACCCAAAACCATTTGGGACTAAATTGTGAAACTGCAGCAAAACACAAAGAATGGTCTAGCAAACACTCATATACCCACGGTGCAGAATTGACAGCATAAAAGAGAATTAGCTTAAAAGATACAAGAAATAAAAAAGATACTTGAAAAAAAAAAAAGATACTTGAAGTATCTTTTAAGCTAATTGTGACCCCATGGACTGTAGCCCACCAGGCTCTTCTGTCCATGGGATTCTCTAGGCAAGAATACTGGGGTGGGTTGCCATTTCCTTCTCCAGGGGATCTTCCCGACCCAGGGGTTGAACCTGGGTCTCCTGCATTAGGGGCAGACTCTTTACCAACTGAGCCACCAGGGAAGACCTAGTACAAGAAATAAAATATTACAGATAATGGTAAAGTCCCCTTCATTCTCTTTTTCAGTCCCATCTGCTCTCCACCTTCTTGGGGGTCTGTTTTATACTTTTTTTTTACATATCTATATCTATCCATAATTACTTTACGATATGGTTTTGTAGATGTATTTCTTGATTTAAATGTAGTCAGCCCTCTGTATCTTCAGGTTCTGTATCCACTGATTCAACCAACCACAGGTTGGAAATACTGTGTTCAGGGGAAAAAATTCCAGAAAGTTCCAAAAAGCAAAACTAGAATTTGCCATGCCCCAGCAACTTTTTACATATCATTTACACTGTATTAAGTATTATAAGTAACCTAGAGATGATTTAAAGTATGCGTGTGTACCTGATATGTTGCTTCAGTTTTGTGTCCAACTCTTTGTGACCCCGTGGACTGTAGCCCGCCAGGCTCCTCTGTCCATGGGATTCTCCAGTCAAGGATACTGGAATGGGTTGCCATTCCCTTCTCCAGGGTATCTTCCTGAACCAGGGATCAAACCCAGGTCTCCTGCATTGCAGGCAGAGTCTTTACCGTTTGAGCCAGTGGGGAAGCCCCTGACTTAAAGTATACTAGAGGGCAAATAATACACTGTTTTATATGAAGGACTTGAGCATCCACAGATGTTGGTATCTGTTGGGGTTTCTGAAACAGAGAAATGACCGTAGATAGTTACCATACACTATAGGTCATTCTGCAGCTTGCTTTTTTCACTTAACTTTATGCTTTTGTGATTTATCCATGTAAATACACAGTTCTAAGTGTATTCATTTATGGTATCATTATATGACTTCCACAATTTATCCATTCCTCTACCAGTGGACTTTTAGATTATTCAATTTCACTTACAAACAATGTGTTAATAATAAGTGTCCCCAGCCAGGGGTTGAACCTGCGCCCCCTGCATTGGAAGCTCAGAATCTTAACCACTGGACCACCAGGGAAGTCCCTTGAGTTTTTAAAATATATTGGTTTAATAATTGTAAGAGAAGATGCATGACCCCACCAACTGTCAGAGAAATAACAAATAAAAATAGTAACAAGATACCATTTTTCACCCAACAGACTGGCAAAGATGAAAAAGTCTAACACCAAGTGATGGTGAGATAGTATGGAAACAGGAATGCTCACCCACTGCTGGGAGAGGTGTACATTGGCAGGTCACTTTGCAGTATCTAGTAAAATTGGAAGAAAGCCTACTTTCATCCCAGCAATTCCATTTCTCAGTGCGTATCCTAGAGAAACTCTTGTATATATGAAGACACAAGATGTACTTGGAGACTCCTTCCTGCAGTCAGATGGGGAGTGTGTGGGACTGCCTTCCTGTCAGCTGGGTGAGAAATGATATTTTGTTACTGTTACCTGAGGCAGCCAAAAACAAAAAACCTCAATTACTGGGAACGCTTAAAGTCATTGTTTCAAGCAATTTCACTGAAGTTGCAACCGAATCAAAGGAGCACATTCCAGTTCAGTATTTATCGAGTATTTCTGTTCATTTACACCCCACAGGCAAGCCGGGGTTGATAGTTATGCAAATAAAAGGGGAAAATGCTTAAGATGAAGTAAATCGACTTAGGGTTAGACGTAAATAAGAAGGTTAGATATCTCTTCCTTAGAGCTAAGTAGAATTACATAAATATAGTAGAATTGAATGTGTTACTCATTTATCTTAATACATTAGTATAGTAATTTTTGCTTCATAAAGCATTTCCAAACGTGGGGAAATGTTGCAATCAGTAGCGTTGAACACTCCAAAACAATCCATAGCTGATTCCCTTGGGCCTTTCTCCCTGTTTTCTCCCAGGTTTGTCGTGCTGTTCACAGATGACCTGGGCCATATTTCCCAGTGGAGCTCCATCATGGCTGGGAGTCTCGCAGGGATGGTTTCCACCGTTGTGACATATCCTACAGACCTCGTCAAAACCCGGTTAATTGTGCAGAACATGCTGGAACCATCCTACAGGGGGATCCTCCATGCATTTTCTACTATTTATCAACAGGAAGGGTTCCTGGCCCTTTATCGAGGGGTTTCCCTTACTGTTTTAGGTAAGACGGAACTTGTCACCTTGTCCAAGAGAAGGCTGTGTTCTTGGATCTATACAAATGATTTTTATATCTTTGTTGGTAACCAGTGAAATCTACTTTACTGAGTTCAAGGGATATATATGAATGTATTGTATATCCTTGTAACCCATTAAATTCATTTAACTGAGTTCAAGGTCCGTTCAGTTCAGTTCAGTCACTCAGTCGTGTTCGACTCTTTGTGACCCCACGGACTGCAGGATGCCAGGCCGTCCTGTCTAACACCAACTCCCTGAGTCTATTCAATCTCATGTCCATTGAGCCAGTGATGCCATCCAACCATCTCATCCTCTGTCGTTCCCTTCTCCTCCCGCCTGCAATATTTCCCAGCATCAGGGTCTTTTCCAATGAGTCAGTTCTTCACATCAGATGGCCAAAGTATTGGAGTTTCATCTTCAACATCAGTCCTTCCAATGAATATTCAGGACTGATTTCCTTTAGGATGGACTGGTTGGATCTCCTTGCAGTCCAAAGGACTCTCAAGAGTCTTCTCCAACACCACAGTTCATAAGCATCAATTCTTCAGTGCTCAGCTTACTTTATAGTACAACTCTCACATCCATCCATGACTACTGGAAAAAACCATAGCTTTGACTAGATGGACCTTTGTCGGCAAAGTAATGTCTCTGCTGTTTAATATGCTGTCTAGGTTGGTCATAATTTTCTTCCAAGGAGCAAGTATCTTTTAATTTCATGGTTACAGTCACCATCTGCAGTGATTTTGGAGTCCAAAAAAATAAAGTCTGTCACTGTTCCCCCATCTATTTGCCATGAAGTGATGGGACCAGATGCCATGATCTTAGTTTTCTGGATGTTGAGCTTTAAGCCAACATTTTTACTCTCCTCTTTCACTTTCATCAAGAGGCTCTTTAGTTCTTCACTTTCTATCTAAAGGATGGTATCATCTGCATATCTGAGGTTATTGATATTTCTCCTGGAAATCTTGATTCCAGCTTCTGCTTCATCCAGCCCAGAGTTTCTCATGATGTACTCTGCATATAAGTTAAATAAGCAGGGTGACAATATACAGCCTTGACGTACTCCTTTTCCTATTTGGAACCAGTCTGTTGTTCCATGTCCAGTTCTAACAGTTGCTTCCTGACCTGCATACAGATTTCTCAAAAGGCAGGTCAGGTGGTCTGGTATTCCCATCTCTTGAAGAATTTTCCAGTTTATTGTGATCCACACAGTCAAAGGCTTTGGCATAGTCAATAAAGCAGAAATTGATGTTTTTCTGGGACTCACTTGCTTTTTCCGTAATCCAATTGTTGGCAATTTGATCTCTGGTTCCTCTACCTTTTCTAAAACCAGCTTGAACATCTGGAAGTTCAGGGTTCATGTACTGTTGAAGCCTGGGTTGGAGAATTTTGAGCATTACTTTACTAGCGTGTGAGATGAGTGCAACTGTGTGGTAGTTTGAGCATTCTTTGGCATTGCCTTTCTTTGGGATTGGAATGAAAACTGACCTTTACCAGTCCTGTGGCCACTGCTGCATTTCCCAAATTTGCTGGCATATTGAGGGAAGCACTTTCACAGCATTATCTTTTAGGATTTGAAATAGCTCAACTGGAATTCTATCACCTTCACTAGCTTTGTTTGTAGTGATGCTTTCTAAGGCCCACTTGACCTCACATTCCAGGATGTCTGGCTCTAGGTGAGTGATCACACCATTGTGATTATCTGGGTCATAAAGATCTTTTTTGTATA
Organism: Capricornis sumatraensis; assembly: GCF_032405125.1. Classification (NCBI taxonomy): domain Eukaryota; kingdom Metazoa; phylum Chordata; class Mammalia; order Artiodactyla; family Bovidae; genus Capricornis; species Capricornis sumatraensis. The sequence continues at coordinate 27,328,296 of NC_091092.1, forward strand.
CTTATTCTGTGTATTCTTGCCACCTCTTCTTAATAGCTTCTGCTTCAAAAATGACAGAATGATCTGAGTTCAAGGTCATATGGATTCAATATATAGTTGATTAGCTTTGTTCTATTCCATAGCCATACACCGCACTCCTAACTTTGGCCTGGGAGGGAGCAGGACAGCCTGCAGGTGGCTCGGCACAAATTGACAGGCAAACAGTCCCACACACTCCCCATATGACTGCAGGAAGGAGTCTCCGAGTACATCCATACATGTATGAGCACAACCAGGGTAGCAACTGTAGCTTCTGTGATCTTCAGAACCTTTGCCAGGGCTACACCTGCACAAGTCACCAGGACCCCCAATTGCCAATCCAGTAGACTTGCCTTTTATCTGACCTTTGTTGCAGTATCTGATGAGATCCACCACCCTTTATTCTAGAAACCTGTCTTCCAGGATCCCACTGTCTCTAGCTGTCTTTTCCCACCTCTCTTCGGCTCTTTCTTGTGTGGCTCATCTGATGCTGCCAGCCCTCTACCTGTCGCTATTCCCCGGTTCCTTTCTGAGTTTTCTTCTCACTCTTCATTCCCTCCCTGGGTGGCCTCATCTAAGTTAGTGGCTTAAACAAACATGGTTATACTCTAATGACTCCCAATCTCACCTCTGTAATAACAGTGACTAACATCTATTGCTCTTTATTATGTGCCAGGCACTGTCCTAAACGTTTTGCACACAGCTCCTCATTTAAGCCACATTTTACCGGTGAAATAGATGCTTGCCACATTTTACCAGTGAAACAGATGCTTAGGGAAGCTAAGCAACTTGCCCAAGACCACATAGATAGCAGAAGATCTAGCAATACAACCCCAGAGCCATCTCTCTTAGCCACTGACTACCAGTGGTAGTATGAATGCCTGCAGTTGGACACCCCCACCTGCTGTTCCCTTGATACATCAGTCAGGACTAAACCTGATGTCCTCATTAGTTGCATGCCTGCTCCCTTCCTGTGTCCCTGTGAACAAGACTGCCTTTCTTTCACCCAGTGGCCTAAGCCAGAAGAAACCTATAATCTCCTCAACTTGGACTCCTCCTCTCACTCCATGCCCACTTCAGCCCCAAGTGCTGTCAATTTCACCTTTTTAAACTCTCAAGCCTGCCCCTTCTCCATCCGCATCTTCTCTGCCCCAGGTCACTCTCTCATCTTTCCTGCAGACACGAGAGGCTCCTACCTGGTCCCAGTCCTGGGTCTCTCCTGCCCTGGTCCACCCTGTACCTTGCTGCCAGGGGTGTGGTGAGCTTTCTAAGTGCAAGTTAATCATTTCATCAACCTCTTCCTACTGCCCTCCTTAAAAGCCTTCGCTGACTCCTGTGAGCTACAGGGAAAAACCCAGATCCTTCTGGCATACTAGCGCCTTCAGACCTGGCCCTGCCAGCCAGTCCCTACCTCATCTGCTACCATGCTCTACCTGCACTCCTGTTTTGGCCATCCAGAAATACTGGCATTTCTTGGAAATGCCACTCTCTGTATATGCTGTTCCTCTGCTTGCTCTGTCAGTGTCTGATGAACTCCTGCTCGTTCCTGAAGACCCAGTTGAAACGTTCTCTCTTCTGTGAAGTCCTTCTTGATTCCCTCAGGCAAAATGGATCCCTCTGATCCTTGTGCACTTTGTATAGCCCTCCTGGCCCCACTACTATGACTCGTTATCTGTCTGTCTCTCCCACTAGACGGTGAGCATCTCCAGGAATTAGCCTGCTCACTCCTCTTTGTATTCCTGGCACCTGGCAAAGGGCCCATCACATAGCATTAGCTCCAAAGATGTTTTCTGAATGAAAATACAGTGTTGGTATGTCATTTTTGTTTTTATTAAATAAATACTACATTTTTCTAAAGATGAGCAACCCAACTAGTGTTAGGCCCTCTTTTAAATCTCATCTTAAGGGAGAAATTTAGTCCCTGTGTAAACTTCAGATGGGTCCAAAATTTTCTGGAAGCTTCAAAGTGCCAACTACTGCACTATTTGCTCACCATCTTTTCCTAGAAAGGTGAGGCTGCTGGGTGGGAGGGGAGTTTGGTGGAGAATGGATACATGTATATGTATGGTTGAGTCCCTTCACTGATCACCTGAAATTACCACATCGTTAATCAGCTATACCCCAATACAAAATAAAAAGTTAAAAAGAAAACTAATAAGGACCTACTGGATAGCACAGGGAACCGTCCTCAGTACTCTGTAATGTCCTATATGGAAAAAGAGTCTAAAGAAGAGTGAATATATGTATATGTATAACTGATTTACTTTGCTGTATGGCAGAAGCTAACACAACATTGTAAATCAACTCTACTCCAATATAAATTTTTTCAAAAAAAGAAAGGTGAGACTGCCACACAGTGCAGGGTGCCCACTGGGCCCTGATATGGCCACGTCATTCCCAGAAGCAAGGTCAAGTAACCTCCCTCCCTCACCACTACAATCTCACTCTTCAGTTTTCACAGAATGTTATACCTTCTCAGCTGGAGATCAGTATCCCCTAAACTCCAAAGCTTGATTAAGTACCTCCCACTAACTTTTTATTTAGGATTGATTTTTTTTCCCCTAACACTCTATTTTTTTTTTTTATTTCAAACACCCCAAAATGTTAAGAGAATTGGAAATACCCTGGATAAACAAGGTCTTACTGTATAGCACAGGAAACTCTATTCAATATCCTGTAATAAACGATAACAGAAATAAATATGAAAAAGACTATATAACTGAATCACTTTGCTGTACATCACTTTACTGTGCTGAAGCTAATACAACATTATAAATCAACTATACATAAATAAATTTTTTAAAAAAGAATTGGAAATACCCATATACCCAGCATATACCAGGTCCTTCAATGAATGTTTTGGTTTATCATTTATCTGTCCATCCCTCTAGCCATTCATCAGTCATGTATTTTTTGATGATTTTCATGTAAATTGCAAACATCGATACACTTCACCCCTCAGCCTTTCAGCATGCATATTATTAACTAGAGTTCGATATTTGTTTATGATTCTTTTAAAAGTGAAATGGACATAGAATACACAAACCTGCAGGGAATCATTCCATGCATTGTGATCAATGACACAAACCCGATCAAAATATACCACGTTACCATTACCCAAGAAAGTGCCTGCTGCTTCTGTTGGAGTGATTTTTCACAAGCGCAGAGCTGGTCCTGTTGCTTTCCCCAGGGTTCCCTACTGGCATTTATGTTCTCAATCCAGTGTCTCCTGAGCCATCACAGCCTCCCTGGCCTTGTTTTTCAGGTGCTCTCCCTTTTTCTGCTGGCTCCCTTCTAGTTTACATGAACCTGGAGAAAATCTGGAATGGACCCCGGGATCGGTTCTCTCTCCTCCAGAACTTTGCCAATGTCTGCCTGGCTGCCGCAGTGACCCAGACCCTCTCCTTCCCCTTTGACACGGTGAAGAGGAAGATGCAGGTGAGGAGTTGTGTTTGGGCAGACCTTGCCTTGTTTGTGGGTGGGTAAAAACAGCAAAGAACACAGAACCTGAGCGAGACCAGGATCCAAAATGCTCATGACTGCTCAAACAAACCTTCTGCAAAGCCCCACTCCGCAGCATTTCTGCTGTAACTTCAGGGCAATGGGCATGGGCCCACGGCACCTCCCCATTCCCACCCTCTGCTCTCTTAGGTCTACAGAGAAGTGGACCTACAGGTGAGGTCCACTTTTCTTCCCTCACTTTATAGCTGCACTGCCTGTCACATCAAGGTGGCTTCCACAGTGAGGACAGGTCACTCTGGCCTTAACAGCCTGTCCTTACTTCAGTGAAACAGCCTGGAAAGAACCAAACTAAGCCAGGAACCGTCACTAACAAGGGGCCAGTAGTCCCTGATTCCCCTGCTGAGGAAGTAACTGCATTTGAAATGAGTCAGTGTGTTAGTGGGCTTGGCCCTGCATTTTCCTAATTGTGACCTAGGAAAACTCAGTTTCTCTACAGACCACAGAGGCAAAAGCCTGATAGCCAAGGTCTCATAGTGAGGAACTGAGCCTAGAATCAGCCAATTCTGATCGAAGAAAACTCAGAATGGTCCAAGTAAGGATGAGGATTACAGGCAGATTCACACCAAATGGGGCTTTGCATCTGCCCTGAACCATGCTCCTTCTCTGCTAGCCTCCCCTCAGACTCCACATCAAAAGGCTTACCTGCCTTCCTGGACTTTTCTGGGCAAATCTGGATTTATACAGTTGATGTATCCTGAAGAGCTGCTCAGATATTCATTTGGGGCCAGTTGAATCCAATTTGAAATGATCAGCCCCAGCTGAGTTTGTTTTTCCTCATGTCTGTAACTTCTCCCCCTATTGTCTCAGTGGCCCCTGGCTTTCCCATGTGCCTTTTTTGGCTGAGCCAGGCCTCACTTTCCTCAGCACCAAAAAGCCTGCAAGTATTTATCTCAACCTATAAAGAAAAGCTGCCTTCAGGACAACATACATCACAGTTACACCCAATTCTGCTGCTCCAGCCAATCAAACTTTTCATCTCTCTGGATTGTGTTCCTTTCCTGTCCTTTGTCCAAACAAATTTTTGAAATTGTCACATTATTGTAATTGTCATGTCGATGCAAGCTGAGAGCCTGCCTAATGTATGTTTATTGATAAAAACTGTTATCCCTCATTTTAAGAATAATACATACACTTCAAAATGGTTAAAATGGTCAAGCTTTCTGTTATGTGTGTTTTACCACAGTAAAAAAAAAAAGGAATGCACATAGATTATAGAAAACTTGGGAAATACAGAAAAGCATGACAAAGAAAAGAATTACCTATAAGCCCAATAGTTATGCATTATGTGATTGAGTTTTACTTCTGTGCGTTCATATGTATATGCAAATGTGTATGCATAAATATATATGTATATGGAAAGTTATTTTTTCATAAAATTGCATTCCTACTGTATGTAAAAATTATATAATAAATGAAAAATTATCTGCTTTTATCACTTATTATTGAATGGATATTGCCTCAGGCCATCAAGTATTAAGAACATCTTTTCTAATTATCACATAATATTCTACCATTTGGATATGCCATAATTATTTTCCATTTTCATGTTTTTTTTAACTAGAGGATAATTGCTTTACAATGTTGTGTTAGTTTCTGCTGTACAACATCGTGAATGAATCATAAATATATATATATATTTGTGTGTATATATATCCCCTCCGTCGTGAGCCTCCCCCGCGTCCTGCACCTTTTAAGTTGTCACAGAGCGCCAGGCTGGGCTCCCTGTGTTACACAGCAGCTTCCCACTAGCTGGCTGTCTTCCACATGATAGTGTATATATGGCAGTGCCACTTTCTCAATTCGTCCCGCCCTCTCCTTCCCCTGCTGCGTCCACAAGTCTGCTCTCTACATCTGTATCTTCATTCCTTCCCTGCAGTTGGGTTCATCAGTGTCATCTTTCTAGATTCCATATATATGCTTTAATATACAAGATGTGTTTTTCCCTTTTTGACTTACTTCACTCTGTAGGACAGGCTCTTGGTTCATCCATCTCACTACCACTGACTCAAATTCATTTCTTTTCCTTTTTATGACTGAGTAATATAATATTCCATTGTATATATATGTAGCACAACTTCTTTTGGGTGTGCCATAATTTTTAAAAAAACAGATTTATTCTCTCAAAGTTTTGGAGCCTAGAAATTTACTACCAAGATGTTGGCAGGGCCATACCCCTTTCGAAGCCTCTAGGAGAGGAATCTTCCTTGTCTCTCTCAGCTTCTGGTAGCCCTAAGTGTTCCTTGGTTTGTGGCAGTATAATTTCAATCTCTGCTTCCATTGTACCATACATAACAATTTCTCCAAGTTTAAATGTTTAGGCTGTTTCTAATTCTTCAGTACAATAATACTGCAGTGAAAGCCCTTGTATTTTTTTCACATCTATAATGACACTGTTTAGCTGTATTCCTAGAAATACAGGCCACAAAATAAAAATAAGTCTAAGGTCTTAATGAAGTTTGCACCCCAGAAAGGCTGTTAGGTGACACCTGCAACAGCAGTGAGTAGGGTGGTTTCACTTTCTGAATCCTTGTGAACCTAACAGCTGAAAAATGTTGCCATGTTGCTTTAATTTGAATTTCACTGATTACAAGCAAATTGCATGTTTTTCATATATAAATTTGTCATTAGTATTTCTTTGTAAACTTTCTGTCTGTACCCATTGCCTATTTTTCTAGACTATTTAGCTTTTTTTCTTTTCACTAATTGGGAAGAAGTCTTTATATCTTAAAGCTATTAACCCTTTGTCGTTTACTGCATCCATTTGACATTTGGCTTCTAATGCTATTTATGCTGTTATTGTACATATTTTACAATTTTTATGCAATTATATATACATGTTACTATTCTGGGGTTTTTAACTTTGCTCTTCTGTGTAAAAGACCTACCCCATCCCACAATCATACGACTATTCGCTGATATATTTCTTTAAATATTTTATTGTAATTGTTACACTTATCACTTTAATGTGTTTAGAATTTACCTGTGTGAAATAATATCTTTTCCCACTACTTTGTTCTATGACTTTTGGCCCATCCAATGGCACCCCACTCCAGTACTCTTGCCTGGGAAATCCCATGGACAGAGGAGCCTCGTAAGCTACAGTCCATGATGTCGCTAGAGTCAGACACACTGAGCGACTTCACTTTCACTTTTCACTTTCATGCACTGGAGAAGGAAATGGCAACCCACTCCAGTGTTCTTGCCTGGAGAATCCCAGGGACAGAGGAGCCTGGTGGGCTTCTGTCTCTGGGGTCACACAGAGTCGGACACGACTGAAGTGACTTAGCAGCAGCAGCAGATGTATATATGTCATAGGGTCTGTCTCAGGGCTGTGTGTCCTGAACTGTAGATTTGTCGGCCTGTCCTCGTGCCGGTGCCACACTATTGCAATTCCTAAAGCTTTATAAGAGCCTTTTATGTCTGGCAAGGCATCTACCCCCTCAACACTCTTCAATCTTCCCTGATTATTCTCAGTCATTTGTTGTTTCTGATGAACTTTAGTACTGCCTTGTGATTATGACCGGACTTATGTTAAACTTATATACTCAGAATAATTTACATAAAATATTCTGTCTTTATTGAGGAATACAGTATATCTCCCCTTTAGTTTCAGTCTTCTTTTTTTAACACTGAACCATATGACACTGCCAACAGCCTTTTTGACATACCCAAAGGGCAACTTCATATGGTCAATTCTTAGAAAAGTTGATTTCTTCATATGATAATTATTCAGTTCAGTCTCTCAGTTGTGTCTGACTCTTTGCAACCCCATGAACAGCAGCACACCAGGCTTCCCTGTCCATCACCAACTCCTGGAGCTTGCTCAAACTCATGTCCTTGAGTCAGTGATGCCATCCAACATCTCATCCTCTGTTCCCTTCTCCTCCTGCCTTCAATCTTTCCCAGCATCGGGGTCTTTTCCAATGAGTCCGTTCTTCACATCAGGTGGCCAAAGTATGGTCTTTCTAAAAAAGATAGCTCCTTTAAAAAATCCAGAGTGAAGTTGAGTGGGAAAGAAGTATGATATACTACAAGCTTTTTATTCATTTTTTAATATCCTGACCCTCAGAATTTCTTTTCCTGTAAGGAGTGAAAATGGGCTTTCGCTGGTTGGCCATCAAAAGATGGATGAGACTAAGGCTGCTTATATCACTGGCTTCCATGCTTTGAGGATCACTTTTTGAAATAGTAAAGCCAGAGGCATCTACCCAGCACCTTCTGGAACCTCTTACAATTTAGTGTTCCTTATGCAGAGTTCAAGGTTTCATGACCTCACTTCCTCCCTAGAGCAAGCCTTCCCAAACCCAGGACCTAGAGGTTAGGATGTGTGTGCTCAGTCACTCAGTTGTGTCTGATTCTTTGAGACCCCATGGACTGTAGCCCACCAGGCTCCTCTGTCCATGGAATTATCCAGGCAAGAATACTAGAGTGGGGTGCCATTCCCTTCTCCAGGAGATCTTCCTGACCCAGGGATTGAACCCACGTCTCTCGTGTCTCCTGCATTGCCATGCAGATTCTTTACCACTAGTACCACCTGGGAAGCCCAGGGTTTGGGGCGGTCAGTGGAAAGGGGTTAGATTCTAGGACCAACTCCAGTGTGTGGGTTTTTTCCCCGCATACCAAGCAAGTCTCCAGTGGCACATGGGAGTCCTACAATTCCACTCAGTTCAGACACTCTCAGAGACAGCATCAGATTCCTTGGGTTAAGGGCTCAGTCCCACCAGACTGCCCCCTACTTCAGAAGCCGATCTCAAGTCTAGGCTGTCACCCGAGCTTCTGAAGTATAGATTAGAGGTTCACACAGCCTTGAATCCGATTAACTTGCTAGAGTGGCTCACAGAACTCAGGAAACTAGTTTATTCACTGGATTACTGGCAACCGGACTCCATCCATTTCGACACTTTCCAAAAGTCACTGTATTAACATAAACTCAGGTGTGACTGAAAGGGGTTTGTTATGAATACCAAGGCACCTTTATTGCTCTCATCACTTAGGAAATGTCAAGTTAATATTATAGGAGCTCTGTGCCAGAAATGGGGACGAAGATCAAGTATATATTTATTGTAAATCACAGTATCGCAAAGGGTTTCAGATGAAATTCAATGAATAGAGGTTTCAATTTTCTCTGTAAACTTTCAGCATTCCTTTCATTACCCAAGAGCTAGAACAGTGACCTCTTATGGGGAAATCCAGCCACCACCACCATTCTACTCTAGAATATATATTTACCACAACAATTTACTATATAGAGGAAATGGGTTGTTGTCATTTAGTCCCTAAGTCATGTCTGACTCTTTGCGACCCCATGTACTGTGGCCCGCCAGGCTCCTCTGTCCATGGGATTTTCCAGGCAAGAAGTAGTTTGCCATTTCCTTCTCCGGGGATCTTCCCAACCCAGGGATTGAACCGTCATGTCCTGTATTGTCAGGTGGATTCTTTACCATGAGCCACCAGGGAAGCCCAGAACTGGGTATTTGGAGGAAAATTTGATCATCTTTTCCCTTCAATAGAAACCTTCTTCATAATGCATACACAGAGCTCCAACAAGAAGCTTTAAAATAGTGCAAAGTCATGATGGTTGTAACAAAAAAATTCAAAGAGGCAATTACTTGGTTTTCATAAAATATGATTAACATCCAGTTATGGATGACAACATAAATGTCATCCAAAGATTCAGGAAGTGAATTCTTAGGGTTGCAGTCAAAATGTTATTTTACAGCAGTTAATAAGCAATAATGGGGCTTCCCTGACTGCCTGCAGTGCAGGAGACACGGATTCAATTCCTGGATCTGGAAGATCCCCCGGAGAAGGAAGTGATAACCCACTCTAGTATTCTTGCCTGGTGGGCTACAGTCCATGGAATTTTAAGAGAGTCTGACATGACTTAGCGACTAACCAACAACAACAATAAACAATAGTACCCCGTCCAACCTACATTATTTTTAAAATTAATCTATTTATTTTAATTGGAAGCGAATTACTTTACAATATTGTAGTGGTTTCTGCCATACATTGACATGAATCAGCCATGGGTTTACATGTGTCCCCCATCCTGAACCCCCCTCCCACCTCCCCCCCAATCCCATCCCTCAGGGTCCTCCCAGTGCACCGGCCCTGAGCGCCCTGTCTCATGCATTGAACCTGGACTGGCGATCTATTTCATATATAGTAATATACATGTTATTATTTTCAATGCTATTCTCTCAAAACATCCCACCCTCGCATTCTCCCACACAATCCATTCTGTTCTTTATATCTGTGTCTCTTTTGCTGTCTTGTGTGTAGAGTCATCATTACCATCTTTCTAAATTCCATATATGACAACCTACTTTAAAAAAAATTAACCTGAGGCAGAGCTGCAGGCTGCTTTTAAATGCAAATATGCATTGCTTTCTCTGGCCATTAGATGTCGCTGCAGTAACGGAGCGTATCTGAGCACTACCTGAGGGTATGGAAGTCTTGCAGCTGGTGATTATTGTCCAGTTTACAACCTCCTGATCCCAGCTCAAAATACATCTTCAGTTTGAAGGATAAGGAACCTAGAAACAACAGGCTAGCACTAAATTCTGTTGTGGTTGTTTGTTCCTGCAAAGTACTCAATCCAACTTCTCCAAGAAGAGAGAGTGTTCCTAAGTCTCCCTCCACCTCCCCCCGGGGAGCAGGCAAGGTCTGCCAGCTGAATGTATAAGGAGAGAGCTTTGCAGGGCAGCCAGGCTTCTCTGACCTGAGCACACTTAATGGTAACATTTCCATTCCATTGGCTTTCCTCCTTACACTTGTCCATCAGGAAGCAAATCAACATCAGGTGTGCATTAGATAACCAGCTGGATAGGAAATTTCCTCACCCCCACGCTGACTGGCCACTTTGTCTGAAGGTCTTGTTCTTCTAATATATATGCTTTATCCAGACACACACATACACACACAATCTGTCCATTTAATGCCACTTCGGGTTGGAACTCTTTTGAGCACTAATGACAGTAATCAGAAGTCTTGTTTAACCAGCTGAGCCCTTCCTTCACCGTGCTTACACTCATTTTATTCCTTTTTCTTTCTCTTACCCTGGCTCCTGGCTGGCATGCTAGAGACTGGAGAGGTAAATAAAATTATGCATGTGCATGTTCTGATGGGATCGCTGCTGGTGGGAAGGGGGTGAGTCAGCCCTGTGCACACATAGGATGAGGTGCCCCCCACCTCGTATGCCCTCGTGGCCCCCAAGACCACCGTGCCTGAAATGCCCTTGGCCACACTTCAGCACATTTCAACTCAAGCTCTTCCAGGTACACCCAGCCTTGCCACCTTTGCCTGTCCCACACCTAACCCAGAGCTTGGGACTGAAGAGGCTGGCAGCACTTAGTGTATTGAGAGAACAAGTAGAAGGGAAACAAGTAGATGGAGATTGATTTGCCTCCATGAGGACCAGGGAGTCCTGAGCAAATGGTTCTCTGAACAGTTCATGTGGAAAAAAAGAGAGAGAGAAGCTGCCCGGAAAATCTAGGGAGCAGCTGAAAAGGTGGAGCTTTGGAACACGGTGGGCCTTCTGAGAGGATCAGGAGGAAGGCGCCAGCCACAAGCTGGGTCCCCCACAATTCTGCCTGACCTCCCCCTCTCCCTGCAGTCCATATTAGGTGTCTCCGTTTCATCAAACATAAAACCAAGTGTTAGCCTATCACTTTTTACACAGGGGACTTTGACCTCATCAGGGCTCACAAGGCAAGCAGGATTAGGCCCGGTCAGCATTTGAACTAAAAGCACATAAGATGAAGGACAAAGGTGGTATCCAAGTGGCACAGCTGACTGAGCAGAATATGCACAGTCTCTGGGTCAAGAGAGTCCCCAGCTGTTCAAACCAAGATGCTGAACTGAGCCCAGAGCTTCATCCATTCCCTCCAGGGTGCCTCTCCCCTCTCTGGGTTCCTCATGTTCATAACCCACATCCTCTGCCCTGAGCCATATTTCCCCAGCCCTGCTCCTGCACTTCTCATCGCTTGCTGGACACTGCTGTTTGGCCGCCACCTCTCCAGGGTCACCTTGAAGTATGTATCAAACTGACCTCTTCCTCCCCTGAAACTGTCTTCCCAGGGTTGTCCATTTCAGTGCGGTCATTCCCCTCTTACCCAGGCTGCAGACCCGGAAGTTGTCTCTCTTCCCCCTCCCCCAGTCAGCCTTGAACCCAGTTGGGTCTTCATTCCTAACACTCCCATGTTGGTCTTTGTCACTGTCCCTTCCCTCCTCTAGGACCTTATCAGCTCATATGTCGACTACTGCAATTGATCTCAGGATTCATTCTAAAAATGATCATAAGCATTGGGCACTGATGTACCAACCAGGCACTGTGCTACATGCTGTATGCTCATTATCTCATTTTAATCCTGGCAACAGAGCTGCCAGATTGGTACTGTTCTTATCAAGCCCATTTTACAGAGGAGAAAAGTGAGGCACTAAGAGGTTCCATAGCCCGCCCAAGTCCACACACTCAGTAACTGAGTAACTTGCATCACCAGGGTCAATATTCATTTCTGCCTCCTCCAGCCCAGCCTATGGGCTTCTGGATTTTCTTAAGATCTGCCTGTGTCGTGCCCTTCATTGCCCTGAGAGAATAAAGGCTGGGCCCCTTGGCCCGGCAGGCTGCCCTTACCAACTTTGCCACCCTTGTTGCACCGAGGCCCCCTCTATCAGGAGTTGCACAATCAGATGCTGGCAGGAACTTGGAAGTAATGGAAAAAAGAGAAAGTAGGGAAACCCGGATAATATAAGTAACACTCACCTCCAAAAGAATAAGCTTGCAAATGCACTCTGAGCCATCCTGGCTTTCAGAAGCATTCTGGAGAGCTAACTGCACTGTGCTTACAAAATGTGATCAGCATCTAAATACGAATCTCAGCATGAAACAAAGTGGCCAGAGGAGGCTGCAGTGAGTTCCCCTTCTCCAAACGGTAGATGCCTTTTAGAAATGTGGACCCCTTTTTCAAGGGAGCCTAAAATCCAGATTTTCCTGTGAGATCCCCCAATCTTTCAACGTTGCCAAATACAAGTTGTCAGATTTTACCTGAGCTAAACAAAACAGGACTTTTTTTTTTAACCTCTGCCTGTTCCAGCCTCCAGTTCAATCAAAATTATCTCCTTAGCCCCTCTCCTCCATCCCCCTGAAGAATAAGTGTATTTCACATTCCTAATCACCTCAGCCTGGAGCATCCACCTCCATCTCACCTGAGATGTGCCTCGTGGTGGCTGGCTCTTATCAAGTTGTTGTTTAGCTAATTCATGTCCAACTCTTTTGTGACCCTATGGGCTGTAGCCCACCAGGTTCTTATGTCCTTGGGATTTTCCAGGAAAGAATACTAGAGTGGGTTGCCATTTCCTACTCCAGGTGATATTCCCAACCCAGGGATCAAATCTGCATCTCCTGCTTTGGCAGGCGGATTCTTTACTGCTGAGTCACCTGGGAAGCGCTCTTTTGACTTACAACAGCACATATATGTTGATCTCATTTGATAAATAAGTTCACTTTTCCTACCCCTCAAACAGCGGTCCTATTGTGGTGGATCAAGACATCCATCTTGTGTTTTGCCTCTGTAAAACCACAAATGAGGGTGTTCCAAACCACTTCAGAGGGCGTTTGGGGGTAGGAGAATCCAAGTTAACTAAAAGTGCGGTCTGTCAATAACTATAGATGCTGTCTTCACTGTTACTACCCCCACCCCCAAGGGCATATTTTGCTCCAGAAGCTTTGTGGTTAAACAGCCCCTTTTAGGTGCTTCCCTGGTGGCTCAGATAGTAAAAAAAAAAAAATCTGCTTGTGATAGGGGAGACCCAGGTTCAATCCCTGGGCTGGCAAGATCTCCTGGAGAAGGAAATGGCTGCCCACTCCAGCATTCTTAGGGCTTCCCTGGTAGCTCAGATGGTAAAGAATCTGCCTGCCAATGCAGGAGACCTGGGTTCAACTGCTGGGTGGGGAAGATCCCCTGGATAAGAAAATGGCAACCCACTCCAGTGTTCTTGCCTGGAGAATTGCATGGACAGAGAAACCTGATGGGCTACCATCCACAAGGTCGCAAAGAGTCAGATACAACCGAGCAACTAACCCTTTCATTTTCACTTTTCAACCTCTTTTAAATAATACACTTAGCCTGTGTGTACACTCTGGTCCAGCTGGTTTAGTTTCCATAGCATTTCTCCACATGCCCTACCTCCTACCATCTCTCCACCATTGCTGCACGCCTCCACCCTTCCCTCCTGAAACCTTCTCTCACCTTCTCAAGAGGAAAGAGGTTCCCGGTTCTGAACGCCCATAGCTCCCTCTCTATAGCTTGCAGGCCCATGTCACATGCTTCCTTGTGTCATAATCTTCTGTGTTCATGATTCCTTCCAGACAGCTCCTTGCCTGTGGGACGTGTGTCTTACACATCTGTTTGTCCCCACAGCACATAACCTCATATTTCAGGCACTTGATACTTGTTTTAAAGTGAATAAAGTTCAGGGCTGGCTTCTGAATTCCCACTGCCTTGTGAGTACAGAATTGAACCTTAGCTGCCACTGAGTGAGCCCCAAGCCTGTGTGCTCATCCCTGCCCTGTGCTGAAGGTAAGAACAGCCTGCCTTTTCCTCCCTGCTGACCTAGGGAAACCTCGGCTTTGTCCCCTGCCTCAAACTGCCTCCAATCCTTGCTCTGATAACACACTATCTCCTACCCCCGGCCTTACCTCTCCTGTTCTGTGTATCTCAGCTCCAACACCTGTTACCATTTCAAGATAAGTAAATATGCTAAAAGGACAGAGAAAAACAGTCTTGATGGACACCCCCTCTTCACAACAGCCTCCCACCACTTTGTGCTTGATGAATCAGCATCATAGTGTTTGTACTTGCATGTTGATTTCAGTAAACGTGATATGAAGGAGCAGATCTAGATCTGGCATAAGGATGGGGACAAAATATGTCTGGAGGAGAAAACCACAGGGAAGTAAATAAGAAATGACAATAATGTGATAATAACTACATTTATTCATCATGTAATGTGGACCAGGCCGTGTATCATCCCATCCTCTTCATCTACCCTATTAAGTAAGTATAGTTAGTATCCCTAGTTTCTAGGTGAGGAAATGAGGCATGAGGCACAGAGAGGGTAAGTTACCTGCCCAGCATTCACTTAGCTACCAAGTGGCTCAGGGGCTAGGAAATCAGGTCTCTCCTTCAGGCCCATGCTTTATCCACCAGGGCTCCAGGGGTCTGTTCCTGCTGCTGCTGCTAAGTCACTTCAGTTGTGTCCGACTCTGTGCGACCCCATAGACGGCAGCCCACTAGGCTCTGCGTCCCTGGGATTCTCCAGGCAAGAACACTGGAGTGAGTTGCCATTGCCTTCTCTGGGGCTTGTTCCTAGATGCTAGGTAATCAGTTAGGGTTTGTTTTTTTTTTTTCAGTTCAGGATGACAGAGAATGAAACCTAATTTTGAGATTTGGGAACGCTGGGCCTCAGTTGAAAAAAAAAAAAACAGCACGCAAGCTCAAAAATGGGCATGAGAGTGGCTTTGGCCAAGGAATGGTTAACTCATTTGGAAAGGGAAAAAAAAATCTTTAGAAAACCAGGCTGTTGGGCGCCCTGGCTTTCTTTGGTCGCTGGCAGCCTGACAACGGAAAGCTTGAAGCCTGCAGATTGAAATGAGGAGCAGAGAACATTCAGCAGCCGTGGACCTTTGGCCGCCTCAGACTGGCCATGCCGCTCAGACAGACCGGGAAGAAAGCCCCAACAGCTCGCCGAGCCCATGGCAGAGCAGGTGCAAAGCCCCAGCGTGAGAAATTGTAGATTATTCTCATCACACCTGCCAGGAAGCACTACATGAGTTTCAGGTGTTCTGCCTAGTTCAGCATTTCTTGGTTGACATGGCATCTAGTCTCAGGAGGACTAGAGTTCTGTTTCCCCAGCACAGCCAACTCGCCCGCTGGTCCAGAAATACAAACACTGCTGGGTTCTCAACTCTCGGGGTCATGGGAGAGGATGGGAGCGTTACCTTGAGTTCACTGCATCTTTAACTCCTTGCCATCATTTTGCTTTGGGCGCTGGGCCCTTTGGGAACTGACAGCTTCTGCCTCGGTCAGTAGCATTGCCTTGGCATTCTGAGGGGAAAAAAAGGACATTTTTCATATCCAGGTAGAGGTCTGGACATCCTTCAGGCCAGGTGGCTTTGTTTGAGTATCATCATTAAGGTGTAAGGAAAGAAGTCTCCCCTTTGTTTTCTCCAAAGGTGTAGAGTGCCCTAAATACTTTAGGGATGGCAGTTGTTGATCATGGAAACAAGACTCTTCCCTAGAGGGCAGGCACGGGGCGGGGCAGAGGGGTGGGGGGTGGGCCCGGGGCCACAGGGAGGAGCCTTCCTAATTCCACTCATTGTAAAATCGCTCTGCCCTTTCCTCCTGACTTGCACTGTCTTAATCCTTCCAAGAGATAAAGTCTGGGAATCAAAATAGCCAGCCTCTGCTAAGCAGACTTCTTTGAGTTCCAGCTGGACAATAACAGCAGCTAAAACGGGAGCTCCCCTTCCCCCTGCCTCCAGGGTTGGGGTGAAGAGAGACAGGGGAAGGGAGGGGAGTCCCAGGAAAGGCCCACAGCTGTGAGCACTCATCTGTAGGCCCTGCTGTCAGGGGGAGATGCACACTGGGGTTTGTGAATTCCTCTGCTGGCATCAAGCCAGCTTTAGAAAGGCAGCACCAGTTTTTACCTCCTTTCCCTCACATAGATGTTATTCATTTGTTTTGGAGATTTGTTTGTCTCTTTTTTTTGTCGTTTGTTTGTTTTTGGCCACGCCATGTGGCCTATGGGATCTTAGTTCCCCGACCAGGGATTGAAATCGTGCCTCCTGTATAGGGAGCTTGGAGTCTTAACCATTGGAACACCAGGGAAGTCCCTGTTCATTTGTTAGGGGAGGTGGGTGGTGGTTTTTAATAATTTATTTACTTGTTTTTGGCTGTGCAGGGTCTTCATTGTTGCATAGGCTTTTTTTCTTTAGTTGCAGCTCACAGGCTCTAGAGCACAGACTCAATAGTTGGAGGCGCACAGGCTTAGTTGCCCCGCGGCATGTGGGATCCTCCTGGATCAAACCTGTGTCTCTGCATTGGTAGACAGATTCTTTACCAATGAGTAAAAGTTCCCCTGCTCATTTGCTTTTGATGGCTGTGTTTATCTTAAAGCTTTCATTGGCAGACTAGCTCTGTGGTCCAGAGTGTGGGCTTTAGATGCCAGCCCTGCCCCTTACTCTTTGTGTGAACTTGGGTAAACCACGTCACCTCTCTGAACCTCATCTTTCCTCCTCTGTAAAACACGGGGAGAAGCCTAGTGCCTGGTTCATATTCCTGTGGAGAAGACTGAATGGGGTTAATGCAGACACAGAGCCAGATACATGATAAATACTCAGTAAAGCTAAGGTACTATTTTTATTCTTGAAGCATCTCTTCAGAATCTACTCAGGCATCGAAGGCCTGATTAAAGCTACAAAAGCCGGGCCAGGTGTGTTTATGTGTTTTCTATGATCACTGTAAACACCCAAATGAGCTAACATCACAAGACCTCAAAAGATCTTCCATCTCTATAGATAATGGTGAGAAGGGGTGGTAGTGGAGTGGATCATTCATTTGTTGGGTTAATTTAACAGGTGTTTACCCAGAGGCCACTGGGTGCAGCTACTGCATATGCCTGTGTATTCCCAGCCTGCTGAAAACTGGCATGTGCCAAATCTTTTCCCGCAAGCTTCCTACGCAGTCTCACTCCCTGTCAAGATGACACTAGGGACACCCCTGATGGTCCAGTGGTTAGGACTTGGTGCTTTCACTGCCAAGGGCCCAGGTTCAATCCCTGGTCAGGAAATTAAGATTCTGCAAGCTGTGGGGTGTGGCCAAAAAAGTAAACACAAAATTTTAGAAGGTAACTCTAAAAGTTGGCTCTGCCCTGCACACACTCCCACGGCCACCCTCGGCTGCTCCCGTGCCTGCATCTCAATTGCTTTCTCGAGTCTGGTCCAGCTGCACTTTTCCCCACCTCCACCCCCAGCTGGTACATGGAAACTATTTATCTTCTCTTCCCAAGAAAAATGCTAGCCCGCTGTCCATTTCCTCGCTGCCCCCGTGTTATTGCAGGCTTTCCGAGTAGGTCATTATGGGGGATGGCTTGTAGGCCTGCCAAGCTGGGAGCAGCTGCCTATTCCTGCTTGCATGGACATCCCCCCCCACCCAAGGAGCCAGGGTGTTTCTCAGCTGTATGAGGACAATTTGGGGGGACCTAGCACTGCCAAGAGAAACTTGAGCCATGTGGCTCACAAGACATAAAGGCCCTTTTACTTTAATACCACTGGCTTTTTTAGCTTGTTTGACTCCTCGGGATTTGCCAACAGACAGAAGCCTCTTAGCCCAACTACCTTCCACGAATATACATTCTCAGACGGCTTGGAAACTGGATGGTGTGGTCTTCAGGTTGTGCCCTATATTACTGCAGAAGTTAGAAGTTGTTTCCAAATAACAAGTGAAAGGTTATGAGCTCCTGTTGGCTCCAACTAGCAGACTCTTTTCTTCTTTTTTGTGGATTCTTTCTTTGGTCTCTCCTTTTTAATACTCTTTTTTTAAATGAAGACTTTGGGTTTTTTTAGAGCAGTTTTAGGTTTACAGCAAAATGGAGAGGAAGATACAGAGATTTTCTATAGACCCTCTGCTTCCACACCTGCACAGCCTCCCCCAGTATCAACATCCTCCACCAGAGTGGTACACTTGTTACAACTGATGAACCTACCGCGACACAACATAACCACCCAAAGTCCAAAGTTTACCTTAGGGTTCACTCTCAGTGTTGTCCATTCTATGGATTTGTGCAAACGTATAATGACGTCTTAAGTATCCTCTGTCTCTTCGTGGCTTGATAACTCATACCTTTCTCAATTTAGTAATATTTCATTGTCTGATACTGGTTCATTTATCCATTCACACACTGAAGGACATCTTGTTGCTTCTAAGCTTTGGAAATGAAGAATAAAGCTGCTTTAAACAACTATGTGCAGGTTTTTGTGAGGACATAAATTTTTAACCTCCTTTAGGTAAATACCAATATCTAATCAGCACAATTGCTGGCTCCTATGGTATGAGTATATTTAGTGTTGTAAGAAACCACCGACCTGTCTTCCAGAGTGACTGTACCATTGTGCATGCCCACCAGTAATGAATGAGAGTTCCTGTTGTCCCCACATCCTCACCAATATCTGTTGCCCTCAGTGTTCTGGATTGTGGCTATTCTAGTTGATATGTAGTGGTAATTTGGTTGTTTCTTATCGTTGAGTTTTAAGAGTTCTCTCTATGGTCCCTTATCAGATATGACTTTTGCCGATATTTTCTCCTAGCCTGTGGTTTGTCTTCTTATTGTCTTGATTAATGCTCTTTTACAATTAACATTCTACCTTTTGCCTAGGGAACATTCGCATTTGAAACAAAATCCAAGAGGTACAAATAATGTCCATTAAAAAGTTAGTCTTCCCCAACCTTTGTCCCTTGACCCCTCCAGTTCTCTACAGAGAAAACCCTATTGTTTCCAGTTTTTTACCTAGTCATTCCAAAGATGGTCTATCCAAAGATATCCATAAATATGCATATTTATATTCTTTTTGTTTTTAGAAAATAAGCAGCATGCATATATCTCTTCTACACTGGTTTTTTTTTTTTTTCCCCACCTAAAATGTATCTTGGAGATGGCACCTTATCAGTCCAGGTTTAACTGCCACATACTTTTAAATGGTGACATAGTGTTCCATAGTATGACATACTATCTTTTTGATAGACATTCAGATCATTTCCAGTTTGTTGCTCTTATCAACAATGCCGCAACAAAAATGCTTGTAACATACATCATTTCCCACATGGGCAAATGTATCTATAGGATAGATTCCTAAAATTAAGATTGCGCTAATCAAGGAAATATGAGTTTACATCTTCACAAGTATTATTTAATTATTTCAGTACTCATGGAAAGAATGAAAAACCTAAAACGTTGCCTCTGGTAGAAGACCTCTGGGGAGTTTATCACAGAAACAGTCAAGCACATTGCTTTGAAGTGTTTACCTATCATTTCCATTGACTGCAAATCCGATCCTTCTTTCCTTCAATATGTATTAAGCACATTCTGGGTGCTGAGCATATTGGTAGCCTTTGGGAACAAAACCATAAACAAGATAGACATAGTCACTGCCCTCATGGTATTTAGCCTGTGCGGTATGGGGGGTGGGGAGACATGAAATAATTATACACTGAAAGTGAAAATGTTAGTTGCTCAGTCATGTCTAACTCTTTGCAACCCCATGAACTGTAGCTCTCCTCTGTCTGTTGGATTCTCCAAGCAAGAATACTGGAATGGGTTGCCATTTCCTTCTCCAGGGGATCTTCCTAACTCAGGGATCGGACCCAGGCCTCCCACATTGCAGGCAGATTCTTTACCGTCTGAGCCACCAGGGAAGCACTATACACTAGATCATTACAAACTGTATCACATGCCATGAAAGAGAAGTACGGGGTGCCCAAAAGTGTTTACTGGGCTCCTGACTTAGGCTGGAGATCTGGGAAGACTTCCCTGCAGAAGTAATGTTTAGTCTCATTGGTGAGAAAGACTTAGCTAGGCAAAGGGAAGCACAGATTTGAAGTCCTAGGGGCAGGAAGGAGTGTGGAGTAGGACCAGCAGCGTGGATTAGAGGAGCAAGAAAGAGCCTTCAAGGTCATTTAGTTTCAGCCTCCTGACGTGAAGAAAGGAAGGTTCAAGGAATTCAAGGACTTGGTCAGGGTGAGGCAAATGGTGGCAGAGCCAGATGTAGGACTCAGCTTTCTCAAGTGGTGTCTGCTGTAGAACACTGCATGTCCATTCTGGCAGATCTGAACTGACACCACAGGATAGTCGCCTGGGTGTGTATGGAGGGAGGATTTAAGAACAGGGCCTTGTGGTTAGTAACCTGATATGCTTTGTGTCTCTTTACTAGTAAGATACAGTTTGGGCAAATGGCAGTCTAGCATTCTAGGCTCCTGGGTTGGTTTAGTCTTCAGTATACTTCTCTCTTCTCCAAGCTTTGGGAGGTTTTGGGGTTTTTTTGTTGTTGTTGTTGCTGTTGTTGTTTGGGTATTTGGGGGAGTTTTTTAGGTTTGGGGGGTTTTCTGTTTTGGCCATGCTGCACAACTTGTGGTATCTTAGTTCCCCAACCAGGGACCGAACCTGAGCTCTTGGAAGTGAAAGCACAGACTCATAACCACTGGACTGCCAGGGAATTCCCTCTTCTCCAAGCTGAAATACTCTATAGTAATGATAATGGTGGTTACTATTTGTCAAATGCTGTTCTAAGCACTTTACATGTATTTCATTTAATCTTGACAACAATCCTATAAGATAGGCATTATTATTATTATCCCATTTTACAGATGAGGAAATTGAGGCTCAGGTAGGCCAAGGCAATTGCTCAAAGTCCCAGGGTTAGTGAGTGGCAAACTGATGTCTCAGTCTAAGCAGTCTGGCCTCAGTGCCCATGTGTTCTCACTGCCCAGGCACTCTCACTGTCAGCAGCTGGAGGGTGGGCTCAGGTCTTAGCCTTAGCTGCTGTGTGCTATGAAGGGCCCACGCCAGTGAAACAAACTGTCTGCCTATCAGACTCATGTGGGGAGCTTGCCAAAAATGCTGACATCCAGACCTCACCCCAAGTCAGTTAAATCACAGTCTCCAGGGGTGATTCCAATCATTGATGGTTTTGAAAAGCTTCCATGTTTAGTCTAATATGTAGCTAAAGGTTGAGAAGCATGGCTATATAGCCAGACCATTCTTTCTTTCTTTGGGGATATCTTAATCCGAGCTGCTATAACAGAAATACTATAGATTAGGTGAATTGACAAGCACTTACGTCTCACAGTTCTAGAGACTGGAAAGTCCAAGATCAAGGTGCCAGCAGGTTTGGTATCTGGTGAGAAGCCACTCCCTGGTTTGCAAATAGCCACTTTCTTGCTGTCTTCTCCCATGGTGGAGTGAGAGACATTATTTCTCTTGTGTGTCTCCTTATAAGAGCACTAATCCCATTGATGAGGGCTCCACCCTCATAACCTAATCACCTGCCACCTCCAAATACCATCACAGTAGGGATGAGGGATCCAACATATGAATTTTGGGGACACACAGACATTGAGTCCAGGGGGCAAGCAGCAATATGATTTTGCCTTTGCAATCTGGGTGTCTGTTTTTTTTTAATTAAATAAAGTTTTTATTTTGTATTGGAGTACAGCTGATTAATGATATTGTGATAGTTTCAGGTGCACAGCAAAGAGACTCAGCCATACATGTACATGTATCCAATCTCTCCCAGACTCCTCTCCCATCAAGGCTGTCACATAATATTGAACAGAGTTCCATATACTATACAATAGGACCTTGTTGGTTATCCATTTTCTGGGTATCTGTTTACTGTGATCCTTGTAGAGGCATTTATTCATACCACACCATGGGCAAACTCATGACTTTGAGCAAACTCCAGGAGATAGTGAAGCCTGGCACACTGCAGTCCATGGGGTCACAAAGAGCCAGACATGACTCAACACCACTTCCATGAGCTCCAGTCCTAGCATAAAGCATTCATTCATTGTATGCTGTGGCACCCACATTCGAGGTTGATATGTGGTAACAGGTTTGCAGAGGGCTGAGGTAGCAATCTAACTGGAAATAGTGTAGCTTAGTGGGGTAGAGCTTCAATCTGACCCAGATTCAAGTTGATGCTTTTTTCAAGCAGTCTGTGATTTTGAAATTTTCTCTTTTCTCAGCCTCTATTTTGCCATCCATAAAACTGGGCTAGTAAGATAATACTGCCTATTTCATGAGGCTTCTGTGAGGATTAAATGAACTAGTCCATGTCAAGTGCTCAGTGTAATGCCTGACACCTATAACTCTGTAAATATTGGCCATTATTTTATTTCCTGGCCATACATGTGGCTTATTTGAGCCTGGTCACAGGTAAACAGTTGTATTGGGGAAAGCTACTAGTGACACTGATATTGAGGGGAATTTTGTTTGACATTTGACGAGTGCCTGGTATGTGCAATGAAGGTTATTAAACCCTGAAGAGCTGAGACAGTGAGGACTGCCTAGTGTCTGCTCCCATGAGCTTGCTGGCTGCCAGCCCAGAGATTGCATCCAGATAACTTATACCAGGTAGCCTAGCCCATGGCAGAGGTCTAACCAGTACCTCAGGGAGCACAAAACAGGAAAAGAAAAGACTGGACATGTTTCAGTTCAAGTCCAACGGTGGACTGCAGGCAGAATTCCGTTTCTCAGGGCACCTCAGTCAGTCTTTTTCCCTCTAAAGGCCTTCAACTAATTAGATGAGGCCTACCCACAAACTATCTTCCCTGGTGGCTTAGACGGTTAAGCGTCTGTTTACAATGTGGGAGACACAGGTTCAGTCACTGGGTCGGGAAGATCCCCTGGAGAAGGAAATGGCAATCCACTCCAGTACTATTGCCTGGAAAATCCCACGGACAGAGGAGCCTGGTAGGCTACAGTCCATGGGGTCGCAAAGAGTCGGACACAACTGAGCGACTTCACTTCACTTACCCACAAACTAAGACCATGGCATCTGGTTCCATCACTTCATGGGAAATAGATGGGGAAACAGTGGAAACAGTGTCAGACTTTACTTTTTGAGGCTCCAAAATCACTGCAGATGGTGACTGCAGCCATGAAATTAAAAGACGCTTACTCCTTGGAAGAAAAGTTATGACCAACCTAGATAGCATATTCAAAAGCAGAGACATTACTTTGCCAACAAAGGTCCGTCTAGTCAAGGCTATGGTTTTTCCAGTAGTCATGTATGGATGTGAGAGTTGGACTGTGAAGAAAGCTGAGTGCCGAAGAATTGATGCTTTTGGACTGTGATGTTGGAGAAGACTCTTGAGAGTCCCTTGGACTGCAAGGAGATCCAACCAGTCCATTCTGAAGGAGATCAGTCCTGGGTGTTCTTTGGAAGGAATGATGCTAAAGCTGAAACTCCAATACTTTGGCCGCCTCATGCGAAGAGCTGACTCATTGGAAAAGACTTTGATGCTGGGAGGGATTGGGGGCAGGAGGAAAACGGGACGACAGAGGATGAGATGGCTGGATGGCATCAGTGACTTGATGGACATGAGTCTGAGTGAACGCCAGGAGTTGGTGATGGACAGGGAGGCCTGGCGTGCTGCGATTCATAGGGTTGCAAAGAGTCAGACACGACTGAGTGACTGAACTGAACTGAACTGAACTACCCACATTATGAAGGGTAATTTGCTTTACTCAAAAGCCTAGTGATTTTTTTTAATTGAAGTATAATTGGTTTACAATGTTGTGTTAGTTTCAGGTGTACAGCAAAGTGATTCAGTTATATATATATATGTACACATATATTTATATTCTTTTTCAGATTCCTTTTTATTATAGGTTATTACAAAATATTGAGTATAGTTATCTGGGCTATGCAGTAGGTCTTTGTTGTTTATTTTATATACAGTAGTGTGTATATATTAATCGCAAACTCCTAATTTATCAAATTAACAAAGTCTAGTGACTTAAATGTTAATCACATCTACAAAATACCTTTACAGTAATATCCCAACTGGTATTTAACCAAATATCTGGGTACTGACCATGGCCTAGCCAAGCTGACACATGAAACTAACCCATCATGGGGTGATATTGGGAAATGATGCTGGGAAGATAGGTGGGGGCCAAACTGTAGAGAGTTTTGAATTCTATTAAGTTTTCTTTGGAAAACACTCCTTCTGGAAGTTTTCCTTTGGAAAATTGGTGATTGGTGAAGGTTTCGAAGCAAAGCAATGACAGTATCTGATGAGTTTTGAGTGGTATACACGAGGGGTGAAGAGAACGTAAGGGTAACTCCAATTTGGGGCCTGAGCAAAGAGGTCAAAACACATATACAGTTTGTGGTTTTTATTAGACTTTTAAGTGGAGAGATGTCAAGTAGACAGTTGGTTACATGATCCTCTGGCTCAAAGGAGAGAGGGGACCAGAGGAGAACAGGAAGAAGGCCAGTGCAGTTGAAGTGTAGTGGCGCAAGATGAAAACTGAAAATACGTACTGGGGCAGGTCACGCAGGGCCTGAGCCTTCACGTCATGGGTTCAGCCAGCTCCTACCAGCTCAAGAGAGCTGATTATTAAATTGCAGCAAATTTGGGTGCTGGTTGACCTCACAGTTGGTAGCCTGCAATCTGCCATGGTAGGAGTATTTACAACATTGAAATGAAGAAATGCTACAACCCAGGGCTTCTTCCACCCACAAAACCAGTTGTTAAATATTTACTACAATATTACCACTACAGCTTACAGACAGCAGTGAAAATTTTATATTTATTCTCAGTGGCTTTAATAAAGTCATTAAAATATTTTAAGCCGGTGAGTAAAAAGATTTGATTTTTTTTTAATCACTCTGGCTGCTCTGTAGAGACAGAAGGCAAGAAGTCTCAAACTTTTTCTGTCCCAAAGAGACCACTAAGGATGCTGCTGCAATGGTCCATGTGAACACTGAAGGTGGAGTGAAGGAAAGACATCTGAAAGATTGTTAGGGTCCCAAGATTGACCATAGATGGCCCCTGATTCATCACAAATTGACTATAGCTGAACCTGTTATATAATTCATGTAACTTGGTTAGTGTTTTTTGTTTTAGTGGTGGTAGGGGACCCCAGCGGAGAAGACAATGGCACCCCACTCCAGAACTCTTGCCTGGAAAATCCCATGGACGGAGGAGCCTGGTAGGCTGCAGTCCATGGGGTCGCAGAGTCGGACACGACTGAGCGACTTCACTTTCACTTTTCACTTTCATGCATTGGAAAAGGAAATGGCAACCCACTCCAGTGTTCTTGCCTGGAGAATTCCAGGGACGGAGGAGCCTGGTGGGCTGCCATCTATGGGGTCACACAGAGTCAGACACGACCGAAGTGACTTAGCAGCAGCAACAGCAGGGGACCTCAGGTTGCAAATTACCTTGACTCATAACTGGGGGCTTTTTGCTATTTTACTGGAAACCAGCAGAAGATAAATCAATAATATTATGACAGTTAATTTCCTGCATGAGCACAATCTCCTCTTTTTAATATTTCAATCTTTCAGTAGCAGGAGGTGCTTCAAACCTTGCAATTAGGCTGATTCTAAGGGAAAGGAGGCTTAATATCTCTTTGACGGCAGTTCTTTCTCAATGGGATAGGAGGGAAAAGAGGACATGTCGGAACAGTGCTAAGATGAACACTTTAAAGACATTCACCAAAGACCCCTGACCATTTTTTGGTTCCTGTAACTAGGCTGGAGACTCAGCTTGTTCATTTCACATTCCTTTTCTCATACTCTGTCTGTGCTTGGTTGCTATTATACCTCAAGGGGAAGGCCTAACCCCAAAGTTCACTCTTTGCCTTGAAGGAGAACAGAAATCCCTTTCCTACAGAGCTGAAATTCTAGTTGGGGGTAGGAGCAACCAATAAAGAAAATAAGTAATTATACCAACTATGAAAGAGCAAGGAAAGGAGATAGGCCTGGCCACGATCAGTTCAGCAGGGTAATGGAGACAGGTGCTAAACTGAGTGGGTAGAGTGGGGAGGTGGGAAGAGAGGAAGTGGAGTCAGCCAGAGTAGACAGCTATTTCAAGAAGTGCAGATGGAAAGGGAGAGACATGTCCATCCACAGCTAGATGGATAAGCAAATTATGATACGTCTGCACAATGGAATCTGACTCAGCAGTAAAAAAAAAACAAAAAAACTATTGATGAACACAACATGGATGACTCTCAAAGGCATAATGCTGAGTGAAAGAAGCCCATCTCAAAACAGTTACAAGCTCTATGTTTCCATTTTTATGACAGTCTCAGGGAGCAAAACTATAGGAACAGAACAGATCAGTGGTTGCCCTGGGTTAGGGTGGGGGTGACTGTGATTATAAAGGAGCAGGAAAATTCTGGGGGCTAGTGGAGCAGTTCTATGTCCTGATTACAGGGGTGGTCACACAGATCTATACACGTGCATGCATGTATCCTCAGTCCTCAGTCGTATCTGACTCTTGCAACCCCATGGACTGTAGCCTGCCAGGCTCCTCTCTCCATGGAATTTACCAGGCAAGCATACTGGAGTGGGTTGCCATTTCCTCCTCCAGGGGATCTGACTCAGGGATTGAACCTGCGTCTCCTGCATTGACACGCGGATTCTTTATCACTGAGCCACCAGGGAAGCCCATCTATACATGTGTCTATACTCATGTAACTAACTACACCCAAACAAGGTAATTTTACTGTATGTTACTTGGGGAACACGAGATTGGGCAGAGTCTAAAAGACAAAGATTGGAGGAAGGAGTCATTTTTTCATATGGGAGGGACTTGAGTTTATTCATTTACTAAGGGAGGAAATCAGGTCTCTTGGGAAAGGTGGCCAAGAGGAATTCAAAGGTGTGAGATCCAAGGCACCAGTAGGAAGGAAAAATGATCTGTTCTCCCCACAAACTGTGCGGCACAACACAAACTCCGTCTGGGACGGAGGACACAGTGTGGTGTGCAGGGCATTGTGTTTGGTGAGGTTGGGAAGAGCCCCTGGGAGGAATGGGAAATGATGCTTCCAGAGCTCGCCCTGCAGTATGATGGTCCAGCAGAGGCTAGAGACCTCAAAGCTTCAGTGGCGCCGACTGTCCCTTTGTGGATTCGTGTTCAGCAGCTTGGTGCAGAGAAGAGGTTGGTGGGGAAGGGGGATGGAGATCAGCTGAAGGACGAAGGGCAAGGATTTTAAGATGAGGAACAAAAAGAAGGGCTGGGAAGACAAGAAACGGAGGACCATGAAGCCAACAGGGAACTAATGGCATGGGAGACAAGGGAGAGGGCATGTGATTAGATCAGTTAGTGATCCGAATGATTATGGTTAACAGGCATCAGGGAGCGGGGGAGCTGGATGGATGAGGACACTGGTCCAAGCAGTTCTGAAGTGGAGACAGAGGACTCATATGTCAGGTTAGGGGTTTGACTGATATTTAGAATACTTTCTACAGAATAGTCACAGCAGGACTTCCCCAGTGGTTCAGATGGTAAATAATCTGCCTGCAGTGCATGAGACACATGTTCAATCCCTGGGTTGGGAAGATCCCCTGGAAAAGGAAATGGCAACACACTCCAGTATTTTTGCCTGGAGAATTCCATGGACAGAGGAGCCCAGCGGGCTACAGTCCATAAGGTTGGAGAGAGTCCGACATGACTGAGCAACTAACACTTTGACTTTCAGCTCATATTTATTGATCCTTGCCATGTGCCTGACACCAGTACTTTGCATGCACATCTTATTCATTCTCACAGCACATACTATCCCTGTTTTCTAAATAAGGAAACCGAGGCTCGAAAAGATTAGATGAGTTACCCAGGGTCACATAACCAGTAAGTGGAGCAGTGATGGACTAGAACCCAACCTGTTTGACTCCAGGGTTTATGTTTCTCTGACTCATATACTCTATTGCTTCTCCCACATGGAAAAGCTTGATTCCATCATAATAAAATGCTATATTGACCTCAACTAGACATCTCAGAAATGAACCAAAGTAGGTGCATTGCTTGATGTAAATGTGTCAGCATTTCTGAAAGCCAGCTATAAGGGGCTGTCCCTCTCACACTGGATCAGTTCAGTTCAGTTCAGTTGCTCAGTCGTGTCCGACTCTTTGTGACCCCATGAATCGCAGCACGCCAGGCCTCCCTGTCCATCACCAACTCCCAGAGTTCACTCAGACTCATGTCCATCAAATCAGTGATGCCATCCAGCCATCTCATCCTCTGTCGTCTCCTTCTCCTCCTGCCCCCAGTCCCTCCCGGCATCAGAGTCCTTTCCAATGAGTCAACTCTTCGCATGAGGTGGCCAAAGTATTGGAGTTTCAGCTTTAGCATCATTCCTTCCAAAGAAATCCCAGGGCTGATCTCCTTCAGAATGGACTGGTTGGATCTCCTTGCAGTCCAAGGGACTCTCAAGAGTCTTCTCCAACATCACAGTTCAAAAGCATCAATTCTTCGGCACTCAGCTTTCTTCACAGTCCAACTCTCACATCCATACATGACCACTGGAAAAACCATAGCCTTGACTAGACGGACCTTTGTCGGCAAAGTAATGTCTCTGCTTTTCAATATGCTGTCTAGGTTGGTCATAACTTTTCTTCCAAGGAGTAAGCGTCTTTTAATTTCATGGCTGCAGTCACCATCTGCAGTGATTTTGGAGCCCAAAAAACTAAAGTCTGACCCTGTTTCCACTGTTTCCCCATCTATTTGCCATGAAGTGATGGGACCAGATGCCATGATCTTCGTTTTCTGAATGTTGAGCTTTAAGTCAACTTTTCACTCTCTGCTTTCACTTTCATCAAGAGGCTTTTTAGTTCCTCTTCACCTTCTGCCATAAGGGTGGTGTCATCTGTATATCTGAGGTTATTGGTATTTCTCCCAGCAATCTTGATTCCAGCTTGTGCTTCCTCCAGCCCAACGTTTCTCATGATGTACTCTGCATATAAGTTAAATAAGCAGGGTGACAATATACAGTCTTGATGTACTCCTTTTCCTATTTGGACCCAGTCTGTTGTTCCAAGTCTAGTTCTAACTGTTGCTTCCTGACCTGCATATAGGTTTCTCAAAAGGCAAGTCAGGGGGTCTGGTATTCCCATCTCTTTCAGAATTTTCCACAGTCTATTGTGATCCACACAGGCAAAGGCTTTGGCATAGTCAATAAAGCAGAAATAGATGTTTTTCTGGAACTCTCTTGCTTTTTCCATGATCCAGCGGATGTTGGCAATTTGATGCCTTTTCTAAAACCAGCTTGAACATGTGGAAGTTCACGGTTCACATATTGCTGAAGCCTGGCTTGGAGAATTTTGAGCATTACTTTACTAGCGTGTGAGATGAGTGCAACTGTGCAGTAGTTTGAGCATTGACACACTGGATGAGTGGTGTCAATTCTGCCTGTAGATTGTATATTGAAAAGTTCTTTCATTTGATCATAAAAATTATTTTGTTAAAGGACAAAAAATTACTTTCAGAGATGGGGCATTTTGGTGGTCAGCCAGAATGGTACTGGGAGTGGTGACGAAATCCATCGGGTAACCAAAGGAGTGGGTGGTCAAAGGGGTGTCAAGGTGAGGATCACTGATGCCTATGTCTAGAAATAAGGTATAAGATGGGATGACTATAGATGCTAAAGTTCCCTATGATGGTGGTGAGTGTGGAAGAGGGGGAGCTACTAGGTGTCACAGGCCTCAGTGAGTGTAGAAGGAGGCCAGTAGCTGAAAACAGCAACGAGTGTGGTTTAGTGCCACCAGCCCCAGCTGAGAGCTTTTGACATGAGAGTGGCCAGGGTCTGAGAACAGAAAGCGGGAGCTGGAAGAATGCCCTTCCCTCTGCTGCCCATTTTGGGACATCTGTGAGGTGGGGAAATGAGCAGCCCCCACTTGAGGGCTTCACAGAGGAGGGATCATTTAAGACAAGGAAACAGAAGGCACTTAAAAAAGATTAAAGTCTCTGTTAGAACCCGTTTAATGTAAAACAGTATCCTTGGCAGCTTGCAGCTGTTTATGAGTATAGTATGTGTTAAATCCTTATAGCTAATAAAGAAGACAAATGAAAATGAAAAAAAAAAAAAAAGATTAAAGGCCTGAGAGGTGTCTATCATGTCCAGAGGGTATAGATTGAGAGGCAGTGGTGAGTGTGAAGTGGAGTCTGTCCAGAATAGCTGCTTCCTTCCAAGAACAATAGCCCCAAATATGTGAATAGGGTGTCATGGCTTTCCTGCCCACTAATACTCATTCTAAGCCTACAGGAAAGATAGAGTCCTGTGGCGGCCATTCTTCATCATCATCTTGGCCAGGACATTGAATCTTGAGACCCTGGCTGCTTGACAAAACCATTATTTCCCGGTGACTAAATCACCTCACCCATCTTCTCTTTCCTACCAGGCTCAGAGCCCCTACCTTCCCCATCGTGGAGGGGTGGATGTCCATTTCTCAGGAGCAGTGGACTGCTTCCGGCAGATAGTGAAAGCCCAAGGGGTCCTAGGGCTCTGGAATGGATTGGCAGCCAACCTACTGAAGGTGAGAGGAATGGTCAGTCTCCCGCTTGTCCGCCTCGGCCACTGCCACCCTGTTCTACACCTTTGCCGCTCCCTCTGCGGTTTGCCTGCAAACACCTCCTCTAGCACAAAGCCTGTGAGTGCAGGCTGGCTGTCGGCCCTGAAGAGTGGGGACCCTGTGCAGTGTTGGGACATCTGATACCCCATCCCAGAGGAGCTAAGCACTTAGTGTTAAGGTTCCCAAAAGGGAGGTTCATAGACTCCTAAAAGGACTGTAACCCCCTATCCTAAAATTGTATGAAAAAATGTGTCCATTTGGGCATATGTGCATCTCTCTGGGGAAAGGATCCATAACTTATATCATTTTCCAAAAGAACTTCATGACTTTAAAAAAAAAAAAGGTTAAGAACTGTGGACTAACCTTGCACTAGTTGGCACAGAAGTGATTCCAATCAAGACAAGATTATGTTAGGAATTGCCCAGCTGTCCAGTGGTTAGGACTGAGCATTTTCACTACTGAGTTCAATCCTTGGTCAGGGAACTAAGATCCCACAAACCATGCATGGCATGGCCACAAAAAGGCAAGTGTATGTTGACAGGCAGTGTTAAGATTGTCTACATGCATATCAACCCACACCTAGGCTTCCCCAGGGCAGGCCCTTCAGTGGCTCTGCCACTCCTCTCCCCAACCAACATTGGGCCGGCTTGCATTTTTCCATCTTCCCTGATTCCAAAAAGAATGACCATGTTGTATTGTCCACAGCTTTTATCTCAGTTTACCCTGATCCAAGTTGATTGCAGATGCATTGATGTTTTAAGATTTTCACATGATTTTCATTTTCTTTCTCTACAGATAGTTCCATATTTTGCAGTTATGTTTGGCACCTTTGAGTTCTGCAAGAGAATCTGTCTTTACCAAAATGGTTACATCATGTCTCCTCTGAGCTATAAATTGACCCCAGGGGTGGATCAGAGTTTGAAGCCCCAGGAGTTACGGGAATTAAATAAGTTCTTCAAAACTGGACAACTAAAGTCTAAAAAACCAACTCTTTAAAACTGAATGGAACTAGAGGTGCATTGATTGAAGGCGTGTTGCAATCAGAGAGGAATGTAGCCTCAGAACTGTGCACGCATGGAGTAACGAGAGGGTGCTCCTGTCTGCTGCTCTTGGAAATGAGAAGATTCAGCCACACCTGAGCTCCAGAGTAATGGCCCTGTGAACACCTGCACCACCGTGATTTTATAACAAAACCTAGCAGTAATAAAATGTACAGTTTACACTGTGGATATAAATAGGCAATGTCAGTCAGTCAGTTCAGTCACTCAGTCATGTCCAACTCTGCGACCCCATGGACTGCAACATGCCAGGCTTCCCTGTCCATTACCAACTCCCAGAGCTTGCTCAAACTCATGTCCATCAAGTCGGTGATGCCATCCAACCATCTCATCCTCGGTCGTCCCCTTCTCCTCTTGCCTTCAATCTTTCCCAGCATCAGGGTCTTTCCCAATGACTCAGTTCTTCAAATCAGGCGGCCAAAGTATTGGAGCTTCAGCTTCAACATCAGTCCTTCCAATGAATATTCAGGATTCATTCTCTTTAGGATTGACTGGTTTGATCTCCTTGCAGTCCAAGGTACTCTCAAGAGTCTTCTCCAACACCACAGTTCAAAAGCATCAAATAGTTCAAAAGCATCAAATAGGCAGTGTACACAACACCAAAGGGCATGGCCATGACCTCTCAGAGCAACGTGCTGTTGAAGTGACTGGGCAGACAGCATACTGGAGCTCCACAACAGGCTCACAGCTTACACTAACCCATGGCAGCCTAGTTTCACCCAGATTCACTTGAGACTTCCCGATCCAGTCATTCTAGAACTCACAATCCTGGCTGACTTTGGAGTGCACACACCATGATGTAAATTATGCCTTACCAGAAACTAAATGAAAAACATTTAACATTTAAAAGTTACCACCGTCATAGTAGATCCAGCCTTCTTTATTTAAATTTGAAGCCTTCTTGTGTTTCTAGAAGGTAGTTTATAGCATGACTGCTTTGTTATGCCCCAGAGGACCTTCTTTCAGTTAGTCATGTATAGTCCAAATGGCCTGAATTCTCTGCCTTTTTAACTTGCTTTGCAAGCCTACCCAGAAAATAAATTATTTAGTCAACTTATTCTCACAGCATGTCCCAGTTGCCTAGAGAGGATCAAATAGAACATTTGACATGCACACAGACCCACAATGTAACTAAAAAAGCACTTTGGGCTAATCATGTCTACTAGATTTTTTTTAAATCAAATTTTGGGTTTATTCCACCTTGGGGATTCTATGTCAAGTTTATGTAATTGTACCTTTTGAATAGCCTATCTATGCATTAAAAAGCAATATCTAATATTAAGTTGTTAATTTATACACAAACAGAAAGAGACTTTCAGTATGTTGGAAGTATTTTTCCCTATTAAATTTATTTTCCAAAGAAAAATGATGTGTTGGTCAATTATTACTAATTTGAGTTAGAAAACTATTGCCAAAATCTTTAAGCTCTCAGAAACTTGTCCTATTGGAATATATCAAAATAACTCATTTTTTCAGCCACTGGGGCAGACTGTGTTTTATGGAAAAGAGAAGTTAATACACACAAGAAAATCTCATCTGTAGCCCAATCAGTTACTGTTTCAGTTCAGTTCAGTCACTCAGTCGTGTCTGACTCAGTCAATTGCAACCCCATGGACTGCAGCACTCCAGGCTTCCCTGTCCATCACCAACTCCCAGAGCTTGCTCAAACTCATATCCATCGAGTCAGTGATGCCATCCAGCTATCTCATCCTCCATCATCCCCTTCTTCTTCTGCCTTCAATCTTTCCCAGCATCAAGGTCTTTTCCAAGAAATCAGTTCTTTTCATCAGGTGAGTTTAGAGGTGACAGGTGAGTTTAACAGATTCTTAACCCAGAGTGAATAGTTCATGTTAGTTACTCTTGATTTTCCTTGAGGTGAACAACTTTTTAAAAAATTCTGAAAGCTGTAAAAAAATGATTTTTAAAACTCTAGTACTGTTCCTAAAACAAATTTCCAACTTCTTATATTTTCCCAGAGGTATGAAGGAAGTGTTCTGCTTTTCTGCTTTATGGTTTGCAATGGGCACCACCAAACTGGGCTAAGTACTTTGGGAGGATTATAAAGATATGTAATGCAATACTGAGCCAGGAGTAACTTCTAGTTTTCAGGAACAAAACATACCTATACATATGAAATGACTATAATTACAAAGCAAATACAAGCAAGGGCATGATAATATAGCAGCAACCATTAACAAGATTACCAAGGGGCTCCATAATTGATTCACTTAGTGAATCAATGATTTAAAGTATAATTGAAAAAAAGAAGTCTTTTTTAACATGGTGGTGGTGGTTTAGTCACTAAGTTGTGTCGGACTCTGCGACCCCATGGACTGTAGCCTGCCAGGCTCCTGTGTCCATGTGATTTCCCAGGCAAGAATACTGGAGTGGGTTGCCATTTCCTTCTCCAGGGGATCTTCCTGACCCAGGGATCTAACCCAAGTCTCCTGCAATAGTTATTATTTATTTGGCTACTCCAGGTCTTAGTTGTGGTACGTGGGATCTTTGATCTTTGTTGCAGCATATGGCATCTTTAGTTGCTGCATGCAAATGCTTAGTTTCAGCATGTGGGATCTAGTTCCCTGACCAGGGATCAAACCTGAGCCCCCTGCATTGGGAGCTCAGAGTCTTAGCCACTAGACCACCAGGGAAGTCCTGGGAAGGAATGAGTCTTACATTACATTTTGAAGGAAGTAAAAGGATAATAGTTGGTGCAGAATAAGTTGAGGGGAGAATATGTTGCAGGCTGAAGGTAGCGTATGTGGTATCACAGAGGTGGAAGGAAGCAAAAGGTATCTGCAAAAGAGTGTGAAGACGGGCTTCATGCATTCATTCAATGACAGCTTGCACTCTGGGCATCATGGTACACCAGGCAGCTCAGGTCCTTGCCCATGTTCTAGTGAGGGGGGCAGTCAAAAAACTAATTAACAAGTGAGGTATAGATTGTAATGTTATGAGGGGAATAAACAGGGTGCTTTATTAGAGAATTACATGGGAGGTAAGGGAAGTATTTTTGATCAAGCACCCAGAGAAAGCCACTATGAGAGGTGATATTTGAAGTGAGACCTGAAAAATAAAAATGAGTCAACCACGTAAGGAACTAGGGAGAAGAGCATTCTTGACAGGCAGAACGGAAGGTGCAACAGTGGTACTGGTAGTGGGAAAGGCTGGATGAACGACAAAGAAGTGAGCACAGCCAGTGTGGTGAGTGAGAACAGATGAGATGTGGTTGGACAGAGGTCCAGGTCATATGTGGCCACTTGGGCCATAGTAAAATGTTTAATTTGAAAATAAATGAGTAAAACAAGTTTAATTCTAAGTGCAGCAGGGAGTCATTGAAAGCTTTTATGCAGAGATGCTATATAATCTGATTTTCATTTTTGAAATATCCCTCTGGTTGCTATGTGGATAACAGATGGGAAGGAAGCAAGGCTGTGAGTAGGAAAACCAGTTAAGAGGCTACTACAAAGTCCAAGTAAGAAATGATGACTTATGGGGAATTCCCTGGAAGTCCAGTAGTTAAGACTTGGTGCTTTCACTGCCATGGGCCCAGGTTCAATCCCTGGTCTAGATCCTGCAAGTGACATAGCCAAAAAATTAAAAATTTTTTTAAAAATTTAAGCGATGGCTTGGACTAGAAAGGTGGCCATAAGGATGAGAGGAGTGAATAGGTTCAAGATAGATTTTTCAGTTTGGGATCAGCAGGATGTGCTGAGCAATTGAATGTAGGGAATAAAAGAAAGAAATCAAGGATGGCACCTAGGTTTTTCACTTTTGACTTATTAAAAAGGTAGATAATGTTGCCATTTGCTAAGGTGGGGAAGACTGGTGGGGGCCCAAGTTTTGGTGGAGAAGGAATTAAAAGTTCTGTTTTGGACATGTTAAATTTGAAATGCCCATGAGACATCCGAGTAGAGAAGTCAAGTAGGCAGTTGGCTGGACCATAGGCTGTTCATGTAATTGTCCAAACCAGTTGTGGTAGACAGAATAATGAACCCCCCATCAAGGGTGTCCACACCCTAATACCTAAGAACCTGTAAATATTTACCTTACACAGCAAAAGGGACTTACATGATTAAGGATAAGGATATTCAGATGGAAAAATTATCATAGTTTATCGGGGCTTCCCAGGTGGCGCTACTGGTTAAAAAAAAAAAAAAAAAACCAACCCACATGATCCCCTGGAGAAGGAAATGGCAACCCACTCCAGTATCCTTGCCTGGAAAATCCCATGGACAGAGGAGCCTGGTGGGCTACAGTCCATGGGGTCACAAAAAGTCAAACATGACTGAAGCAATTTAGCACTTAGCATCTGGGTAGGGCCAGATAAAGTGGAAGAGGAAGGTGGAAGAGAGATTCGAGGTTGCAAAATAAGGCAGAAGAAATTGGGAACAAGAAGGACTTGGCTGACTTTGAATACAAAGATGCCCAAGAGCCAGGAAATGGGGATTTCCGTCCTACAACCACAAGGAACTGAATTCAGCCAACAACCTGAATGAGCCAGGAAATGGACTTTCCCCCAGAGCCTTCAGAAAGCATTGCAATCTTGCCAGATACCTTGATTTAAGCCAAGTAAGACCTGTATGAGACTTCTGATCTCTATAACTGTTAAGATAATAAATTTGTGTTGCTTAAGCCACTGACTTTGCAGTAATTTGTTACAGCAGCAATAGAAAACTAATATACCAGAACATTATTGATAATTATGTCAGGATACAAAGCATACCTGGGCTGTCCTGGCCAAACAGGACAAGTCTGGAGCTCAGGAGGGAGTGGTGGCTGGAAGTAGAAATGTGGGTGTGGTCAGCAGATAGATGGCATGTAAAGCCACGAGGCTGAATGAGACAACCAAAGGAGGAGATGGAAAGAAACTCCTGGGGGAGGAGGTGTGTGTGCTAAGTCACTCCAGTCGTGTCCCACTTTTTTCGACCCCATGGACGATAGCCCACCAGCCTCCTCTATCCATAGGATTTTCCAGGCAAGAATACTAGAGTGGGTTGCCATGCCCTCCTCCAGGGGATCTTCCTGACCCAGGGACCGAACCCATGACTCTTAAGTCTCTTGCATTGGCAGGCAAGTTATTTACCACTAGCACCACCTGGGAAGCCCTGGGGGAGAGGGAAGCAACAAGAAATGACATTGAGATGTTAGCTAAGGAAAGGCCTCGAGATGTGGAGGAACTGGAACTCTTATACTCTGCTATTGGTACAATCATTTTGAAAACAGTCTGGAAATTCCTCAACTGGTTTAACATGGAGTTAACCATATGACCTAGCAATTCCACTTCTAGGTATCTACCCCAGAGAAATGAAAACATATGTCCACACAAAAACTTGTACAGGAATGTTTATAGAAGTATCATTCATAATAGGCAAAAAGTAGAAATGACCCAAATGTCTATCAACTGATGAATGGCTAAACAAAATGTTATATAGCCATACAATGGAGCTACTTAGCAATATAAAGGAATTGACTTTGTGAACACACAAAACACATGGGTGAATCTCAGGGTATATATATATATATAATGAGAGAAGCCAGATGCCCCCATCCCCAAAAGAATGGTATCATACTATATGATTCCATTCATAGGAAATTCTAGGAAATGCACACTGATCTATAGTGATAGAAAGATTAGTGGTTGCTTGGGGAGGGATTACAATAGGGTTCTAGAAAAACTGGTGATGGATAGGTTCACCATCTTACCTGCAGTGATAATTTCATAGGTGTTTATGTATGTTAAAAGTTTTAAATATATAAGTTTCATTGCATATGATTATACCTCAATAAGACTGATATTTTGTTTTATCTGAAGCAGTTATCCAGGGCTGGAATATATCAAACACTTTCTGAGTCTGCTCAAAGGGGCCAAAAACAAAGCCCTTGGGTGAGGTGGAGGGGCTTCAAATGCTAGCCTGCAGAGTTCAGGATTGATCCACTAAGCAGAAGAAAGTCACTGGTTTCTTGAGCAACACAGGTGATATGATGAAAACTGGATGTGAACAAGATTGTTCAAGAAGCTGAAACAGAAATGAGACATTAAAGACAGGAAGACTGGCCAGCAAATGAGAACTTGGTGGTTTGGTTTTTTGTGTTTGTTTGTTTGTTTCGGCCTCAGGCTTGCAGGATATCCCCGACCAGGGATTGAAACTGGAGCCTTGGCAGTCAGACTTCTGAGTCCTAACCACTGGACTGCCAGGGAATTCCCAAGTAGCTCATGTTTTAGAAAGTCGTTTCTTGTTCAGTTGAAGTCTGCCTTCATGATACTTCTACCAGCTGCCATTGATTCTACACAGGATGTCTAATTCTCTTCCATCTGACAGACAGTCCTTCAATTAGGAAGAGAGTCATGATGGCCCTCCTTCACCCAAAGCCCTTTCCCAGTTAAATCTCTCTTATTCATTCAGCCATTTCTCATATGACATGATTTGAAGGACCTTTACTTTCCTAACTGTCTTTTTTAAACATGTCCCAATTTGTTAATGTTCTCTTAAAATGGCATCCAGAAGTGAGCACAAAGCTCTATGCGCCAACAGCAGAGGCCCAAATGGGACTGAAAGTCCCCTGATCTGTTTAGGACCATCATCTTGACCCATCTCAAGACTCATTAGCATCTTTTGGCATTGCCAACTTACAGTCAAGTAAGACCCTCAGTTCTTTTCACACATGCTCTAGCTCCTTATCCTTAAATGTCCTGCACTAAACAGAACATTAGAAACCTTTATTGTGGTCCTTCCCATTTTATAAGCCTCGGTTTATTCTGGACTTTAGCCCTTCTGACTCAGTTCCTAGAGATTTGTGATACTCTTTAGTCTTTGTCCTTGGAAGTCTAGCCTTCATTCTGTCATCTATATATGTACTTTAAAAATTTGAGCTCATCAGAGAAGAATCTGGAAGGACAGCTTAATTTACTAGATATCTCTCCTTTTTAAATTTCTCATTGGAATTTTTGCAAATTGTATGGATCTGAATTTTATCTTTGGAATCTTTCACTCTCCTGAGCTATCTTTCTATTTGGAGTTTGAACAAGAGATCACATTTATCTTTTTTTTGATCCTTTTGACTTTTAAAACACACACACACACACACACACACTCTCTCTCTCTCTCACACTCACACACACACACACACACAGGTTAGTTAACCTATCTAACTATGCCCAGCATTCCTTTGTTCAACAGATCCAGATCAGTCAGTCTTGGTCTGTTTCCCTAAGATTCTTGTCGCTTTCACTTTACTATGAGATCTTCCTTATTTATTATCAGGAGTAAGCCTAGTTTAGCAATTTACCTCATTGCTTCTTCAGTTTTCTGAGAACTATAATTATCAGCAAGAGAGTCAAGTATTTATCAGTGTGTTGCTATCAGAATAATGAAACTTGTAGCAGATACTCAGATGGTTTTTGTCTCTGATCAACATTTCTCCCCAAGATGATGACTTCATGAAGTACTATTCATAGCTTTTATCTATATGGGCAGTCTCTTGTATGCTTTCACAATGACATTCACTTTCATTTGTCCCTTTTATTTTCATGGAATGCTTTTCACCCTCCTACCAATGAATTACTGGCTATACTTTCTTGATATATTACTACTCTGCTCTCCCATATGGTATCTCTCTGAACCAGCTTTACCCTTCTTTTTACTGATGCCAGTCAGAAGTCCCATTCTACCAAGTTTGAACAATACCTATAAAATTGTCTTTTCTTGCTTGTATTAACATTTTACATTCACTTTATTACTCATACAGTGGGTGTGTGAGTACATAGATAACTGAGGCATTAAGTATCATTTCTGACCTTCTTCCTTGTTTTTTCTGAGACAGTAGGCACTGCCTTAGCTCTGTTTTCTCTTCCTTAATTGCATGTGTATTCTACACAACTTCCAGAAACATAGTAGTTACTAAGAGCTCCCACTATGTTTCAATGAAGGCATTTCTTTTTAATGAATTGACTAGTCTATATCATTATCAACATCATCATCATTATCATTGACATTAGTCCCTGTTTGCCTGGACTCTTGCTCCTGGTTTCTTTTCTTTTTCCTCTTTTTTTTTTCTTTTGACTTTTTAATTTTTTTAACTTTCAGAAATAAAAATGTTGCCCACACACACAAAAAAAAACAGTATAAAGAATTTCCATGTATCCTGCACTCAGCTTCTTCAAATGGTAACATCTTATATAACCACTGTAACTAAAAATAGTATTGGTAGAATATTATTAACTAATCTACAGATTATATGTCCAAATCTCACCAATAGTACCACCATGTCCTTTTTCTGGTCCAGGATCCAATCCAGGATCACACATTGTATTAACCTGTCTTTCTCCTTAGTCTCCTTTAATCTGTGACAGTTCCTCAGTCTCTTTTTCTTTCATGACCTTGACACTTTTGAGAACATCCAACTCCTTTAAGTATACCTGGTCATAAGCAGCCAGGAGAGCTCCAGCTCACAGTGAATTCAGCAAAATACCAAGTCATGGCATGGAGTCACTCTTAAATGTATTTCCCCTTCAGTAAAACTACACTTAAGCACCCAAAGACTGCTGCTGCTGCTGCTGCTGCTGCTAAGTCACTTCAGTTGTGTCCGACTCTGTGCGACCCCATAAATGGCAGCCCACCAGGCTCCTCCGCCCATGGGATTTTCCAGGCAAGAGTACTGGAGTGGGGTGCCATTGCCTTCTCCGACCCAAAGACTGAGAAGGGGCAAATTTTATGTAATTATTTGATCATCTTTTTGTGGAGAGCAAAATGTAACAGAACAGTAAACGTGGAGATCCTTGAAACAATAAAAGAGTTTTGGAGTTGAATATGGCAGGCATATCATGCTCAACGGAAGTAGCAGATGTGGCCAAGGAAAAGTTAAAAAAGAAAAGGGTACATAGGTGATAGTGAGCTAGGTCAGAGTAATTAATATTTGAATAAAAATGCATTCATCAGAATGTCAAGAGTTCAGACTAGAAAGGTTTTGAATTGTATAGTGAAATGCATTCAAAAACCACCTCCCTCTAAACAAAATGCTGTTGATGTTTTGTTTTCACTGTTCACTCACCAGTCGAGGTAGAGGATTGGCTATCACTTTCAGAGAACACACTCTATCATTGAAACTGCACAGCAAGGTCATTTCTGTATCCAGCTGCATTTCTATTATAATCAACTAATGAGAAACAAGTAGCCTCTCCAGAACACTGGTCAAAGATAGCCCCCAGGATCAACAAAGCTGGAGTGAAAATTGCTCTTCTCTGAACATGTGCGGTGTGTGCTCATCACTTTGGATTGCTCGGGTTCATGGAAAGACTAATGAATTGCAAAGTATACTTAGAGAAAGAACCTGACATGCCCAGAGGAATCTTAGAGTTGGGTCCTTTAACAGGCAGATCTGGGTCCTTTAACAGGCAGATCTGGAGAAGGCGGGAGAGGGCAAGAAACTGAGTGGCATGCCATCTATGTTTTCAGTGTGCTGGGTACCTAGGGCTCAGCTACAGTGAGTATTTTCAACAGTTATTTTTGTAAACATGGCTGTGATGACTTAGACATAGGATTTGTGAGGACACCTTCAGCTTCTTTTCTAAATCTGAGGAAGGGCATTTAAGCTAACAAGTAGGTTTTTAAGGACATGTGTGGCAAACATTTTCCCAGTGCAGAGATTAAGGGAGTCAACAAGCCCTTGTCTCTTGACAACAATGGGTGTGTCAATCTAGTTCTGTTGATTCCTCTAAACTTTTCTGGAGATTAGCAATCCACTCAATGCAAGAGTGCTTTACCTGGGCCCAGAGACCCAAATACCAATCCAGTTCACACAACCTCTTAACCTTAACGATATACCCTCTATGCTTTGGCTTCTGGCTCAAATAATTTCCCAACCCTCCAGCCCAGTCCTTTTGAACACTCCTCTGCCAATTCCCCGCAAGATCTTTGATAAACTGTATTTGCAAACCAGGGTCTGGGGCATGCAGACAGTGTCCCAGCTCTGCTGCTCCTCCAGTTTCCTCTGGCTTCACCAGCAGTCCCATCACTTCATGGCAAATAGATGGGGAAACAGTGGAAACAGTGGGTGACTACTTTTCTGGGCTCCAAAATCACTGCAGATGGTGATTGCAGCCATGAAATTAAAAGACACTTACTCCTTGGAAGGAAAGTTATGACCAAACTAGAAAGCATATTAAAAAGCAGAGACATCACTTTGCCAACAAAAGTCTGTCTAGTCAAGGCTATGGTTTTTCCAGTGGTCATGTTTGGATGTGAGAGTTGGACTATAAAGAAAGCTGAGTGCTGAAGAATTGATGCTTTTGAACTGTACTGTTGGAGAAGACTCTTGAGAGTCCCTTGGATTGCAAGGAGATCCAACCAGTCCATCCTAAAGGAGATCAGTCCTGGGTGTTCACTGGAAGGACTGATGTTGAAGCTGAAACTCCAATACTTTGGCCACCTCATGCGAAGAGCTGACTCATTGGAAAAGACCCTGATGCTGGGAAAGATCGAGGGCAGGAGGAGAAGGGGACAATAGAGGATGAGATGGTTGGATGGCATCACCGACTCGATGGACATGGGTTTGGGTGGACTCCAGGAGTTGGTGATGGACAGGGAGGCCTGGCATGCTGCGGTTCATGGGGTCACAAAGAGTCAGACACGACTGAGTGACTGAACTGAACTGAACAGAACACCGGCGAAGTTCCAGGCCAGGGCTAGACTTAGAGTGAGGGGAGTGAGGTACTTGCCCGGGCGCCAAATGTTAGCGGACACCAAACAACTCAGGAATCAAAATGAATGATTCTTTTTAATGCACCATTTTAAAAATCCAAAGGAATGCAAAAATCCTTGATGAACATTTCAAATTTCTGAATAAAGACAGGCTCCCTTCTTGCACTGGCAGGGCCCTGCCTCACTTGCCTCACCATCACCCTAGCCCTGGGGCTCCAAGTAAACTTGATTTACAAAAACAGGCGACCGACCAGCGCGCCACAGTTTATCTATATGAATTTTTAAAATATTGCATTCAATATTATTTCTCTTGACAACCAAATTCGGGTAGCGAAGGGGGGTTATGTTTTTTGTTGGTTCTTTAGGGTCCCCTTGAATACCGCGCCTCACCCTGGTCCAGGCACACTGTGACCTCTCCCCCTCCGCGCCCCGGAGCCTCCCCTGGGGTCCAGCGTCCGGGTCAGGTACTCTGGGGCCGCCGCCTCCTCCGGCCGGGTCAGGTGCTGCGGGCGAGCCCGGGCAGCGCGGAGGGCGGCCCCTGCCGCACTCCACGGCTCCTCCCTCCGCGCGCTCAGCCACTCAGCGGCCCCGCCGCCCTGCGCGCCGGGGCTCAGGGCCCGCCCCCGACGCCGGCCGCCCGGGCGCCGGCTCCCCCTATATAAATCAGCCATTTGCTTCGCTCCGCCCCAGAGCCCCGGAGTCCAAGCCGGTTCCTCGTCGATCTTTCAGTCGTCCGCTTACTCTTCCTTCCAAGATGACAGATGCCGCCGTGTCCTTCGCCAAGGACTTCCTGGCAGGTGGAGTGGCGGCGGCCATCTCCAAGACCGCGGTCGCGCCCATCGAGCGGGTGAAGCTGCTGCTGCAGGTATGTCTCGGAATCCGAGAGCCTGACCAGGAAGTGGGGGGAGGGGCCGCGCGGGAAGCGGTGGTCCGGAGCCTGGGGGGAACCAGCCCTCGAGATCTGCCCAGGGAAGTGGCAGCGTGGGAGCAGGGGTGGCCGCGGGGTAGGACCAAAAAAGGCAGACTTGAGAGAGGTGTTTTAGTGATCTGAACTTCAGGATCTCGGAAAGGGTCGGGGGCGGAGGGTGGGCGGAGGAAGACCAGGGCCTGGGCATCCCAGAGGCAGCGAACTCGGATGGGGCAGCCCAGGAGTGACTGGCTCCCGGGCCTTGTGTCAAGGGCGAAGACGCTGAAAAGAGGGACACCTGCCCGTACCGAGGACCTCAGGGTCGTGGGAAGGAGATAACAGCCTGGGGGAGGCCACGCGGTCGGTGGAGCGGCCTCGCAGCCGGCAGCCGCGCTCAGACCGGCCGGGCCGGAAGCCGGCGCTGGGAAGCGCGTGTCCCTTGTGCGTCTGCCCCCGCGCGGCCGCT
The DNA here is from genome assembly GCF_032405125.1 of Capricornis sumatraensis. NCBI lineage: Eukaryota > Metazoa > Chordata > Mammalia > Artiodactyla > Bovidae > Capricornis > Capricornis sumatraensis. Next base: position 27,372,112 of record NC_091092.1, read on the forward strand.
GGCGCGTTCCCGCGGCCTGGCGGCGCGCTCTGCTACTCCGGCTCTAGAGGGCGCGCCCGCACAGGCTGACGGGTGGTGGCCCTCAGGTCACCTCCAGGAGAGGGGGACCCGAGCGGGAGGGAAGCTGCTCCTAGGGACCTTAGGCGAAGACCACGGTCACCAGGGTGACCGCGCCTGACGTGGGACGCGCCCTAATGTCTCTGAACCAGGGTCTGAGATAATGACCTTTCTTCCAGGTCTAAAGGTCACAGCTCCGCTTGAGGGTGGCACCTCCTCACCCAGAGGGGTGGAGGCTTAATGCTTCTAGCTGTGACAGCGGCAGAAGGTTAGGAGGGTCCCACCTGTGGGATCTAGAAGGCCAGACTTGGGGCAGGTGGGAGCCAGCTAACCTTTAAGGGTGTCCGTTGAGATGCTATATTCTCTTCCCTTCTTGTGATTATCACTCTTCCTGTTGGCCTCCTTGTCTGTCAGGTGCAGCATGCCAGCAAGCAAATCACTGCAGATAAGCAGTACAAGGGCATCATAGACTGCGTGGTTCGTATCCCCAAGGAGCAGGGAGTCCTGTCCTTCTGGCGTGGTAACCTGGCCAATGTGATCAGATACTTCCCCACCCAGGCTCTCAACTTTGCCTTCAAAGATAAATACAAGCAGATCTTCCTGGGTGGTGTGGACAAGAGGACCCAGTTTTGGCGCTACTTTGCAGGAAATCTGGCATCAGGTGGTGCCGCCGGGGCCACGTCCCTGTGTTTCGTGTACCCTCTCGACTTTGCCCGTACCCGTCTAGCAGCCGACGTGGGCAAAGCTGGAGCTGAAAGGGAATTCAGAGGCCTCGGTGACTGCCTGGTTAAGATCTACAAATCTGATGGGATTAGAGGCCTGTACCAAGGCTTTAACGTGTCTGTGCAGGGTATTATCATCTACCGAGCTGCCTACTTCGGTATATATGACACTGCGAAGGGTAAGTTTGCCCGTGGGCTTCAGAACTGTCCATGTGAGAACTTGTAAAGGGTTGTCTGAAGGCAGCCAGTGTCACCCCGTACAGCCCTTTGTGTACAGAGATGTTGGGGGTGGGGGACATGGAAAACAAGTCAGGAAGACTCTGCTTACTGGTAAAAGTGTCTCTCTTCTATTCTCAGGAATGCTTCCAGATCCCAAGAACACTCATATCTTCATCAGCTGGATGATCGCACAGTCAGTCACGGCGGTTGCTGGGTTGACTTCCTATCCGTTCGACACTGTGCGTCGCCGCATGATGATGCAGTCAGGGCGCAAAGGAAGTAAGTTCCACTGGAGCAAAAGATACAGATGTGGGCATGGCACATGGGCACAGACCAGCCATGCCTGCCTTTGAAAATGGCAGTCTGTTGAGATCCCAGGTGGGGTTGATTGGTCTGCGTCCACTGCACAGTCTCCTTTCAGCAGGCCCTTTGGGTGCCTATGCGCAAGGGGGCTTGCCTGGTGTTAGAGGTTAAGGCCAGCAGGTTGTTTGCACCTCCCCGTTGTCCTTTAGTCACCATATTAAGATTGCAGTATTGGCCACACTAATGTGTAAATGTTGGATTTTTAAAAACTGACAATAGCTCTTAGAGGTGGGGCTCTGGGTTAGTCTGGTTAAACTTAAGGACTTTTCACCTCAGCCTCAGGTCACCAACCCTTTGTCTTTGTCCTTTGCAGCTGATATCATGTACACAGGCACGCTTGACTGCTGGAGGAAGATTGCTCGTGACGAAGGAGCCAAAGCCTTTTTCAAAGGCGCGTGGTCCAATGTTCTCAGAGGCATGGGCGGGGCTTTTGTGCTTGTCCTGTATGATGAAATCAAGAAGTTCACCTAAGTTATTTCCTAGTTTTTCTCCTGTGACTAGGCATGTTGTATTATATAACATATCTTGAGCATTCCTGACAGACTGTTAGCTGTCTATTTATCTATGGCAACTATTTACTGGTTGAAAATGGGAAGCAATAATATTCACCTGACCAGTTTTCTCTTAAAGCCATTTCCATGATGACGATGGGACCCAGTTTTTTATTTCAGTCACTCCTGGCAAATAACAAATTTGAAGAAATAAAAAATACCTGGAATAGTTTTGTTTGTGGTTTATTTTCATTTAAAAGTACATTAGATAATTTAGTAAGGGCTATGTTTGAGTAAATGCTGCAGTATATCCTGAGGTGATGAGCTTTCTTCTAAAACCAATCTTCAGCCATCCACTTAACAAAGAATACCTTGGCCGTGTGACCCATTGACATTCCAGACCCAGAGCAACCGAAAACTGTTGGTCCATTGCCTGTGGACAGTGACAGCTAATGAGCTTTCTCTGAAAAGCACTCTGGAACCACCTTTCCTATCTTGTGCTTATTAATGAAATACTAGCTGAATTTTACACTTGAATTTCATCTCATTTCATGATGAAATTCATTCCTCCATGAGTTTCATCTCATTTAAACAAAAGTGTTGTGAAAGTGAAGTCGCTCAGTCGTGTCCAACTCTTTGCGACCCCATAGACTGTAGCCTACCAGGCTCCTCTGTCCATGGGATTTTCCAGGCAATAGTACTGGAGTGGATTGCCATTTCCTTCAGGGGATTTTCCTGACCCAGGGATCAAACCCAGGCCTATATTGCAGGTGGATTCTTTACTGTCAGCCACCAGGGAAGCCCATAAGGTGGTAACAGCAATTTTTGTCCAATTGCCTTCCCTCCTCCTTCTTCACCTGTCTCAAGTCAATCTAATCCTGTTCAAAGCAGAGGATTAGAACTGGCATAGTTAGGCAGTGCTGAGATGGCAATACTGTTAAAGATTATGGAGAGACCTGCCAAGAACCCAAATCTCACTACAAAAAGGAAACCGCATCTACATTTTGGCTGGCATTTTAATGTTAATGGAGGATGCGTGTTTCTTTTGGAAAAGTCCTTCCTTGGGATCCACATGAGAGTGTGTTTGCAATTTCTGCAGCTCTTGAAGCCTCAGAAATACAGGGATTTTACCTAAAACATGAGGTTTGTAGGAAGCACCATGGCTGGCAAACCACAACATTCAAAGTAGAAAATGATAGGTAATCCACTTGCACAGGTGAAAGTTCCTGAGGAATGCGACATACACTAGCATGTTTATCTGCCACTCATAGATAGGGTCTGCATGGCAGGCATTATTGCCCACAGGATCCTAGTGTTTTTTGTTATGTGCCACCTGGCCAAGCACCTGAGTCAACACAATGTACACATACCAAGTTATATACCTTAAATATACACAATGTTTTTATATAGTGGATTTATCACTTACCTTCAGTGATACTGACAATAAAAAATATCTTAGTAAAGTTGCTAAAAAAAAACCCACAAGACTACTGGTATCAAGCCTGGATTCTGCCACAACTGTGCCGTTGGGGAAGTTAATTTCAAGCCTCAGTTTTCCTCATCTATAAAATGAGGATACTAATAATGCCTGCCTTTGAGAGTTGTTTCAAGGATTAAAGGAGATTCCATTTCACTCCCTGGGTCAGGAAGATTCCCTGCAGAAGGAAATGGCAACCCACTCCAATATTCTTGCCTGGAGAATTCCATGGACAGAGGAACCGGGCGGGCTACAGTCCAAGGTGTCACAAAGAGTTGTACATGACTGAGTGAATACCACCACATCTACCATAGAACATACATAATGTTGTAAGTGGTAACTATGATAATTATTAAGAGACAGTTAAGGTTTCAGGGGCTCCAAAGTCAGAAGTACCTGGATTTGAATCCCAGCTCTGCTGCTTACTTAACTGTATGGCCTTGGGCAAGTCACTTATCCTGGGTCTCAGTTTCTTCATCTGTAAAATGGGGATATAACCGTGCTAGCCATATTTCCTTGGAGTCTTGGGAGTGAGAGTTAAATAACATAAAGCATGTAAAGCAATCAATGTAGTGCCCGGCATCTAGTAAGCTCTCTGATGTGAGTTTTTCATAATTAGACATCCATTTTGTGGAATGAAGATCTGCCTAAGCAGAGAACTACTTAAGAATGAACTCAAACCCACTTCTCTTTTCTCTGCAACAGCTTAGATATACTATTTTGTGTAGGATTTATATAAAATAAACTTCAGATCGGGTCTTTTTTCAGAGAATTTGATCCTGTAAGGGGATAAGAGGCTCTTCACTTAGGGCTGCAAACCATAATACAAGAGAACCCAAGCCTCCTTTATGGTTATTACAATAGATGTGGGCTCACTGAGCTGGCAGCTATTAAAATAAACCTAGGACCAAGCGTTAATGATCAGAAAGAAAGAAGTGGTGCTTCCTACAATTGGGTGGCTGACATAGATGAGGTGTGTTTTTTTCCCCCTCTTTCTATTCTTGTTCAATGATTTTTGAAATTTAATTTAAAGACAAAGTGGTTTTAATCTCTCCAGGCTGTGCAGGATAGTGCTATAGAATTCATTATGTCCATTATGCTCATGCGAACATTGATAGTACACAATCTTAGCAACCCCCTAATTTATGCCATTGTTTTGTTACTATTCAAAGCCTAACAGAATCTGTGAAGCCCGATTCCAGGTGAGAGAGCCAGTATACAGGTCAGCTTGCACACAGCCTCGCTCTCCATTCCAGGGGCCACTCGGCTCAGTCACCGGAGGCAGTGCTCCGGGTGCTCCAACCACCACCGCCGGATAAAGAAACCAGGGGTGTCTTCCCACGGGGCAGTTGTCGTGGACGGTAAGTCATTTAAGCCATTATTTTGTATTAAAAGAGATGTGGATATGTTAGCGAGTCTATTGCACAATTTGAATGTATTTTAAAGCTGTAGAAAGAGTTCTGGCACTGCCCTCAGACCCCAGGGGGAACCCTTTCAACCTCCTCTGCCATTACAGATACTAAGGTACAAAAAAATTCTAAAGTACCGCCATGCCGGATGCTAGATTTTCAAGGGTCTGTGTTCCTGCGGTACGTTTCCTTTTTCCTAGGAGGTTTGTAAGCATAGTATTTCTAATTTGTTTTGGCGGTTTTTAACATAGTTAGTATCTGTACATGGTCCTCAAAGTTGAACAGTAAAGATGTAAAATGAACAGTAAGCGTTTCCTCTGTCCCATCCCTAACTCTTGTCTTCAAAAGTAACCATTATGAACAGCTTCTTGTCTATTCAGACAAAAAATTTTGTAATGCATATTGTTGTGAGAGTAGCTGATTTGTTTTTTTATCTGAATCCTATTCTGACGGCTTGGATTCAAAATGGCATGATTCTTTTAGACCAGTGTCGGACTCTGGGGACCAGGACTTACAGACGCTGTCGGAGGCAGGAGGGTGGGGAACGGGTAGTTTCTGGATTCTGAGCAAGAATTTCTAAATGTGATCCTTTATTAAAACCTTAAAAGGAAGCCAGTATTTTCCTTTGCGGTTTTAGCTTTGGTTGCTGAGTGACCTGGGGGCAAGTCACTTTTCACATCAGAACCTTAATTTCTCCTTTAAAGTTCCTTCCAGTTGAGATGTTCTCTGGCTCCATCATTTTTACATAAAGCAGAATCAGTGAAAGGACTGGGATTAGGTGATTTAATCCTCCCCGAGAACATTTTAAACTATCTAACACAGTTGTAAGTTGAATAGTCTCTGACTCAGAACAGTCATTTGCAGACTGTGTGGGTGGGTTGGTGTTGGCAAGTAAAATTGCAAATGTAAAGATTTACATTAATTTCGAGACCAAGAAGCTGAGCAACAAAATTACAGCTTGGAGTTTGGGTCAAAGGAGGTTTGATTTACCTCAAAATAGTTAATATCCGTCTTTTCAAAGCCTCATCTTATTATCTGTAATATGCACTTTGGTATGCGAGTGGTGATTTATTTGAACAACAAATACTGGATGCTACAATTTCTGGACACAAAAAAAGTACTTTGTGTTCCACTCAAAATTTTTTTGGAGGAGATTTCCCATCATTTCAGTCATTTATTTGGTTTAAATGCAGGTGAACAAGTTCAGATGCATGGTGTTCTTCTTAGCCAAAGGCTTAAAAGAGCCTTTGGTATCCCGGCAACAAATATAAACAACGTTCAAGTGACAGATTGGGCAGTATTTTCACTATACCCTCTTCAGAGACACAACTGAGTTACAGGCTAAAAGTATTAATTCATAACTGTCAGTTTAAGAGAGGTGCCCATCCTGGGATTTCATTTCCTTGGGTGACTTTTGTAATGAGGGGAGGAAATTTAGCACTGTTGAGATTTAAGGGAACTTCTGGGATCTAATCACAAGACACGTTTCACCGTCTCTAATGTTTTCACTCCCACAATGGAGATGGTTGTGGCCATAAAGACATAACCAGGGCAAAGTCTTTGCTAGACTGCTATTGACAGATCAGCTTCCTAGGGCTTCGTGTTTGGGAGTGCAAAGGGAAATGCTTCTGTCTAAATGAGTTTCCAATGCCCTGCTGGGTGAGAAGCAAATGTACTCTCTCCTGATGGAGAGAGACGTGCCAAGAACCTAACGATGCTTCAGCCTTGAAGCCACCCGTTGCATGGGCCCCTTCCCAGCCCTGAGAGGTGCCACAGCGATGTATTCATTTTGTCATTGGGTTTTGTAAAATGTTCAAAAGATATGTTTGTGTTTTTTAAAAGGGGGCACCCAAATAATATAATTATATAAATTGATATCCCCACAAAACCTGCATCTACACGTGCTGGTGGAGCTGGAATAGATGAAGGAATTTGGAGGCAACCCTGTACATGAAGGCAGAGGCATTACCCAGGTCTGGGACTTCCTTGTCACCTGGTCTCCTCACTGTTCCCCATCTTCTCGCCCAGGACTTGCTCATAAGACTCTTCTGGACTGGAGGTCTCATTTTTTTTTTTTTTAATTCAAGTATAGTTGCTTTGAGGGCTTCCTCAGTGGCTCAGATGATAAAAAAATCTGCCTTCAATGCAGGAGACCCAGGTTCGATCCCTGGGTGGGGAAGATCCCCTGGAGAAGGAGATGGCAACCCACCCCAGTATTCTTGCCTGGAGAATTCCATGGACGGAGGAGCCTGGAGAGCTACACTCCATGGGGTCGCAAAGAGTCAGACACGACTAAGCAACTAATACACACACAACACACATTGTTGCTTTACCGTTGTGTTAGTTTCTGCTGAGGTCTCATTTTCAAAGACCAAACTTTCTCACTTGACAACTCTCCAATTTGTACCTAACTGCTTTCTGCCTCAGTTTCCCCATCTATCATACACAGATAACAACACTACCTCATGAAAATTAACAGGGTTAATATGTGTAAAGTGCTTAGAACAATGTGGACAGCTGCTTTACACAATTTTGCTGACTGTTACTGGGCTTCCCTGGTAGCTCAGTGGTAAAGAATCTGCCTGCCATTCTATCATGTATACTATCATGTAAGAATTGAATCGCCAGTCTATGTCTGACGCAGGATACAGCATGCTTGGGGCCGGTGCATGGGGATGACCCACAGAGATGTTATGGGGAGGGAGGTGGGAGGGGGGTTCATGTTTGGGAACACATGTAAGAATTAAAGATTTTAAAATTAAATTAAAAAAATTAAAAAAAAAAAAAAAAAGAATCTGCCTGCCAATGCAGAAGACATGGGTTTGATCTCTGGGTAGATCCCCTGGAGAAGGAAATGGCAACTCACTCCAGTATTCTTCCCTGAGAAATCCCATGGACAGAGGAGCCTGGTGGGCTACAGTCCATGGGGACACAAACAGTCGTACATGACTTAGCAACTAAACAACAATGACTGTTACTGTTTTATTGGAATGCCTTAAATGAGTTTTGTTTCATCCATGGGATACTGATGTAATAGATTTATCCCTGACCTACAGATTTCTAAAACAGTTGTGAAAATGCCACATGTCCCATAGAAAGTGAATCTCTCTCTCTCACAAAGAAAGAAAAGGTTGCAAAGAAAGAAAAAAAAAAACACTTGGAATGCACTAAATAGGAATGTGTGGTTATGGTGGTAATCCTGAACTCTTAAGTTAGAGCACTTATTTTACAATTCTGGTTATTCAAGGGAGCAGAAGCCAAAAAAAATCCATCCTGCCTCACTCCCAGACCCCTACTGCCCTGCTGGCCCAGGAGAGCTATGTGATCATCAGGGTTCCCTTTGTTCTTACAGTATTTCAAGGAATCCACGAGGTCCCTGCCTGATTACCCAAGTCTATGATGTGACTCCCTAGGGAAAGAAGCTGCTGGGGAGAGGCAACACTGAGACTTTTGGAAGCAAAGAATCTCCTTTCACTTTTGCAATTCAGTTCAGGAGTTAAGAGTCCCTTTATTATAAAAACTGAGCCTTGTTGTGGGCTGACCCTAGAAGTGAAGGTCGGAGGCTGGGGGCTTGGACTTCTGGGTAAAAGTGTGCTGCTTGCCAGTTAGGATAGAAAGCTGGGGGTTTGGCCATGGAAATTCTAATCCCACTTCAGCTCCATGCTTCCCTGTCTCTCTTAGGTCACATCAGAGCTCATCATGGATTAGTCCCTCAGTCTGTCTACCAGGAGAATTGGAGATCAACTTTTCTTGTTTGGGTTACAATGTCATTTTCATTTATTTGTTTGTTTTTGGCTGGATCTCCATTGCTGTGCATGGACTTTCTCTAGTTGCGGCATGCAGGGGCTACTCTCTGGTTGCAGTGCACAGGCTTCTCATTGCGGTGGCTTTTCTCGTTGTGGAGCACAGGTTCTAGGGTGCACTGGTTTCAGTAGTTGGGGCACACAGGCTTTGTTGCCCCACAGCATGTAGGATCTTCCCCGACCACAGATCAAACCTGTGTTCCCTGCATTGGTAGATGGATTCTTAACCACTGGATAACCAGGAAAGTCCCCATTAAAAAATCCTTTTTGTTGAAATATAGCTGATTTACCATGTTGTATTAGTTTCAGATGTACAGTAAAGTGATTCAGTTATACACACACATATGTGTTTGTGTGTGTTTTAACAGTATCAGCTGCAACATCATTTCTTAAATCTTCTACCAAATCTCTTTTCAGAATTTCAAGAGCTAGACAGATTGGATTGTTAAGCCTGCTTCTGCTGATTAAACAATCAATACAACCAAATACTATGATTTCTCTAAACTACAGAATCACGATCATAGCTAATTATTTTGACCTCCTATATGCCAATGTTGTGCTATTCACTTTGCCTGGATTAACTCTCCTGTTCTCTCAATAGTCCTGAGAGGTAGGTATTATAAGCTCCATTTTACAGCTGATGAAACTGAGGCTTTAAGAGGTGAGGTAACACACTCTGAGCTGTCCTTGACTTTCAAAGAGAACTTTAAGGTGAGCCTATCCAACTATTTATTTTGAGTCATCATATATTAAAATATGAAAACTGACTAGTTTCAACCACAGACAACCACCTGACAAATATTAAATAGAAACTGTAATAACCAAAGCACTGTTTACAGAGTTCAGTTTTAGAATATGAGTTATTTACTATTCCAGCCAATTTAAGAATTATTGTTCAAGAATAATTACTTTAACCTAAAGATACATTTGATTTATTCACATCTCCTTAACTTTTTCAGGACAGACCCTCTTAAAAGAAGGCTCTTAGCAAGGAATGCTGAGACCCCTACTAAGGTTACTTGCCTGCAGCGGGGGCTATTGTGTTATTGGACTATTGGGTAAGGCTCAACCCAACTAACACAACCACATGACCAGGTGGTGTTTGACGCCCCCTCACCTCTTGCCAAGGGTTGGGGGCAGGTCTCAGAAAAATGTTGACACCAGGGCGCTGGTCTATTTTAGCTGAACGAACCATCTATGGAGAAACAGTAACTTGTGCCTTTTGTTCTGCTACATCCGTGCATGCTCCAAAGTCCCAAACCAAACCACTTGCCATTCCCTCACCAAGTGTTCGTGCTCGTATTTCTAAGCTTTGTGGTACTATGACTGCAGTAAAACCACAACCTAAAAGGTGTGAGGTATGTTTTATTCAGGGGCCTTTTTGAGGACCATACTTGAGGAGATGGCCTCTCAGATAGCTAGCTCCTAGGAAATGTTCCAGAAAGGCAAAGGAGGAGCCAGGATATAATGGAGTTTTTGCTGGGAAAAAATATGTAGTCAAACATCAGAAGATTACTGCTAATTACAAAAAAACAGATATCTCAAGTTAATGATTGTAGCACTTTCGTGTGTATAGAAGATGCAAGAATCTGGGCTCATTGAAATTATTCCTCAGATATGCATCTAGGGTTGGTATCTTCTTTTTTAGCCATTCTGAATTCCCCCTCAGGGCACACCACGGTGGGAGGGTGGCAACTGCAGTGGCTGATGGCTTGATGGCAGCAACATTCTTTGTTTACTGAAATGGAGAGCAGTTTTGTCCAGTTACTCGCCCCCCCCCAACAAGCTGCCATTCCTTACCTCTCTGCCAAGGCACAGTCCTTCAAGATCCAGCTGAGATCACCCTTTTTTCCACAAGTCTTCCCAGACTCCACTAGTCAGTGCTTGCTGCCCTTTCCTCTGAACTGCTAAAGTATTTATGCTCAATTCATGGTTGTATCCCCAGTGCCTGGAACAGTGCCTGGCACATAGTAGGTACTCAAGAAATAATTAAGTGAATGAACTCTAATGTTTGTGTCATTGTATAATGACTAAGTGTCTGGCCCCATTAGGGGCTGTGTCTTGTTCCTCTTTACATTCCTGACATGGAGCAGAAAACTTTGTGTGGTAAATGTCCATTGGAGGGAGAAATGAATGAACGTGTGAACTTAGCTCCTTGCCTATTGATCTGCAGGAGTAAATTTTGACTGGATCCAGCCTCTTGCACCCTGGGAACAACTCTGCAGTAATATGTTGAACTGGGCCTTCTTGACTGGCATCTATTGTTTGCCCAGCTCCTGGGCTTAGAGGGAGGCTCTGGATACAGCAGGGGGTTGGGGAATCACCGTGTTTCTGTATTGCTGCTATGTGGTCCATGCTAGAGCCAGGGCTTTAGAAACCCCCTGTCCCCAAATCTATGTGAAAAATAGATATGACTCCACAGCAAGTGCCCCTAGCTTCCTGGGAATATATGCTGCCTATTCGATCATGAACCCCAAACACAGATCCTTCCATCAAGTAAATACTTGATGGATATCTGGTTGTGATGGTGACAGTGCTGAACACTGACTGCCACACAACATGACTCAGGCCACTCCAAGGGGAGAGGAATAGGCATGTTACTGGGGCACCTGAGGACGCTGCCATCAGAGCTGTACCGACTGCACACCCACGTGATATATTAGGGCTGATTAGACCAGACATACTCCTGTGCCTGGGCCTGATGTTCCCCGCTTCCAAGACAGCCCTGGCCACAGAAAGCCGAAGAGAACCCTAGAGTGAAGGTGACCCTCTGATCTACTCTGAAGGCAAGTGGGTTTGCTCCCTGTTTTGAAAGTGGGTGGGAAGCCCCCAGGGATTCGGTCTCTTATTGCTCACCCATTGTCATTTCTTGAACTTTTCATTGTGGGCCAGACACTCTTCCAGTGGTGTATGGGTTCTCTTATTTAATCCTTTCAGCTGCTTTTTGATGCAGGTGCTGTGATTACCATTTTCCAGATGAGGATAACTGAGGCAAGCCTTATATGTTTATAAATAGCACCTGCAGCTAAAAACCCTGAAAGCAGAGCTCCGCCCGACCCCACCCCCCGCCCCCCACATAAGTGAGAGCCAGGAGATGCTGTGGTTCCTGGAAAATGACCAGGGAGACCCGAGGAAGGAGAGCGGTGTGTAGGGAACCATCCGCCTGGGTGGGGAAGGACCCGATGTCTGCAGCGTCAGGAGACACCTTGGTGTAGTGGTTAGAGGAGGGCTCTGCCTCTTTCCAGGTGTGAGGCCAGGAGGTGGACAAGGTCCTAAGTTCTCAGTGCCTTAGCTTGCTGAGCGGTAAACTAGGGTCAAGAACAGCACTATTGTGCAGATTAAATGAGTTAGTACTTGCGAGGCTCCTGGAACTGAGCTGGGCACAGAATTTGTGCTTAGATGTGAAATGACCACGGGGTTCTCTGGAGACCACCAGCCTCGTCCGTTTAGGTGCCGGATTTTTCAAGGGAAACACTGTAGTGGGCGCTTTCGGCGTGTTGGCAACAATAGTCTTTGCGGCGGATGGGGAGTGGAGGGAGTAGCAGAGGGAGATGTCCCCTCCTGCCACGGAGGCGACTGCAGGCAACTAAGAGAGAGGAGGGCTGGGCACGCCCTGAGGGGAAAACGAGGCTGCCGTGGGCCTGATGGCGACTGAAAGCTGCTGAAAATGCAAGGCTGGCTGACAGATACAGGGTGGGAGACCCGCCGCGCAGCCGCCGCCGCAACCAATGGCGAACTCGCCTCTCCGGGCTCAATAGCCTGCTCGCAGCTGCCTGCAGAGGGCGCGCTACGTCTCTGCTCTACCCGGCACTGCTGCCTGGGTGGTGGTGGTGGGGCTCCGGGGGGTTGCGGCGCCCTCCACGCCAGCTGCTCTCCACCCAGCTTGGGCCAGCCCACTTCCTCCAAGTATCCTGCTCTGACCACTGTGGCCATACCCTTCCTCCCCTGATCCCCTAAAGCATCATCCACGCTTGCATAATTTAGAACTCGGATATGTGCCGGCCGGCTCGCTAAGTGTGTCTGGTGTACTGGGAAGTCTTGGCTCCACAACAATATCATAAGGGTTGAAATATCAGCCCTCCTCACCACCACACATGGCTCCTGGCACACTGGTAGCCACAGAGCGAGTGCCCAGAGAACACTTGACTCACCTCCATGAAGTCCCACTGTAATGACTCCCCAGGGGAGTGTCGGGGTCCTCGATGTCAGAGCACGGAGGTGGCAGAAAGGGCGCCTAGCAGGATGCCTGTGTGTCCTCAATTGACACCTTAGCCTTCACTAACTGGGTGGGGCCGGTATAGCCCTCCTCCAGAGGCAGTGAGTGCCTTGTGCAGAGGAAACCGGTGTGTGGGAAAGCCCACTGATAATGGAAATATCCGCTGAGTCCCAGCTTCAGTGAAGAGCCCTGTGCACAGCACCCGGGAGACAGATATGTAACCAGGGTCCTTTTCTTCATGGGATGCAGCGTGGAAAAACGGAAACAAGAGATTTAGAGTCAGAAAATCGCCACACACTCGCTCTGTGACCTTGGTCACTTCTCTGAGCCTTGGTGTCTTCATCTGTATCTCTAAGAGAACCTGGAATGGGAAGGCATAGGGGAGGTCAACGAGTATGGTAGCCAGACCTATAGTATTTCCACTTTCATGAGGAGAATATATTTATTAAGTAATCTAAATTACCATTTCTAAGTCAAAAAACAAAATGGAAGTGGTAGCATTTTGTGACAATCAAATGATAAATTATTTATGAAAACTTTTTGTTAATTCAAAGAGGCTCCACAAAGGTTTATCACTTTCTGCACTGCTAAAAATACATAGTAGGTGCTCGGATAAATGCTTCTTGAGGAGTGAAAATGTTTCCCATTATGAGACGAACAGTCAAGTTGTTATAGACTCTAAGCTCACTCAACCCGCCGCACAACAGGCCAATGAATCCAAGAGATGAGGTGTTGAGGCAAGGAAGATACTTTAATCGGGGAGCCAGCAGACTGAGAAGATGGCAGGCTAGCGCCTCAAAATAACCGTCTTATTGGGGTCTGGATGCCAGGTTATTTGATAGATCAGAGATGAGGGTAGGGGAGGAAGCAAAGTAAAAAGGCCATTAATTTTGCAAACATCTCCTAGAATGGCAAGCTTCAGGCAGGGGATGTGTTAATTTCTTCCTTCCTGCCAGGTACACAGGGTTCTGAACAAAGGCACTTTAGTTTAACAGTTAGGCAGAGGGGGAGGATTCTCTGAGGCTAACCATTCTGTGTGATTAGCAATGAAAAGCAAGTCAAAGAAACAGTTTCAACATGGAGTCAGAATTGGCTTGCTCCCTGCAACAAAGTCAGGGTTACAAGATCCATGCATAAATGTGGAAGTTAAGGATACAAGAAGGTCTTGCATGTGTCAAGTGACTTGTTCAGATGGTAAGTGTTGAATGACACCAGCAAGCACTATGGGTGGATGGTCAGGCAAGGCTCTCCGGCAGGCACGAGACTCAGACTCGAGATCAGCTTTGAGGATTGGATTGGATTTTGGTAAAGAAATACAAGGAAGAAAGACCATCTAGACAGAGGAATGGCCTGAGTAGAGGGGTGAGGCAGGAAGGATTGAATGGTTGCAAACTGCAAGTGCCAGGGGGTAGTTTTTTCCTCACTATTGTCTCCCCAGTGACTAGCACAATCCTTGGCACATAGTGTAGTAAGATCTTGATAAGTGTGGAGGGAAGGGCGGGAGGAAAGAAGGAGGGGTGGAAGGGAGGGGAGAAAGGGAGGGAGATGAATAAATTGGGCCAAGTTGAGACCAAAGCTTCCCACACCTCACAAGTCAGATGGAGATTAGAGGAACACAGACTTGTCTAACATCTGTGAGCCTCATTTTCCATTCTGATAATAATCCTGGAGATTCAAGGATAGAATGTGTATAAATTGCCTGTGGCAACCCTCAGAAACTGTTGGTAGCCATTGTGATCCCAGCCCTGAGGCTGGAACAGATTTCTGAGGAGCACTTTAAGAATTGATGCGTTTGAACTGTGGTGTTGGAGAAGACTCTTGAGAGTCCCTTGGACTGCAAGGAGATCCAACCAGTCCATTCTGAAGGAGATCAGCCCTGGGATTTCTTTGAAAGGAATGATGCTAAAGCTGAAACTCTAGTACTTTGGCCACCTCATGTGAAGTATTGACTCATTGGAAAAGACTCTGATGCTGATTGGGGGCAGGAGGAGAAGGGGACAACAGAGGATGAGATGGCTGGATGGCATCACCGACTCGATGGACATGAGTTTGAGTGAACTCCGGGAGTTGGTGATGGACAGGGAGGCCTGGCGTGCTGCGATTCATGGGGTCGCAAAGAGTCGGACATGACTGAGCGACTGAACTGAGCTTGTATACAATAGGCCATCAGTCAGTAATTTCGGCTAAGGGGAAGGTTGGGGATTTTGAACTTGAACCCTGTTGACAGCGTGAACCTCCTATGCAAAGTGGGGTGAGGTGAGGGTTGCAGGGCAGGAGGGGAGGAGGTGCAGGCGTGGAGGCTGCTCTAACTGGCAGGGGATTAGGACAAGCTAGGGCGGGGGCAGTGGAGACGAAAGGAAAGGGATGATGGGAAAAGGAGCAGGAAGGGGACTTATTATTTTTGAAAGAAGACTGCTGAGAGCTGGCTGCAGACTAAAACGGGAGACAGGTATGAGCTCAAAAAGATGCAGAGACCTGCTAAGTGGGTTTAACTGCAAAGTGTGAGGAGCCAGGTGCTGTCGGGAGCCCCAGTCAGAGTAGAAGAACCCAGAAAGCTCACAAGGGCTTCTGTTGTCCCTGGTCAATGAAAATCACCAGTTCTCAGACCCTGCAAGATTTTCAGACAATGGTATTTTCCCAGGAATTTTAGAGACTGCATCTATTTTCCTGTCCTCTTCTCCCCAAGTGTCGGAGAAGCACAGTCCACAAGGGGGCAGATGATGTCTGGCAGAGTCTGGTTGCCGTTGAAATGTAAGTGATATTAAAAGGTGATCTTCCCGCATAGATACCCCAGCTGTCCAAACAAGCACAAGCACGAACAGGATGTTGGTGTCATTTATTTTCCCTGCTTCATTAGCTGCACTGCCAGAGGTGTGCAAGTGTGATGTGGTCACGAGGTGAGCAGCAGGAAGCCACAGAGCCATTGCCTGACTTCAGGGGGGTCATTGGTCATTGCTCACACTTGACACTGCCTCCTGCTTCTAGCTCCTGGCTGCCTTGCTGTTTGCATCTCCCTCTCTGAGCTGAATAGAAGCAGAGGCTGATGCCCAGCAGGGTGTGATGGTGAGAGCAGAGCTCCTGCAAACTGAGATCAATCAGGCAGCCCACTCCAAGCAGAGCCCAGGACTGGGTGTTTGGAGGAAAAATCCCGAAGAAACAAAAGACTCCCTTAATGAACTGAATCTAATGGAAGAGAACAGGTAAACTCACATTACTTTAAAGAATGCCTCTGGGATCAGAGAGACCTAGGTTTAGATCCAGCTCTACCAGTTATTAGCTCTACGTCCTAGGACAAGACATTTAATTTCCCTGAGTCTTAGTTTCCTCATCTGGAAAATGGGGAGAGTAATTGTTATTGTACCTGTCTTATAGTGTGGCTGTGGGATTTCAATGAGATAATGTGTAAATGAAAGAAAGTCTAACAACAGCTCTCAATGAATGTTAGCTGAAGTCCTTGGGATTTTTGTGTTGTTTTCTTTTGTTTTTGTCTGGTTGGTTTTTTTGACTGCATCATGCAGCATGTGAAATCTTATTTGACCAGGGATCAAACCCATGTCCCCTGCAGTAGAAGTATGGATTCTTAACCACTGGACCACTAGGGAAATCCCCTGAAGACCTTGTTATTGTTAATAGTAATCATAAAGCAATGGGCTACATATTGAATACAGAAGAAACTTGGAAGACACATGGCAGGTGCATAGGAGGTAGGTTTTACCCTGAGTCATTGAAGGTGAAGAGGCAGGAGTGGTGAGAGCAGCGTGGGGAAGGCATTCCAGGAAAAGGGAAAGAGTGAACGTCCTCAGACTTGGTGGGCGAGGTCACAGATCAGCCCACTGTGTCTGTGCTAGCAAGGACAGAGCAGCTGCCCTGGGGTCGGAGCAGCAGGACCCTCGGGCCAGACAGGGAGGCAGTTGAGTCCTTCCCTCAGCAGGAAGAAGTCAGGGAAGAGATATGAAGGAAAGAGTGTCTCCAGTGACTATTGCTAGAAAAGTCCCTTGGTGTCCAGCCTCAGCATGTTAGAAGATGAATGCAAATCCATGAGAGTAAGTCTATTAGTCTGGGTTCTCCAGAGAATCAGAATGTGTGTATTATAATAGACATTGGCTCATGTGATCCCTGGTGACTCAGATGGTAAAGAATCTGCCTGCAATGCAGGAGACCCAGGTTCAGTCCCTGGGTCAGGAAGATCCCCTGGAGGAAAGAATGGCTACCCACTCCAGTATTCTTGCCTGGAGAATTCCATACAGAGAGAAGCCTGGCAGGCTACAGTCCATGAGGTCACAAAGAGTTAGACACGACTGAGCAACTAACACTTTTTCACCTTCATGTGATTATGGAGGCCAAGAAGTCCCAAGACCTTCCATCTGCATACTGGTGATGTAACTCAGTTCGAGTCTTAAGACCTGAGAGCCAGGTGGCCAATGGCATAAGTCTAGGTCCAAGTCTAAAAGCCCAAGAACCAGGAGCATCAGTGTCTGAGCCCAGTAGAAGATGGACGAATCAAAAGGAGCAAATTTGACTTTTTTTCCTGCCTTTTGTCCTTTTGGTGGGGAGAGTGGGATACCTTCAACAGATTGGATAATGCCCGCCTACACTGGGGAGGGTTGCCTTCTTTACTTCTACAACTGATTCAAATGCTAATCTCTTCCAGAGACACTCTAACAGACACATCCAGAAACAATGTTTCACTAGCTGTCCCTCAGCCTAATCTACACAGAATTAACCACCAGGACAGCAAGCTAAGAAGAAGAGTCCCAGGGACTGTCTGTCTGCAGGAATACCCACTGTAGGACTAAACGGAGAATACAGAATAAGGAAGTCAGAAAGTTTCTTTGTTCTGAATCCTAAATGCGCATCTACAATTCCAAGGTGATGACCCAATGGGACCTAGAAGTTGGCTTCTCTCCCACAAAAGCTTCAGCTATCAGCTACAAAATACTCATCCCCAGGCAGAACCCTCCCCACCCCAAGCAAGGGGCAATAAACTGGAAAGATGCTCTTGGCATTTTTTAGTCCCTGGGGCCTGGTCTAAAGACTTTCATGCTGATCTTATAAAGAGATCTTTTTTCAGGCCCTGATTCAGGGCCAGCTGAGCTGGGCTCATTTCCTGTCTATCCAAATGGTATGCACCCATATAACCCTTGGGTACCTAGGCCCTTGGAAAAAAGCCTTGGCCTAAATAGCCCCAAAAAAGAAGTCACAGAAAAACTTTTATATTTAACTTTAGGATATCATAAGTGATTTTTTGGCAGCACACTTCCCTTCCTAAATAGGGTTGGATTAGGCTAATATTAAAATTAACTTTATGAGAGGCAGTACCACAGAGTGCTTAAAAGCCTTAATAGCGCAGTGATTACGGGCTTGTAACCACTGTCTGGTCACCACCACTTACTAGCTGTTTGTCTCTCTGAGTCTGAGTCTCTTCATCTATAAAGCCAAGAGGGCCACAGTCCCTTCCTCACTGGGTGTTTGTGAGGACTGGGTGAAATACAATACATGTAAAGCACTTAGCCTGAGCCTGGCCCACGAAAGCGTTCCGTAAGGGTAGTGATCATAGTGAGAAAGGAAGCCGGCAGGTAGCAAGGGGCATGTGAGGGAAAGTCAGACCAGGATTGAAGACTGTCAGCATACAATCCAGAAAAGACGTACTCCACACTAGAAAATTGACAGTGTCCATTTGTTATCCTGAAAACCACCAGAACCTGCTTTCTTGACCCTTGTTCTCAGGCTTGGGCCAGCTCCTCAGCCTGGTGAGGCTCGGTGAGCAGGCAGCATTGGCCGACGACCAGCCAGACACCCAGCCTGTTGAGAGACACTTCTCTGTGCCTGGGGCAGGCCTGGCTGGGGAGCCGTGTGTGTTTGCCAGGTGAATGGTTCTTACCACGCAGTCACCTTTGTCCACGAAGCAGGGAGGAGGAGGCCGAAGCTGTGGAAGGACGAAATCCCTTCTGCCTTGGGCAGGCCTCACCTGCCTCCACATTCTTGTCAGGTTAGTAGTTTCTTCATAGGACATGTTTGGGGGCAGGGGGCGGGAGACTAGAAAACACACTTTTTTTTTACTTTAGTGAGGACATTGTTAAAAAAAAAACCTCTTGAAAGTAACTGGCATGGCCAAAGCCTGGCCTATGTCCCAAACCAGGAAGACAAATTGGTAAATTCAGTCTTTCTGTCCTGGTTCTTCCATTACCCACAACCCACAGCTCTTTGAACATGTCCTTGTGGGCCCTTATCCTGCTGTTGACTTTCCTATTTACTCATCTTCATGTTTCTCTCTCCCTCTTATGTTATTTATTTTTTGCAGAGGTCATATACAGGTAACATGTGCCTCTGAGACAAAACTCACAAGGCAGAAAGGGTTTGCAGTGGCAACATGGTCACCCTCCCACCACGGGTCCCTAACTACCGCCAAGTGATCTCTGTCCCCAGATCCCACCGATAACCCCCCCAACCAGGGATCATCTTTGTAGACATGAGCATGCAAGAGGTCAGCACAAATGGTAGCATTCTTACTCACGTTTGTATTCCCAGTGCCCAGAAGAGGGCCAAACACACAGGCCTGCCAAAAAAGTATGTTGGTTGCAGGATTGTTTGCTCCGAAGTTTGTTGCCCTCACCCATGCCCTGGGAGTCCATTCTGTCTAGTTGAGGTTCTCACAGGCGTACCGACATGCTACCCATTGGGCTCTGACTGTGCTTTCGCAGGACTGAGCTTTATGAAGAGGTCACTGGGGCCTTGCTGACTATAAACAGCAGGTCACCTTTCACATCCGAGCTCAGAAACGCCATCCTGGTGCACTCACTTTCTTCCCTGCTGTTTATTTGTCAAGCCAAAGCTTAGCTCTGGCTGCTCTTTGGTGGTGGTTGTTGCCTGAGGCTAGGGTTAAAGAGATGCCATGCTCATCTCTGGGGAGTCTCTAAGCACATTCAGCTCAGCATTTTGGCTCAGGAAATAAAATGCAGGAGTTTTGGAACCATGGCGGTATGTCTCAGCCCCTGCTAGAGCTGGCTTTTCCAGAAGCATCCAAGCATTCAGAGAGTGCCTTCATTCGCATTCTCTCTCACACACACACTCTTGCTCTCTCACTCACTCCTCCTCAGGTGACTAGCGGACAGGCTGGACTCCACTTGATCTATAATGAAAGTGCCCAAGGAAGAAAGAGTGCTGAGGGAGAAGGCCCACTCCTTGTCCTGCTCTGTTCTCACAAGGTTCGCAAACCCAGGGGGGCAGCAGGACAAAAGGGTAAAGAGAACAGGGTCTGGGGTCACACTATCTGGGCTGGAGTCCTGACTCTGCCATTGATCAGCTGTGTGATCTCAGGCAAGTTATGTAACCTCTCTGCGCCTCGGTTTTCTTCAACTGTAAAAATGAGGATGATAACTGTACTTACTTTAAAAGATTGTCTTGAGAATGTAATGAGTTAGATTGTGAAGCATTTAAAACAGTCCCTGGCATACTGTAAATGCTATATAAGTGCTTTTGAAATAAAAAATAAAACTTTTAATGTTAGCAGTTCCCGTGTTATATCTATTTTCCTGAATTTAGCCATTCCCTAGCTGTAAGTTTCAAGAGTTTCACTTAACTGATCTTGGGCCCCTGAGTGCATTTTTTTTCCTACTGGGAAAAAACTGAGTGCTGCCTTACATAGAGAGGAAAACCTAAAGAACAGCCGGTATCTAGGCTAAAATTTCAGCATAAAGGTGGAGTTGTCTCACTACACTGACGCCTGCCTGGGGATGCTTTTGAGGCTCCATTCTGCCTTTAGGGGGCTGAGCTGAGCATTCTCCAGAGCTTTGCCAGCCAGTGCCTTCTGGGAAGAGTTGCTGTAGTTGCCAAGCTGGGGGCATGGCTCAGCCTCCCCAAAGATGTAGGTACTGCTATGGCAACAGACCTCCACTCTGAGGGACTGCTGAGCAAGATGAAAGCCTGGAATCCAGGTCCAGATCTGGGCAGTCATCAGAGGTCATTCTGCCCGAGTGGCAGGCTAAGCTTCAGACAAAGGGACGGGTGGTCAGCCCAGCTCCTCCTAGGCTGTCTCGCGAGGTCTCTCCTGTTTCCACATCAACCCAACCACAGAGCAGCATGCTTTCCGAATGATCTAGCACCAGAAAGGCATCCAAGATCAGCTTGCCAACTGTGTATAGTTCAGCCAGGAGCTCCTGGGAAGGGTCCCTGGGAGGAGCCAGGGACTGTCATCTGGGAAGGCTTCAGGCCTCAGGATGGGTCCCTGACAGCCGTCGGTCACTCTCAGAGTCGCACTCAGTAACAAGAACCCTGGTGATCCCCACCACAGGCCCCTGCATTCCCTGCGCCTTGTGACCAGGCAGGGCTGGGCCCAGCTGGGCCAGAAGAGTGGGGGTACAAAGGGCACAGCACGTGGTTCACAGGCGTTGCCCACAGAGTTCAGTGCAGTTCTGTGGAAAGGGAATAAACACGTTTCCTTAACGACCAGTATACACATGAGGACTCATTCAGCAAAGGTTCTTTCCACGCCTGTTACAAAACGAGGCCCCGTGCCAAGTACTAAGGGGAGGGGCAGAAGATACAGAGATGAATTAAGTGTGGTCCTTGCCCTTAAAGACTTTGTCCTCTACCAGAGAAGCCGGCTATATAGGTAACTAGCTGTAATACGAGACCCAACTCTTTAACTGCTTTGACATTTGCTGGATATATCTTCTGGGCGGGGCACAGCAGAGAAGGAGAAAGAGAAAGTTCTACGCTTGACAAGTTCGTATCCCAATGAGGGAAGCAGAGAAGTAAGAAGACAATGATAATATAACATGACAAGGATGCTGATGGGGTTAGCAGACAGAGCATTGGAAGCAAAGAGCAGGATTGCCTAACTGACACTTGGGGAATCTGGGAAAGCTTCCAGCAGGAACTTCTGAGAAACTAAGACCCACGGCTGCCACTGGACATGGCTACAATGTAAAGGGTCCCCCCTGGAGTTGCACACCACCATTTGTGGTAGCCCAGACTGAAGGGTGAATAGGAATTAGCCAAGAGCCCTTAGCAGATGTGAAAGTGAAAGTCGCTCAGTCATGTCCGACCCTTTGTGCCCTCATGGACTATACAGTCCATGAAATTTTCCAGGCCAGAATACTTCAGTGGGTAGCCTATCCCTTCTCCAGGGGATCTTCCTGACCCAGGAATCGAATCTGGGTTTCCTGCATTGCAGGTGGATTTGTTACCAACTGAGCTATCAGGGAAGCTCTTGGCAGGTGTGGTGAACCAAAAGTGGTTCAAAATGGTTAGAGTGGTAAATTTTATTATATTTTTTAATTAATTTACTTTTTATTTTTTTGCCAAACCGTAGCATGGTGGGGGTCTTAGTTTCCTGATCAGGGATTGAACTGGTGCCCCCTGAGTGGAAGCACAGAGTCTTAACCACTGGACCGCTAGTGAAGTTCCCTAGAGAGTGGTAAATTTTTAAATTAAAATTTTGTCCTGTTTCCTTTATCATCTGGGCTCTCTCTCCACACACACGTTTTAAAATACAGTTGACCCTGGTAAATGTGGATGGAGGGAGTGTGGAAGCTGGAAATGCATCATTTTACAGCAATCATTATAGAGATTAGATTGGACAAAAACCATCCATAGCTGCTAAATTTAGTGGAGATTTTTAATGAGAAGCAGGATATTTGCATAAAGTGTCTCCCCATAGGCTGCTTATTATGGGCAAGGGAGAGATTGAAGAGTAGCTAAAAAGTCAAGTGTCACTGACTCAATGGACATGAGTTTGAGCAAACTCTGGGAGTTGGTAATGGACTGGGAAGCCTGGTGTGCTGCAGTCCATGGGGTCACAAAGAGTCAGACATGACTGAGCAACTAAACAACAGAGTAGAGAAATCGGGCACCACCTTGAACTGGTGATCAAAATTAGCATCGCCAATGAGAGACAGACGTACACTGAGTACCTCCACATCAGAAAGCATATTAGCTCCACAGCAGCGTGCCAGCAGAGAGGCACGACCCCAGTTGACTCATGAGGAAACAACACAAGGAGCATTCATTCTGTTAAAAGTGCTAGCAGGAGAAGGAACTGTATGTAGTCTTCAGAAATCACTGGGTCATAAAAGACCCCAAAAATGCTGTGGAATGTTCCAGTTTAATGAAAGCTAAAGAAGGAGCAACTCAGTTCAATACCTGACCCTAGAGTAACTCTGGTACTAGACAGGGAGGAATGTCCTGGAGGACATCAGTGTGTCACCTGACAGAAGAAAAATATGGACAGTAGAGGCAAGTATTGTGACCGTGTTCAGTTCATGAACTGAGAGCTGGGCCATGGCTATGGCAGAGGAGACACAAACTGAAGTGGAGGCCTCAGAAAAAGTGTGTATGAGTGTGTAAAAGATGGATATACAAATAGGTGTATATGTGTATGCTGTGTGACCATATACTATATATACATAATTAAGTGTGCATATATGGATAGAGAAAGAGAGAGAGAGGCAGAAACAGAGAGAGCCCTTGAAGATGTACAGTTGGCCTATGAACAACATATGTTTGACCTGCATGGATTCATTTATATGGGGATGTTTTTCAAAAGTAAAAACTACCATACTACACAGTTCTTGGGTGTAGAACTGCAGACACAGAGGAAACACATATATGTATAAGTTATACAGATACTCTAAGTTATACATGGATTTTCAGATTTTTTGACTGCTCAGATGGTCAGTGCCCCTAACCCTATGTTTTTCAAGGGTCAACTGTACATACAGTGTGTGTGTGGAGAGAAAAGCCAAATGATAATGGAAACAGGATAAAATTTTAACAATAGGTGACTCTGGGTAAAGGGTATACAAGTGTTCCTAGTGCTATTTTTATTTGAAATTATTTCCAAATAATAAAACAATTATGATCAGGTGTCGCAGACAGAGGACCAGGGTATAGGACATGATGGTTTGGTGTACTTTCTTATCGCAAAGTGATTACCCTCACTAGTGTTAGCTAATGCTCCCATCATGTTATATAATTACCATTTCGTTTTTGTGGTGAGAACATTTAAGATCTATTTTCTTAACAATTTTCAAGTTTATAATACACTATGATTAGCCATAGTCAGCAGGCAGTATGTTAGATCCCCAGAACTGACTCATACCTGGAAATTCGTACCCTTTGACCAACATCTCCCCATTTGGCAGCAGCCAAATCTTGAACTGACTTAAGTGCCACAGTGGGAATCTGGGCTTTATCTGGAGGACAATGAGATACACACAACAGAAATACTTTTTAAAAAAAGACCTTGCACCACAATGTTGATTCATGTTTGGATTTATAATTTGCAGCTTTTGGTAGTTTACAGATTTGGAATCATTGTCACATACACTGTATAACAGGGCTGGGAGGGAAGGTAAAAAGTATATTCTTGAGACTTTCCTGGTACTCTACTGGTTAAGTCTCCATGCTTCCACTGCAGGGGGACACAGGTTAAATCCCTAGTCAGGGAACTAGGATCCCACATGCCATGCAGTGCAGCCAAAAAAAAAAAAATTTTTTTTTTTAAAAAAGATAATCTCAACAGAGGTCAGGGAAGGGGCTTGGCTTCAGAGGATGCTCAAGGATGGAGAGGAAAAGGCAGCATGCTGTAGGCTGAGCAGAGGGAGGCATAGGGCTAATTTTCTGAGTGCCTGTTATGTTTAGGTGACACTTCACCCTAGAGGTCCAAAGATGAGCATGGTGGTCCCTTCCCGAGAAGTTCAGTGGTGTCACCTTGCTGGAGGACTGGCGGGGTGGTGTCCTGGATCTGTCTGGGCAGCCAAGGAGGGCTTGGGCTTCAACCTGATCTTGCAGGACTATAGTAAGGGGCTGGCGGGGCTGTTGTTGTAGGTGGCTGTCTCTCTGGCAGACCTAGAGGATGGGGGTTGGGAAGAGAGCCTTGTGTTTTGTGAAGACTTACCAGGAAAGAAAGGCCGAGATGCCTCCTTCAGACTCTGAGAATCAGGCCCCACCTACCCAGAGCAGAAATGTGGGGCTCTTACCTCCTGAGGTCAGAAGTCTCAGGGGGAGAATGGGAACTGCTTTTCCAGCCTCACCCTCAATTTCCTCTCCCCCATTCTTCCCTCTCTTCTGAAAGGAAGCCCGAAACCACATTCTGGAAGATCTGAGCACCTTCCCTCTGGGAAATCTTCAGTGACTCCACCCCAGAAAGACCTGGAGCTCCCGTCACTGCGGGAGCTGCCCACCTGAGACCTCTCCGTTGCCAGGGTAGTCTTCCTTCTCAGTGGTCCCTGCAGGACCCAGGCTACCCCTTTTCTGGAAGCCACTTCCCCAAATCCCAGAAATGCCCTCTGGCTCTGTGGACAGGTGCATCACCCTATTCTGGGCATGCTCCCGACTTCCTCACTGGTGTCAAAACTTCCTTTCCACTTCATCTTCTGTCCTTACTGTCCAGGAAAATCTGATGTCAGCAGGATAAATCATATAAACTGGGCTGTGGTCAAGCGTGAGCTAGCTGTGAAGTCAGCGTCTGTCCCCAGAATTGACTGGAACTTCAGGTACCTGAGACTCCAAGATAAAGACCTATTCAGTCAGGCAGGGCCTTCTTCCTGTTGCCTTAGGTGCGCCATTCAGGACTGGTTATGGACAGGGTGGAGAATGGAGGTGGGTGGGTAGGGATGATGGGGGGTCTGGAGGCAGGAAAACACATCAAGAGGCCGAGACTGCACATCCAGGTGATGGTGGCCTGACCTCAAGTCTTGCCAGGGTGTGCAGGGCTAGGCTGGTGAAGTGAAAATGTGCAGAATGGAAGAGGCCTGACTTGGTGCCCAGACATGTGGACAAGTGGGATGAGAGAGGTGCCCAGGTTTCCTGCTTGGCCACATAAATGAGCATCAGTGACTTTATCGAGAAAGGGCTCATTGGGAGGGACAGACTGTGGGTTTGAGGGGGAGAGAAAGGATTCTAGTGTGGTTGGGGCTATCAGATTTGAGTTGCCTCTGGGACAGCCAAGCGGGGCTGGCCAGGAGGTGCTTGAATTGAAGCCACAGTGTGTGGTCTGGAGCACAGGGGCAAAGTTTGGCCTGGAAACAGAAAGTTTTAATATTTTAACCCAGACACGCACACCAGAACTTCCAACTTGGTACACTCCCCAGGTCATTCAGCCCAGGGCCTGCTGATAGAAGAAGGCATGGTTTTACAATGTCTCCTTAATAGTGGTGTGGAGCCATAAGCGCAACGGTTCTAGTGACCCGGAGACGTGGGAGTCCAGAGAGTCATGCCTCTCTGCAAACTACACAGCCGGCCTCTCCTTTTCTCCAAACCCCCATGAATGGTGTGCTCAGAAGGCACCGGCTGGAAGATGTGTTGTGGGGGGTAGTTTGGGTGGGACATGGGTGCCCGGCAGAGAGTGGGACTTTTGTAAATCTGTTTGAACCCTCCCCTTTCAGAGCCTATTGAGCCCTCCTGTCTGCATCAGCACCCTCGCCAGTTCCCATCCCCTATACCACAGGAGGGCAGCACCGCGCTCTCAGCTGCCCAGGATGTTCTCAGGCTGATGCCAAGAGCAGATGGCTCCCAGTGAGCACTTCCGTTGGCCTTGGAGGGCACAGGATGGAGTGGGGGCTGGGGAGGGGTGCAGGGGATGGTGGCAGAGGTGACTTTTCTCCTAGGTTGGAAGAGTAACAATTGGTGTCTGAACTTCCCGCTTACAGAACATCTGCCTGCATGCTAAGTCGCTTCCGTCATGTCCGACATAGCCCACCAGGCTCCTCTGTCCATGGGACTCTCCAGGCAAGAATACTGGAGTGGGTTGCTATGCCCTCCTCCAGAGCCCACTGCTCTACTTCCTGCTGCTGGCTCTCCTGATTGGCCTAGGCTAGTTTGGCACCTACACCCGACAAGTAGACAGAATGAAAAGAAATTGAGGGGTGGGGTGGAGAGAACAGAGGCAATGAGGGAGATCCAGAAAAATACAACCTAAATGGGAAACCATTTGGCTTGGGAAGAAAAGTACGTCAGTTTTCCGACTGGATGTCTATGGATATTTCCGGTTTTACCTACCACCTAGTAGCTGTGATACCTTAAACAAGTCACTTCATGTCTCTAATTGTCAGTCTCAGTTCAGTTCAGCTGCTCAGTCATGTCCGACTCTTTGTGACCCCATAGACTGCAGCATGCCGGGCTTTCCTGTTTATCATCAACTCCCAGAGCTTGCTCAAACTCATGTCCATCGAGTCGGTGATACCATCCAACCATCTCATCCTCTGTCATCCCCTTCTCCTCCTGCCTTCAGTCTTTCCCAGTATCAGGGTCTTTTCCAATGAGTCAGTTCTTCACATCAGGTGGCCAAAGTATTGGAGCTTCAGCTTCAGCATCAGTCCTTCCAATGAATATTCAGGACTAAGTTCCTTTACGATTGACTGGTGGGATCTCCTTGCAGTCCAAGGGACTCTCAAGAGTCTTCTCCAACACCACAGTTCAAAAGCACCAATTCTTCAGTGCTCAGCTTTCTTTATGGTCCAACTCTCACATCTATACATGACCACTGGAAAAACCATAGCTTTGACTAAATGGACCTTTGTTGGCAAAGTAATATCTCTGCTTTTTAATATGCTGTCTAGGTTGGTCATAGCTTTTCTTCCAAGGAGCAAGCGTCTTTTAATTTCATGGCTGCAGTCACCATCTGCAGTGATTTTGGAGTCCAAGAAAATTAAGTCTGTCACTGTTTCCATTGTTTCCCCATCTATTTCCCATGAAGTGATGGGACTGGATGCCATGATCTTAGTTTTTTGAATGTTGAGTTTTAAGCCAGCTTTTAGAAAATTATCTAAAGGGGCTCTTCTAGAAGATCTCCTTGGTTTCCTCCAGCCATGCTGTGTACTGCTGACACACACACCTGCAATCTAGTGGGCAGAGGGGAAGGCTGATACCCTAGGAAAAGGGCATCATGTGAAGTTTGGGAGAGGTGTGGTTTTTTTGTTTGGCTTTGGTTTTTTGGAAGGGAGGATGGCTGTGGCACACAGCATGTGGGACCCTAATTCCCCAACTGGGGATGGAACCCCTCTGCATTGGGAGCATCAAGTCTTAACCACAGGATAACAAGGGAAGTCCTGAGAGGTGTTTTTAAGAAAATAATTTCTTTAGAAGGAAGCAAACATGCGGAAAACATCCCAGTTGGTGAGAGAGGCTGAAAAAGACAAGTTTCTGAAAGACTTGGGTAAATTCATGGCTGACAGTTTACTGAAGGACTCAAGGACCATGGTGGGGTCTTTGCATTCCATGATGCCCTCGTCTGGGTTAGAAAAGTGGAGTCTCACCCACAGGGTGGCATTTTTATACCCTTGTGTTCTCACGTCCTTCAAACACCCTGGCTCACGTCCTTGCTGCAGTATAGACATACCCACACCTTTTCCCACATCCTGAAACCACTGCCCAAAGACAGGCAAGGTGATCTGAAAATGAAGCCCAGCAGCTTCCAGGGTGCAGAGAGGATTCCTCCCAGTCCCTCCTCCCTCTTGCTACTTCCGGTCCCCAATTGCAGTCTGGGCTCAAGTCCTGATGAGCCAGCCCTTGGCCTCTTGCCCTGCCTGTGCTTTATGATGTTCATAATAACCCTGTGGAAACGAGAAGGCTGGCCTTTTTCAATCCTGCCTCTGCACTGCAACCTTCCCTAATAGTGTTTTTCTCCTGCTACTCTTCTATTCAGAATGCCTCCAACTGCCTGCTCCCTTGAGTCCCAATTCATGGCCTGACATTCAAAGAGAAGTTACCATTAATTTGGCACTTACAGTGTGCCAGGTATTAAATCTAAGCATCATGTGCCCTGATTCTGGTAGCAAGTCTAGGACAGGACTTGCTAGGACCTCTGCTATTTGTCAAATGGGGATGAGTAAGTGGTCAGGACAACCCTGAAAAGCAGGTATTATTCCCCATGATACTAATTATGAGAGTGAGGCTTAGGGGAGGGAAGTAACTTGCCCAAGGTCATGATTAATAAAAGGACATGTCAGGATTCAAACCCAGGTCCTGATTCTAAATCCTGGGGATGTTTATATAGATGGCTCTTCAAGTCTCCCCCACCTGCAGCGTCCCTCACCCAGGAAGGTTCTGGCCCAGTGGACAAGCCTTGTGATATATATTTTTGGTTACAGTTATTCCTGTGGAGATGACCACAGCCTTCCAGACACAGGGCACGTGGGATAGGTGCTCCACCTACAGGCAGCTGTTTAGCAGCTCAGTCGTGTCTGACTCTGAAACACTATGGACTGTAGCCCCCCAGGCTCCTCTGTCCCCGAGATTCTCCAGGCAAGAATACTGGAGTGGGTTGCCATGTCCTTCTCCAGGGATCTTCCCGACCCAGGGATAGAACCCACATCTCCTACATTGGCAGGTGGGTTCTTTACCTCTGAGTCACCTGGGAAGCCCGCACCTACAGGAACTACCTGCCACAACTGGCTCATCATGTCCTGAGGATTGGCCATACAAGAAGGCAGCTGCCCCTGGAAACTTCTACAGCCTTCCCAGGAGAGGCACATCCCTGGCCTGGCACAACTCCTGATCTGTCTGGGGAGGAGGCACATCCTGGAAAGGCTGTTATCACAGAGAAGAGCTCCACCTGCCACTGCCGTGGAGCCGCCTTCAGGTACCCCCTCTGCTCCAATAGACCCTACTGACCTCTGGTGGGCAGAGTGTAAAGGTACTGCGCTGGCTGGGCAGCCTTAGAGGGCTTGGCTCTCAGGCTGTGCTCTCACATCTTCTGGTGTGGGGGAAGCCAGCTACTCCTACCAGGTTGATTCATCTATGCCAGTACTGCAGTGGGTAGGTCTCAACCTCACTAATGCCTCAGTTTCTTCATCTGTGAAACAGGGATAAACAAAGTCCCCTCCACCATACCTGAAAACCTGAGACAAAGCTTTAACTGGGGGGGAAGATGGATGGGTTAATTCAAGACGCCAAGGCCCCAGGGGGGCACTTGTGAAATTCTTGGTACTTGACCAGAAGGATTAGATATGATTTATTAATAACAATGTGAAGCAACTTTTTTCATGTCGCAGCACACAGAGAACTTTTGTCTAGCACCCTGGGATAAAAAGGAAGAGACGTCTCAGGCTCCGCCCAAAACCGCCCCCACCCCCCTGCCGCCCAAAGGCTGAGAGCACCAACATCTCAACATTGCTGGAATCCTTTTGCCACCTGGGTGGCAAGCGCCGTCTGCTGTATACGAAAGTTGTTGCAAAAGCAGTGGTGAGCCTTGTCAGGATTCAAATTCCCTTCTTTCCACATGAAGACAGTCAGCCAAGGGTTTGGT
The DNA here is from genome assembly GCF_032405125.1 of Capricornis sumatraensis. Classification (NCBI taxonomy): domain Eukaryota; kingdom Metazoa; phylum Chordata; class Mammalia; order Artiodactyla; family Bovidae; genus Capricornis; species Capricornis sumatraensis. Next base: position 27,402,117 of record NC_091092.1, read on the forward strand.
GGGTGGCCCTGCCAGTGACCATAGGTGCAGGTGGGAATGGCCACTGAGCAGCAGGAAAGGGTTTTCTATGCCTGCCTTGGCCCCCAGGCAGAGCTCTGCAGACTCGGCTTTACCTGGGCTCCTTTTCTGAGGCAGAGAGGCAACAAGATCACAGCCACCCCACAGACCTCTGGGCCAATGCAGATTGCATCTGGGGATAATGTGCGCAGAGCAGAGACCAAAGACATGGTATCTGCTCAGAGCAGAATCGTGGGGCCAGGGCATCTGCTGTCTGCCGCCCCACAAGCTGCTTCTCTGTCCTCTTTCTGCTACACTTGGGCCTTGTTGACTTGTTCATCCCCGAAGTCCTTAATGAGGGGCAGCCCACTGCCAAATACCATGTCAAGTACTGGGACCACAGGCTGGGACTGTTGGCTTCCAGCAACTCACCCAGGTAGAAAGAAAGACATGGAAAGAGGGGCAGTGAATAGGGAATGTCTATAAAGAGGACGGAAGGCACAGGAGGGCCTAAGACAGCCTCAGGGAGTCGGGAAAGTTTGCAAGGACACTCAAAGAATAAATGGGGATGGGGGAGGGAAGAGTAACTGGGGAGTAATGAGGCAGTTTTCCAGAGAGAAGGACATGTGCAAAGGAAGCTTTGAGACGGGGAGAGTGAGGCATGTTCAAAGCACGTCAAGAAGCCCAGTTGTGCTAGGTGGGAGTAGGGGTAGGGTGATGGAGCCAGGCTGGCAGCAGCCAGACCAGAGAGATGCCAGTGAGAGGAGTTTTTGAAAACTTATTTTTATCATTCTTATTTTATTTTTTAATATTTTGGCCACACCATGCAGCACGTGGTATCTCAGTTTCCTGACCAGGGATTGAACCCATGCCCCCTACGTTGGGATTGTGTAGTCTTAACCACTGGGCAACCTTGGAAGTCCCTGAAAGGAGTTTTTAATTCATTCTGAAGGCAATGAGGGGTGTGGGGGGGGGGGTCGCTGGAGCATTCTGAATAGGGGAGCACTGTGATCCAAGGCACTATTAAGCAACACAGTTCTGGCAGCAGAGAGACGGGCAGGCTGTGAAGGACCTGCTGAGGAGGCCACTGCAGTTGTCTAGATTCTGTGGCTTCAAAGCCTGAATAAGGACGTTGTCAGGGAGGGTATAAAGGAGGGATTCAAGAGCCCTGAAATAAGCAGAATCAACAGAATGTGGTGGGTGTACAGAAGTAGGTGATAAGGGAGAGATCATGACAAAAGAGGGCTCCCCACGTGGCGCCAATGCAGGAGACATAAGAGACGTGGATTGGATCCCTGGGTGGGGAAGATCCCCTGGAGGAGTTCATGGCAAACCACCCCAGTATTCTTGCCTGGAGAATCCCATGGACAGAGGGGCCTGGCGGGCTACAGTCCATGGGGTCGCACAGAGTCAGACACAACCAAAGCAACTTAGCATGCACGCACAAGTATGTAAGGGGAGCTGAAGCCATGGTCATGAATGAGATGAGGAATAGAATTATGACTAAGAAGAGAAGAGGCCTAAGGATGGAACTCTGGAGCTAGTGCACAGGCACTTAAAGCACGAAAAGGAAATGAGAGAGCCAAGTGACCTAGCAATGAAGGGAGGAGAGAATGGCTGTCAGAGCCAGGTGTACCAGAAAAGAGAGCAGGGACATGAGGAGAGACATTTCAGCAGTGATGGAGGCAGGAGCCACACTGCAGACAGCTGATTCCAGCAGCTGAGACTGAAGGGCAAGAAGTGACCAAAGCTGCAAGGGAGCTCTGTGTCAAAGGAGGTTTTTGTTGAAGGTATTTATTCAAATCTCCACGTTGAGGGGGAGAGATGGAGAGAGAGGGAGAGCTTAAAGCTACAGGGAAGAGAGATGACATAAGTGAAGGAGCACGGCCCAAGGAGAGGCCAGGGGACTGGACCTGAGTACATGGGGGAGGTAGTTCTCGACTGTGGGCAGGACGAGGGGTTCAGGGTAGGGCTATGAGGGAGTTCTCCTGGGAGCGCCACCTGAGGATGGGAAGGAATGCAAGCAGGACTGGGCTGCAAAGCAGGTTGGACAAAGGCCTCAGCGAGCCCCATTGGGAAGCTCTGAAGCTAGGAGCTGAGACCAGGGGCTGGACCTTTACACCCCCTCATCAGTCATTCACTGGGTACAGGCTGCCCCAGGAAGTTGGCTGGCCTTTGGGCAAAGCAGCTCTCTTCCGTGGAGGCAGTCCCCAGAGGGGTCTGCCAGCTGAGGCCTGTGGGCTTAGGCACTGAGTCCTTCCATCATGAAGAGGGTCCAGGGAAGTACATACAATGCCCGCCACAGAGAGGAAGGGAGTGCCATCGCACTTGAGTTGAATCTGTGGGCCAGTCGGGTTGAGGCTGAAGTTTTACACTGTTGGCCTGAATTTTGCTCCATGAAAATGGAAACAGGTCGTTCTGCTGAAAGGGGGTGCTGGCGGGGGTTGTGGGCTGGAGGCAAATGAAATGAATGGTGGGGGGATGGCTGCTTCGGGACCCGGAAGAGGACCTGCCCAGGGGCAGAGGGCTGGATCGCCAGGTGGCGTTGGGGTCTGTGAAACTAGAGAAAGAATCATTTTGGCAGGCTCAAATAGCATTCAGGTTTCAGGGTCCCTCATCCTCAGCTATATGGCTCTGTCCTCCCTTGGATTTAATTAGTTTGTACTAGGAAACGTCTATATATCATTTAGAGAACAATATTATGTTGCACCATGTTCCTAAATTCAGAAACTTTTTACCTCAACTATTTTCTAAACAAGGGCTTCCCTAGTAGCTCAGCTGGTAAAGAATCCATCTGCAATGCAGAAGACCCCAGTTCCATTCCTGGGGTGGGGAGATCCGCTGGAGAAGGGATAGGCTACCAACTTCAGTATTCTTGGGATTCCCTGGTGGCTCAGCTGGTAAAGAATCCGCCTAAACAAAACCTAAATTCAAGAATGCTGGTATCTAACTCATTTTTGTTATGATAATAGTTAATTATGCTAATGGCAACAATCTGGCTAACCGGAAATAAAACAATGTGGATAGTAAACATTGCAAACCAATCAGAAAACTCTTTCAGAGTTGACAATAAAGAAAATAAACAAGTCTATGAGCAGACGAATGAAAATTACAGGAGTCAGGATTAAATCTAATTAGTAGGCAAATCCAAAATGTAGGAAAATTCAAAGGAAAATTAATTAGGAAGTCACAAAAGCAAAGCCATTGCTGTGATGATGAAATCAGAACAGGTAGCTTGTCAGGTATTAGAGTGACAAAAAACAAGTACACAGCTCAATTAAATGGGCTTTGAAAATCCATGCAGGAAGTATGTGGAGAGTTATTAAAAAATGACGCTTTGCTTTTCAGAGAAGAGAGGGTCCCCACACAATGGGGAGTGGTTAGAATGAGAACTCACTCAGCTGAGAGTGTGGGCTACACTGCCAACTGTGCCTCTCACAGGAAACCAGCTTGTCATCCACGAGTAACTGTGAGTGAGTAGCAACAACTTGTGTAACTGGCAGTAGCAATATGACTCCTAGGAAATAAATGACACAGCCAAAATATAGAACAAAGTCAACATTTGAGATGGGGCCTCCCCCTGCTTCCCCACACAGACTTGTTACTGAGCACAAGTTTTTTCTGGATAGCTCCTACAGCTCCTTCAGCAGCCTGTCAGATCCAGGCAAGAGTTCCAATATCTCCAACCACTGTCCACCATCCCCCAGCCTCTAGTCTCAGAAACACACATGCACAGAGTATAATGATAACGCCTACTTGATCATGCTCCACACAGTCTATTAAGGGCTTTGCTTTTTTAAAAAACTATTACTTGTTTATTTGGGGCTGTGCTGGGTTTTCATTGCTGTGTAAGCTTTTCTCTAGTTGCAGTGAGCAGGGGCTACTCTCTAGTTGCGGTGTGCAGGCTTCTCATTGCAGTGGTTTCTCTTGTTGTGGAGCACAGGCTCTAGGCCTTGCAGGCTTCAGTAGCTGGGACACGTGGTCTCAGTAGCTGTGACTCCCAGGCTCTAGAGCACAGGCTCAGTAGCTGTGGTGCATGGGCTTAGTTGCCCTTCAGTATCTGGGTTCTTTCCAGATTAGGGAGCAAACCCGTGTCTCCTGCATTGGCAGGCAAATTCTTTACCACTGAGCCACCAGGGAAGCCCCAGGGGTGTGCCTTCATGATGTCATTTTTTTTTTTCTCTGAAGAACTCTATACAGCAGGTATAGGCAGACTTTGCTTTTTTTTTTAATTTTTCAATTAAAAATTGGGGTATAGTTGATTTACAATGTTGTGTTAGTTTCAGATGTATACCAAGTGAATCAGTTATATATATATACACCCACTCTTTTTTAGATTCTTTTCCCATATAGGCCATTACAGAGTAAAGTTCCCTGTGCTATACAGTTGGTCCTTATTAGTTATCTATTTTATATATAGTAGTGTGTATGTGTCAATCCCAATCTTCTAATTTATCCCTCCTCTCCCTTACCCCCTGGTAACCATGTTTATTTTCTACATTTGTAACTCTATTTATGTTTTGTAGATAACTTCATTGGCAGCCTTTTTTAAGGTTCCACATATAAGTGATATCATATGGTATTTGTCTTTGTCTGACTTGCTTCACTCAGTATGACGATCTCTAGGTCCATCCATGTTGCTGCAAATGGCACTATTTCCTTGGCCGAATGATATTCCGTTGTGAATATGCACCACATCTTCTTCACCCATTTCTCTGTCAGTGGACATCTATGTTGCTTCCATAGTATTGCAAGGAACACTGGGGCATATATCTGGGGAAAACCAGACCTTGTTTTATTGTGCTTCACTTGAGTGCACTTTGAAGATACTAGGGGGAGAGGTTGTTGTTGTCATTGTTGTTTTTGCCGGCTCTGCATGTAGGATCTTAGTCCCCTAATCAGGGATTGAAACCATAGGCCCTGCAATGGAAGTGTGGAGTCTTAACTGAACCACCAGGGAAATCCTGCAGACACTGTGTTTTTTGGTAGATTGAAGGTTTGTGACCACCCTTCACTGAGCAAGGGCTTCCCAAGTGGCTCAGTCATAAAGAATCCACCTGCCAATGTAGGAGACAGAAGAGACTCAAGTTCAATCTCTGGGTCAGGAAGATACCCTGGAGTAAGAAAAGGCAACCCACTCTAGGATTCTTGCCTGGAAAATTCCATGGACAGAGGACACTGGTGGGTTACAGTCCATGGGATCTCAGATAGTGGGACACGACTGAGCCACTGAGCATGCATTGAGCAAGTCTGCTGGTGCCATTTTTCTAAGAGCAAATTGCTCACTGCATGTCTCTGTGTCACATCTGGATATTTCTTGAAATATTTCATATTTTTCATTATTATATGTGTTACTGTGATCCATCATCAGTGATCTTGATGTTACTACTGCAAAAAGATTATGACTCAATGGAGGCTCAGATGCTGGTTAGTATTTTTAGAAATAAAGTCTTTTTAAATTGAAGTATGTACATGTTTTTATTTTAGACATAATGCTATTGTACACTTAAGGGACTACAGTATAATGTAGAAATAACTTTTATATGCACTGGTAAACCAAAAAATTCATATGACTCACTTCACTGCAATATTTGCTTTATCGCAGTGATCTGGAACCAAACCCACAGTATCTCCAAGGTGTGACTGTACTATTATCTTCACTTTCTAGATGAGGACATTGACACATTAAGAGGTAAAGTGACTTGGTCAAGGTCACAGGCAGTACGTGATAGCACCCAAACAATCTGATGGCAAGGTTGTACGTTTCCCAGGAGGGCTATGATACCTCCCACATTTTGAGGACTACACCAGTGATTTTTTAAAATTAACTAATCTACTTATTTGACTGCACTGGGTCTTAGTTCAATCCCTGGGTCAGGAAGATCCCCTGGAGTAAGAAATGGCCACCCACCACAATCACAGAAAACTAACCAAACTGATCACATGGGTCATAGCCTTGTCTAACTCAGTGAAACTATGAGCCATGCCATGCAGGGCCACCCGAGATGGATGGGTCATGGTGGAGAGTTCTGACAAAACGAGGTCCACTGGAGAAGGGAATGGCAAACCACGTCAGTAATCTTGCCTTGAGAACCCCATGAACAGTATGAAAAGGCAAAAAGATATGATACTGAAAGATGAACTCCCCAGGTCGGTAAGTGCCCAATATGCTACTGGAGAAGGGTGGAGAAATAGCTCCAGAAAGAATGAAGAGACAGAGCCAAAGCAAAAACAACACCCAGTTGTGGATGTGACTGGTGATGGAAGTAAAGTCCAATGCTGTAAAGAACAATATTGCATAGGAACCTGGAATGTTAGGTCCATGAATCAAGGTAAATTGGAAGTGGTCAAGCAGGAGATGGCAAGAGTGAACACTGACATTTTAGGAATCAGTGAACTAAAATAGACTGGAATGGGCAAATGTAATTCAGATGACCATTTTATCTACTACTGTGGGCAAGAATCCCTTAGAAGAAATGGAGTAGCCCTCACAGTCAACAAAAGAGTGCAAAATACAATACTTGGGCACAATCTCAAAAATGACAAAATAATCTCTGTTCATTTCCAAGGCAAACCATTCAATATCACAGTAATCCAAGTCTATGCCCCAACCACCAATGCTGAAGAAGCTGATGACCTACAAGACTTTCTAGGACTAACACCAAAAAAAAAATGTCCTTTTCATCATAGGGGACTGGAATGCAAAAGTAGGAAGTCAAGAGATACCGGGCCTTGTTTGGCCTTGGAGTACAAAATGAAGCAGAGCAAAGGTTAACAGAGTTTTGCCAAGAGAATGCACTGGTCATAGCAGACACCCTCTTCCAATAACACAAGAGAGGACTCTACACATGGACATCACCAGATGGTCAATACCGAAATCAGATTGATTACATTCTTTGCAGCCAAAGGTAGAGAAGCTCTATACAGTCAGCAAAAACAAGACTGGGAGCTGACTGTGGCTCAGATCATGTACTCTTTATTTCAAAATTCAGACTTAAATTGAAGAAAGTAGGGAAAACCACTAGATCATTCAGGTATGACCTAAATCAAATCCCTTACAATTATACAGTGGAAGTGACAAATAGATTCAAGGGATTACATTTGATAGACAGAAGGCCTGAAGAACTATGGAATGAAGTTTGTGACATTTTACAGGAGGTGGTGATCAAAACCATCCTGAGAAAAAGAAATGCAAAAAGGCATAATGGTTGTCTGAGGAGGCTTTACAAATAGGTGAGAAAAGAAGAGAAGTGAAAGGCAAAGGAGGAAAGGAAGGATATATCCATCCTTTGCAGAGTTCCAAAGAATAGCAAGGAGAGATAAGTAAAGCCTTCCTAAGTGATCAATGCAAAGAAAGAGAGGAGAACAATAGAATGGGAAAGACTAGAGATCTCTTTAAGAAAATTAGAGATACCAAGGGAACATTTCATGCACAGATGGGCTCGATAAAGGACAGAAATGGTATAGACATAAATGAAGAAGAAGATATTAAGAAGAGATGGCAAGAATACACAGAAGAACTATACGAAAAAGATCTTAATGACCCAGATAACCACAGTCGTGTGATCACTCAGCTAGAGCCAGAAATCCTGGATTGTGAAGTCAAGTGGGCCTTAGGAAGCATCACCAAGGACAAAGCTAGTGGAGGTGATGGAGTTCCAGCTGAGCTATTTCAAATCCTAAAAGATGATGCTGTGAAAGTGCTGCATTCAATATGCCAGCAAATTTGGAAAACTCAGCAGTGGTCACAGGACTGGAAAAGATCAGTTTTGATTCCAATCCCAAAGAAAGGCAATGCCAAAGATTCTTCAAACTACCACACAATTGTACTCATCTCACATGTTAGCAAAATAATGTTCAAAATTCTCCAAGCCAGGCTTCAATAGTATGTGAGCTGAGAACTTCCAGATGTTCAAGCTGAATTTAGAAAAGGCAGAGGAACCAGAACTCAAATTGCCAATGTCCACTGGAGCATAGAAAAAGCAAGAGAATTCCAGAAAAACTTCTGCTTCGTTGACTACATTAAAGCCTTTGACTGTGTGGATCACAACCAACTGTGGAAAATTCTTCAAGAGATGGGAATACCAGACCACCTGACCTGCTTCCTAAGAAATCTGTATACAGTTCAAGAAGCAACAGTTAGAACCGGACATGGAACAACGGACTGGTTCCAAATTGGGAAAGGAGTACGTCAAGGCTGTATATTGTCATCCTGTTTATTTAACTTCTATGCAGAGTACATCATGAGAAATGCTGGGCTGGAAGAAGCACAAGCTGGAATCAAGATTGCCGGGAGAAATATCAATAACCTCAGATATGCAGATGACACCCCACTTATGGCAGAAAGTGAAGAGGAACTAAAAAGCTTCTTGATGAAAATGAAAGAAGAGAGTGAAAAAGCTGGCTTAAAACTCAACATTCAAAAAACTAAGATCGTGTCATCTGGTCCCATCACTTCATGGGAAATAGATGGGGAAACAGTGGAAACAGTGTCAGACTTTATTTTGGGGGGCTCCAAAATCACTGCAGATGGTGACTGCAGCCATGAAATTAAAAGACGCTTACTCCTTGGAAGAAAAGTTATGATCAACCTAGATAGCATATTGAAAAGCAGAGACATTACTTTGCCAACAAAGGTCCATCTAGTCAAGGCTATGGTTTTTCCAGTAGTCATGTATGGATGTGAGAGTTGGACTGTGAAGAAGGCTGAGCACCGAAGAATTGATGCTTTTGGACTGTGGTGTTGGAGAAGACTCTTGAGAGTCCCTTGGACTGCAAGGAGATCCAACCAGTCCATTCTAAAGGAGATCAGCCCTGGGATTTCTTTGGAAGGAATGATGCTAAAGCTGAAACTCCAGTACTTTGGCCACCTCATGCGAAGAGCTAACTCATTGGAAAAGACTCTGATGCTGGGAGGGATTGGGGGCAGGAGAAGAAGGGGACGACAGAGGATGAGATGGCTGGATGGCATCACCGACTCGATGGACGTGAATCTGAGTGAACTCCGGGAGTTGGTGATGGCCAGGGAGGCCTGGTGTGCTGCGATTCATGGGGTTGCAAAGAGTCGGACACGACTGAGCGACTGAACTGAACTGAACCCACCCCTGGCCTGCAGACAATAAGAAAGCGCTAAGCTTTTTCACAAAGGGATCAGGGCACCATGCCCCAAATGTAAAAACAGAGATGGAGGGAAATGAAGCTCCCTGGCAGAGCAGATGAAAACTAGGGACACCAAGGGTGCCACAAGCACTGCTACAGGGCGGAAATGGAGATCAAGTCAGGAAAGGATACAAGAGGACACAGACAGAAACCTGCTCTGAGGGTGGCCAGCCTGGGTGCTGTGGTTTGGTCTCCATTTGTTTTGCTGAAAGTCTCAGGTTCAAAGGATTTGTTAACAAAATAAGTGACTCGTTATATACAAATAAATAATACAGATATTTATTAGAGAATTATCTAGCTTACATTCAACATACTAACATTAAAAGAAAAGAGAAACAGAAAGAGCAGAGAATACATCACCAAATTGGGTTTTGACCAACATCCATACTTAAAGTCCCATGTCACAGCACATCTGGAGTCCAGATTGGGAAAAGGATCCCAGGCAGCGTGTCTGCTCAATGAGTAAGATTTCAAAGATCACAGTTCAGAGTTCCTGCTTACAATCCCTGGACAGACAAAAACTGATATCATCATCAACCTGTGACCAAACTGTAAGCCTGATTTCCTGTTAATGATGTTTGTTTTGTTTTGTTTTGTTTTGTAAAACTTGGAATGCAGCTATGCCTGGGGCTTGGTTGGCCAGGCCCCCTCCAGGGGCTCAACAATCTCAAGATGTCTCCCCCATCTTATCTATAGTGCTGTGAGTCTTGCACTCAAAGCAGGCAGTCACTCCCAATCAGGGCAGTGTCCAGGCAGGTTAGAAGCAAGGTCAGAAGCCTGCTCTGCTTGCCTCTGAAGCCTAAACAAGACTACTTTAAAAAAAATTTCACTAACACCATTAAATTCAGTCGATTTGAGCTGTCCCAGAGCTAGAGACACATGGGATTCACGTTTAAGCTTAGCACAGGTGGGGGTGCCCATCACTGCAGTTCATTCATTCTAGCAATAGCTAGTATTTAGCATGTGTCTATTTATCAGACACTTACCATGTGCCAAGTGCTATTCTAAGCACTTTGCAATATTAACCCACTTCATTCTCATAACCCCATGAGAGGGGTATTGCTATTGTCTCCATTTTCCAGATGGAAAGTCTGAAGCACAAGCAATATTAAGTGACTTGCCCCAGATTATACAGGTAGTAAGTGGCAGAGCTGGGATTCAAACTCGGGCACTCTGGCCCGCAGTGCCCGTGCTCCTTGGTGAGTGTGGTCCAGGGCCTGGGCTAGTACACAGCGAGAGAGGTTAGAGCCGTGAGCAGCACAGACTTGGCCCCTGCCCCGTGCTCACCTTCTAGCGTGGCCCCAGGGTGGTTGATGGGTGATACAGCGCATGGTGACGAGCCCCTAGGTCAGGGTGGGCATGCTGTGACACTGCTGCAGAGGGCCCAGTGGCGGGGCTCCAGTGCAGCAGCCAACAGGTTACAGGGACTCCTTTCTCAGGCCCAGCTTCAAAGAAGCCAAACAGAAGTCAGGGACCCATTTCTGGTGGTGCAGTCTCCTGTTCGGCCCCCACTCTGAAACCTGGAAACCAAACCACTGTGAGCGGGGCTGCCATCAGGAACTGCAGGAGTGCAGGAACCAAGCAAGGATTCTTCCTCGTGTCTGGGGTCTCACAATGGGGGCTCCCAACAGACCTGCTTCCTTGTCGCTCTTTCCTTGAAGAGACAGCAAACTCCCTGAGGAGCCAAGGCCTGCATCTTTCTCAATCATACCCTCAGCATCCAGCACAGGCGGGGACCTAGTCAGCACTCAATAAGCGCTGATTCATTCATTCAACCATTATTTATTGAGCATCTCCTACATTACCAGGAACTACTAGGCTCTGAGATACAACAGTGACCCCCCCAAAACACATCCGTCCTCACTGTGGGAGTGCTGGACAGTAAACAAAATGAGCAGCAAAAATACACAGGAGGGCTTCCCTGGTGGCTCAGTGGTGAAGAATCTGCCTGCCAGTGCAGGAGAAACGGATTCAATCCCTGGTCCAGGAAGATCCCACTTGCCAAGGAGCAACTAAGCCCATGTGCCACAATGACTGAGCCCACAGGCCCTAGAGCCTGTGCTCCGCAACAAGAGAAGCCACTGCAGTGAGAAGCCCGTGCACCGCAACTGGAGAGTAGCCCCCATAGTAACAAAGGCCCAGCACAGCCAAAAATAAATAAGCAAATAAAATACACAGGCTCTGAAGGGAAAAGGAAATCAAGGAAGGAAGATAGGAGGTATTGGGGGGCGGGTAATGAAATTTTAGATAGAATGGGCAGCAAAGAGCTCTCTGAGAAAATGACATCTAAGTCAAGACCTGAAACAGGGCAGGGGATGGGCCATGCCTATACCTGAAGGAAAAGTGTTCGAGGCAGGGGAACAGCAAATGCAAAGGTCTCAGGGAAGAATGTGTCTGACATATCTGAGGGTCAGGGAGGAGACCACCAGGGCTGGAGGGAGTGAGCTGAGGGGGGTCATAGCAGGAGCTGAGGTCAGAACGAATGAACAAGGAGTGGAGATTGTGTCTGGTGCCTAGGAGTGGGAGAGCCAAACCAGATGCCGGCCTGGCAGCCCTCCAAACCCTGCTCGGACTCACAGGGGAGGCAAGGGAGGTCCCACAGGAATGCCTATTAATAACTCCCTCTCTCCAGCTCATTCCAAAGGCCTCACTGGATTCTCAGGCCTGGATTCCCCACTCCACCCCCAACCTTGAGGCCTGGGAGGACAGATGGGGGCTTCCTTGAAACTCCTCCTCCTCAGTCTGGAATTAGGGCTGAGCCAGCAGAAGCAAGCTGAAATTAAGAATTGACCTTTGGGTTGGGGAGGGAAGTGGGAAGGGGGTTTAGGACCAGGGGACACATGTACATCTGTGGCTGATTCATGTCAATGTATGGCAAAAACCACCACAATATTGTGGTGGAATTAGCCTCCAATTAAAATAAATTAATTAATTAAATAAAATAACCACCCCCCCACAAAAAAGAATTGACCTTTAGGGACTTCCCTCCTGGTCCAGTGGGTAAGACTCCACACTCCCAGTGCAGGGGGCCTGGGTTTGATCCCTGGTCAGGGACCTAGATAACATCTGCCACAACTAAGAGATCGCATGAACAAGAATCTGAACAAGAATCAACTGATTCTTGTTGATGTTTGACAGAAAAGAACAAAATTCTGTACAGCAATTATCCTCCAATTAAAAAATAAAGTGGGAAAAAAAGTCTACAAATTCTGGAGAGGATCTGGAGAAAAGGGAACCCTCCTACACTGTTGGTGGGAATATAAGTTGGTGCAGCCACTATGGAAAACAATATGGAGGTTCCTCAAGAAAAAAGAGAGAGAGACTGCGTGCTGCAACTAAGACCCAGTACAACCAAAAAAAAAAAAGCAAACAAAAAAGAAAAAACACATAAACAAAAATAAATATTGAAAAAAGAATTGACCTTTAGAGTTTATGCAGTCCACCCTTCTACCTTCAGAAAGTACTCCACTCACTTGTCCTTTGAGATGCTATGATGAAGGGCATGATGGGATGTGGACACCTATTCCCTCTAGTCCTTCTGAGAGAAAAAATCTTTTCAATTAGGGTGTTTAGACAGCAAATTCTCTTTCAAAGTCCCACTTTCCCACCTCCCTCCCTGACTCTGGCTCTGCCTTCAGAGGCAAAAGGAATAAGTGGCCTTGGGACTTCCTTGGTAGTCCAGTGACTAGGACTCTGAGCTTATACCGCAGGGAGCACAGGTTCCACCTCAGGTCTGGAACTAAGAACCTGCAAGCCTCAAGGCCAAAAAAAAAAAAGAATAAGTGGCTTTGCCTTCCTTTGGGGATCTGGGGACTGCACTGGTACCCAAAGAGTCAAAAGTCAAACCCTCTATTATCTAAAAGATGATTTGTAGTTCTTTAGATATTTTGGCTACCAGTTTCTATATATACTTTTCTGCATCACTTCCTGTATTACTTCTGTATATACTTTTCTGTATTACTTCCCACTGGCTCAGACGGTAAAGAATCCTCCCGCAATGCGGGAGATCTGGTTCGATCCCTGGGTCAGGAAGATCCCCTGGAGAAGGAAATGGCAATCCACTCCACTATTCTTGCCTGAAAAATCCCATGGACAGAGGAGCCTGGTGGGCTACAGTCCATGGGATCGCAAATAGTCAGACAAGACTGAGAGACTAACACTATTCTGTGGCTTGCTTTTTCACTCTGTTAATAACACAGACTCTTTTAATTTTAATGTCATCAAATGTATCCATCTTTTCTTTTATGATTAGTATTTTTGTGTTTTAGAAGGTCCTTCATTTCCCAAAGACAATGAAAATATTTTGCTGTACTATTTTCTAGAAGTTTTATATTTTACTTCACACATTTAGATCTATGATTTACCTAGAATTGATTTCTGTGGATGATATAAGGGAGTGGTCAACTTTTATTTTTGCCATATGGATAGACAGTTGTCCCAGCAGTTTTTTTTAATCCTTTCCCAGTGGCACCTTTGTTGTATATCTGTTATATCTGTACAGGATATGTCCAGGTGTTTCTGGACATTCTATTCCATTTCATTGATCTATTTGCCTATCACTGCCTATTTGCTCTTTTAATTATTTTCACTATATAGTAAGATAATATCTAGTAGAGTAAGTCTTCTCACTAGTTTTTCAAGAGTGCTCTGGCTATTCTTGGACCTTTTAATTTCTATATAATTTAAATTAGCTTGTCAATTCTCCCGCACTTACGCACACATATACAAACGCTGGGATTTCTGAATGGGGTCCTATTGAATCTATAAATCAGTTTGCAGAGAATTGACACCTTAAACATATTGCATCTTCCAGTTTGTGAACATAGTATATCACTCCACTGATTTAGGTTTTCATTTTTCTCAATAATCTGTTATAGCTTTCTATGTCAAGGCCTTGCATGTGTTTTTCTAGATTTATCCCCGGGTACTTTTTATGCTATTGCAATGACTTAACATTATATTTTTGAAGTTTCCAACTGTTTGTTGATCATATACAGAAATACAATTGATTTTCAATGTTGTCCACGTGTTCAGCAACCTTTCTAAATTCATTTATCAATTCAAATGCTTATCCTTCAATTCTTTTGAATATTCTATGTACACAATCCTGTTTTCTGTTAACAATTACAGTGTTGTTTCTCCCTTTCCAAGTCTTTAAAGTTTTTGTTTTTTTACTTCTCTTATTGCACTGCCTAGGATTTCCAACACAATGGTAAGATGGGGAATCCCTCGCTCATTTCCTTTTAGGAGGCAAGATTTTAAGTATGATACTTGGTGTAAGATTTTTTTTTTTTACAGATACCTTTTATCATAACTAAGAAATATCTTCTATTCATGATTCCTTATTCTCATGTATATCCTTACAATAAATTCTTGTCATTTATGATAACTTGAATATCTATTGTAACACCCTAAAAAGCCTAATTAAAACAATAATAATTTTGACACTTTCTTCTAAATATTTATATCTCTCAATTTTCTGGGGGGTTTTTTGTTTGTATTTTTAAGATTTATCTATCTTGGCTGTGGTGGGTCTTCACTGATGTACAAGGGCTTTCTCTAGTTGCAGCAAGCAGAGGCTTCTCTTCCTTGCACTATGAGAGCTTCTCATTGCAGTGACTTCTCTCTTATTTTGGAGCACAGGCTCTAGGTGCCTGGGCTCAGTAGTTGTGGCACATGAGTTTAGTTGCTCTGCGGCATGTGGAATCTTTCCAGGCCAGAGATGGAAGCTATGTCCCCTGATTGGCAGGCAGATTCCTATCCACTGTGCCACCAGGGAAGCCTCTCTCTCAATTTTCTGATTTTATTCAGTGAGGTAGAACTTCCAGAATAATATTGAGTAATAGCAGTGATGGCAAGCATGCTAGTCTTGTTCCTGACATTAATGAAATTGCCTCTAGAATTTCATCTGGATCCTATCTGTTAATACTTTATTTAGAACTTTTAGAACTATACTCAGGATTTTTATATCTGTTTGCAGGTGAGATTGGTCCATATATTTCTTTCTTCTGTATCACTGTCAGGTTTGGTATCAGTTATCCTATTTCATATCAAAAATTGGGAAATTTTATCTTTTTCTATTCCCTAAAACAGTGTAAGATCTATTTACTTAAGTTCTACCAGAACTCAATGACATATACTCATTACCCAAGATCAGCACTGTTAATATCTTAATGCATACGTACACTTTCAGATCTGTTTATGTGCATATGTATGTGAGTACACATGAACAAATAAGTTTACTCTCCACACTGTTCTGCAAACTTTTCTTCAGCCAACAATCTCCACCATTTTAATAAATTTTCATCTCATCTAATACCACATATTTACATTTTCCCAATTGACCTCCAAATGACCCTTATAGCTGGTTTGTCCAAACCAAAACCCAATTCAGAACAAGGCATTAATTGAATCTGATTGTTTTGAAAGGGGAATATTTTTCTAACAACTATATTTGTCTTAAAATGGTAATGGGTGCTTTGGGAAATCGTAAGTTTACCCTCACTGGAGACTTTCAAGCAAAGCCTGGACCAATATGTGTCTGAATCCCTGCATGTGGGACATTAGAACATTAGAGCATATGATGTTTAAGGCCTGTTCTAAATTTATGAATGACTTTCTCCAAATCCTGTTTTTATGCCACTTCTGCACTGGATCTCATCCCCTCCTGCCTACTCAAGTATATCACTCCAGTAATTCTTCTCTTTCCTACATTATCAACTTTTATTTCTGTCTTGGCTTTTTCCTCATCACCATTCAAATATGCTGTTATTTCGCCCATCTCGAAAATACCTACTGTCAACCTTATTTCCCACTTCATATACTCCCAATTCTTTCTTTTCCTTTTATAGCAACACTAAAAAAAGTTGCCTGTATTCACGGCTTCCAATTCCTCTTTTATTCTCTCTGGAACTCACTCCTCTAGGCTTTTGCTCATACCACTCCACTGAACTGCTCTTGTCAAGGTCTCCAATGACCTCCATATCGCTAAATGCCATAGCCATTTCCAAATCGTCATCTTACTTACATGTGGTGGTCATTTGGCTGTTTGCTCTCAGAGCCATTCCCTCTTCTCCTGCTCTGCGGCGTAGAACAGACATTTCCCAGCCACCCTGTCCCTCTGACTTCCTGATACATTTGGCCAATGAAAATCAATGGCTTAAGATGAAAGAGCAGAGAAGTGGACAAGTGAGGGTATTCCCCTTCCTTTCCCTCTGTTTGGAGTGTCATCTCCAGCGGTGACTGTACATCCTCTGTGGTTCCCCCTAGATAGGCCCTCCCCCCATGGACAAAACTCCTGCAGGGCTAGCCTTCCTGCTTCTGCTGTGTGGTCCCTGATCTTGGACTTAAGCGACATCACTTTTACCTCCAGTAGAGGTGAAATCGGATAGCATCACCGACTCAATGAACATGAGTCTGGGCAAGCTCCAGGAGTTGGTGATGGACAGGGAAGCCTGGCGTGCTGCAGTCCCTGGGGCTGCAAAGAGTCAGACATGACTGAGCGACTGAACAGAACTGAACTGAGAGGAGAAGCAGCTTTCTGCTGTTGCTAAATTTCTGGGTTAATTAACCATCACCTCCTTGGCTTCTCAGCTCTTCCCAGGAAGAATAGGTCTCACCTAAGTAAGCAATTCCTCATGTTAAATTTTCCTGTTTACAATTCTGAGTGTGGCTTCTGTTTTCTAACTGGCCCCTGTCTGATATAAAACACCTACTTCTCTTAGCTGTCAGGATATTTTTGTTTTCCTTTGACTTGACTAGCCATTTCTATTCAGTCTTCCATGCTGATTTCTCCTCATCTCTTGACCATTTAAAGATGGAGTGCACCAGGATTCAATCTCTGGACCTATTTTCTTTGCTATTTATACTTACATCTTTGGGAGTCTCAGCCTATCTCATGGATAACATCTCTTTAAATAACACCAATGTGCTGAAAACTCCCAAATTTCTATCTCTAGCTGGACCTCCCCGCCTGACTACATACTCAACTGCCTAGCTGACATCTCCACTTCAATAGCCAATAGGCATTTCAAACATAACATGTTCCAAACAGAGCACTTGGCTATCTCCTGAATGGGGTTCCTCCTCATCTCAATAAATTGCACTTCAATTCATCCAAGTTATTTGACCACAAATCAAGAAGTTGTCCTTGATTTCCCTCTTCACCTCACTTCTCACAGTCTATCAGCTAGTACTGATAACAAAACCTCCAGAACACCACTCCATTCACTTTTTCTCACTTTCTCTACTACCCCAGTCCAGCCACTCTCATCTCTCACCTGGGCTACTACACTAGTCTTCTCCTTGGTCTCCCTGCTTCTCTTCTTGCCTCCCAACAACAAACCATTCTCCATGCAGCAGCCAGAATGATTTTAAAACATAAATCATGTTACTCCTCTGCTTGAGAGTCTAGTCACATCCCCCTGTACTTTTGAGACCCCAAATCCTTATTTAGGCCTGTAAGACCACACATGGCCTGGCTTCTGCGCACTCCTCTGACCTCGCCTCTTGTTGTTTGTTCATTCTCTCTCACTCATTACAATCTAGTCACATTGGCCTTCTTTCTGTTCCTTCAACATGCTAAGCTTCCCTCTCCAAAGGGCCTTTATATTTTCCATTGCCATCATCTGGAATGCTTTCTCCCTGGCCCTTACCTGGCTGACTTTGTATTCTCATCTTTCAGGTCTTATATGGCTCAAACGGCCCCTCCTTAGAGTCCATCCTGACCACTGTCACTATCACATCATGCTATTTTAACTGATAATTTTCTCTTTTTTAAATATATATATGTATTGTTTATTTCATTCCAAGCAGAGTCGCTGGAGAAGGAAACAGCAACCCACTCCAGTATTCTTGCCTGGAGAATCCCATGGATGGAGGAGCCTGGTGGGCTACAGTCCATGGGGTGACAAAGAGTCAGACACGACTGAGCAACTAACAACAACAACAACAACAAAGCAGTCTCAGGGCAATTTTTAAAGATATGTGTTTCACGAGTTGACTAGCTTGTGAACTCTTTCTCTATTTTGTATTAGTTTTGGCTGTGCTGGGTTTTCACTGTGCATGCAGGCTTTCTCTAGTTGCAGCGAGTGGGCTTCTCATCACAGTGACTTCTCTTGTTGGGGAGCACGGGCTCTAGGGCACTTGGGCTTCAGCAGTTCTGGGATGTGGGCTCAGCAGCTGTGGCTCCCAGGCTCTAAAGCACAGGCTCAATAGTTGTGGCACACAGGCTTAGTTGCTCCATGGCACGTGGAATCTTCCAGACTAGGGACTGAACCCGTGTCTTCCTGCATTGGCAGGCAGATTTTTTACCACTGAGCCACCAGGGAAGCCCCTGATAGTTTTCTTGTTCACTTGTTGGTCACCCCTGCCCCCAGAATGTGAACTGCTTTGTTCTCCACTATATCCCCAGCTTCTAGTGCAATATCTATCAAATAATAAATACTTAATATATATTTTAGTTGATTGAATAAAAGGTGGATGAGCCTTGAGCAGGAAGAGGGCCACCTCTTCCTCTGAGACTAAAGAGAGAAAAGGATGAGAGCATATACAACCAAGTGTGCCCCTATGTTCTTGGTGCTTTGGGAAGGAAAATCATCTGCAGAGAGAGAAGCTGCTTAGGCAGAGAAGTTTGGGAAAAGTGGTGGAGGCTCTAAATTGTTTCTGAGGGGAACAGGAGAGTGCCTGACCCAAAACACAGTAGGATTAACCAGCTATGGTGAGAACCCATCTGATATGGGAAACATAAATTCACAGTGGCAAACTCCACTAATTTATAACATGTGGACATTCATCTATTTGGGCAAAAAATCAGAGAAAGCAGGTTGTAGGATTGACTCTAAATTGGGAGCTTGCAGGGTAGATGTTATAATATTCAAAGAAGGTAAGATGTATCTATTTTTTCAGTTAAGCATGGCTGCCATAATAGAAATCAAGTTCAAAGCTTTAGCCAAAATGTTTGATCATTAGGACTCACTGGCAGTGACTTAAAATATTTGGGCCGAAGACTGTTACCCTACAGATTTTTGTAATTAAAAAAAAAAAAGAACTATAGGTCTGGCCTGTGTACACCTAACTCTATTCACTGTTGCTATAATGAAATGTTACTGCCCACTTCCCAGGCCTGTTGCCATTCCAGACTGGTTGACCCAGAGACCTCTAAACCAAGAGTTGAAGCATCCCCCTTGACCTTGCCACAAGTATGTAATATGAAGTTGCTGTATGACCTTCCCCAAAAGCAATGATCAGAGTTACTGTCAACTAGAAAAGAGCAATACTCAGGCACTGGTTCTGGGGAGTCAGAACACCACCATAAGACAAGTCATACTGAGGACTCAGGGCGTGGGGTCAGGAGATAAATGGAAATTACAGCCTGAGTTTACGTAAGAATAAGCCTAGCAAGCTTGGAAATACATCTTGAGATGATTTCCCTTGTTTGAAAGGAGGTAAGGTTTACAATTGAAGGCAAAAGGAGAAGAGAGCAGCAGAGGATGAGATGGCTGGATGGTATCACCAACTCAATGGACATGAACTTGAGCAAACTCTGGGAGATAGTGAGGGACAGGGAGGCCTGGTGTGCTGTAGTCCATGGGGTTGCAAAGAGTCAGACACGACTTAGTGACTGAACAACAACAACAAGGTTTACAATAGCATCAGAAGAAATGAAGGTATACATTTGAACCAAATATTGGCAGTATCTATATATGAAAAACTATAAAACGCTGACAAAAGAAATCAAAGATCTAAATAAATGGAGAGATAGACCATGTTCATGGGTTGGAAGATGCAATATTATTAAGAAGTCAATTCTCCCCAAGTTGGATCTTTTTTTTTTTGATCATATTTATTTATTTAGCTGCATAAGGTCTTAGTTAGAGACTCCCCTGGTGGCTCAGACTGTAAAGCGTCTGCTTACAATGCGGGAGACCTGGGTTCAATCCCTGGGTCGGGAAGATCCTCTGGAAAAGGAAATGGCAACCCACTCTAGTACTCTTGCCTGGAAAATCCCATGGATGGAAGAGCCTGGTAGGCTACAGTCCGTGGGGTCGCAAAGAGTCTGACACGACTGAGCGAGTTCACCTTACCTTACCTTAAGGTCTTAGTTGTAGCTCGTGGGATCTTCATCGCATCATGCACAATCTTTCATTGCAGCACACGGGATCTCTAGTTGTGGAGCACAGGCTCAGTAGTTGCAGCTTGCAGGCTTACTTTCTCCGTGGCATGTGTGATCTTTGTTCCCTAACCAGGGACCAAATCTGCGTTCCCTGCATTGCAAGACAGATTCTTAACAACTGGACCACCAGGGAAGTCCTCCAACCTGATCTTTAGATTTTACACAGTTCCAATCAAAACCCCAGCAAGAATTCTGGATATACCATACCATTCCACTAAATTTATATGGAAAGCCGAAGGAACTAGAGTAAGTAAAACAATTCTAAGAAAGAACAAAGAAGCGTCATACTACCTAATTTCAAGATATATATAAAGCTGTAATACTCAAATCAAAATAGTGTGGTATTGATGCAAGAATAGACAGACAATAGACAGAAGACAAAGTCCAAAAATATAGTCAACTGATTTTTTTTTTCTGGCCGTGCCATGCCATGCAGCTTGCATGATCTTAGTTCCCCAACCAGGAATCAAACCCAGGCCCACAGCAGTGAAAGCTCTGAGTTCTAACCACTGGACCACCAAGGAATTCCCAGACTTTTGACAAAGGCACAAAGGGTACTGAAAGGTGAAAGGAACGTCTTTTCAACAAATGGTGCTGGAATAACTGGACATGTTTATGAAAGAAAAAAAGCCTTAACACATGCCTCATACATTATACAACAATTAAATCAAAATGGATCATAGATCTAAATGTAAATATAAACCTTTTAGAATACAGAAAAAAAATCTGCATGATCCTGGGTCATGCAGAAAGGCACTACACTATTAACAGAAAGAAAAGACAAACCATGGACTGGGAAATATTGCAAATCACATACCTGATCAAAGATTTCTATCCAGACTATATAAAGAGCTCTTAAAAATCAATACAAAAACAAACCCAGCTTAAGTAAAAGATCTGAGCATATGCTTCACCAAAGAAGATACATAGATGGAAAATTAGCAAGTGAAAATATGCTCACAATGAAAAAAATCAAATAATCCAATTTTAAAACTGGGCAAAGGACTCAACTAGACATTTCTCCAAGTATAATATACAAATGGCCAAAAAACACATGAAAAATTGCTCGACATCATTAATCACTGAAGAAATGCAAGTCAAAACCATGATATATCATTGCTGTTAGGATGGCTGCTATAAAAAAAAAAGGCAATTTCCTGACTGTCCAGTGGTTAGAACTCCATGCTTTCACCTCCAAGAGCCCAGGTTCAATCCCTGGCAGGGAACTAAGATCCTACAAGCTGAGAGACAGACAAAAAAAAAAGAAAAAAAAATGGTGAGGATGTGGAGAAATTGGAGCCCTGTATATTACTGATGGGAATGAAAAATGGTACAGTCACTATGGAAAACAGTATGGAGGGTTCTCAAAAAATTAAACAGGATTACCATATGATCCAAGGAGCAAGCATCTTTTAATTTCACGGCTGCAGTCACCATCCACAGTGATTCTGGAGCCCAAGAAAATAAAGTCTATCACTGTTTCCATTGTGACTAGTCATGAAATTAAGACTCTTATTCCTTGGAAGAAAAGCTGTGACCAACATAAACAGCATGTTAAAAAGCAGAGACATTACTTTGCTGACAAAGGTCTGTACAGTCAAAGCTATGGTTTTTCCAACAGTCATGTACAGATGTGAGTTGGACGATAAAAAGCCTGAGTGCCGAAGAACTGATGCTTTCAAACTACGGTATTAGAGAAGACTCTTGAGAGTCCCTTGGACTGCCAGGAGATCAAACCAGTCCATCTTAAAGGAAATCAACCCTGAATATTCATTGGAAGGACTGATGTTGAAGCTGAAGCTCCAATACTTTGGCCACCTGATACGAAGAGCTGACTCACTGGAAAAGACCCTGATGCTGGGAAAGATTGAAGGTAGGAGGAGAAAGGGACAACAGAGGACGAGATGGTTGGATGGCATCACCAACTCAATGGACATGAGTTTGAGCAAGCTCCAGGAGATGGTGAAGGACAGGGAAGCCTAGCATGCTGCAGTCCATGGGGTCCCAAAGAGTCGGACATGACTGAGCAACTGAATAACAACAACCATATGTTCCAGCAATCCCGCTTCTGGATATATAATCAAGCGAGTTGAAAGCAGGGTCTTGAAAAGAGATTTGTACCCAGCGTTTTTACAGCAGCACTATTCACAACAGCCAAGAGGCAGAAGCAACGTGAATGTCCACTGATGAATCAATGTGTAAACAAAACATGGTCTATGCGTAACTTTATCATATGGTACAACATGGGTGAAACTCGAGAACATTATTCGATGCAAAATATAAGCCAATCACAAAAAGACAACTACTGGGATGATTCCACTCATATGAGGTTTCTAAAGTAGTAAAATCCATAGAGATAGAAAGTAGGATGGAGGTTCGAGGAACTAGGGAGAGGGGAAAGGGAGAGTTATTGTTTAATGGGTATACACTTGTAGATTTATAAGATGAAAAAGTTCCAGAGTTCTGTTGCACAACACTGTGCATTTCAAAATGGTTAAGGCAGTAAATTTTATGTTACATTTTTTACCATAATAAAAAAAAGAAAAATATGTTCAACATCATCTGTCATTAGGCAAATGCAAATTAAAAGTAGGAGATACCACTGAAAAACTGTCATAGATCAGAGGAGACTGAAGAGACATGAAAGCTAAATGCAGTGTGAGATCCTGGCCACACAGCCCAATCTCAGGCTTTCCCAGGCCTCCCACCCCTATTTTCTCCCAGTTCTTGCTAGCTCACATCTACCCTCACTCTAAACTACTTCTCCTTCCAAATTCAGAAATCAGGAGGGAAATAGCAAAGAAAAATGCCCTACTATTTCCCATCGGTCTCTCACTACATGCCTTATGCTAAGTACAAGCCATGTAAGTAATATAAGAAGATCATGAGTTTGGGTGAACTCCAGGAGTTGGTGATGGACAGGGAAGCCTGGCGTGCTGCAATTCATGGGGTCGCAAAGAGTCGGACACGACCAAGCAACTGAACTGAACTGAACTGAGAGTACTCTTCTTGCCCCAACACCTTGCAATACAGATGAACAGATAAAAACATGATACAAATACTACATACTGGTGTCACTGAAGCAGCGTGACATTAAATATTTATGTATACAACGCTCCTTCACAAACAGCAAATGTGAAACAAAAGAGTCAACAGATAACTTTTATTTTTCTCAGTTATCATGTCTTACTCTATCACGTGTCCCTCCCACATGTCCACACAAGGAAGCAACATTCTCAGCTACTTGACAGGACGGTAGCTCCCTTGGGTTGCATACCCAGATCCCATTTTCATTCAGATCAGAGGTATCTTGCCCTCTTACTGGAATCTGACTTTTCCCTCTGTTAGCACAATGTCTGATGAGGGCTGACTTGCCTGAAGTTATAATATTTGAGGTAAAGGGAACTTAAAGCAGATTCTGGCTTGTTATGGATTTCCTCAGACAGTGGAGAGATTCAAACCCTAGCCAATACCTGCCAGTCTAAGAACAGAGACAGAGCCACGTAAAAGGATCTGGCCTGCTGTAACTTTAAATATAACTCATGCAGCTTTTTTCTATGACACATCACAATATTCTTTTTTCAAAAATCTTTAAACATTTTATTAACTTTGAAGAAGGAATAAGAACAGCTCCTTCAGAAACTAGAGACACACAAGCATTGATCTATTCATAGAGCTTCTTCTACACAGGTGAAGAAGTTTACATCAAATGAACAAAAAATAGTACAGAAGACATAAATACAGAAAGACTGAGAAAAATCTGTCTCTAGAAATCAGGTCAGATGGACTCAAAGACCTCACTGAATGTAGGATAATCACTGGAAAGCCACGTAAAGCTTTCTGCTGGAGCATAAGTCCATGTAGTCAAGAAAACACTCTTTTTCATCCTGATCTTAAATGCTTGCCTCCAGCCTGGGTCCACAGAAAGGTCCTGATCATTTGAACTGGTTGTCAATCAAGGTTCCCTTCATTTTTGCTTTCTTGGCTTCCAGTTCAGCCTGGAAAGGAAGAAAAGTTTATATCCGGATACATGACATTAAATTCTGATTTTCCTGCCTTATTCTAACTTCCCCAACACTATCCCCTCATGCTCATTTAGTATACAAACTAGAACCGTGTATCTAAAATCATGATGGACTTCTCTGGAGGTCCAGTGGCTAAAACTCCACACTCCCAATGCAGAGGGCCTGGGTTCGGTCCCTGATCAGGGAAAAAACTAGATCCCACATGCCACAACTAAGACTCAGTGCAGCCAAATAAATGTTTTTTTTAAATAAAAAAAATTGTGATGAATAGCAACTGTTTTCCAACCTTTCTGATGTTATGATACACATAGACGATGATAACATCTGTATGGTAAAATGGGGTAAACACACAGGACTGTGGGTCAAAGGCAATCAGTATAAGGATTACACAGCTCCAGGACCCCTGAAGAGCTGGTGGAATCAATATTAGGACATACCAGTATTCTGTTCTTAGCAGAACAGGAGGAATAATGTTGTTCTGCTGCTGCTAAGTCGCTTCAGTCGTGTCCGACTCTGTGCGACCCCATAAACGGCAGCCCACCAGGCTCCCCCGTCCCTGGGATTCTCCAGGCAAGAACACTGGAGTGGGTTGCCATTTCCTTCTCCAATGCATGAAACTGAAAAGTGAAAGCAAAGTCGCTCAGTCGTGTCCGACTCTTAGCGACCCCATGGACTGCAGCCTACCAGGCTCCTCCGCCCATAGGATTTTCCAGGCAAGAGTACTGGAGTCGGGTGCCATTGCCTTCTCCGAACCCTGTTCTAGAACAGTGCTACTTAAAAGTTATGCAGTCTATGAACTGTTTGTTATCAGTCCACAAAGATACAAACAAAAATTGACAGTAAGCATTTAGAAGCTTTTATAGCAATTTGACTTCCCAAGTAGTGCTAGTGGTAAAGAATCTGCCTGCCAATGCCAGAGATCCCTGGGTCATGAAGATCCCCTGGAGGAGGGCATGGCAACCTACTCCAGTATTGCTGCCTGGAGAATCCCATGGACAGAGGAGCCTGGCAGGCTAAAGTCCATAAGGTCACAGTCAGACATGACTGAAGTGACTTAGCATGTACACCCGCATAGCAATTTGATAGAATAATAAAATAATTTCATAAAAGGAACTAAGGCAAATTCCTTTTTATGACATTTTATAAATTACCAACCTGCTCTTGACAAATTTTTTAAAAAGAAGATGCACTAGCCCTTCACTTCAGAAAATCTGCTAAGCATGGCTCTCTCTAGATCACTATGGCAAGGTCAAACGGCTCTCAAGACCCACTACCTGTGTCACCAAAAATATCCTCTACAGAGGATGTCTTATTTTAAAGAAACATCATACGTAAATTATTATGAGGAAAACAGAAATGTAGGCTCCATCACACAAGGACAGGCGTGCTCAACAAAGAGCCCAGACAGTGGTGGTGGGAGCAGTGCTTTAAGCAGCAATGAAAAGTCCCAATCCTGGCCCCGCAGTGTAGCCTCACTGTACACCTCCCATCCTGGGGGCGTGCCCATGCACCCTGATCTTGGACTCCTGACCTTGGGCCACAAGTAGCAGATTAAATGATCATTCTGGTTGGGGCTGGCTAACCAGAACTATTATTGGGGGTTGGGATCCTGCTCACTATCACAGAGCAGGGTATGTATGGATAGCCACACCCAGGGTTAGACACCTGGCAGCCAGCTACACCATATCCCCGAAAGACTTCCTAAAGGGTTCCCCTGCCCACCCGAGGGTCTTTCAGATGGAGGAACTGGAACAGTTCAGGCCAGTGCCTGCCCCCTCCGACCCCACGCCACTCACCAGCTCCTGCAGGCGCCTCTTGCTCATGCCTTTGCGCTCCAGCTGCTTTTCAATCACCTTGGCATTCTGCGCATACGAGTCAGCAACTTCTCTCTGAGGGAAGAATGAAGCATCCTCAGGCCAGCAGTCTCACCCAAGAGGAGTAACAGAGACTTCTGGATAAGTTTATACTCCTCGGGTTATGAAATCACTACTGAAGTGGCTGAATTCGGCTCCCGTTCCACTCTTCAGCTTTTCAGTAATCTGGGCGAGTCAGGTTTCAGCTGAAACCATGTTTAAATAACAGAGAACATCTCTGTGTAAACATCGTTATACTGAATTACCATAAAGGGAATTGCTTCTCCTGCTAAGGACAGATGCCCACACTGTCAGAGCTGGACTGAAAGGGACCGGAAATCCTTGAGCCTGGTAGTTTTTCAACTGAAGAAGGATGCGCCTCCTAAGGCCTCTCAAAAAACAGTATGAAAAAAATGACTGATTTAGTCCAACTCCCTGTGCCTCATCCTACAGATGTCCCTGAAACAGATTTCCCTGAAATCCAGGGAAACAGGAACGAGCTGCTGTCACAGTGTTCCTTAGTAGCTAGAGCGAGGTCTACGAGGGAAGTTTCTAGCTTTTCTGCTATTCAATGGTCTAGTATGAGAGTCCCCCTTCACCCCGTTCCATCCAACTCCCCTGAGGGCAAAAGCACTTACAGCCTCAATCTCTTCTTCTTCTTCATCAATAGTAGACACAGTCACAGAGCTGAACTTGCCCATGTCCTTAGTCCGCTTGGTCATCATCACCTGGAGGTGCAGGAAGAGGAACCAGTCTAGTTCATCTCTCTGAGCAGTGTGTGCTTGAGTGTGTATGAGTGTGAGTGTGCAAGTGCCCAAGCCTGGGTGTTGCAGGGGAGGGATTGTTGGGGGAATATCCACCTCTTTGGGACAGGCTGGCCTATCTAAAAGTGCCCATCTTTTAATCTGCACTATCGTTTTCTAATATTTGACATCAAGGGTTTTCAAAATATATTTAAAGATTAACTTTCTGCATTCCATCTCTAATTGCTCACACTGGAAAAAGAAGAAATTTCAAAGGAAGTACATGTGAATAAAAGCCATACAGTTTTCAACTTTACTCATAAAGCAGACTGTAGGAAAGAAAAAAGAATATACGATAGATGTTAAAGTTTTGCAACATCTGCTTATACAAAAATGGCATCCTCTTAATAAAGAGAGCATACACAAGGGGCACGCTGTCATGCACCATAATCTAAAGTTTTAGGACTACATCTGTAGCTCCATTAACCCATCTGTCTCCTTCAGTGATAATTACCTTCTTAGGAGGCTCTTGTTTCTGAGTGTATATGTTTGTTTTCCCAAAACCCTGGCCAAACTTGACCACTGCTCCATCCACAATGAAGGTCACAGGAGCATTCTTGGGCTGGGACTGGTAGAAGAGCGGCAGCCCACACCTACAAATAACAGAGTGAATCTCAGGCAGGCCTCAGGATCCAAACCCCCAAAACACTGCTTCATAAAGTGGGCTCAGACTCTGCAACTATGTGTGTTTGTGGCATCAACTTATGATCAGCTCTTCCCGATGTTTCCCAAAAAACTACTTGATAAGAATCACAGAGGGCGCTTGTTACAACTGCCAATCAGATTCCGAGGTCCTGCCCCCAGGGGATCCTGACTGAGCTACTCTGGGGGCTGAGGCCTACAAATCTCTTTTAGCATCCCATGCACTTCTGATCATTAGACAAGTATGGCAAACGCTGGCTCCTGCTAGTGATTGCTTTCCAGTCAAAACTGCTGCCATTCTTCCTAGAAGTCTGGGGAACTAGTGTGGGGTTCTGTCTTCTTCTATTATAGCAGAGTCAAGAAGCAGCCGAAAGGCTCCACTGTGGCTGGTCCGCCAATTAAGTTCTGAGCAATCAGAACTAAGTTCACAGCATATTTTCTGTGGTTGGTCATTTCTACTCTACATTTTCAGCTAAATGAAGTAGACCCACACCCATAAGATATGATTAAATTCATCTAACAAATCTAATGTGGCTGTAAACTAAAACATCTTCTTAGCCAGTTCCCTGCTTTAATTCTCCTAGTCTGAGTCTTCTGAGAGCCAAGTTCAGTTCAGTTCAGTCGCTCAGTCGTGTCTGACTCTGCAACCCCATGAACCGCAGCATGCCAGGCCTCCCTGTCCATCACCAACTCCCAGAGTTCACCCAAACCCATGTCCATTGAGTCGGTGATCCAAGAGTGAATTGTAATTACATCAACAAGATTAAACTTGTTAAAGTTTAATATTCTCACTACTAACAACCTAAAGCTGGAAATCACATATATCTTTAAATAATACTCTCTACATTTCTTGGGGCTGTGGTCCTGTAATAGACTTTATAAATACGTTTGGATTAAATTACACTATGTTAGACTGAGCAACTCCATTCCAAGAGAAAATACATGTTCCCACAAGATTTATACTGGAATGTTCATAGCAGCTTTATTTGTAATAGCCAAAGCCATTAACAACTCAAATGACCTTCAATGGGTCAATGGTTAAATGAACTGTGGTGCGATGGAAGACTACTCAGTGATAAAGAGGAACAAATTACCATTACACATAACTTGGATGAACCCCCAAAGCATCATGCTATGTGAAAGAAACTAGATCAAAGAGATACACACTGTATGTAGTAGAACACACACTGCAGAGTTTATGTCACATTTTAGAACAGGTAAAACCACAGCAGCAGAAGGTAGGCCAGTGCTGGCCAGGGGAAGGGGGACTGACTACAAAGGAGTCCTGGAAATGTACTATGTCACAGGAGGGGTGATGTTACATGGCTGTATGCTTTTGTCAATACTCATCAAACTGTCCATTTAAGAAGGCAAATTTTATTATATATAAGTTACATCTCAATTAAAAAATAATTCTATGTTTCAAAACCCATTTTTTGTGGCCAGTTGGTCAGAGATGTTATTTGGCCAACTGCAGCTCTTCAAGAAGCCTATCTGCATAACTGAAGTCTGAAGGCAGGTTAAGATTATAAGGATAAAGATATAACAGAGAACTGTCTCCAAATGATGCTTTTCCTAACACATCACTACCTCAACTTTCTTATGCTCAGGGAAACCCACACTGTTAATACTTACTTTGCACATTTCTTCCTGTACTGTCGTTCAATGCCTTCTGGTCTGCACAGAAAATGGAAGTTAAAAAAGATACGAACAAATCTCATAACCTACCAATCTCACTTGCTCATTTCTTCAAATGTTAAAAAGGCTTTTCAAAAGCTTTCCTTTCCTAGATCAGCTGTTGATTTACACATGTATTTATTTTAAAGCACTTCTTCCATCCACAGGCACCCTCCTGACAGAGGAGGCAGTGTGGTAGTAGTTATAGTCACAGAAGCAATCAGGTTCACAGTAACAATAACACCAACAATAACAACAGTGGTAATCACTTGTATAGCTTTTATTATGTACCAGGAGCTATTCTAAAGTGTACATGTATTAAACTCTTTAATCCTTACAACCACCCCATGAGGTAGGTCATGATATCATTCCCATTCTACAGACAAGGGTGAAGAAGCACAGAGCAGTTACACAGTCTGCCAAGGTCACAGAGCTAGGAAGTAGAATAGGTTGAACTCAAGCCCTAGGTTGAACTAAGGTGGTCAAGCTCACCAGCCCACACAACATTGCCTTAGATAATCAACTGGGAGGTAAAGACTCTTCCACTCATCCTGTTGCTTCATAGAAACCTGGGACTCATCTTTGTCTTCTCTTTACCTCATCTCCCACAATCTACTTCATCCACAAATCCTGTGGATTTTAGCTCCATAAAAGGTCTTGAACCTACTCGTCTCCACCCTCCTGCCACCATCTCAGCCCAGTCCACTAGTATCTCGTCCCCAGATTATTGTCCCAGCTACCCCCCCGTCTCCTCCCATCCCCTCCCTGTTTCAACTTTTTAAATAAGCACTATGTGCAGATGGTATAGAAAAGAGTATAAAGTGAAAGGTAAATATCCTCTCATCTTCCACGCACCAGTTCCCTCTCCCAGCCCCAGAGGCAAATACTGTTACTGGTTTCCTCCCTTCCTCCTAGAGTTGATGACACAGCAAAGTTTTCTCTTCCTTTTTAGACAAATGTAGCCCACCTGTTCACTTACAGTGAAACAGCCTCTCTGTTCACTTAAAATTACATCTTGGTTAAAAAAATATGTGATCCTTCCCAATCAGTTGATAAAGAATTGCCTCACTGTTTATAAAGGCTCCATTCTATCTATTTGTATGAATGAACCAAAATGTCTTACCTGCTGGGTAAATCCTCCGAGTGTGTTCACTTCAGATTCTGATAGCTAACAGCCAAATTACTCTGCACAGAAGCTGAACCACTGTATACCCCACCACCAACGTGAGACTTTCCATTTCCCTACAGTCTTACCAACACAGTGTGTTATTAAAATATATGACAGCCAATCTGGCACGGGAAAAATGAGATCTCAAAACTTGCATTTCTTTTTTTTTAAAGAGTGAAGTTAGGCATCTTTTCATATATTTAATAGACATTTGTATTTTCTTTTTTTGATGAAGAGTCAGTCTATTTTTGGCCTACTGAGTTGTCATTTTATTCTATTCTTATTGTTTTGTGTTGTGTTTTGACCAAGCTGTGCAGCATGTGGGATTTTATTTCCCCACCAGGGATCAAACCTGCACCCCTACAATGGAACCATGGAGTCTTAACCACTGGACCACCAGGGAAGTCCATCTCTTTATTTTATATTAAGGAAACTTGCAAATGTTAAGGGTTCTTGCAAATATTTCTTCTCCAGCTGGACATTTGTCTTTGACTTTTTCCCCCACGTGGAAATTTTAGATTTTTGTGTGATCAAATCAATCGTGTATATGATACTTAGTTAGGACTTCACCACTCTAAGTTCATATCTAAAATAAAAATTCTGAGCACTTATTCTAGAACCTGCTTCCATTGCTATCTCATTCTTAATCGTTCTCCAAAGAGAGTCAAGAGTGGCTTCCCAGGACAGCTAGAATAAAACACAAACTCCGCACCATGGCCTTCTAGGCACTGGCTGGGCAGAGAATCCGGCCCAGCCTCATCTCCTACTTTCCTCCCCGCTCACTGTGACCTCTCCACACCAGCCTTCCTCTGTTCTTGGAATAAACAAGTGCTTTCCCATCTCTGATCTTTCACACACACTCTTCTCTCTGCCTGGAATGCACTTCTCACCTGTTACATTCTTATCTTTTTTGGTGTCAGTTCAAATATCACCTAGTTATAACAGCCTTCCCTGAACACCTTTTCGAAGAGGTTCTCATGTGATCCTGGATGAGCCCTTTGTTTCATTCGTATGACTTTCCATAATCATAATTACTTTATTTTTTTGTCATCCCACTAGACTGTAAGGTCCATGAGATCAGAGATCAGCAGAGACCATGCCTGTCTGTCTCACACTCTATTCCCAGAGCTGAGCACGGTACTGCAATAAATACTGACTAAATGAATTCTTAGAAGAATTTAAGTTTAGCGAGGAAAATTATAACCACAGAGGTAAGTTCTTAGATGGAGGAAAGTGAACAGGGTGACGGGAACACAGAGGTGGCAGCACCAAATCTGTCTGAGGCAGTTATGAAAGGCTTCGTGAGCAGTCAGCAGTCCTGATAGAAAAATGGGATTTTAAACAGACGGGCAACTCTGTGCAAAAGGCAAAACAGCAGAGCATATTCAGAGAATTACAAATAGTCTAGTGTTCTTGGGACCTAAAAAAATCAAGGAGGTACTACTGATAAGACATAAAAAAAAAAGATTTTAAGATTATACTATGAATAACTATACACCAACAAACCAGATAATCTAGATGAAAAGGACATATTCCAGGAATGATACAATGACACAAACTACCAAAACTCACTGGAAAAATAAAATCTGGCTAGACTATGACAAGTATAAGGAGATTGATTTAGTGATCAAAAAACTTCGCACAAAGAAAAGCCCAGGACCAGTGGCTTCACTGAGGAATTCCTCCAAAAGTTCAAAGAATTAATACCAATGCTTCACAAACGTTTCGGAAGAGGAAGAAACACTTCCCAATTCCTCCTGTGAGACCAGTATTACCTGAACATCAGGCAAAACTATCACAAGAACAACAAAAACAACAAACTAGAGATCAACACTGCTTAAAATTATACAGACAGAAGTCCTTAAAAAAAAAAAAAAAGCAAAAACCGAATCAAGCAGCATATAAACGATTACACCACATGGCCAAGCAGAATTTATCCCAGGAATGCAAGATTGGTGCAACATACCAAAAAACCAATCAATGTAATACACTATAATAACAGAATAAAAGAGAAAAAACACATAGATCATCTTAGATGCAAAAAAAGCATTTGACAAAATTCAAAGCCCCTTCAATATGTTAGAAATAGAAGGCAACCTCCTCTACCTTATAAAAGGCATCTATGAAAAATTCCCATCTACTAAGCCACATACATGAACATCATATTCACTGGTAAACAACAAACCTTTCCTCTAAGATCAGCTGACAATTCCAATTACAACAGCATCAAAAAGAATACAATACTTAGGATTAAACTGAACAAAAGAAGTGCACAACCTGTGCACTGAAAACTACAAAACATCACTGAAAGAAATTAAAGAGCTAAGTAAATGGAATGACGTTCCATGTTCATGGACTGAACACTTAATGTTGTCAAAATGGCAATACTTTCCAATGAACCTACAACTTCAACATAATCCCTAGCAAAATCCCAGTTGGCTTTTTTTTGGCAGAAATTGACAAGCTGATCCTAAAATTCACATGGAATTATAAAGAATCCAGAATAGCCAAAAAACAATCTTGAAGAAGAACAAAGTTGGTAGACTCATACTTAATTTCAAAACTTAATACAAAGACACCATAATCAAGACAGGGTGGTAGTGGACGTGAAAGTGACAGGTTGCAGGGCACGTGATTAGGCAGACTGCCATATTTTCAGTAACCAGGGCTCCCACATTCAGCTGGCTAAAAAGGAAGGGTACGATCAGACTGAAATTTCGCCCTGGTTAGGAAGGGAGCATGCTCAAGTGGGCCCTTGAAAAGACTGTTCATGATTAGAGCAAGAACTACGTCAACCAAGGGGGAAGTCTACCATGCCTTGTTGGTAAACTCTGAGAACTCTGGCCCAACAGAGGCACTTGGCCAGAGACCACTGGCCTGGGCAATATCGGGCACTAAAGGCTGGCTCACTCCCAGGATCAGGCTGATTGGATTCCAGAGCTGCCACTGCAGTCTGGAGCCACCCAGTTTTCTGGCCTAGAGGTGAAGGCATCTGCCTTATAGTGCCACAGGAGCCTGTGGCTTAGTTGTGTTGTTAGATTACTGTCTGTATTAACTAATATAATACATGTAATAAATATTTTGATAATCCTAAAGATAGTCAGTTAATAATTTTCAAAATCAGAAACCCAAATAAAGGTTAACAGAGAGGAAAAGCACAAGAGAACCAATTTGCTTTAGATAGAGCATGTTATGTATAAATCTTCCTGGGGGGCCTTCTTTTGTGAATTTCATATGTTTTATAATCTGCACCCTCCATTTGTATTTTGTATATAACCATTTTCCTCTTCAACTGCATAATTCTACCCTGATTTGGCACTGAATGTTGCCTAGCAATAGTTTCTAACTCTTTTCATCAGTGTGGGCTGATAACAGCTCGGTTTCTTAAATACACATAGCTAGATGTCAGCTGGTAGTTTTTTCTGGTTCAACACTAGAATATAAGCTCTGTAAGGGCAGGGTTCTTTGCTTGTTTACTCGATGTAGTGTATTGCCTATAGATAAAATCCAAACTTGTCTACTTTAGCATTTTATTCTGTCCCTACTCCAGGCTCCACGAATCCTTTCTGGTAAGGTAACCTGGGCTCTAGCCACAAGGGACTACTTAAATTTCCCAAGCACACTGTATTCGATACTTTTAATGCTTCTATAGTCCTTCCGCCTGGAATGTTCCTGATCTACTTGATGAAATCCTAGTTCAAGGCCAAACACAAATGCCACCACCTTTTGGTGTCTTTCCTGACCACCAGACAGGCAAGATGACCTGCTCCTGTCTGTTTTCCCAGAGCCTTCTGTTCACACCAGTATTTTATCATATCACAATAGGTAGTCCATTCCCTTGTTGAGTCATGAGCTCTTTAATGGTAAGGACGGTGCCTTACTCATCTTTGCAGATCCAGTCATTAACGCAGTGTGCCCTGGTGTGCTCCAACAGATTACAAGTTGAATAAGCTCATTTTACTTGCAAAACCCCCAAATTACAGCTATCAAGTGACAACAGAATCACATTTCACCATTTCAGCAAAGCACAATAAAAACATGTGCACAATAGAAACATGGCTGTATTAACAGAAGTTGAGAACCACCACAAATGTCAAAGCATTGGGCCCCAAATACATGACCTGTTTGATACTAGATGCGGTATTTATACTTCTCAGAACTAGACCCCAACACAAGCAGAAAATCCTAGACAGAACATCAACGTCTTACCTCCGAAGATATATAGTCTCCTCGTCTTCGGTGTTACAAAACTTGTGGGCGTGTTTGGCACCATCAATCACACGGGACCGGTCCCGGGGCCTCATGGGCAACTTCTCTAACTGACAGTCTAAAGGAATGAAGAAAGATTTGGTCACAAGAGTCACTGAAAAATACCCTGAGGCAATCAAAACTTTTCGGGGGGGGGGCGCTTTGCACTGTAATTTTTACTAAAATTATCACATTTATTGAAGGCTATTATTAAATTTTCCAACAAAAAATGACTTGGTGTTAGGAGACCTGGATTTAGCTCCAGCTGTGTTACTGGTGATCTTCGGCAAACCACTTCCTCTTTGGGAGTCTTTCCCCTTATTTGATTATATTACCTCAAAAGTCCTTCCCAGCACTGCCTTTCAAGTTTTCTATGACTCTTTCTATGCCTGGTACACATGCTTAGGAAGGGAGGGGCTTGGACTAGAGTGGTAGAAATGGAGATGGTAAGTAGTAGTCAGATTCTGGACAGCTTTTCAAGGAAGCACCTGAAGAATGTACTGATGGGCTGAATGCAGAAGTCAAGAAAGATTCTGAGATACTGGGCTAGGGTTAGGGTTTCAAGAAAGACGGACTGATCATCTCTGTAAAACGCTACTGAGAGGGGGATTTAAATGGGCATTGATAACAGCATTGAAACAGGTAACACGTTCGTTAGTAACTTTGACAAATAACGTTTATATGGTTAGGTGAAAAAGTGAGGGCAAGAAGGAATGGGAAATGAGGATGCAGAGACAGCCCACAGACGCAATTCTTTTTAGAAATTTTGCTGTAAAAAAAGCAAAGAAATAAGGTTATAGCTCGAGCAAAATGTAGGCTCAATGGGGAAGAGTTCTTTTCACTTGATAAAAGCTATTACAAAATCCTTGTACAGGGCAGAAAGGTCACAAAGTTTCTAGAGGCAGAGAGGGAAAACAGGGAGTATATTTTTTCTAAAGAAGGAATTTCCTTTTGAAGGCGGTCTGCATACAGAATTACAAGATGAAGCACAATACAGAAAAGCTCCCTGGAGTGAGGCGGCGATGGGTACGGAGGATTTTAATGGAGGGGAAAATCTTCAAAGAGACGCGGCTCTCAGATCACAGCGAGGGGAAATCCGCCCTCGAGAACCCGAAGTTGCACTCCTTGCAGAATACTCACCCAGCACCAGGACCATCTGGCCGCACAAACAGTAGTAGACGTGAAGGGGCTTCTCGCCGTCGTCATATTCCTCCCGGTCCCGGGTGTCAGAGCAGACGACGGACCGGGACACTACCTTAGGCATACTTCAGGGCGGCAGCCAGAAAACGCTAAGCCAAAATTAAGGGTCGCGCAAAAGTGACGTCACACACGCGTCGCGGCTCTCTCCAACGGGAAGTTGGTCACGTGTCAACAGTGGTCACGTGAACTCCCGGGCCGTCCCATTAGTCTAAGATGCACGGGGGGGATCCCTGGTGTCTGCCAGAACCTCCTTTGCCTTGGCCTAAGTTCTGGGGGACTGCTTTACTTGGGACACTCTTAATCATTTAAATTATTCATTTATATTACTATACACATTACATATGTATATACATATATGTAACTAGAAATAAAAAAGGGCTATTTACACTTTATATGCATAATACAGATTTTAAATGTGCCTCTAAATGTGATTTGATTGGCCATCTAAAGGAGATCAGTTCTGGGTGTTCATTGGAGGGACTGATGTTGAAGCTGAGACTCCAATACTTTGGCCACCTGATGCGGAGAGCTGACTCATTTGAAAAGACCCTGATGCTGGGAAAGATTGAGGGCAGGAGAAGGGGACGACAGAGGATGAGATGGCTGGATGGCATCACCAATTCAATGGACATGGGTTTGGGTGGACTCCGGGAGTTGGTGCTGGACAGGGAGGCCTGGTGTGCTGCGGTTCATGGGGTCACAAAGAGTTGGACACGACTGAGCAACTGAACTCAACTGACTGATTCAGGATGAGTACCTAACGAAGTCGAGGAATCTTAGAACTTGAAATCTGGTTCACATAACATATACTTCACCCTTTCAAAGTGCATAATTCAGTGGGTTTTAGTATATTCACGAAGTTTTGCAACTATCACCACTACCTAATATTTTCATCATTCCCCAGAAGAAATCCCTTAGCTGGCACTCTTTCCACCTCTTTCCCAGCCCCTGGCAACCACTAATCTAGCTTTCTGTCTCTCTGGATTTGCCTCTTCTGGAAATTTATAATGAATGAAATCATACAATACGTGGCTGTTGGTATCAGGTTTCTTTCAGTTTTGTTTCCAAAGGTCATCCATGTTGTACCATGAATCAATTAGTTAAAATAATCACTAAAAAAGAACCTCATTCATTTTTTTTTTGAACCTCATTCATTTTTATGACTGGATAATATTCTGTTGTATGGATATACCACATTGTGTATCTTCATTCATTAGTTGGTGGACAATTGTGTTATTTCCACTTTTGTAATCTAATGAGTACAGCAGTGCTACCATGAACAGTGGTGAACAGGTTTTTGTAAGAACATATGTTATACTTTTATGATTTGTGAGGGCATATGTTCTCTCAGATGTTTACTAAGGAGTGGAATTGCTGGGTTATATGATAATCTTATGTTTAACTTTTTGAGGAACTCCTAAGAATGTTACCCAAAGCAGGTTTATTATTTTATATTTACCACCAGCAGTGTATGTGGGGTTATGATTTCTTCATGTCCTCACCAATAATCTTTTTTTTTAATTATAGCCATCCTAGTGAGTGTGTGGTGGTATCTTATTGCCATTTTGATTTGCCTTTCTCTGATGGCTAATGATACTGAGCACCTTTGCATATACTTTTTTTTAAGATTTAAATATAGTATTGGGAGAAATGCCTACTCCGATCCTTGCCCATTTTTAATTGGGCTATTTATTACTGTATTGTTGAATCATGAGACTTCATTATATATTTTTGGATACTCTATGCTAATCAGGTGATTTGCAAATAGAGACATCTGAATGATCCCTTTTGCCACAGGTTTAGGGAACATCTTCCCACCCTTCCTTCCTCAACCCAGAAACTCTCCCAGAATGCTCTTTGTGGAGGACCAGAACCTGGGGCCACCCAGAATAAGGACATTTAGACAGCTTACATTGGATCATTTCAAATGATGACACCAAAATAGTGGATTTTTAACAGAGAACTTACTGAAGAAAGCAGGAGCTGGTGACCAGAAAATTGACAGAGTAGCTGGAAGAAGGGTAGTGTTCTAGATATACAAGATGTAAACCAATGGGAATTTAAAGCCATCTGCTAGCCTTCAAATGGACCTGAGTTAAAGCATAAAAGAAGTATCAAGTCTTTAAGGCTCACAGCATTTTCTCCTTAGGTCTTAGTGCAATGTCATCCCTATAAGTCTATGTTATTTAGTATTTCTTTATCTTCTACTGTGTGCAGGCAATGTGCTTAATAATACATACTGGTTGCATAGTGATCAGTTATAAATAGTCTCCCTCCCTCATGTGGCTTAGTCTAGTTCAGGGATGGGCAAAGGGCTAGAGAGTAAATAATTTAGGCTTTGAAAGCCAACAGGCAAAATCAAGAACATTATGTAGGTATTTATATCACTAGAGAAAACAAATTTTCACAAATGTTTTATCAATGGAATTCAAAATATAATAATTGAGTATAATTTGTCATAATACAGATCTACTAGTGAGAGGAATGACATTCTTTTATGAAGAGGATAATATTTCACTTAATTAGCATTCAAAGTGAGTGTTTCCTATTATCAAAATCAGTTACACTTTTTTTTTTTTTTGGCCACATCTCGCAGCATGTGAGATCTCAGCTTCCAACCAGGGATGGAACTCATGCCCCCTGCAATGCAAGTGCAGAGTCCTAACTACTGGACCACTGGGGAATTCCCTTTTATTTTTTTAATACATTTTTAAAGGTTTATAAATTGTTTCAATTTGTCAAGATTGCTAAGAATCTCATTTTTAATCTGTAATAAAAACTTACAACTTGATTTTTTCAAAAGAATCGACAAATTGCAAGCAACTGTTAATAAAGGTCTTAATAAAAAATCAGCTACAGATATTTATCTGTTAATGCTTATCTGTAGTAATGAGATTTTATGTATTTCATCTTTGAGAAAAATCTTAACACAGATAAGTACTGCCACATACTAATATCAATCCACAAGCATCTGAGTTTTAATTGAGCATATTCATCTCTTGGGGCTTCCCTGGTAGCTCAGCGGTAAAGAATCCGCCTGAAATGCAAGAGATGCAGGTTTAATCTCTGGATTGAGAAGATCCCCTGGAGAAGGAAATGTCAGCCCACTCCAGTATTCTTGCCTGGGAAATCCCATGGACAGAGGAGCTTGCTGGGCTACAGTCCTTGGGGTTGCAAAAGAGTCGAATGCAACTTAGCGACTAAACAACAATTGATCTCTTAGATAGCACTTACAGAATTCTATCAGATTCTTCTATTGACATTTGTGTTTTAGCATATTCTTACATTGCAGAATGATCACTTCCAATTGATGTTTAAGTGGGAGTTTCTCAATCACACAGTTAAACTGCTTTTGAAATACAGAAATTGCCTTTGCACTCACATCAGGGTCCATAAAACACCATGGGTTTTATGCTCAGAAAATATATCCACAGAAAATTCGTGTGGGAATGCAAATCTAGTCTGTTTTAACTTTTAACAGCACAGGAAGTGATTAAGTAACTAGACATTACTTGTGGTTCAAAAGTGTCAGTTGTCATTGAAATGATTTCACTGCAGCATAAATGTCACATGTAAGAAGCATTTTTGCTTTGTAATTTTAGGTTAAATTTATTAAGTAACATTATTAAGTCTCCAGCAAAAGCTAATTCCATTCAGTATTCAATAATAGTGGCTAAGGGTGGTTCTTCTGGCTCAGAAAAATTTCCCAATTCCAGCCATGAGCTATAAAAATACAAAAACAAACAGATGAAACAACAACGACAAAAAACCCTTACAATCGCTAAGCTGTTGAGCTGCTGTTGGTGGGTCAAGTTAGAATATTCAGCCTCTATATCTGACAAAAATTCATGAAATTGACAATATTTAGTCCACGAGAGTGAATGAAGTTCACTGTTGACACAAATGGTTGAGTAACACAAGATAGACTAAAATATTTTCCTGTGAAGTACCTATTGTTCAGTAAGATAACAAATGACTATAGGATTTAAACAACTTCCATTTTTGCAAGTTTTGTACATTTGCCCAACTAAGCCTTTTTCTCCTTCATACATATTCGAAATACATCTTAGCAGATTCTACTTCAGGTTGTATTGAACTAGTGCTTTCCTGACTTTTTTGAAAATATTCTCATCTGCAGTCATCTACAAGGCTATCTGTATTCTTGGGCTTCCCTTGTGGCTCAGCTGGTAAACAATCTGCCTGCAATACTGGAGTCCTGGGTTCAATCCCCAGATTGGGAAGATCCCTTGGAGAAGGGAAAGGCTACCCACTTCAGTATTCTGGCCTAGAGAATTCCATGGACTGTATAGTCCATGAGGTTGCAAAGAGTCGGACACAACGAGCGACTTTCACAGGCTATCCGTACAGGCCAATTCTTCCATCATTTTAAACTCAGCATTGACCCTCTGAGTAAATAACAACAATTGAGGAGTAATGTTAAGATCTGTCAACTTATCAAGAACCAAGGGAAAACACTTGAAACCATTTGCCCTGTTTTTTAAAACTTACTATTGGTGTTGCTTCCAATGTCCTCAACCTCTGAGCCACTGTTCTTGCTGAAAGCCTAAAATAAACTTTAAAAAGTTTATTTTCCCTGGACACATTTCTTTGGCTTTTGCAATCAAACACAATTTAATTAACTCACCACCAGTAAGTAGATGGTTTTCTTTGCTTGGCTAACAATCGAACCACTCAGAAACTTACTTTGGCAGCAACCTCGTTTTCATTTTTCACTTTTGTGAAGAATTCTGCTATGATAAGATATTCTATTTTAAACTTTGTAATTTGCCTAACCGTTGCTTTCCTGTGAACTGGGAACATGGTGATGAGTACTTAGTTTTGTAATGTCGAGGTATATTGTATTCTTTTAGCCATGCTATAGCATCACTGTGTAATAAACACAGTGTTTTGACATCTACATTGATGACCAAGTCATCTACACTCTGCCATGCCTTGAAAGCGCAACATTTGAAATCCACTTTCTTATTTTCTTGTTTTGACATGCTAGGCATGCAGTTGTAATTTTTTTTAATGCCGAAACATGGTGAAAGAAGTGGTTCCCAAAACACTGTTGGATTACAACCATGTCACTGTGATTTGTAGTGGACTGACCAACAGTGGGAAGTGGTGAGGGCACCACACACACTTTCTGTCACAGCTCCTCAACTCTTTCATTGCAGCACAAAAGCAACCATAGTGAAACTTAATTTATGGACATTGACATTTGAACTTCAAATCATCTTTATGTGTCATGAAATATGATTAAATACTATCCTCTGTCCATGGGATTTTTCAGGCATTGCTAACACATGCATGCATGCTCAGTCGCTCAGTCATGTCTGACTTTTTGTGACCCCATGGACTTTAGCCCACCAGGCTCCTCTGTCCATGGGATTTTTCAGGCAAGAATACTGTAGTGGGCTGCCATTTCCTCCTGTAGAGGATCTTCCCAACTCAGGGATCGAACCTGCGTCTCCTGCATTGCAGGCAGATTCTTTACCCCTGAGCCATCAGGGAAGCCCACATCACTGACAAACTTGTCTTTAAATTGAAAAGGACTTCTAGTTTCTTGACTTCTGTTCTTGGGAGGGAAGAGGGGATGCTTGCCTGTGAAGAAGGTATTTCTTCAAGATATCAAGGTGGTAAGGAGGGTGGAAGGAAGGCTTGGCCGGCTCTGCTGTAGTTAGTACATTCCAGTCCTATAACCGTCTATGCCAGAGAACGATCTTCTGTGTGCTGCTTGCTATGACAACCCTGCTTCTGATGAGGAATGTGGGGGTACAGTATTCCTGCAATGCAATTCCACTGTGCAGTCAGGCAATGCTCTCCCCATACCCTGGTGCCCTGGGGCTCCCAGAGAGCTGCTCCTTAGCTATACAGCAAAGGAGTTTCAGAAAACAGACAAGCCCACAACACACTCACATGCATCTCTAGCCTTCTATGAGTTTCAGACATTTATACCCAGTCCCTTATATTCAGAAACCTCCCAGACCTCACCTCCTCTCCAGTATACTATATACCATTTCTCAGTGGGATGTTTTCAGTACATCTCTCTCAGGCTCAAACACCTATAAAAGCTGCCTCGCAAGCCTGAATTCCTCATCCTCATATTTGAGGGCATTTAATCAACTTCTGTCATCCTCACTTTTCCAAGTCAAGGCCTTGTCAGTCTGCATTAGCCTCTCTAATCTGCCCACTATCCCCAGATCCTGGTTAAGCTCCATGTCCACTTTTGTGCTGTTTAGGAACTACCTGTGTTCTTCCCTCCCTAGCCCTGCTTTCATCTTTTCTGAAGCAACACTGAAATAAACCCATTTCAGCAAGCTTGCTCTAACCCCACCAGATTGATGATTCCCCTGCTGTACAGATTCTTCAGCATCTGTGGAGTCACTTGTTTCTGCTCTGCAATTTGCTGCTGCTCTGGAGGCAGAATTCTAAGATGCCACCCCCTTCCTCAAGATTTCTGGTCACTTCTTCGAGCTATTCAGTCAAATAGTAATCTGAGTTCTGCTATCAGGCAATTTTGCAGATGTAATTAAGGTGCCAAATGAGATGATTTTAAGATCGGGAGACTATCTGGGGTGGGCTTAACCTAATCAGATAAGGCCTTAAAGTGAGCTGGGCTCTTCCTAAAGAAAGAGATTCAAATTGTGAGAGGAAAAGAAATACATTTTTTAAAAGTGTGACAGGGATTTGATGGGAGAGAAATTCTCTGCTGCTGGATCTGAAGATGGAGTAGACCACATGGCAAGGAGTGTAGGTAACTTCTA
The DNA here is from genome assembly GCF_032405125.1 of Capricornis sumatraensis. Classification (NCBI taxonomy): domain Eukaryota; kingdom Metazoa; phylum Chordata; class Mammalia; order Artiodactyla; family Bovidae; genus Capricornis; species Capricornis sumatraensis. The sequence goes on from NC_091092.1 coordinate 27,444,832, forward strand.
GGAACTGAGACTGGTCCCTGGCTGGCAGCCAATAAGGAAATGGGGCCTTCAGTCTTGCAACCACAGGAACTGAAGTTGGCTAACAGCTTGTGGCAATTTGTTAAACATCAATAGAAAACTAATGCACTTGCTTTCATAAATCTTGCTTTTGTTGATTCCATATGTGTGTATTAGTAGACAGCAAGCTCCTAGATGAGAGGAAAAGGAAGTTTGTAAATTTATTTTTGTATCCCCTTCCCACCACAGCCATAATGTGATGGTATATTAGGGAGATTTGCTTTAACTGATATATTAGAATTAATGGGAGATATAAATCCTTGGCCATGAGAGTACCTGTTATAAAGCAGCAGCTAGAATCATTACCATTGTCAAGTGCCTCCTGTCTCCCATTTTAGAAACAAATTCCTGCACATCTGATATCTTCTGGACATCTTCAGGTAGATGTCTCACTAGTCCCATGAACTCAGCAAGTCCCCAAATTTTCTCTCCCCAAACTGCCCTTCCCCTCTTTTCCCTAATTCAGGTAATGGTACTTCAAACTCCCAATTATCTTGGGGGTTAGAACTTGAGCCATTGTTTAGCTACACTGCACTTGGAGGCTTGTGGGGATCTTAATTCTGGGACCAGGGGTTGACCGGTGTCCCCTGCATTGGAAGCACAGAGCCCTAGCCCATGAACCACCAGGGAAGTCCCCAGAACTTGAGCCTCCATAGACTCCTTCCTCTCTCTTGTCCCCACGTTCTGTTGGCAAGTCCTGTCCGTTTTTATTGTCATTGCCTGGTTCACTACCTCTCACCTGGAATACTTCAAGAGTCTTCTAATTGCTGTCCTGGGACCCGTCTCCAACGAGTACAGCTCTGATCATGTTGCCTTTCTGCTCAACTTCCAAGGAAGCCATCAGCTTGGCATTTAAAACTCTCCCTGAGTGAACCTAGACCTACTTTTCTCATATTTCCAAAAAATTCTTAAATGAGTATTTTGCCTACCTTCTATGTTATTTGGAGTTGACCTTTTGAAAAAACATTCTTTAAAACTGTTATTGCTTTTGCAGGTCCACATACTAACTGTGACTCTTCCCTGCAACCTACAGCTTTTTCACGTGCATCTTACCGTTCCTTTTACTTCAGACTCACTGCTCTTCCAATTCTCTGCAATCGGATATTCTCATACCCTTGGACTCTTCTGAACATATAGTAGCCACTTGGCTTGTTGAACTGTCAAGGGGAAATGTGGTTCCAGAGCCAAATTGTGAGTGCCCAAAGCTAAAGCCTCATTCTGCTTGCCTCCAGCTCTCATTCCCTCCCCCAGGACACACATCACCATTTCATTCTGCTTTGGGGGTGATCATCGGCCTAAATGTTGGGGCCCGTACATTCATCCCATAGAGAAGGGACCCTCGACCTCACCATCGAGGTCGATTTACTCTTTGGATGTTCAGTGATTTTGACCAGTCACACAGCTTCCTCCCCAGTTTCCCGTGTCCGTAGGAGGTGTACCCCCTAGATTTCCGGCTTTAGGAGAACTGGTTTCGCCTTCATCCACTCTGTCTTCATTGAGATTGAGACTTCATCCTTCTCCCCCTCAGCCACTGTGCGCACTTTAATAAGTGATCTGATCTCAAAAAAAAAAAAAAAAAGAAGAAGAAGAAGAAGAAGAAAAAGGAAAAGTAGAAAAAAAGCTTCCCATGGTTCGTCTTAGAATTGGCAAGTGAAGGTGGACCGATTCCACCACCCGATCCTATTGAGTTCCCGGCAATTACATGAGGCCCCCAGCTTGCTTCTCACCCTCGCTCCCCCCGTCCCTCAGGGGTTTAATGACCTAAGCAACTTTCCTCCCTCCCCCACCCCTGTCCCGTCTTGGTACGGTCTGTCCGGCGTTTGGCGTTCCACCCCCGTCGTTTCCTTCCAGGTTGGTTCAGCCCCGGTCTACTCCGGGGTGGTGCTAAGCCGGCGCCAGATCGACCCTCGACTTAGGAGAGGCAGTGCGGTTCCTCTAGGCGCTACTCCGTTGGTTCCTCCGGTTTCTTCAGCCTCCTCACCACCCGCGGGGACCCGAGAGCTCGGTGTATGCCCCACCCCTGACCCCGCTAGAGACATGTCCACCCCGGCTCGGCGGCGTCTCATGAGGGACTTCAAGAGGTAACCCGCCCGGGACTCTAGGGGCCGGGGGCTGCCGCCGGGGTACAGGGCGGGGCCGGCAGCGGGCCGGGCGGGCGGCGGGTTCAGGATAGCGGGAGGTTCCTGTGGTGTTTCCCTGTAGGTTACAGGAGGATCCTCCTGCCGGAGTCAGCGGGGCTCCGTCCGAGAACAACATCATGGTTTGGAACGCGGTCATTTTTGGGTGAGTCTGCGTTCCGGATGGTGGTGAGGGCCGGGGGACCCGTGTGCCCGCTGGGACCCACCCGGTGCGGAGGCGGGGACTGAGAGAGAAGGTTTGGGGCTCGTTGGGCCTAGGCGCTTCCCCGGAGCCTGTGCCTCGATTAGCTCGGTTCGCGCTGCCAGGGGAACCGTTTGGGGTTCGGAGGGGGGCGGGGCGGGGAGCGGTGGCGCTTCGGCCTGCCTGGGGTTTCTGAGCCCCAAAGCTCTATTGGTCGTGGCTTTGCAACCCGGGAAGCGGTGGTTTACCAGAGGTGGGGCGAACAGATGAACCAGGGAGAGAGGAGCCCCTGATGCGGGAACTGACTTGTTTCTCTCTGTGTTGTAGGCCTGAAGGGACCCCGTTTGAGGATGGTAAGAGAGTTTCTTTACCCACCTTTTGGGACCCTGATCTTCTGGGGGAAAGGGTTTCCCAGTCAGCCTGGAAGTGCCTCCTACTTAATAACCCGCTTCTCCCTAGCCTCTGCCTGCTAAAGACTTGAGAGGAGTCCAGTCTGTGGCAGGTTGTTCTGGCTATTGTCCGCTTGACTAGAACTGCTGCTTAAAAAAAATCTGAGTAAGGCAGTCACTTTTTTAAAAGGAGCATAATACCACGGATGTTAAGGGTTTGTGAGGTTTGGGTTGTGATCTTGCTAAATTCAGGACCACCACCCCCTCCATCAGGATACTGAGTTAGGATCAACCCAACCACTTGCTGATCAACTCGGAGACCCCAGGGACTGTCTGGTTCAGAATTCTGTCACAAGGGTGGGAACTGTGTTCATCAGGTGCCTCATGTGTGGTGTTGGATGTTGAATGGATGCAGGAATCCCTTGCACACAACTGTCTGGTTTCTATAATCTGACATTGAGTGCTTTTCAGCCTCACTGCTTTAAAGTGGTCTTTAATGGCACCTTCAATAGCCAGTTCCTTGTTTCTTATTTTTAAATGAGTTTTCAGCGTGTGCTTTTATCAAGACTTTATGATCAGTAATCTCAAGGCAGTTTCACAATTGAGGGGAGCCTTAAAGTACTCTCTTACCAGTGTCCAACCTACTTCAAGATACTACACGTACTTATAGGTACATGATTTTTAGGTTTAGGTTTGACTTTTAAAAACACACTAAGTTGCTTTTTAAGGACTTTTTAAAGCTTCTTGTTTTGATATAATTATAGATTTGTGTGGAATTGTAATGAATAATAATACAGAGAGACCTTGTGTACCCTTCACCTGTTCCCCCCTCTCCCTTGGTAACATCTTGAATGACTATGCACAACCAGGAAATTGACATTGATATAGTTTTATGTGCACTCAAGTGTGTGTGTATGTGTGTGTATAGTTAATTGCTTTTGAAAGCTTAATGCATTTAAAAAGATGATTAAAAGTATTTGAACTACTGATTGACATCTTTAATATTTGAGGTATTTTTAAACAGAAAAGGGTCTTTCTGTTATTTATTTTCTTCTCAATGCCTTATATTCCTTTGGTCATATAGCCTTTGAGAGAAATCTGTACACATATGCACACACATATGCATACACCTCCATTTGAGTAGTTCTACAAACTACTCAGTACAAGCAAAGTTGCCAAGTCAGATTGCCTTTGGATGTTACCAACCACAGCATGTTGTGAGGTAAATGAATACAAACCAATTCTAGGATTCGTCTCAAACACTCAGATTTCCCTAGCAGATTGTAAACAGTAATCTAGATGGTTTGTTTCTTCTCTGCCTTCACCTCCTGGGTAAATATCACTGTTCTTCAGTGCTTTGATAAAAAGAAATGACAGCAAGGGAGTGTGATCCTGAAGGCATACTACTTTGGTGCGTGAGGTAAATCATTTGACTGATCCTGATCCATAGCAGAAGCTAGCTAGGCTTAGTTTTCCTCCATTAGATCGGTTGCTGGTTCTTCATACTTAAGCTTAATGTGCAGATTAGCTGTGTATTTGCTTTAGCTCCAGCAAAGCAAATTATTTTCATTGGCTTCTTTTTTCCTCCTGATTTTATTCGGACTGCTTTATGCTGGGCACAACTTTATTAATAGTACATCGCTTTGCTAGGGGTTGGCAACTTAAATATTTCAAGGGTGCTTCTCTCGCTTTAAGTGGTATGAATTGGAAAAGTACTTATGGAATCCATTATCTACCTGGACCTTCCCCCTTGACATTACTGGTTCTATTTTTGATGATGTGTCTCTCCACCCTGACATTACTGAAAGGAATTACTCAGGCTGAATGACAGTACCCTTTTCTGATTCATTCTTTTGAGCAGTCTGCTATCCATGAATGCTTCCTCAGGTGTCTCAAACACTAACCAAGGTTACAAGAATTTTTTTGACCATTTAAAAATACCTGTTATTTATAGCTAGGAAATTTACTGGAAAGGCCCGATTAGGAACAAGTGGCATAGTTGATTTTGCTGTTGTCAATGTATGATATAAATCAACAGCTTCAGAACTACTTTTGCTAATTCCTTGTAACTATCTGGAGCAGACGTTTCCAGAACAGTTGCTGCTGCTATCACTTCAGTCGTATCCGACTCTGTGTAACCCCATAGATGGCAGCCTACCAGGCTCCCCCGTCCCTGGGATTCTCCAGGCAAGAACACTGGAGTGGGTTGCCATTTCCTTCTCCAATGCATGAAAGTGAAAAGTGAAAGTGAAGTTGCTCAGTCGTGTCCTACCCTCAGCGACCCCATGGACTGCAGCCTTCCAGGCTCCTCCGTCCATGGGATTTTCCAGGTAAGAGTACTGGAGTGGGGTGCCATTGCCTTCTCCGTCCAGAACAGCTAGGTCCTAGTTAAAGAGCTGAACTCTTAAAAATAGGAACTCTTCAAGGTATTTTGATTTAACTTCACACACTTGAAGTAAGAGGGCTATGTTCCCAAGGGCTTACACTACCAAACAAAACATTGGGTGTAAATTCATCCTTATAAAATATCTTGGCATGTATGCTGAATATGAAGGTTAAGAAACAATATATTCTCCACCACGTCATCTGAAAATTGTTAATAGAAACAGTAAGATACTAGTATTTGATTTTTACAGTGGATGTATTCTTAAGAATTTGGTGTCTTTTTTTTAATGAATCACTTAAAAGTCCACAAGGGGTGTTCTTAAGGTACATAAATCCTGTAATGAAGGTTGGTTATTATCTTATAAGTCAGACTTTTTCAGTCATCAAAAAAAATTAAGTATATGTGCTTTGCTTCCTCCTCAAGGGTCACAAACTGGTGGTTAAATGGCAAAAAACACCTACAGAGGTGCTTTCTTTGGCCAGTACAATATTTTCAAAAGTTGAATTTGTGACTATTTTTAGGCAGAACATTCACTAGCCAAATCACTCCCTATTGCTCTACACTAGCCGTTTAACACATTTATGTAATTGTCCAGGTCCTCAGGTATAGATGGATTAATTCCTAGTTTCCTTACAATGTTGTGGCCTCCTCAGGAAGATAAAAAATCAGTACAGATTGTGTACAACAATGGTGAGGCTTAAGTTTTCAATTATTTTAAAGCCTAGCCTCCTAAATATTCAGAGGATAAGCTTAGGCTCAATTGCATAACATTAATTCTAGGATTTTAAATATTCTTAATGTTCATTTTGGATCTCAGAAATTGCATTGAAAGTTGTACTGAAGAGGTTCTTATTGTTTAATGCAGCTAAAAGTATGAAGAAAGAAAGAAAGAAAAAGTAGCTCAGTCGTGTGTGACTCTTTGCAACCCCATGGACTGTAGCCCACCAGGCTCCTCCGTCCATGGGATTCTCCAGGCAGGAATACTGGAGTGGGTTGCCATTTCCTTCTCCAGGGGATCTTCCTGACCCAGAGATCGAACCTGGGTCTCCCACGTTGCAGGCAGACACTTTAATCTCTGAGCCACCAGGGAAGCCCTAAAAGTATGAAACATACCTTTAAATGTGTACTTTGAGTAAGATGTGGGTAAGTCCTACTAATTTATATTCGTATTGACATAAGCAGGTGGTTTCACTTCTCAAGATATCAAGTAAGCTGTTCTAAAAGACTTGATTAACTTCTTGGGTAGCTAGGTAACCACCTTGTTGAACTTCTCAGCAAGCAGTAGGCAGAAAGCGCAAGTCAAGGGTTTTGCGAACCACCAGCGTACGTTCTCAACTTGCGTTTCACTGTGAGTGTTTGATGTAGGTCAGAAAGAAAGTACTGTCTAGTATTTGAATTCATTAATTGTATTTTTCTTCCTGATAATAGTTTGGATTTTGGGGTTTTGCCTACTTCAACTGGGTCTAGAGATGTGAAACTGTAGAATTATTGTAACTAAAGTATTTATGAAGCACTTGTTTTATATCACTGTTCATCTTTCTCTCTTTCAAACCTCACAACAATGTTATGTAGTGGGTATTATTATTAACCCATGGGTTAATAATACAGATGAGGAACTTGAGGTATAGTCAAGTTAAGCAGCTTCCCCCAAGGTTTCATAATGAGCAAGTCGCAAAGCAAGGCTTTGAACCCAGATCTGAGTGCAAAGCTTCTGCTTTGCCCTACTATTTATACTTATGCTTGCCTTCTGTGTGGCTTTACCACCTTTAAGTACCATATTTAATGATCATTTTAATTTAAAGTACCTGGGAGCTCTGCATAGTATTAAATCTGCCCAATTTTAGAGCAATTTCTTGATGATAAATCTCCAAGCTATAATTTAAGTGTATATCAACACTGAGCCAAATGTGTTTATACTTGAGATACATAAGGAAGCTCAAAGTTTTGAACTAACACTCATTCCTGCTTTTTCTTGCATATTGTAATATTAGTAGAACTGAAAAAGAAAGAACTATGCTTTCTCCCTCAAAAATAGGAAGAGTTATGACCAGGTGGTGATAAAGGTGAGGTGTGTTCTGATGGACTATAGCATGTTTATCCATTTCCAAATACTATACTGTTTGTCCTTCGGAGAAGGCAATGGCACCCCACTCCAGTACTCCTGCCTGGAAAATCCCATGAATGGAGGAGCCTGGAAGGCTGTAGTCCATGGGGTCGCTGAGGGTCGGACACAACAGAGCAGCTTCACTTTCACTTTTCACTTTCATGCATTGGAGAAGGAAATGGCAACCCACTCCAGTGTTCTTGCCTGGAGAATCCCAGGGACGGGGGAGCCTGGTGGGCTGCCGACTATGGGGTCGCACAGAGTCGGACACGACTGAAGTGACTTAGCAGCAGCATACTGTTTGTCCTTAGTTATAATTCATAGTAGCTTTAGATCTGACTTTAAATTTTAGGGAGTAAAAATAGTTTGAGGAGTATGTCTCCGTATGTTGCGTTTTACATTATGCTGAAACTTTGGGACGCATGTTCATACCAAGGGCACTTTTGTTAGCAAATTGTTTACTGTCAGTTTGCTGGTAGAAAACACACATTTTGGTATTGTTATATGTAACATCTAGGAGTAAAATGACTGTGATCTTTTTTCTTAAGTGGAAAGGTGGAATGGAAGCAAGGAAGAAATAAATTGCTAACTCTGAAGGAACCAGTAACACATTATAATCTTATCTGAAATGTGGTCTATTGTATTAGAATAAGTAATGTATTAAATGGATCAGAGTAATATAGTGGAACATGCATCAACTTATACCAGATAGTAACTGATTCCTTAAGATTACTTGAAGAAATTTCAGTCAGGAAAAAACAGTTGCCCAGTTGTTTTCTTGAATTTATTAAAACCAATTAAAAATAACTTCTTGAAGGAAATAATCTCCCCAAATCACAACTTCCAACAATTCTTTTTTGTTTTTAGCTGTGCCTCATGGCATGTAGGATCTTAGTTCCCCAGCCAGGGAATGAACCCACATCCCCTGCTCCCCTGCAGTGGAAGTGTGGAGTCTTAATCACTGGACGGCCAGGGAAGTCCCCCAACAATTCTTGAATTAGATCCAGCTTGTCCATTTCTTATAAGTTTCTAACCTAGTATGTTTTAGGGCCTCCCATGACCTTAGTTGACACATATTCAAGAAAAATAATTTGTTTCAATGGTAGCGTAAACAAACATCATTAGAAAGAAATTTACTGGAGACATGAATGCAATCTAATGTGATTTTTAAATTATTTCTGCCATTAATTCCCTCCATTAGTGTGAATTATTGAGTTGGTTTTATAGTTAAGTACCTTGTGAGTCATACTTAAGGGTTTTTAAGAGAGACTGTGAAGTTTTTTCTGGCTTACATTCAATTATGTTTTCATTATAGAGTTGCTATTACATGAAAAGGAGCCAGGGAACACTTTTATACTTATTTCCTGCTGTTTTAAAAATAATTTGATTGTTGATTTGTATTTCTAGCATTGGTTTTTGAACCTTTGTGCTCATTCTTTCTAGTCCATTTAAAAATCACTGGAGAGTTTAAGATGACAGCTGATGAAAATTGGACTTTATTAAGGTCTTTCAGTCTTCTAAAGGAGGAAGGCCAAATTTTGGCTGTAGTTGCTTGTCATTTTAAGGATGTCTTCAAAATGTACAGGGGCTAAAGTTATCCCGCAGGCAGTAATTTTGAGTTTAAGATAGCTGTATTTAAGTTTGGGGGAGAATAATGGAAAAACAAGAAATGAATCACCTTTGAGTGGTGGTTCTCACACTGTTCATTTTTAGGGCATTTCCTAGAGCTGTACCTCTTACCTGGTCTCTTTCCTACTCTATATCTTTGCATTATTTCATATAATACTTGAAAAACAAGTCATGTAGCATTAAAAACAAAGTACTACTGAACAAAATGATAAATGTTTTCTTAACCCTTGCTTTTCTAATTATAGGAACCTTTAAGCTTACAATAGAATTCACTGAGGAATATCCAAATAAGCCACCGACGGTTAGATTTGTCTCTAAGATGTTCCATCCAAATGGCAAGTATCACTTTTGAATAGAGTATTCTCAACTGCTGTACTGTTTATTTGGGGAAGTATTCCCCATTTCCTATTTATTTGTCTGTAGTACCTGAGTATTTGTGTAGGCATCTTGCTGTTTTCTGAAAGCTGGTCTTGTTCATGGTGGCCTATTGCTGTCTTGGTTTAGGTCCTAGAAGGGACACTGCCTTTGTCTGGAATCTGAGAGCCTTCTGGTTTTGATGATTTTATAATTTACTTAATAAACAAAAATAAAGGTGTCCTTGAGGTTTCCTTTTAATGTAAGGCCAGATTTGAGTAGTTTTGTGTTGTAATTATATTCACTAGCATTTAAAACAACCGTTTTCAGCTTTGGATGCATATCAGAATTAGCATGGAACATTTAAAAGCTATGGATGCCCTGGCCTCACTCCAGACCTGCTGAATATCAGATTCTGTGGTTGAGGTTCAGGTATACAGTATATTAGAAAAGTACCCGGAGAAGGCAATGGCACCCCACTCTAGTACTCTTGCCTGGAAAATCCCATGAACAGAGGAGCCTGGTAGGCTGCAGTCCATGGGGTCGCTAAGAGTCAGACACGACTGAGCGACTTCACTTTCACTTTTCACTTTTACACATTGGAGAAGGAAATGGCAACCCACTCCAGTGTTCTTGCCTGGAGAATCCCAGGGATGGGGCAGCCTGGTGGGCTGCCGTCTATGGGGTCGCACAGAGTCAGACACGACTGAAGTGACTTAGCAGCAGCAGCAGTGGCAGAAAAGTACCACAGGTGATTCTAACTTAGTACTTCACTTTTTTTCCCTTCCTAGTAGCAAGCCTAGAACAACTTGCCTTTTATTCAGGTTAATATTCCAGGGCATCAGATATTTTTATCTTCATGCCAAAACGAAACTTTGTGAACTCTGAGCTATCTTTTGTTATTTCAGAGAAGAGGTAGTGTTTAGAAATTTGGTGGAATGAATTTCCCGTAAGTCTGTGGATGACTAGGAACCCTGTTTAAAAAATATGTGTGGTTTCCTGGATAACAGGACAGTCTTTTCAGAATAACAAGCATTAAGTATCTTCCAGTTTTACACAAATTATATTTGACATTCTCTGATCATCCCAGTTGTTTCACTAGTAGTGATTATGACACTTCTTTTAGAAATATAACTGAGAAGCAGCTTAGGAATCTTTTTAAACCTCAAAAGCAAAGTATTCTTGACTCTATTTGTCTTGACTATGATGTTAAAACCTTAATGGTTTTGTTATGTTTAACATAACCTACTTCTATGCTCTTAGTCTATGCAGATGGTAGCATATGTCTGGACATACTTCAGAACCGTTGGAGTCCAACCTATGATGTGTCTTCCATTTTAACATCCATACAGGTGAATTTTCCTTAATGTGACTATCCTTTAATACATTTATATTAGCAATTGTTTTTTGAAAGTCATAGTTAAGTAAAAAGTAGGTCATTAAGACCTAAGCCACCAGAAAACATATTTGCCTAGCTATAGCAGACTAATGTAACTGAAGATTATTATGCTGAAAGCAAATTTAGCTGCTACCTAGGATAATTCAAGTGATTATATCTAGGCACTGAGGAACTGACTTGTTACAAATTGTCTCTATAGTCTCTACTGGATGAACCCAATCCCAATAGTCCAGCAAATAGCCAGGCTGCTCAGCTGTACCAGGAGAACAAGCGGGAGTATGAAAAACGTGTTTCTGCGATAGTAGAACAGAGCTGGCGTGACTGTTGACCTGGGTGGAAGAAAAGAAGCAGCAGTCATAAGGAAAATATGTATTGATGTGTTTGTCATCTTCTTGTTCTTCAGTGTCATTACATTTACTTTATTAAAAGCAAAATAGCTGTTGTGCCGTTTCCATCGTCTCTTGCCAAGCTTTTCCTATCCCTTCTACCCTCTCCTTAAACATCAGAGAACACCCTCTATGAGATCAAATGTACTGTACCTGGGTTACGTGCAAAAATTACTAATGCTTACTTTCCCTTCTCTTGTATCTTATTTCCAGTTTTAGGGCAGTTTTGTGTTACTCTACTTTACACTAAGCTTTTAAAATTGTTTTACAAGTGGTGCTTATGCATAGCTTGATGACCAGAATGTCGTTTTTAACAAAATGATTGCTGAAGCCTTCACCCTGGCTGGTCCTTCACTTGTGTTAGATTTAGAAGTGAAGTTTGGGAATATCGCATGTAGAAAACGGTAACAAATCCTTGTAAACACCCACTTTGAAAGAGCAGTGGAAGCTAAGATTTAATCAATCTGAACTATTTTTTACTGTAGGAAGGAGAATGTTAAAGATTTGGCCAAAGGAGTGCCACAGTCATGTAACTCACACATTCTCTCCTTGCAAGATATTCACTGGACACACCCAAGCTAAGTTTCGGAATACTGCAGCCTTCTGGATTTTCACTTTCTAAAGAGGTGTGGGAGCAGAGGAATGGAAACAATCATTAGTTTTTAATTAAGCTAGGAAGGCTGGAGAAACTTTAATCTTTTTAAAGGAGCTGTTCTGCCCTATGTAAACAAGTTTATAATCCCACATTGTTTTTCTTTTAATTAACCCAAGGAAGGGAACATATCTATGGCAAACTATTTTCCACTCAAATCCTCAGTTAATGCTGCATGCTTTAGTTTCTCCTTCCCCTTTCAGTATTATAAGAACATTAAAATCTATGTTTGCAGTCTTTTCTTTGAATATTTATAGTTTTAGACAGACAGTACCTTTAAGTAGCAGTGTGGGACAAGGCTTGTAAATGTTTGGTCTGATGTTCCATTGACACCTTTTGTGCATTTATCACTCTTTTAAATCTAACTTTGCATAAGTAACCCATGTAAAAAATGTACATTTTTCAAAACTTGTAAATAAAAATAACCTTAAAATTTTGTAGTCAAAGTATAATTATGTTTTAGCTGAGTATGAATATAGATCCTGGGAGAGGGAAAAGAGAAGATATTGCTGGAGAGGACCTTTATTCTTTTCAGTCTTAAGTATTTTATGCTTCTTAAAACATTCTAACAGAATGTGAAACTATTCAAAGTTATTTCAGCATATATTGTAGGCAGTTAAGGGAATGAAACTGCTAAGTGGGGAGAATTAACCTGGAGATTTACCATCATCCTTAGAGACCAAGGTCTAACATTGATCCTGACATTCTACCTCTTAAAGCCTTAGCTTAAAAAACAAACTACTATAAAATGGTATTTTAAGTCTCGAGTAAAGTTTGGGAATACAGGTATCCTCAGTGTTAACCTTGTTTAAACAAAACTTTCTTCCAAGGAGCAACCTAGTTCATTTTATAGAGACAAGGACAATGACTCTGGAAATTCACTTAACTTGGTGGGAGGGGTGGTGATAAATGAAATTTAAGTCCTTCTGGTGTATTTAAAGGAGCTTCAACGTGAGGGAGCCCATCCTACACTGAACAAAAACTGGTTAGATTCACCTGGGAACAACATCCTTAGTAAGTTCATTTCTGCTTCTAAGTAGAATGACATTAAATTAGTCTTTATTTGGCAGATTAGTTTTACATAAATTTCTTCATCCTACTGTGGCTGGGTTGTTTTTCTTTTGGCTGTGCCACACGGCTTCTGGGAGCTTAGATCCCTAACCAGGGACTGAACACGGGCCATGGCAGTGAAAGCGCCAAGTCTTAATCACTGGACCACGAGGGGATTCCTGTGGTTGGGTATCTTGAATATTGACACTGTTACTCATACTTGAAAGAATTAAGGTGAGATTGGGAATATGCATGTTTATTATTTTTTTCTTTTGTATACCTCCTGAGAAACACTATTCCCAGTATCTTTCATGGGATAATCCTTTTAAAATCTTACAACAGCGTCAACAAACTGACTTCCCCAAAGCATATCCATGGTCAAAGGCACCACGAATCATTCACTTCAAAGTTTAATGCAGATTTGCCTTTTTTCTTTACAGTTTTTTTTTTAAATGCCACAGGCTAACAATGCCATACACTAATTTATAACAATCATAAGTTTAAAACACATATGTGAGGTCACCTTTCAAATGGTAGATTGAACTTGAATCTTCAATTCTGCACCTGCTGGTATGGCAAAGGGGGTATGATGAAGAGCTAGAGTTGTAATTAAGAGTCCTTTATTTAGGACCCATCTCCAGCTTCAAGAGTTACTCATAGCACAGTGAATAATGTACTGTATACTATTTTTAAAAGAATCCCAACAATGCATGAAATTTCCATTTATTTTGTAATCAAAGGGGAGGGAAAAAATCTAAAAAGTAGATCTGTGAGCCTTAATGCTATAAATATACATGTAACTGAAAGCAGAGTTAGTTCCTCAGTATAATTTATTCACACAAAACTTAAAGCTGCTCATGTACCTGTGCAGGTTTTATAGCAAGGTTACAGTACTGGGTTAAAATGACTGCTGTCTCATGTCTCAAAGAAAGGGAAAATACAAAACCAACAAAAAGGGGACAAAATAGAACAGCAAAGTTGTCAGCAGCTCATTCTTGCCAACTCCATTTCTCAACATATTCTCAAGCAGAGTTAGATGACTTCACCCTAGTTCCACATCAATACCAAGGCTGATCCTAAGAAGTTAGGAAATCTGGACCCTCAAACTGAGAACCAAATATATACTTGGCCCCATTGTTTCAGAGCTTAACTAACTACATTAATATTCTATTCATTTTAACTTATACAAATAAACCAGATTTATATAACATTACCCTACTCTGGCCCCTGAATCATTTTGGGAGGAGGAAAGAAATGAAAAGAGAGAAAGGAGTTTTTACACTCAATCTCCAAAGCCACCCTTACCCAAGAGAGGTGAAGGTGGGCTTTTCTAGTACACTAATTGAACCATAGCTTCTCAAAGTTGACATGAGACTAGTATGCCGGGAGCCAGTGTGAGGAATCCCGCCCGTGACAAGGTCATGAGGAAGGAAGCTGACATACGCAAGGCGTGCTCAGACTTCAGGGACCCCTCTGGAAATTCCTAAGCATGTACCCCAACAAAAATCTGCTGGCTTTTGTGCTCTGCTTTTCCACTCTTCTGACATTTTCTGGAAAAAGTCAATTCAGGGCCTTAGTCTTCTACATTTGAAAGAGTGTTTCAATCCAAAAAACCCCTCTGATGGCTTTCTAGCCTGCTTGCAGGACTCGTACAGCTGCGCATGTGATTGTTTGAGGCCTCCTGACCGCAGGAGGCACAGGAAGCTTAAAACATCCTAGGAATGTAGTGGCTTCCGAAGAGTCAAAATCTTTAGAATAGGACTGATTAAAAGTTTCATTTGTTGAGTCAATGCTTGCTGCCAAATTTTCATATCCTTTATTTTTAGATATAGTTGGTATATAGAAAAACAAGTAGTAGACCTTATATTAGCAACATTAGATCTTTGAGTTAAGTACCTTCTTTGTTATAACCCACTGTGCCTTTGTTCTATAGAGATGTAACTTTAGCGCTTTTAAGGAGATGCAGATTAAAGAAAAACACTTCAGGGGAAACAAAATTAACATTCATTAAGGAAGAGAGCCAAAAAGTGTTAACAAGCCTCTTGGCCAGAAGATAATGTAAATCACCTGAGACCTTTTGTATACAAAATGATGTATAGAAAGAGTCTGGGCTGCGAACGCTACATAATTTTGTGTTACCCATTGATCTCCATGTTTTATCAAAAGTATAAAAGGCCTTCTGAACAATAAAGGAGGGGACCAGCTTCTCGGACCAGTGTCTCGGACCAGTTTCTCAAACTAGTCTCTCGGCCTGGTTTCTTGGGAATCTGGCTCCCCCCGTGTCTCTCTCTCTCTCATTTTCTCTCCCTTTCCCTCTCTCTGCTCTTTACTTTAATTTCAGGCTGAATTTCCATCTGGGGCGCGGAGGCTCGCCAGGTCTACTTATTTGCCGTGGTTGTTAAGACCCGCGCGAAAGGGAGCTTAAGGCGAGGCACCCTTAGATATTCAAGCGGGCGCCGGTGGCCCAACGTAGATGGTGCAAATTCCTTGTCTGGAATTTTATTGGTCTTCCGCGTAAACCAAGCTATTCAGCCCTCTTTCTCCACTTAATCTTCTTACTGCACTATAGTTACTTAATCTAATCTTATATTAATAAATAAGTCTTTCCACGCCAACGCCGTCCACCCTTCGAATTCCCTGGATCCACCGGGGCTGGACCCCGGCACTAGTAGGTAAAAAACATAATCCTAAAAAGTCTATAAACATTTTAGGTCAGTTCCCTTTGCCACTCTTAAAAGATTAAGGGTCAAAATAAAATGCACACCTCATTCCTCATCCTACTAACATTATGAAAGGCCAGATACTGTAGGACAAAAGTTAGTGGAAAGCAAACATCATACACTGTGTTAATCACTGTAGGTGACTGAAAGCCATAGAGATCCAGGCATTAAAAAAAAAAAATCCCCTTCTATGTTTTACATATTGATTTAAGTACAACAGACAGCTTCTTAATGCAAAATATACGTAAGAAGGGAAAGGAAGTTGTTCATTGTGGGCCAATGTCAAGTTTGGGGCTAAATGTTTTAAGACACTGTAAGCAACCTAACTGTTCTAAATATGAAGTCACTGGAGGTGTTTATCAATATTCACCTCTGAATATTAACAGTTGATTTACCTGAGATACAAAAACAAAATCATGTAAAAGGAAACAGCCTAAGATTTGGCTGCAGCCAGCATGTTGGTCCCCAGGGAAAACATAATGGGTCGCTGACTGGCTGTTTCTATCTGCTAAGTCATCATGTTCATCCATATGTGTTCTAGTGTTGAAATGTTTTGTGCAAACACCACTTCTCTTCTCCAAAGACTCAAAGTGTTGCTACCAGGCTGCTTCCCAGAAATGAGCACACCACCACGTTGATCAACTTTGGCTCCTTTTTATTCAGGAAGCATACGCTAATTCTTTTTATACATTTTTTTTTACATTCCAGAAATAAGCGAAAATAGCAGTTTTAAATATGTTACAAAGTTGGCTTTGGGGGCTAAATAAGCTTTTCAAGAGAGGACCAGCCAACTGACCTTTTCATCAAAGCACCAATGTATCTTCAGTCTTTTACCAAGCTCTACCACAGCTGTGGCCACCTTGGATGTGTTGTACATCCAAGCCACATGAAAGCTGTAACGGAGAGTTGCTGCGAGTCTCTCTGCAAGGCACCAAGAACAAACAGTTCCAGCTTCCTTTCTTCAGACTGAATCAAAATTTTGAAAACTTTTCAATTCATCTCTCAAGCAGTGCTCTCTCAGCGTGAAGACTAGAATTTGTTAAAACTCCTATCACAAGATACAGTAAATCACTTCCAATATTCTGGAAACCACATGGAAGAATTATAAATAAATGGACACTAAAATTACTTTAAGAAAGTTTTACATCATTTAGTTGGTAAGGACATTTACACATACAGCACAATTTACTGTTAAACATTCTATAACTGGCTTCACATAAAGATGAAAATAGATAATACAAAATGATCTGACATTTGCAGTTAAGTTGGAATTAAGACTCTAGGCAACCCACTCCAGTACTCTTGCCTGGAGAATCTCATGGACAGAGGAGCCTGGTGGGCTGCAGTCCATGGGGTCGCAAAGAGTCAGACACAACTGAGCGACTTCACTTTCACTTTTCACTTTCGTGCACTGGAGAAGGAAATGGCAACCCACTCCAGTATTCTTGCCTGGAGAATCCCAGGGACGGAGGAGCCTAGTGGGCTGCCGTCTATGGGGTCTCACAGAGTCGGACATGACTGACGCGACTTAGCAGTTTTATTGTAGTCAACATCAATTTTACATATTGTTGCAGATTGCTGTGCTATGCCCTTTAAAATGGGAATTTCTTTC
Source organism: Capricornis sumatraensis (assembly GCF_032405125.1). Classification (NCBI taxonomy): domain Eukaryota; kingdom Metazoa; phylum Chordata; class Mammalia; order Artiodactyla; family Bovidae; genus Capricornis; species Capricornis sumatraensis. The sequence goes on from NC_091092.1 coordinate 27,461,889, forward strand.
TTGGGGTGAAATTCCATTTGGATATGTGTTCTTGCTTTGTACAAACCACTAAAATCTGAGGGACACAGCAACATCAAAGACATAAACAGTAACTGCACAATATTATCTGCTGGATTAAGCTAATACAAGTGGACAGTATTCTTCAAGTTGCAATATCTAATAAAGCACTATATGAAATGAACAAGGTGAAACATCGTAAGAATGAATATACTCTGCAACCAGTACATATAGCATCACTTCTTTAATTCATAAATCTGCCTCAGGCATCTGCACAATAAATTAGCAAGATCTCAATTTGCTTGAGGCATCACCAACTCATAATGCCCCACTTGGCCTTCCTGTTTGAGCTGGTCGAGTAAGTCCTCCTTCCGTCTTTTTCTTCCTACCACCAGGTATCTGTCATGGCCCACCCCATGAGACTTACTCTTAAGACCATACTTCTGGGCGATCTGATGTATTTGCTTCCGCTCATCATTAGTCAGCTCTGTAGAGAAAGTTAAATCCGTGTGGCTCTCGGAGCGGGCATAGTTTCTGATGATCTGTTCAATATCTCTCTTGGCAATTTTATTTACCCTCTCTACATCAAGACCAAGCCCTTCCCGCTTATGCTGCTCTTTGACAGAGATTGGCTCCCGAATGCCCTCACCAGATTTACCTAAACCACCACCCGTCCAACCCATCTTTCTCAGCAGCTGATTTCCAATGTTATCTTCTTTGATTTGCTGTTTATAAGCCTCCTCTGCTGAGCGGCCCTGAATTTCATTTCTGGAAATCACATCTTCAATAGCTCCTTTCTTCAAATTGTTAATGACAGTCGGTTGGGTCTTTTTGAGGGTTTTCACAGCTTCCCCCGCAGCTTCATATTTGACAGTTTTCTTCACTCCAACTGCTTCTGCAATTACTTCACTCTCGAGAATCACCTTGCATTTCCATCGGAGGCCTGTCATTCTTTCATAGACATATTCAACTGTCATTCGGTTAAACTGAGCTGTGTCATTCAGCGTGCACACAGGATTGGAAGAATTCTCATAAACTACAAGATCCTTTATGTCTTTCTTCTTTCCAGATCCCCTGGGTGAAGAGCCTGTTTGGCACTGTGAACTTTTGACAGATGGATAAGTGGGCTGTGTTTTTTGAAGGATTTTCAAAGCCTCATCAGCAGCTGCATGTTTACTTGTTTTTTTGGTTCCATAACCTTCAGCTAAGCAGTGATCTTGCAAAAATACTCGACAACGCCATGTACGATTTGGCATCATCTCATATTTGTATTCAACAGACATTTTGTTGTATGAGGCAGAATTGTTAAGGATACCAATTGCATCATTTGCATTTTCTGTAAGGATAAAATTGGTCCAGTGTTTGGCGGAAGCATTAAAAATCGGCTGCCCAGAAGCATCTTTAGCCAGCACCACCAGCTCTTCTGGTGGTTTCAGAGCTGGAGGAAAGTCATATGAAGGCATGCCAATCTGACATACCACAAGGTCCTCTCCAATTGTGTGCTTGAATTTCCTTCGGATAACCCTAACTTCAATACGTTTCTGCAAGAGTTTTACAGCTAGCTCAGTAGCTCGATCCCTGGACCCATTCTTGCTGCCAGCATAGCCTGTAGTTAAGTAGATGTTCTGGCATCTAACTTCACAGGCATAACCATCTGTTAGAAGTTTTTTATTTTTGGGGATGTCAGCAGGAGGGATTTCTTTTAAAGGAGCGTATATATATTCAGGATTTGTCTTACATGCCTGAATACAACGAGTTAACATATAGGTGTAGTTAATTTTATCAGATCCAGATGTCATCTCTGGATTAGAAAGGTTCTTCCAGATAGTTGCTGTTAATTTTTCAATAAAATACTGCTTCTCAGCTACCACTGACTCAGGAAATGTCTGTGATGGTGAAGGCTCAGGAGGTGACTGAGAGTCTGCCTGCTGTGATGTGCTGCTGGGGGCAGGGTTCCCACTGTCAAAATACATGTTGGCTGTGACAGGCTTGTCTTTTGTGAAAATAAATCCTGATGAATCACAATACTGAGAGTTCCCATCTTGTATACTGAAAGAGTCTTGAGTATAATCTTGGTAGATGTCTCTTGGCATGTTGGCAAAATGTGTTTGTTCATTTCTCTCTTTTGTTTGAGGGCCATAAGGATCTTCCTGTCTTTCATCTTTTGAACTACTAGCTACAAAATGTACAGGCTCAAAACGAGGTCTCACATGGAATTTGGAACCGGCTTGCTTTTTAGGAGGATTTTGACCTATAGAATGAGTGAAATTTACAATTCATTAAAAAGGGATATTTCAAAAGAACCAAGCAGGAAAACAGTACCAACCAATTTTTTTTTTTTTTTTTTGCAAGCTGAACTGCTGGTAAAAGTTATGTCCCATCACAAAAACTTCAGGTCATTTAGGTGAAGGGACCCAAATATCAATGTAAGATTCCAACATAAGGAGAGATGCTCCCTGTCCTTCCACGTGTAAGGGAGGAGACTTGACAGAAAATATGCCATTGACTCAACTATGCAGGTCACCACCATGCACGACGGGTAGATGCTTCTGCATCTAATGAGTTAAAGCACAGGTGAAGTGTACTGAGTAAGAGGATGTTCCACTATGATCTCATACCACCTGTGCTGAAAAGCTCCCTTCTTAAGGACTGCAAATGGAACAGATGGCTCTAATGCAACAGAGATGATGACCAGAGGCGTTTACAAAGCCTCTCTTTTGTATCAGAAGTGACCGACTCTGTGATGATGCTTTACATAGTTGCGACTAAAAAAAAAATAAAAAATATTTGTCAAAAGATCCCAAAGATTTTCAAATTCAAAATTTTAGTTTGCTATATTTTATTTCTACAACAAACTTCAGCTGGAAACTAATGATTTACAGAGGATATCAAATTTAAAGCTATGGAAGAACTCTGCTGAGGCTATACCAGACACTAGAGCTTTCTCCCTGTAACACTGTTTAGTAGAAAATTGGTCTACCACAGACCCATCCAGGAGGATTTAGTTACTTAGATGCTTAAGGGAGGTTCCATGGCATGGAAGCATTATCCTTCAAGGATAGCATTATAGCATGAATTCAGTATTCTTAGCTTTCAGTTCTATTTAGCATCCTCAAAAAAAAATGTACAAACTGAAAGTTAAAACTTTTACAGTGTGTAAGATCTGATGTTACCAATGTTATTTAAAATCATATACCACATTCATATCTTTAAAAAAGAAGCCACACTGTTTCTTCAAATCCCACCTTCCAGAAACAGTATACTCACCATCACATGTTGAGAGGTGACGTTTTTGACCTTTGGAGGCCTTGGACAGCATCAGATCATATGAAGGCATCTCCCCAATATCAATACCTTCAGCCATTTGGAGAATTTTTTCCATCAAGCGTGGGCTGTACCTATTTAAGTGAATATAATCTACAGTTAAAACAGACAAGAATGCAGTTTTTGAAAAAGTTTCTAGATGCCCCATCTTATAATTGCTCCCACAGGACTTTACTAACAGAATGTCTTGGCTATAAAACTGAAGAATCTGCCCTAAAATAGTTATGTATCAAATGAGCAATTATGTTACTGTCATTAGAAGACATATAAACACAAATATTAAGAAATTTAGGTGAAGACCATATCTTTAATTTGAATTAAAAGTACCCATATAAACTCATAATTTATTTTTCTCTACATATATACATTTATGATGTATATCATGTATACATATATACATATGGTGTATATCATGTATACATATATGATAATGATAATGTAAAAGTACTCAGAATGTTAATAAGAGATGGATTGTTAACATACAAATTGTGGTTTCTATCATTTCCCACCAAATGGAATCAGAGTCCTGAAAGAAGTGGCTGAATCCAAGTCTGGGCCAAGAAATGTAGAATCTGAAAGATATTTTCATGCCTGGAAACAAGGATGCTGTCAAAGACCTCAGGGGTTGTTGTCAAACGGACTCAGAAGTGAGCCAACTTGAATATCAAGAATAACCACAGTGGACTGAAACACAGCAAGCACGTTAAACATCCATTAGCTCACAGTAATACTTACAAACTCATTATTGGTCACCTTTGGAAGACGGTGGGGAATCAAGTCATTATTCCCAAAACAAGTAACATTAAAAGAAGAAAGCAAGCATTTATCCAGCATTTCCCTGTACAAATTGTACCTCAGAAAAAACTAAAGAGTTGATGAAGAAAGTCTCCTTTACAGAAGCATTCCAGCTAATAAATGAAGGAATGATAGATTCCTACCATTTTGCAACCCATAATGCAACAATAAATGATCATCAATGGCCACTAAGTTTAGCAAGGAGAGATAAGAATGCCTTCCTAAATGAACAATGCAAAGAAATAGAGGAAAACAATAAGATGGGAGAGATAGAGATCTTTTCAAGAAAATTAGAGATACCAAGGGAACATTTCATGCAAAGATTGGCTCAATAAAGGACAGAAATGGTATGGAGCTAACAGAAGCAGAAGATATTAAGAACAGGCGGCAAGAATACATAGAAGAACTATACAGAAAAAAGATCTTAATGGTCCAGATAACCACAATGGTGTGATCACTCATTTAGAGCCAGACATTCTGGAGTGAAAAGTCAAGTGGGCCTCAGAAGCATCACTATGAACAAAGCTAGCGGAGGTGATGGAATTCCAGTTGAGCTACTTCAAATCCTAAAAGATGATGCTGTGAAAGTGCTGCAACTCAATATGCCAGCAAATTTGGAAAACTCAGCAGTGGCTACAGGACTGGAAAAGGTCAGTTTTGATTCCAATCCCAAAGAAAGGCAATACCAAAAAATGCTCAAACTACTGCACAATTGCACTCATCTCACACGCTAGCAAAGTAATACTCAAAATTCTCCAAGCTAGGCTTCAACAGTATGAGAACTTCCAGATGTTCAAGCTGGATTTAGAAAAGGCAGAGGAACCAGAGATTAAATTGCCAATATCTGTTGGATCACAGAAAAATAATTTCAGAAAAACATCTACTTCTGCTTCATTGACTACACTAAAGCCTTTGACTGTGTGGATCACAACAAACTGTGGAAAATTCTTAAAGTGATGGGGATATCAGACCACCTTACCTGCCTCCTGCAAAACCTGTACACAGGTCAAAA